>NC_142034.1:11995000-12595000 GCF_982192425.1 Myodes glareolus
AAGTATATCCCATAGTCCTGTGGTCCAGTTGCTTTGGTGCTGTGGCATAGCAAAGCATTGCATGGTGGGGAGCCCCTGAAAGAACAAAACTGCCCCCTAATGGTGGCCAGGAAGCAAGGAGCAAAAGGGAAGGGTTGAGGTTCTGTTATCCCCTTCACAGACTTGGACTCAAGACTTCATTTCCTTCTCCTAGATTCCACCTCCTAAAATTGAATTGCCTCTGTGGTGCCATAGACTGTCAATCAAGCCTTCAGTAAATCGCCACCGGGCGATGTGTAATAGCTAAACCCAAAATACAGGCGCATCTGCTTATATGGTCTACTTTCTCCTTCATTCCCATGGAATACAATGTGATTTGACTTCTGGGTTAATATGTGTTTGCATATGCCAGCTTGAGATCCATGCCATGAGAGGGAGCCCAGGCCTGACCCTACCTAGGGGGCCAGGAATCAGAGACTGGATAGCCCAGAGACGGAGGATAAAAGCAAAAGCAAATATGACCAGCATAAAAAAAAAAGGAGGAGGAGGAAAGGAAGGAAGGAAAGAAGGAAGGAGGAAGGAAAGAAGGAAGGAAAAAGAAAAAAGAAAGATCAATGAACTTATTCGCAATGATACTCTGCTTTCTCATAGACCCGTAGACCCAAGTCCAGCATAATCATCATCAGAGAAGCTTCATCTAGCAACTGATGGGAGCAGATACAGAGACCCACAGCCTAACATCAGGTGAAGCTCAGGGAATCTTGTGGGAGAGGAGTAATAAGGATTGTAGGAGCCAGAGGAGTCAGGGACACCATAAGAAATGCACAGAATCAACTAACCTGGTCTCATGGTGTCTCACAAAGACTAACTGATAACCAGGGAGCTTGCACGGGACTGACCTAGGCCCTCAGCACAAGTTATGGTGTGTAGCATGGTCTTCTTGTGGAGCTCCTAACAGTGGGAGCAGGGGCTGCCTCTGACTCTCTTGTCTCCTTCTGGGATCTTTTTCCTTCTACTGGGTTGCCTTGTTCAGCCTTAATATGGGGGGAGGAGCCTAGTCTTATTGCAACCTGATATGCTGTGTTTGGTTGATAGCCCTGGGAGGACTGCACTTCTCTGAAGGGAAATGGAGGAGAAGTGGATCTGGGGAAGAAAGGAGATGGATAGGAGAGACTGGGAGGAAAGGAGGAATGGGAAACTGTGATCGGGATGTAGTATATGAGAAGAATAAATTTTAAAAAAGAAAAACAAAAAATAAATTTAGTTAATATATCTAGTGATTATATATTTACATGTTTGCATGTAACACAAATACATTGATACTAGTATTAGTACAAATACACTTACATATGTATATGTATACATGTAAATATGCATATACGTTACATATACATGTGTGCATATGTGTACTTTCATATATGTATGTTCAGATTTTGTGTGTGTGCCTGCATGTTATATAGGCAGGATATACAGATACACACAGGCTACCATAAGAGATAATAGGTTTAGTCTATGGAGATGACAAAATTGCACTTGGTACTAAAGAGAGATCGGTGTAAGGAGATATGCTTACTTCTCAGCTCTATCCCAGGATGGCCTTGTGAGAACTTTTATTGAACTTTAAAGAAAATTAATGGCAGTATTCAGGACAGGGTAGAGGGAGGGATATATATATATATATATATATATATATATATATATATATATACATATACAACAACATCTTTTGTTCACTATGGCTTTATTATGATTTTTTTTCCTTCCATTCCTTTCTGTAAGCACGTGGGAGCGGTGAGCACAGAGCTGACTGGAGAATCACAGCCCCCCTGAACGGACATCCAAACAGAGCATTTTCCAATACACATCCTGAAATCACAGAGCGTGCCATTCCACACAAGCTCCAGGAAGGCAGCATCTCTGCTTAGGATATGGAAATTTGGAAGCTCGTCGCTATAATCTGTGGTTATGATTTCAAGATCCCCCAGTGATGTCGGGAAGCAAACCGCAGGCTCCCAGGGCTAGGAGCCTTTATTGTAATCCAATAAAGCCTTAACAACCACTCTTCTTTTATGATAAATTAAGGGCCTCGTTTGCTTTGAAGCAGCCCCTCTGCCCTGGGGTTTACCTCATAGAGAATTCGTTCTGAAGAAACACAGAATGAAGACAGAGAAGGGGAAAAAGGCCAGAATCTCCACCTTGGTTTCACAGATTCAGAAATTTCAAAACAAATAAAAAAATGTTCTCTTTTTTCTAAAGAACCAACTGTTTAGGGTGAGACCCTGCCTGGGAATTCCGACAATATCTTATGGATCCTGACCTCTCAACCTTGCGTATCAAATAAAGCCCAGCACCATGAAAGGATCACTGAGGCAGCCAGGGCCAAGGCTGGGAGTGCATTCTACCTACATGTAATTTAATTCTGTATTTTCCAATTTAAAATTTATTCAGAAGCTCAAATTCTGCCCACATTTCCAATATTTAGATTATTGTCATCATCTCTGTGAATTCATCTGTTGCAGAACGGCTTCTAAATCCAAAACAAACTTCAAGCAAGGGTTATGTTTATTCCACAGCCTTAACTGCTTCTTCGGGTTGAAGGCTAAGGGACAGCCAACTACCCTAGTACCTACATGTGTGTCCTAAAAGGATTTCTGAGGTCATCCAAGAAATATCCAGAGGGCTTAGACCCTGTGCCAAAGAGACATGAAATTACAGTAAAGTACAAGAAGCGTTTCTGATTTTCCCTTTAATATTAGCAAAACATCTAAAATAAGATCAAAACGTCAGAAGCTAAATTGTTATTTCCCAAATATTTCCAGAACCAACATCTTTAAAAGCACGTTAAACATATTGCCTTTTTTCTCCATTTACTTAAGAATCACGAATTAAATGTGTCTGTCATTCATCATGCTCACAACATTACAATCTGACATTCATCAGTGCAGGTGTTCCAAGGCCCATCAGCTAGTTCCAGGCAGGCAACTTGCCATGACCCCAAGAAATTCTGTGATCCCTTTAGCATTTTAATGTGAGTGGTTTACTCCAGAACTAATATTAGCAAATGTTTTGCCTTAGACATGAAAATATCAACACGAAAATTTGAATTTAAAATCTATAAACGAAAAAAGATGGAGGCAGCAACTCACATACACACTGGGTAATCCATATGTAGCGTCACCTGGGAAGGAGCAAACTCGAGTGAAGAATTGTCTTTATCAGACTGGTCAATGGCCAGGTCTATGAGAGATTGCCTTAGCATGGGAGGGCCCAGTCCATCGTGGGCAGCACCAGCCCTAGGCCAGTGGATATAAACTGTCTAAGGAAGCTTCCTGAGCATAAGCCAGTCAACAGTCTGTCTCCATGGTTCCTGTCTGACTTTTGCTGATGATGGACTATGACCTGGAAGTGTGAGCTGAAATAAACCCTTTCCTCCACGAGTTGTTTATCTATACAGAAAAGCAAACAAAGACACCATAAATAAGCAGGTTCCCATTTGAATGATTCCAAATTATATGTAAGTATTCATAATGATGATTTGATTGTTAGTGCTTACTAAGTATCAGGAACCATTTTATCCAAAATGCTACATATAAACCAGGTACGTGGGCACACACCTGCAATGCCAGCGCTTAGGCAGAGGCAAGAGGATCAGGAGTTCAAGGTCATCCCTGACCATAACAAGTTTGATGCAAGCCTAAGTTGCATAAGACTGGAAATGTAGGGGAAACAGGCAAAAGGAAAGGAAACAGGAAGGAAGGGAGGAAATGTAAAAAAAGAAGAAAAGGAGCTGAGACTCAGGAAATAAATCATCACTTGTCACACAAGGTTGAGAACCAGGGTGGACCCCTGCCTAGAAACTATATCAAACCTGTGCAGGGATGGCTACCTGTACACCCTGCCACTGAGGAGCAGAGATAGGAATTCTCCAGAGAAATCAGGAAGGGTAAATGAAATCTGGGTTAAACCAGTGTCTTATGGTTTCTATTGCTGTGAAGAGACACCATGACCACAGTAACTCTTATAAAGGCAAAACACTTAGTTGGGGTGGCTTACGTTTTCAGAGGTTCAGTCCATTATCATCATGGTGCTACACGGTGACATGCAGACAGACATGGTGCTGGAGAAGTAGCTGAGCATCCCACAGCTTGCCTTGCAGGCAACAGAAAAGGAACTGAAACACTGAGTGTGGCTTGGTCATAGATGAAACTTCAAAGCCCGTCTCCACAGTGTACACTTACTCCAACAAAGCCACACCTGCTCCAACTAGGAAACACCTCCTAATAGTGCCACTCCCTTTGGATGCCATTTTCTTTCAAACCACTACATTCCACTGTGTGACTCCCAAAGGCTCGTAGTGATATCAGAAGGTAAAAATATATTTAGTCCAGCTTCAAAAGTCCCCATGGTCTCACATAACAGTCAAAAACGTATTTAAAAGTCTAAAGTTCAAAGTGTCTTTTGAGATTCATGTACTCTCTTAACTGTAATCTCCTGTAAAAGCAAAAGCAAAAAGCAAATCACATACTTCCAACATATAATGGCACGGGATACACATTACAGTTCCAAAACATAGAGAAGGGAGCATGTTAAGAAAATACTGGACCAGAGAAAGATTGAAAAGCAACTGGGCAAATTCCAAACTCTGCATCTCCATCTGTGATGTCAAAATGCTCTCCACATTCTCAACTCCTTTCAGCTTTGTTGACTGCAACACACTTCTTTCTCTTGGGATTGTTCCACTCCCTGTTTGTAGCTGCCCTCAGCAGGCATTCTATGGCTCTGCTATCTCCAGTATCTTGGGGTCTCCAAGGCAATCCAGGCTTCAATTTTATAGCTTCACGCAATGGTTTCTCTAGACCTCCATTCAGGGGCACAACCTGACACATGCCCGGCCTCAGCTGCTCTCCATGGTCCCTTCATGCCTTCAAAACTGATACCACATATGTGTGTACACTTATACATGAACATGCATACCACACACATATACAACAAAACTGCTGCATATGGACACTCAGATCTCACAGTGAAGGGTATTCTGTTACCCTCCCCCATTTACAGGGTGCTGAAGCACAAGGGGTTAACCTTGGTGATGTGTCCTAGACAGGTGCAGTCAGGATGTGAACAAAGGAAGTTGAGCTCCCAAGTTTTTGTGTCTTAGTCAGGGGTTTTGTTGCTGCAATGAAACACCATCACCAAAAATCAAGTTGGGTAGGAAATGGATTGTTTAGCTTACACTGTCCATCGGAAGTCAGAACAGGAACTCAAACAGGACAGGAATCTGGAGGCAGAAGCTGATGCGCAAGTTATAGAGCGATACTACTCACTGGCTGGCCTATCGTGTCTTGCTCAGCCTGCTTTCTTACAGAACCTAAGACCACCAGCCCAGGAGTGGCCCCACCCATAATGAGCTGGGTCTCCCCACATCAATCACTAATTAAGAAAATGGTATAAAGTCTGATCTTATGGGGGCATTTCCTTAATTGAGGTCCCTTCTCTCAGATGACTTAGCTTGTGTCTATTTGACATAAAACTAGCCAGCACACTGTTTAATGTTCCCAGTAAGGGATGAGGAACAAACTTAGAACATCAAAGGTTTGGATAGGAGTCACATTCACATGGATTTCAGCAGCAAGCTATGCTCTTCATGTGCACACTGAGACGCCATTTGTATCTAAATGAGCTTCTTTGTTTGCTGACAAAGGGCAGAAAAAATACAAATTCCTACAATATTATCTCATAAGCCCTCCGTCATTAACAAACATGATTTGTTTGCCTCTCTGTTGCTAATATGCACTTGGTGGGGAGAGGATGCACAGGTTTCCATCACAAAGATGACCCGTGTAAAATACACAGTCTTCATTGGGCAGTAATGGTCTATGAACAACTTACCTGCAAACACCCACGGTTCCTGTGGCCTTGGGCTTCTCAATGTGACTTACCAAAGCCCACGAAACACTGGAAATGGCAAGTGAGCTGCAGACAGGCTTAAAAGGCAATTGAGCACTAGGTCTCAATATCCTCTTGCTATTTAGAATCCTGCTGACTGGTGATGAAACAAGGACCAAGTCTCCCCAAAGACCAAACTAAACTCAATTCACCTGTCCTCCACCTAAGAAACTCAACATCACTACCACCAGCAGCACCATAAACACCATTAAGAGCAGCAAAATGATGTCAACCTGCAAATTCTAAAAGTTTATTTTTTTAAATAACTAAATCTTGAAGTTATTGATTACATAGCAAAGTCTAGCACACACAAGGCAAGATCCTTAATAAACATTATCCCCCTTAAAAAACATCCTCTAACTTTATCCTCATAAGCATTTGAGGATAATATAATAATGAGCTTATGACATTTACAATGTCAATACATTTATTGTTAATTGGGCCTTTTCAACATTCTCTAATTGCATAAAATCACAGAACTTATGTGATTTGGAATCTGACATGCAGAGCTGGGCCTGAGGGGCCATGGTTTAGAATTTCTCCAGCATATAGAAGACCCTGGGCTCAATGTCCAACACCTCATAGAATTTGTGAAGACACGTGATATTTACCCATTACTTATCACTTATAAACCACCACAGGTTAAGACTAATGTGGAAATGTGCTGCATAATACAGACTTGCCCATCTGCATATTCCACAGAACACTAAAATTTGTTCAATAAATTCAATTCTAGATCATCTTCAAAATGTACTTCCTGCAGATAGTATCTATAGCGAAATTTTTGCCACTGCTCTTAAATTAAAATGTGGAAAATTAGTTGCACTTCCCATGTCTGCTATATTCTGACTTCTGAAAGGTTTTTCTAATAAACACCAAAGAATGAAATATGTAACACTAACTATTATGAGACCCAAGAACTTATCGCTGACATTAATTGCATCAGTTAAAATCAAATCTAAAATTTTATGACACATTATACTTCAAAACAAAAAGCTGTCTAAAAATAAACGCCTATTCCTAAGACAGTCATTTTAATATCCTTAACCAAAATTAAAGCACAAAAGGGACATAAATGAGAAGTAACAGTCTAGGGACAGAAGAAGAAAAGGTGGAAGAAGAGGAAAAGAAGACAATAATTTCTCAGATCATAAAATTTTAGATATTACAAAATACTTCAGAATCGGTGGTTTAAATGAGATTGATATTTATGTTTTTTTCTCTCATTTTGCACCTTCCCTCACAATACCCCAAAGATGATGATGGTGTTGTGCATTCCAGAGGCAGAAATATTTGAACATAATTGGCAACTTCAGGCAATACTGTTCAAAATGAAATCAGTATTCTCAACCTCTTAAATATAGTGTGTGTACGTATACATACATATATACATATACACATATATACATATATATACACATATATATACATATATAATTTAGATATGTATATCAAAACTGATACATATTCAGTCAATACTAAAAGCAATTGTTTGCTAATTTCCAACTCTTCCCAAAGTTTTCCAATTATTGACTCATCCTCACAGTAATCTGAGGTACAAGTACTATTTTCTAATTCTATGAATGAGATCCTGTCACATGACCAGCATTGGCACAGCATGCAAGCATAAGGACCTGAGTTTGATCACCCAAACGTGCCTGGAAATTCCTTTCATTCCAAGTGCTGGGGAGACTGAGACAGTAGGGATCCCCGGGGCTCGCTGATCACTCTGTCTAGCCTACTTGGTGAGGTTCAGGCAAGGCAGAGAAACCTTGTCATAAAAGGGGTGAAGATATTCATGAAGATGACTCCTGAGGCTGTCCTCCGACCTCTACATACACACACACACACACACACACACACACACACACACACACAACCATGACACATACATCAACATTCACATAAATAGACAATATATGCACACCTATAAACATATACATACATTAAAAATGTGCATTGATCATGAGTGTGGTCTCTTTTCTTGGAAGGAATCTGAATAGAAACTTAAAAATAGTGCTGATGGAAACTCACAGAGTCTGAACCAACAACCTAGGCTCTCTGCAGAGATCACACTGTCTTTATCATCATCGTGAACCCCTTGTGCATTACACTGTGACATGGGCATAATCAATGCACATTTTTAATGCATGTATATGCTCATGTGTATGCATATGTTGTATATTTTATGTTGTGTTGATGTATGTGTCATGGTTGAATGTGTATGTGATTGGGGGCGATTGCCTTGCTCAGCCTGAATACATACAGGAGGAGGCACTTGGTCATATGGGAGCTTGATATTCCACGCCTTGCTGAAGCCCATGGGAGGCTTGCCCCTACCTGAGTGATTACAGAGGATGGGTAATTACTCTAATCAGAGGGTGGATGGGGAGGAGGGGGAAGAAAGGAGGGAGGGGAGGCTTCAATTGGGCTAATTAATTAATTAATTAACTAAAATAGTAGCACAACAAACAACTGAAGAGGAATATAGATTATGTTTGAAAGGCTAGATTTTACTCCCCTGGCAAGAAGAATATAGAGAAGGAATCTACCTATCTAGCTAGCTAGCTATCTCTCAATCTAGCTATCTATCTGCCTATACATACACCTGTGTATCTATTATCTACCACCTATATATATATTATCAACTTGTCATCTATCATTTATATCCTTTATAATTTATTGATTCATTCATCCATCAACTGCTATTTATCCATCTAGTAGTATGCATTTATCCATCATCTACGTACTAATATGTCAATAATTTATTTATTTACGTCTATTTATCTACCATCTATCTGTTCTCTGGGGTCATGACTATAGGCTGTTATCCCTTGATTTATGTCTAACATTTACTTATGAGTGAGTACATACTATTTTGTCATACATTTACACAATGAAGTACTACTCAGTGGTAAAAAAAATTGGCATCTTGAAATTTGCAGGCAAATGGATGGAACTAGAAAAAAACATCCTGAGTGAGGTAATCCAGACCCAAAAAGAAAAACAAGGTATGAATGAAAGTTCTTACTGGTTTGCTCCCCCTGGCTTGCTCAGCTATCTTTTTATATAACCTGAGTCTACCTGCCTAGGGATGGCACTGCCCACAGTGGGCTGGGCCCTTCTACAACAATTAGCAATCAAGAAAATGCCCCCACAGATATGTCTACAGACCAATCCAATGAAAGCAATTTTCCTGTTAAGCACCCTCTCCATGTGTACAAGCTGACAGCCAACATTGATTATGACAGACGGCATCACGAAACTACAGTTGAACAATAAAGAGGTGTATATGCCAACCTGTTCAAGACTTTCCATAGTACTTTCTCAATTTCTTTTAGTTGTCTGACCGAATAACACCTAGATTGTTCACTGAGTTATGATCTAGGCAGTTGAGTTTTACATAATTGCAAAGCCTGGTTTTTTTAATTGCTTTGTTTTTTAGAGACTTTCATTATGTAACCCAGGCTGACTTCAAGAAGAAAATTCTCCTGCCTCAGCTTCCCCGTGTTTACAGATATAAACCATCACTCCCAGCTTAATCCAGTAATGCAATGCTTAGATTTTATAAGATAAAATAAATGGTCCTAAATATATAATTAGTTAGAAGGTAATCATAACCATTGTATTGAAGCTATCTGGATAACTTTGAAGTCCAGTAATTTTCTTGCACTTTTGGGATGGGAACATTCTAACACTGTTATTGATGAAGTCAGACAACTATATAAGAAACAACTTCCTGTAGATTTTTTGGCATCATATTGCTGGAAGCAACATTGGAATTATTTCCAGGGATATAGAATGAAGGCAATGTGAGTAAAAAAAATGGGTTCTTGTATGATATTCTAATTCTACAATTTCTACTATTTTTAAAAACTTAATTTCTGGAGCAGGAGAAGGAAGATAGAGATATCAACACAACAGTTGGTTTATAATCTTTAGAAACAAATCTAGGGGCTGGGGAAATGCTTCAGAGAGCAAAGTGCTTGCCCTGCAAACATGATAGCCTAAACTTGATTCCCCGTACTCAAGAAAAGAGTTTAACACAAGGACCAACATCTATAATCCAAGGCCTGGAGAGATAGGAACAAGAGGATCTTTGGTGCTCATTGATCAGGTAGTCTGACTTTATCAGTGAGCTATACGTTCAATGAGAGACCCTGTCTCAAAAAATAAGATTAAGAGTGATAGGGATGGACTTCTGGCACTAACCTCTGGCCTACACACACACACACACACACACACACACACACACACACATTATTTATTTGCTGGGATTGTCCACTGAAAAGCCATCCCATTAGCAATGATGACACCTGCATACCAGACTGTGATGTCTAAATATTCATGCCCATCAAAAAAAGAACCAGAGATTCCCGTGGAAATGACTGCTTTTCAGATATAGTTTAGATGTGGCTTGTATCCTACCTTAGGATAAGGACCCTATAAAAGAATATAAGTTTCTTGTGGAAGCACTCAAGAAGCGACATAAATAAACCTCGGCTGGTCAAAGTGGAGACAAATGGTACAGCAATAAAAAGAATACCTACACTGGAGTGAAATATTTTAAGGAATATTTTTTGCATATGCACTTTTTGCTCACTCATATTGTATAATTAAAGATCATTAAAGTCACCCTAAAATGAATAGCATGCCAGCTGACCCTCACAGGAGAATGCTTCCTAATTCATTAGTCTGAAAACTATTAACTATGAATAAAAGAAACAAACGTTGATCCCAATTTCCCTACGCAAATTGGACTACTGAGCACTACATGAAGAAAAAAAAATGTTATATTTAAACTCTAATCATTTGCAAGCCCTGAGGAAAGGGGAGATCTATACCAAAGCTTGCATCTAAAACCTCTAGACAAAGAGAAAAGAAGCCCCTCTCTGAGGGAAGCTGAGCCCACAGTATCTGTTTGCTTTTTTTCTCACTGTGACAAACACCATGACCAAAGCAATTTGGAGAGGGAAGGGTTGTTTCTGCTTACAATTCTCAGGTCACACTCCATCACTGAGGGAACTCAGAGCAGAAACTCAAAGCAGGAACCTGGAGGCAAGACCTGAAGCAGAAGCCACGGAGGATCACTGCCTACTGGCATGCTCCTCATGGCTTGCTCAGCCTACTTTCTTGTGCAACCCTCCAAAGGGTGACACCACACACAGCAGATTAAGTGCACCCACATCAATCATTAAAACCAATAAAAAAAAATAAAATAAAAACTCACAGACTTTCCTTTAGGTCAGTCTGATGGAGGCGTTTTCTAAACTGATGTTCTTTCTTCCTGGATATGTTGAGGTTTGTGTCAAGTTGACAAAAGCCAACCATCAGAGTCACTTACACGCCGGCTTTGCCTACCATCAATTAGCCATCATGACTGCCTGATTGGACCTCTAGGTTCACCTATCAGTTTATAGAAAATTCAGAGGGCAGAGCCAGAGTCACATGGACACAGTACATAAAATCGAAGGAGAAAATGATTCAATTAATTCCATGAATAATTTTCAAGGAAAGAGTTAAAAAGGCTATCAATTAACAGCTATTTCAGAGATTCATCAAGGAATTTGGTAATTATTTAGATCACAGTTTAAATAAACACAGAAAAAGTAATACATTTAAAACTTTTACAAGATAACTGAAAAGTTAAACACTGGTATTTAAAATATAAAAAAAAAATATTCACCAGGACCGAGAACATGAGAGAATTCACTTACTTATATTTACAACTATTCAAGTTATCTTGTTCCTTTCTAGATTAATTGACCATTTGTTTTTCCCTTGAAAACAAACTTTGTCAGAAATCATTCTAAGGCAGTAGAATTAGCACCTTTAGATCACATTCCTAATTGACCTTTTGATAATTTAATGTGTTTATACAGGTTTTTTTGATACTATACATCTCATATTATTTGCTCTTATTTCCCACACACACATACACTGAATCCCTTCCTAGCAAGTTCCTCTCTTAGTGTCTTTTTGTCTAAGACACACTTCATTTAATTAGGATCTGTGACTTAACCATCTGGGCCAATTCCTTTGAATGTCTTGAACAACATGGGTGTGTATTTCATCAGGAGGTCCTTACCCCATGATGATATTAATAATCCAGAAAGGTCAATGCCTGCCTTAACCTTCCCAGACTACCCTACAAAGATGTTCAGACACAATGAATTCTCAGAGACAATCACCTAATTACTCCAAGATGGTAAAATGGGTACATGGCCGGAAACCCTTTGATGAAACTAAACACAAGCCTAGAAAATCACCCATTCCCAGTTACAAACTAAGACTTGTTTCCTTCAAATCTTTACTTTCTGTTTTTAGATGTATTGTTTTATTTCCTGGGGACCAGGAAAAGAAGAAAGAGGAAAAAGAGAGGGAGGAGAAGAAGAAGAGGAGAAGGAAATGGAGGAAGAAGAAACTAAATGGGAAAAGAAAAAACATCTTTTAATGACTGTCAAATGAAAATTATGAATAAAGTTACATAAATAATTTAGCAACTGGAAAAGAGACCTACAATGTGACATTCTATTTCTGAAGCCTTCTAATCTTCAGTCCCTTTGTCCCAAATATTCAGACTTAATTATAGAAAAGCAATTCCAAAATCCAAGAGTCTTCAAATCATGGGCACCTAAAATTAGTAGATAACAGGAAATTTGAAAATAGAGACTTTTCTCATTAAACTTCCCCTGCACTTCTGTTTTTTCTTTCATGATGTGCACTTTGCATGAATAATTTCTATAAGAAATCTAATAGTCTACAGAGATAAAAAATAAACTCATCTAACTTTTACTGTCAAGGACACTAAAGCAAACAGTTACATTCTACAGAAGAGAAATAATTTCCCACAGTCACAAGGAAGATACAGGGGTATACAGCTATTATGAAAGTAACCCTAACAGAAATAAATTGAAAGAGGGCAACTGAGGGCTTGTAGAAATGAGAGAAGAACAAGGTCAAACTAAATTTATTATAACAATATTTTTGAGAAAATTCAAGAAAGCTGTTGAATGAATTAGAGGCATGCACAGCTCTCTGTTCATCCAAGGGACCCTCTACTAACACAGCCCCTCTCCCGTATCAATCCTCACCCCAAATCTTCACAATAGTGTGATTAAGCATCCATCTGGCCAGGTTACATGGTGGGATAAAAGTATTCTTCCATGCTCTCTGTTTGCGAGGAAAAGTGAGAAACCCTAAATTTCTGTTCTCCTGACTCAAACCAAAGCCTGGCTTTCTTCTCTCTCCCAGAAAACTCAAATGCTGGGGTAGTTTGAGGGTGAGGATCTGCATTCAGATCTCAACCACAGCTCCTAGGGTAGCTCCACAACTGGTCAAAGTTTTCCCAGGACAGTTGGTGGTGGCGTAACCCACCATTACTCTCTCAAACCATCTCTATGAGCAGTGTCTGCTTAGTCCCTGATGAGATTTCTATTGGCAGGCCCTTGCTCGTTCAAAGCCCTGGGAAATTTTACAGCATTGCATCATCCTCCTAACTGCATTTGCCGCAGCCATTTGCGGTTGTTGGAGATGAAGTCCAGTTTTGTTCTCGTCTGTTGTCTTCTCAAGATTTCTTAAGAACCCTCTTCAACCCCACCTGTCCTCGTGGAGCATGGCATTCTAAGTCTTCCTCTTCAGAGAACAACCAGAGAAGGTTTAGGATCTATGACTAGAACTGCATAATATCACCCCATACATAGGACCTACTGTATTTAATAAAAAGCTCCAGGTAATTCTTTTTTAATGTTTTAAATTACATCTATTTGTTTATCTGTCTGTTTTTTTTTTTTACTGAGGGGTCATGCTATACTGCACCATGCATGTGGAGGTCAGAGGACAACTTAAGAGAGCTGTGTCTCTCCTTCCACCATGTTGCTTCTGGGGATTAAATTCAGATGACGAGGTTTTGCAGTAAATGTCTTGACACACTGAATAATCTCACCAGCACCTATGGGGTTCTTGTGTAGTGTTCATTCAAGAAGTTGGGGCTGGGAAGTTGGTTCAATCAATAAGGTGCCTGCCTTGTAAGCCCAATGACTTGAATTCTAATCTTCAGTGTCCATGTAAGATCTATGACCATACCCATCTGTCATCAAGTGCTAGTGGTGGGAGGGTAGAGACAGGAGGGTCCCTGGAGCTCCTTAACCATTCAGGTTAACCCAATAGATGAGTTCCAGGTTCAGAGAACCACCCTGTCTCAAAAGCTGTGATGGAGTGTGATGGAAAAACACATCTGTCATCAGCCTCTGGCTTCCATGTGCATGCACACATCATCTCCACGCATATTCTGCATGCAATGTGTGAGAAGTCAAACACAGAAAATGAATTTTTATTTCATTGTGTTACACGTCCGTAGAAAACAAAGAGGCATACATTCAAAATTTCTTTGGGAACCAGTCCCTTTTTTGAAGGGTTAAGTTTTGAAGGGAATTCCCAATAACACAAAGAAAGTCGGAGTTATACCCACAGGAGGCTTGTGCTACAGTCAAAGAATGGTTTGCTAATACAGAAAAAGGGCAATTTGTGTCGACTTATTTCGTTTGCAAACCGTATGTCATGTTGGTGCAAGCAATGACAAGTAGGAGACCCTTTAGTCTTCCTACCAAATTTATATGTCTTGTAACACATAAGGGCTCTTCTAATTTCATAAAGCTGTCCATAATGACAGTTTCTTGGACCTGTTTCTTATGGCAAAAAAAAAGACAATCTGAAAATGATTTTTAATGTCCTCTGAATTAACTGTAACTTTATAACAACCCTTCAGTAACTCCAGAAATTCTGCTAATTAAACTCTCTGTCACTGTCTTGGGTGACTCTTGCCTATGAAGTCTAATCTGGCATTTAAATACCCCCATATCATCCCAGCAAGACATTCTTAGAGAAAGGGTTTGACAGGCCGAGCATTTAACAAGCAGTAGCGTGATTGCTAGCAAGAAGAACTTCTGAGAAATTCGGCATCCTCTTCCATTTGAAAGGTCACATCCAGCAAGATAGGACAGATTTCTCCAATCCTGTGTCTGCAGCTCAATGAAGCTAGGTTTAGGGCAAGTTGCCTAGGCAGTGCCAAATAAAATTCTTCAAGAACCATCCCTTGAAGGAGATTGTGTGGAGATGTTACACCATCATAGATTCACCCCACCCCAGACTCTGGGCACAAAGCTGCTCCCAGCAGTAGTGTACAGGATCAAGTTTCTCATGGTTACGGTTCAGACCTTTACAGCCCCATTTAACACAAAATGTGTTCTTGCCTCAGTGACGTGGTCAGCTAGTTCCCTGTAATTTTCCTATCAACAGCTGAACTCCCTACCAGTCCTTTATTCCTCGGTAGTTAAGGATCCTGTTCTCAAAGCACAAATTACCCCTGATCCAGTCATGGAAAAATTCTTTTTAGGCTCCATCTACTGCCAGTTTTTGGAGAACGACTTTGGTGTCTACCTGCTGTCTGCCCTGAAGACCCCTGTCCGTCACCTTGGTCTCTGCTTTAGTTAAGGTTTGAGTGTTTATATTTATCCATGAAACACTGATCCTTTAAAACCTCGTTTGGAACTCAAATAAAATGCAAACCAAGAAAATTTGCTTTCATTGATATGGTGAGGAGAAACAGGTGTCATTGAACATTCTTCCTCGGAGACAAGCAGCACACATGTTCACATTTTCGTATACGCATTCATTCACTTGAGTACACACAAAACTACTGCTACTACCCCCCATCTCTCTCTCACACACACACACTGGATGCTAAGGTGATCCTGTTGATCTTGGAGATGAGTCATGCAGCATCTACAATCTCTACTCTGTGTTATGAATCCAGGTTAGTGTCCAATTGCCCTGTTAGCCTGCCTTTCCAGACTTAAACTCATGGCTTAAATCTATCTTTTAAAGTACAGGATGGGCTGTCTCTTCTTGAAATCTAATTAGTTCCTGTGTGCACATTTCCAGGGCTACATCTTAATCTATGGGTTTAGCTTAAATTCCTGTCCAAATATGTCCCAGTCGGGTCCATCTAATCACTTACCAAGCTTGAGTTGTTTACATGCTTCTATAAATTCTTCTGAGGGAGAAAATGGTCTTATAAATGTATTGCAGTAAGAATTGGAAATGACTACATATAACTTAATATATCATGTAAGTGATGTAAGTAACTTAAATAAGTAGTGAATGTTTGGTACTGACAGGAATTACAGTTTTAAAACTCAAACTTGTGTTTTTCAATGCAGTGAGCTGATATTGCATATTGACCAGGTATCCTGCAATTTGGTTGTGCTTATCAATTATATGGAAAGGTTTTTTTGGAGTACTCTACATAGGGCCTTCAAATATTAATCTATTGCTTTCTAATATCAAGGTCTTATTCTTTTCTACTTACATGATTACATAGGCTTGGACGTCCAAATACGATGAAGATAAGAAACGATGAAAGTAAATACTCTTGCATTTCCCCCGTCTTAGAGGAAATCTTAGAGGGAAAGTATTCCCTCTGTCATCAGAAAGGATATATAAGCCCTCATTCAAATGCCTGTTATCTTGTACACAATGGTTCTATCTATCTGTAGTGTGCATGAGAGTTGTAACAGTGACAGATGGTGAACACTGTCAAGAAGATCCTACTCCTGAGTGTAATGGTAGAGTTCATTTCTTTCACTGTATTTGTTTTTAATAGTAAACCACCCTTGAATATCTAAAGTAACTACCTACTAATGCTACTAACCTCTTCCTATGCTGCTGGGTTCAATTGGCTAATATTTTATATGGATGTATACATTCATATTTATGAATGATATCGCTCTGTGGTGTACGTTGTTCAAATGTTTAGGTCTGGTTGGAGTGTTAGTGTCCTTCTGCTCTCATAAAATGAACTGATAATAACACTATCATCCCCTATTTTCTGAGTTTATATAAAATTAATATTGTGACTCTAAACCATTGAACAAATTCATGAATGAAGATAACAAAGCAAAGACTTTCCTTTGGAAGAGTTTATTTCCTTTTTAAGGGTGTATTTATGGGATTATGTGTATGAGTATTTCTGCATGCATGTACATAGGTGAACCACATGAATATCTGATATCTACAGAGGTAGAAGAGGACATAGAACCAGATTTAAGCCAGTTGTAAACCACCATGTGGGTGCTGGGACCTCTACAAGATCACTAAGTACTCTTAACCACTGAGTCAACCCTCCAACATGCATAATTTTGAGTGTTTATATATGTGTGTACATCTGTGTATACATGTGGGAAGATCCAGGCATCTTCCTCTATTGTTCTCTATCTTATTTTTGAAATGTGATCTCTTACTGGAGCTGGGGTTCAGTATATTTGCACTCTTCCCCACAAGCACACCATCTCTCGGTACCCAGATTAACGATTGTGCCACTACCATGCCCAGTATTTTATGTGTGGATGCATGACTCATGTCCTCATGCTTACATGAAAAGAACTTTACTTACTGGGCCATCTCTCCAGTCATCTTTCATAAGATTTTTAGTTAGTGATTATATTATTAGTTTTGTGTTGCTGCTACCAAAGTAACTGAAGGAAACAACTGAAAGGAGGAAGTATTTTCTTTGGATTCCAACTTGAAAAGATTTAGTCCATCATGGGAGGAAGCCTGTGGCAGGGACATTCACATCACAGCAGGCTGAGAAGCAGAGAAATGGGGAATTCCAGTGCCTGCTGACTTTCTTGCTCTTCCTTGTTTGTTACATCCAGAACCCTAGCCCAACCAGAAAGTCAACATTCAGGTTGTTTCTTCTCCCCATAGCTAATCCTGTTTGGATGCTTTGGCAGGCATGCCTTACCAATCTCCCAGGTGATTCTAAATTCAGACAAATTGACATGAGTTTTAACCATCACACTAAACATAAATTTATTTTACTTGTTAATTTTACTATTTTTGTTTTATCTGTTATCAAATGTTTTAACTTGCTTTATACAAAGTCATAATTTAATCTACTCCAGATGACCTACTCTCCTTTGTTCTGTCTATTAAGTGTCATTATATGTGAATGACATGAATCAGGAATGTTCTTTCTCAATTTTCTTCTTGTTTATTTTTTGTTTATTCTTGAGAGTCTTGTATAGGTTAACAAGGAAATACAATCATGTCTAGCCTCCATTCTCCTCCCCAACTCCCCCCACACATCCCCCTCCCAAATTTAAATCTTTATAATAGCCCACTAAGTCTAGTATCTGTCCACATAAGTATAGGTATGAGATCATCCACTGGAGCACAGGAAACCTATGTGTTCACATACTCAGAAAAGAAGGACTTTCCCTCCCCAACCAAGTGTCAACTACCAACATGTCCTCAGTAAAGGGTGGAGCCTGGAGATCATCTAGTCCAACCACTTCAGAATTTTGGCTCTCCTTACTCTTGTGAAGGTCTTGTAGTTAGCCCCGACTGCTTTGAGGTGTTGAGTTCCATGGTCATTGCGTGCCCAGAAGACATTTCACAGCCTGAGGTGATCCATGAACGTAGTGTTTGTGCTTGTGGGAGTGGGTGATGCAGGATCCCATTTAGCACTGAGCACTCTATCTCTTACTCTCAGCAGGTTGACCAGTTATACATCTTCTCGGTTGACTGCCACAAAGAAGCATCTCAGACTGAGGTTGCAAGAAACCCAGATATGCTGCTACAAGTGGGAGTATTTCCTTCAGGAAGGGAGTGCATGTGCTCCACCAGAACTTTCACATATCTCAACCAAATTTATGGGAGGAGAGGAGTGAGAAAGGCAATAGCGGGTGATGTGGGGAAAGAGTTTTAATATACCTACAGAAACTTATATAAAAACATGTTCCTGTATGGCAATGTCTCTTGCATTAAGTACCATGTACAGTGAATATATACACAAAGATTTTTAACATGTTTCATGTTTTCAAGTAATTAACCTTTAATTTTTCTGATTTTTCTTCATTATGTTATTTGTCAAGAGAGGGAGGCAGGGTTCTCTATCACTAATTTATATTCTACATTGGGTTCTTTCTTTTATTTCTTTTGATTTTAATTTCCTTTTTTCACCTATAGATGTTGAAGGTCAGGTTTCTGATTTGAGATGTTTTATCATGACAGATAATTGTTGCTGTATTGGTAAGTTCCTCCTGAAACAATCTCATAATCCTTTCTGAATATTTTGGTATGTGTCTTCATTTTTTTTTCAAAGTTTATTAAATTATAAAAGTTTCCATTTCCGCCCCTCCTCCCAACACCCTCCCACTTCCACTTCCACCACTCCCTCTCCTCCTCCCTCTCCATCCCTAAGAGCAGTCAGGGTTTCCTGCCCTGTGGGAAGTTCAAGTTCCTCCCCCCTCCCTCCAGGTCCAGGAAGGTGAGTATCCAAACAGACCAGGATCCCAAAAATCCAGTATATGCAGAGGAAACAAGTCCCAGTGTCATTGTCAATGGCTTTTCAGAAAGACTCCGGGCCAGCCACACCCACTGATACAAGGGGACTGATCTAATGAGAGTTCACCAAGGCCAGCTGGACTGGAACTGAACGAGCACGTGATCTAACCAGATTCTCTGAATATGACCGGATTCTCTGGATATGTGTCTTCATTTTAACTCTACTCATGATATTTTCTAATTCTCTTTATAGATTCCTCTTCCACCAATTATGTTTTCTGACATTGATTTCTAGTTTAATTCTATCATGATCTGAACACATTCTTAATTCATATCAGATATTTAAGTATGCAAAGATTTTGATTTTAAGTATGCAAAGATTTTAAATTTCTTGGTTATATTGTTGCCTATTTCTTGTGCTTGAAGAAAGAATCACTCTTCTGCTGTTACTAGGTAGAGTGTTGGATAAATATTGGATATGCAAAATTGATTGGTAGCTTTGATGAGGGTTTATATGTCCTTTCTAGCATTTTGTCTGCTAGGAAAACAATATAATGTTTATATTTCCTTGCTTTTGCTTTTAACTTAGGTCTTACAAAAATTAAACTTTTGAGAAACATCATGTGTTTAGAAATTGTTTCCATACTAATTCGATATAACAAAATCTGCTGATTAACTTGTCTAGAACATTTACATCTAAAGTAATTATTCCTGTGATTGAATTTGGGCCTACTATTCTATTATTTATTTTCTCTTGTCTCAGAATTAAAACTGTTGTTTTTCCTGTTTCCCTTTTCTGACTTACAAAATTCATTTGAATATTTTAATACTTACTAAATTTAACCACTGGGTTATTATTCATTTCTCTTTGAGTTTCTATGACTGTTGTAAATATTGCTATATGTATAAAATCTTTCAAGTTATAATTGCAGATTTTGTTTGGTGGGTTGGTTGGCTTTTGTTTTTGTTTTTTGTTTTTTGTGTGTGTGTGTGTGTGTGTTTGGTTTTTTAGTTTGTTTTTGAAGGATTGTTTGGTTTTTTGGAGACAAGGTTTTTTCATGTAGCCCTGGCTATGCTGGAACTTGCTTGGTAGACCAGGCTGGCATCGAACTTAGACATCCACCTGCCTCACCCTTGCACATGCTGGAATTAAAGGCTGCACCACCACCTAGGTTAATATTTTTAATATTTTGAATAAATTGCTGAAAACTTTTAATATATAAAAGCCTTCAGCCTCCATTTTTAATATTGCAGTGTCAAATGTATAGCTACACACATTGACAACCCCATCAGATAATTTTATTATAGTTCTTCATTTACATTTCTAAGGAGTGTAATAGAGTTTGAATGTCCTCTCCAATACTCACATAATAATTTGTTGTTGTAACTGCAGTAACAAGTGGAACTTTTAAGCAGTGATTTAGGTCATGGTGTCTCCGTACTTCATGTGCAGATCAGTGTCCTCATCAAAAGGATGAGAATGAGAATGACTCTGCCATACCCATGGTTCCTTTGTGTGGCAATTTTTGCACTCTGCCTTGTAGAGTTACGATGTAGTAAGAAGGCACTCATTAAATGTAGTCCCTCAGTCTTAGATTTTCCAGCTGCTGAAAAGTGAAAAGGATTTTCTTTCCTTTATAAATGACTCTACATTTGTAACTGAATTATGTGAGGGTTATTTTTAATTGTCAACTTTATACAACCAGAATTCTCTGAGAAGAGAGTCTCAATGAAGGACTGTCTAACTCAGGTTGGTGTGTTGGGTATGTCTGTGGGGGACTTTTTTGACTATGTTAACTGTGGTTGGAAGACCCACCCATTGTAAACATGGCTGTTGCATGGGTGTGGATCCTGAACTGTACAAGAGTAGAGAGAGGAAGCAGAATAGAAGCACGCATGCATTCATTTCTCTCTTGAGAAATAAATTTTCCTTGACTGGACATATAACTACTCGCTTCAAGTCCCTGTCATCTTGACACCCCCGCAGTGATAATTATAACTTGGGATTACGAGCTAAAATAAACGCTCTCTCCCATAAGGTTGTTTCTGCCAGGGTATCCTATCACGGCGATAGAAGGAAACTAGGACATGCGATCAGAAGAGAAAGTACCCTAAGAGGGAATCATTTCCCTGGACATGGAATTATAAACTAACAGGTTTAGGGATTTGTGGTTTTGTTGTCTTCTCGGTGCTTTAAAAAGACATCAGATCCCGACTTCTCATCATGGTGATTTTGAGTTCTCCGAAATTACATGTTTTTCTATATGTGGTGTGTCATTATTTGAGTAGTTTCTTTCAAGATTTTTTTTCTTGCCCTTGTTTCTCTGCATTTTGATTATGATATGTCTGAGCCTAGTTTGGTTTGTTGCTGTTGTCTGGGTTTTTAGTATGTAGCCCATTGTGGGGTAGCTGAACTTCTGCATCTGTGAACTTTTCTTCCCTGGTATTTGCAAAGGTTTAAACCCTTAGCTCCTTACAGGAACTCTCCACACACATCTTTTTCCCATCATTCTCAAGCTCCAGCGGCATATTGGACTGTTTTATATTATCCTGTGTGTCTCAGATATCATCTATGTTTTCCCCAAGTCACTTTCTGTGTTCTCAAATTGAGTGATGTTTTATTAAAATAACCCAACTCAGTTTTGTCCTCTGCTGTCCATTCTACTCAGGCATTTTTTTGTTCCGTTTCTTTTACCATTGCACAATTTCTGTTTGCTGTTTTATAATTTCTAGGTATTTTAACCAAAAAACTCCTTTCTACCCACCTTAAATGTGTTTAGCAATACTTATTTTTGATATGTCTATCATTTATTTAAGCTTGAGATAGCTTCATTAGCTTCTCTTGAGAATTGGTCAAGCCCAATGTCCTGGTGCACACCATAATCCAAGATCTTAAGAGGCTGTAGCAGGGACATTGCCATGAGTTCAAGGTCAGCATGGGCTACATAGTGAGAACCTCTCTCACCAAAATCAGAGACAGAAAAAGAAAGATTTCTGCTTTTTTTCTACATCAATTAATTGTGAATTCTGTTCTGGGCACTTTGAATATATTTTTTGCAGATTCTATATTGTTAAAAATTCCACTTGGTGGGTGGGGGTAGGGCAATGGGGTGTTCCTCCTAGGGCAAGGGCCTGGAGAGATGAGCTCTCAGAGTGGAAACCCAAACACTTACCTCTCCAGGGACAGTTTAGGCCAAGACTCCAGTGGTCAAGAGGAGGGAGGAGGAGAATGAGGGAACAGAATGCTCAAGAAAGGGGAAGGACAGAGAGGGAGAGCAAGGAAAGGGATAGCTTTATCACGGACGCTTTTAAAAGGCTGGTGAGCAACATGGCACTAGGGAAATTCCCAGGAATCCGCAAAGATAAGCCTAGCTAAGACTCTAAGCAACAGTGAACAGGATGCCTAAACCAGCCTTCCAGTATAAGATTGATGACTATCTTAATTGTCATCATAGAACCTTCATCCAGCAACTGATACAGAGATCTACACAAAAGCACTGGGCAGAGCAACCAGAGACCAGTCCAAGAGCAGGAGGAGTGATGGTATGAGCAAAGGAGTCAAGACTATGATGGGGATAACCACAGAAACAGATGACCTGAGCCAGTGAGAGCTCACTGATGCTGGACTGATAACGGGGGAGCCTACATAGGACCAAACTAGGAACACTGAATGTGAGGGACAGTTGTGAGGCTTGGGCAGTCTATGGGACCACTTCCAGTGGGACCAGGATCTATCCTTAGTGCTTGAACTGGTGTCAGAGCACCTTCTCTTCGGAGGGAAACCTTTCTCAGCCTAGATATAGTGGGGAGGGCCTTGGTCTTGCCTCAAAGTGATGTACTAGACTTTGTTGACTCCCCATGAGAAGTCTTACTCTTTCTGAGGAATGGATGGGGGTGAGGTGGGATGAAGGGTGGGGCAGGAGAAGGAGTGGGAGTAGAAATACCTATGCAAAATGAGAAAAGATTGTATTTTAAAAAAAAATTCATAGGGCTGGAGAGATGGCTCAGTGGTTAAGAGCATTGCCTGCCCTCCCAAATGTCCTGAGTTCAATTCCCAGCAATCACATGGTGGCTCACAGCCATCTGTAATGAGGTCTGGTGCCCTCTTCTAGCCTTCAGGCATACACACGGACAGAATTATGTATACATAATAAATAAATAAATAAATTTAAAAAAAATTATAATAAAAAATATACTTGGAATAAATTTTCCCCCCCAAGCAAAATAAGCAATTATATTTATCATATATGCCCAGTAACACTCTTATTCTTTGTAGTCAGTGATTATGAAGTTGGTTCTGCTGTCAAAGACTGTGTTCTGCTGCATTGGGTGTGTCTTCTAAATTGGGTGTGTCTTTTTCTCTTAGAGGTTGGCTTGATGTTGGTCTAAATCGTGGTCAGTGATTTAGGACTTAGTTCAACTCTCAAAGCCTGAGGTAAGCCTTGACACAGAACTGTAAAATTCCTTTCTTCTGCTATCTCCTTGCTGGGAACACCCGGCATGAACATCCTCACAGGCCTCTTCATTGTTTCTGCTAATGCTGCTGTTCTCACTAGAAAAATATAGGGGTCCCTTTGTTCACACTGTAGGACATCCCTTTTCACTCCCTTGGGGTACGTAGATTGGTTCCCTATTGGAGTATCATCCCCTATGACATATTGGAGAGTGCAAAATGCAAGATAAAAGTACGTAAAAATAAAAACTAAGCTTTACTAGCCATTCATCTGGTGTTATAGTCTATTTCATAACTTCCTTGCTTTGTTTACACTTAATCATCTTCAGTTAGTTATTTTCATTTTGTATTTTTCCAAAAGCTCTAGATGAAACCTGAAGAAGATTGATTTGTATTATTCTATCTTGGACAGAACAGAATCAGAGGGATCTAATACAGAATTTAATATGTATGATCCTATAGGAAGTACCTGGCAATTATCAGCCTTTGCCTAGTTTCTAGAGACCACTATGATGACCCTGGACTGCAATCTTATTGAAGCATTTTGACATTACTGGTTTTAAATATGATTTTAAAAGGACAATATAAGAATTTATTACAAGATGGTCCCAGCATGGTTTGGGATAATGTTTAAATATCTTGAATCATTTTCCAAAGTTTTATGTGGAAAAAAAATGACGCAAAATGGGCTAAGCCTCGAGTTGTCTTTTACACCTTAATTTCACAATTTGTGTGTGGTTTGAAGGAAATCAAAACCATCGTATATCTAATCCTCTAAACTTCTATCAACCAAAATTTTGTTTTAGAGTCATTTGATATTTCAGACCCTCGTAGTGTTTTTTCCCCTTTGTTCCTTGTAAAAACAGGAAGTGGTCATCTTTCCAAAGTAAATAAATGCACTTGAAAATCATAAGAGGTCATGCTGAGTTCATAACTTCAGACAGAATTCACTGGTATATTCCTCACTTAGCAACGCAGGCCTTTTTTATTACTATTCTTTCTTTTTTCAGATCTAAAATGTCACCTGGCATTAAGAATGTTTGCAAATGCGTAACATCACGAATTGTAAAGTAATTCGTGTATTTAATTTTCTACAAAGGAGGAATGTGATCACATAGACTTCAAGGAAAAACTATGAAAATCTGAAACTAAGCAGAAAAATCACTATATTGAGTCAAATGCCAGCATGGAATAAGTAACTATGGGTCCCTATTGGCATAAGCAAACCATCCAATGAATTAAAAAGCACACAGAAAGAAAATGTGGGCCACACTGTACTCCATTCTCTGACATTGCCGTGGCCGTGTTTTGAATACTAAGAGGCTGTGAACCTAGATGACTACAGTAGGTCCCTGAGGGGACCTTTTTGAAGGTTATACCTCTTCCTTGGTCTCTACTCCCTTTGTTTCCTGCCACCACCCTGCGGAGAACTCCATAGCTCATGTTCTGGCTGCCATGACCTTCCCTTCCCCATCATGATGTGCTGAAGTCTCTGGACACATGCACTAAAGTGAGTGCTTCCTCCCTTGTCTTTTGCCCTGTGTTTCAGTCACAGTTACGCAAAAGTAAATAATACAGCCACCAAATACCAGTGGTAGCTGTTTTCTCCCAATCAAACAGTGTCCCGTTCTCTAAGAACCTCAAACTAGATGTTCCATATGTGGAGTCAAGTCAGATCCCAAACCGAAGAGTCCAGGCCTGTTAGACTTGTCCTACTGTTAGACACCAATCTCTTCTCGCTCAAAAGCAGGTCGGGCTTCAAAACTTCACCTCCTCAGCTTTAGTCACTTGCTGGAAGATTCGCAGAGTTGAGGTAATCATTTTACTTATCAGATGATAAGATAGAAACTGTCATAAATGTGAAGTACACGAGATAATGGGTAGGTGCATAGCCTTCCGGGCACCTCCACCTCTTTATTGACATCTTCCTTGCGGGTCTCATGGAGGCTTTGTTACACAGTCACAGTTTACTAAACCATTGCCAGTTTTTAATTCAACCTTCATCAACTTTATCTCCTTCCTGGATATCAGGAGAAAGACCAACAATACTAACCTAAAAAAATAAGAAGAATTGTAAAAAAGAAAAATCTGTCACAGCCAAGAAACCAAGAAAATGCGCACAACACAGTGTAACATTGTTTTTAGGAGTTTATCCTAAACTGTTAGGTTAAAGTGAGATGACTCTGAATAATGTTTTTTATTAATGATTTACTAATATGGAGCCACGGACATGACTTGGTAGGTAACGTGCTAACAGACCAGCATGAGGACCAGAGCGCAGCTCTCCAGCATGCACATGGAAAACTGGGCATGGTGGTGTGCACCTGTACCCCAGGACTAGGAAATTGTAGGCGGGAGGATCCTTGAGGCTTGCTGGAGGATGAATCGGTGAGCTCCGGGTTCAGTGGAAGATTTTATTTATAAGGAAAATGGGATATGAGGCTGTCAAGATGGCGTAGTAGGTAAAGAGGCTTTCTACTAAACCTGATTAAACTGAGTTCAGTGGCCAGAGCTGCCATGGTGGAATGAGAGAACCAACTTCTACAAGTTGTCCTCCGACCTGTACACATGCACCCACGCACTAAGAAGGTAACAAACGAATGTAACACAAATAATAAAAACCCAGAGACAGAAACTGGGGTTCAACCTGAAAACTAGGAAAACAAAGCAGTCAAGCCACCAGAGAAGCCTTACCTCTACCAAGGCTGGGTGACCACAGACTAAGCAGACTAAGCCTCTGTCCCTCCTCTCATTTTATATTCCCTCTCGTGCTGGAATTAAAAGCGTATGACTCCCTAGTACTGGGATTAAAGGTGTGAGCCGTCACCACCTGGATATGTTTCTGCATTGATCTTGTGTAACTCAGGGTGGCCTTGAACTCACAGAGATCCACCTGCCTCTGTCTCCCAAATCCTAGGATTAAAGGTGTGTGCCACCTCTGCCTGACCTCTAGTGGCTTAGCTTTGCCCTTCTGATCTTTAGGCAAGCTTTATTTATTAAAACATAAATAAAATATCACTATAAGTAAATAGCTGCTAAAAATAAATAATTGCTAAAATATGAAAATAAGGTGAAATGTAATTAGATATGGCATTCAACATCAACCTCTGGCCTCCATAAGTGTTGACACACATGTACATGCCACACAGACACATACACATGCGTGTATGAATGCACATGTGTAGTAGCATTTCAGTTGTATTTTAATAAATAAGGACTGCCTGAAGATCTGAGAGTAAAACAATCCCAGTGGTCAGCCTTATAGACCAGGTTATGATAACACACACCATTGATCTCAGTGGCCACACTAGTTGCCATAGAAATCGGGCAGTGCATTCCTTTAATCCCAGTGGTACATACCTTTAATCCCAATCCCTAGAGAGGAATATAAAATGGGGGGCAGGAGAGACAACTCTCAGACACAATCTCATTCTGAGATTCCAGGAGTCAGGATTGCCATTTCAGACTGAGGTCAAGGTTAGAGCCAGTGGCTGACTGTTACATTTTGGATCTTCAAGCAGTCTTTATTTATTAAAATACAACTGAAATGCCACCACATTTCCCCTTCTTTGTCTAGAATAAGAAAGAAGGCCTTAACTAAAATTAAAAAACTATATACAATAAGTACAATGACTATATACAATATACACAGGCAATAAATGCATCAACAATGTCTAGTTCATTTGCATTTGACAAATTCAGAGAAAATATTTCATTTCTATCCTATCTTGGTGAATCCAAAGTCTTATGCCTAATTTTCTTTTTATCATAACTTGCTTTCTGTGTCTGATAAATTATAACTATAGCTACACACAAATAACACTAATGAAAAACCAGGATGATAGCTCACTAGCTATCGTCCTGGTGTCAGATGTGAATAATAAACCAAATTTGGTCTGTGGTATTTGGAACTCCTTGGGGGACTATCTTCAGAAATCTAGAAAACCAAACCTATTCTAAAATATGTTTATTAAACAAAACACAAGACTGAATTCTCTTTTTCCACTGTAATCCTAAATAAAGAAAGTGTTTATCCATCATCTTTTTGTAAAAGGTACATTGATTTTAGTCAATGATACATTCTGTGAAAGGCACAGCATTGAAAACAACGTTCCTAAAACACCGTACTTCTCATCTTCATAACTGACATATAGCCGGGTGGTGGGGGAGAATTGTCTGTATTCTGTCAATCATGCATTTTAATAAAACGCTGATTGGCCAGGCAGGAAGTATAGGTGGGTCAACCAGACAGGAAATAGAGGCGGGGCGATGAGAACAGGAATATTCTGGGAAGCAGGAAGCTCCCTCCATCACTCTTGCACAGACCACCGAAGAGGCAGGATGTAACCTGCCCAGCTGAGAAAGGTACTGAGCCATGTGGCTAATGATAAGGATAATGGGGTAACATAAGTTATAAGAGCTAGTAAGTAGCCTGACCTAATGGGCCAATCAGTTTATAACCTAATGTAGACTCTTTGTGATTTTCTTGGGAGCTTGCCAGCTGTGGGGTACTGGGCAGGACAGATACTCCAACAAGCAGTCCCCCTCATGTTACATAATGGCGCCCACATGGATAACTGCATCCACAGAAAGCCTGAGAAAGCTTGGAAAATACTAGAATAAAGCATTTTTGGTTTTCAGCTGTAGCAGGAAAGAAGCTGGGCTGTTTTAAAATGCTGGATTTCTGAGCCTTCAGGCCAGGGAAATCTCTGACTCTTTCAAGCAGGCTGTCCTGACTATGGAAACATTGTTGCAGCTTGCTTCCTGGCAAGGACCTTGAAAAGCTTTCAGAGCTTTTGACTGTTGTTTTCTCCATATTCCTTAGCAAATTAAAGACCCATGTGGTCAGAAAAAGAGAGATATACAGTAAGGAGAGATTCAAAGAGTAAGAAAACCTCTAAATGGTTTACAGTGTGTTAAAAATATATGCAGTCTTAAAAAAATGTTTAAAGCCTTAAAATAAAAAAGAAAGAAAGAGAATAGTTGGGTGGTACACACCTTTAATCCCAGCACTGGGGAGGCAGAAACAGATGGATCTCTGGGAGTTCAAGGATAGCCTGGTCAATAGAGGGAATTCCAGGACAAAGATATACAGAGAACCTGTCTCAAAAAGCCAAAAGTTAAAAGTAAAAATAAAAGAAATAGAGGTTTTTTAAAAAGCCACATAAAGATGGAAAATACACAGAGAATCTTGATACTGTATGCTATTATGCTCTCTTTGAATTGTTTGAATGCTGAGGAAGGAGCAATAGCTGCTAAAAGATTTTTGTTTATAAATGCTGCTAACTAACCCAAGATAGGTATTTTGAAAATACCTTGGCTTCAAAACTGAAGTCAAAAGGTATGTTACTTTGGAGAAGAGATTTTGCTTTTGTTTCCACAGAAAATGAGAGGCTTTGGATTCATTCTGAGTTAAGAAAAATCAGGTTCGATAAAGGAAGACCACCTGAGAAATCTCCGATAGGAACAGATGGCCCAGATGACAGAAGTCTTCATCCAGAACAGGTTCAAGACTGCTGCCTGAGATGATCAAGACTCACAGGATACTCCAGTCAGAACTTGATTATAACTCTAAATTTTCTTTAGGTCCCCATAAGATCATCAGCGCCCCCAACCAGCAGGAAGTGGCCTGGAATACTATGCCCACATTCCCAAAAAATGGGCTATGGATATTTTCTTTTGTTTTTTTTTTAAAAAAAGAAGGGGAAGTGGTGTGGGAGAATTATCTGTATTCTGTCAATCGTGTATTTTAATAAAATGCTGATTGACCAGACAGGAAGTATAGGTGGGTCAACCAGACAGGAAGTAGAGGCAGGGCGATGAGAACAGGAATATTCTGGGAAGCAAGAAGCTCCCTCCGCCATTCCTGTGCAGACCACTGAAGAGGCAAGATGTAACCTGCCCAGCTGAGAAAGGTACTGAGCCATGTGGCTAACGTAGATAAGGATAATGAGGTAACATAAGTTATAAGAGCTAGTAAGTAGCCTGACCTAATGGGCTAATCAGTTTATAACCTAATGTAGATTCCTTGTGATTTATTTGGGGGCTTGCTAGCTGTGGGGTACTGGGCAGGACAAATACCCAACAAGCAGGCCCCCTCATGTTACAGCCGGGCAATTCAACAGTTGAAACACATACTGGGCCTGGGGATGCAGTTTGGTTGTCCATGTGTTTGTTTAACGTGTATGAAGACTCTGGTTCAGTTCCCAGCACCCATATGGCGGCTCACAGTCATCTGTAACTCCAGTTCCAGTGTGACCCTTAGTACCTCTTCTGGTCTCCATGGGCACTGTACTGTACATACATGGCTCACACATGCAGGGAAGCACTCAGACACATTAAGTGAATTTAAGGCAAATAGTATGGAATCTGCTGACGCTCCTCCACAAAAACTCACTCTGGGGATAGTCTCCAACTGTTCTCTACTGCCTATCCCCAAAGCCCCAACTGGGACTGGGACTCAAGTACTCAAGCCAATGACTTCAAAACTGAGAGTCAAATTAACATCGAATCTTGTAAAAAATATTATATCATAAAAGAAATGCATGTCTTTAGGAACAAAGTGTCATTTAAAGTTAGCAGACCCCAAATTCTGAGTTGAAGAAGGAAAAACAAAAGACCCTTGGAAAATAATCTCAATAACTGTTTTCAAATAAAAGTAAAAAACAGTCAGTAAGTCAGGAATTGAGTAATGATCAGCTATGTTCTAAAAACATGTCAGCCCTTTGCATGCACAATACTAATTATCACTATCGTGTGGAGGAATAATTAACCCACTTCGAGGTGTGGAAAATACATCTACAAGAAAGACAAATAATTTGCTCAAGATTACACTTCTAATGGCAGGCAAGAACACACAGAAAAGGTCTTCTCTTAAACATGAAACTGGGCCCCTCTGCCTCATCTACCTGGGGTCTGCCAGTTCCTCATAGGGCCTTTGCTATGGCCAACTGAGTAAGGATATCTTTGTTTTATAGGTCGTGCCTTCCTAGGGGGAAACTCTGATTAAAGGCAAAAGAGTCTCCTCCATATAGGGATCAAATCCACTCAGATTTCTATATACACTCGAGCTATCCCAAAGCGTCACTAGCTGGGATCATCAGGCATTCACAGTACTTGGCTGTTCCCATGTAGCAGAATGAACACTTCTATTTGTAGAGCAAAATAGCAGATCACACTTAGAATAGCTGATGACTGACTAATTCAGAATAATTCAGAATGTTTTGTAACACGCCCCCCTCATTAGCCGTGAAACATTTGGTGTCGACTTCAGAACACACGAGAACTGTGTTCGGTATTCATAGATACCTGACAGACACCATTTAAGGAAGTGGGGATCTGCTCTGTGTTGTCTTTCCAGGGTGCATCAGTCCATTGTGTCATAGAAACTTGGTCCTGGGAGTGAGTCAGCCTGGGACGGCAGGAGTGTGTATGCAGCTTGTTTATGTCCTGGCAGATCCGGACACAAAGAGGAAGTAGAAGTGGACGCCATTCTTAAGACCTTCCCCCAAGAACTCACTTCTACCACCTAGACCACATGACCCAAATACTCCACACTCTCCCAAAACTGTACCACCAACTGGGGGCAAAAGTATCCAACAGAAGTCTTTTTCGTATTCAAGTTGTAATAAAAAATGAACTGACTCTATTCATATTCATATTTTTATAGTCAAGTGATAATAAAGAATGGCCTGATCCTACAGAAACTGGACACTTTAGAGACAATACCACAGAAACGTGCACAGACTGCAAGCATCCCATCCATCCCCATGCTACCTTTTGTCTTTATTTTTCTGCAAACTGATTCCCTTGAAGAAAGACATGAAATTCACTTTTCATAGTGATGCAGACTCTGCAAAAGACTCTTGCACCATTGGGTGCAAGAATTTTTAATGCATTGCATTTCTAATGATAATAGCAAGAGGCTTAGAAATAGGTCTTTATGTGACCAGTGCTGATAAATGCTCTGCAGCTGTTAGTGAAGGTGTCTTTTTCCCACTTCTTCCTGATGGTTGTGTTTTACCCTCCTCTGCCAAGAAAATTTACTACATTGTTTTTTCATGAATTTCCTCATGTCAAGTGGAACTTTTCCATCCAAATTTCACTGCTCTGGCCTCTCTCTCTCTCTCTCTCTCTCTCTCTCTCTCTCTCTCTCTCTCTCTCTCTCCGTTAGGATACCACATAACAAAAATGTTTCTCTTATATTAATTTTGTTACTCAGACAAAGTAAACCATCCCTCCTCGGTATGCCATATAGGAGCCAAGAAAGAAGTGACTCATTCATGCCCAGGTTTTATTTAAGCCATTTCCTCAGTGGTCCAAGTAGATAAAAGACAGCTCTGTTGCCCTAGGAGCAGCGATGGGATAGTAAGGATTGTTGCCACTTGGTAGATAAACTGCATGTGGCTCACATGATAGTCATTTCTATTGGTCTCTGTCAGCCTCATTAAATACTAGGACACCTCCATTTAACAGGCTCCAGTTGAATGTATTTAGTGGGGAGCATGCAGGGTTCTTGAAAGGATCTAATGTTAATATGGTGCCCCCCAAACTCCCAGGATGCCTGGGGAAAGAGGATCTAAGTTTCCCTTCGCGGTTCCTGGGAGTTGAAGAAAGGAAAAGGAGAAAGTGGCACAGGAGAAAGAGGAACATGAAACAGAAAGACAGAACAGAGATGAACCGAGAGAGAAAACATTGCAAGCTTCCATTGTTCCCTTTCTCTGCCAGAGAGTCTGGAATGTTAAACAACTGCAAATTGAGCGGCTCCTGGGTAATGGATTTGGTCTCCACCACTAGGGGTCAGAACCCCATGACATGTAAACAATACCTACACACTTGAAACAAGGAACAGATGAAGTCCCTGGGAAAGATAGGTCTCAGCTTTCTTATTTTATAGAAAAATGTAAATTGCAGCATTAAGGCAAACAGTAAATATTGTACATGCAGGCACTCCCATGGGGGTGAGCGTCTCTAACCATGGGTTGTAACATGAGGGCCGACTTGTTGGGGATTCTGTCCCACCTGGTACCCCACAGCTGGCACACCCCAAGGAAAATCACACACAGAGATCTCTATAAGTTATAAAGCTGATTGGCCCATTAGGTCAGGCTACTTATTAGCTCTTATAACTTATGTTACCCCATTATCATTATCTACGTTAGCCACATGGCTCCGTACCTTTCTCAGCTGGGCAAGTTACATGCTGCCTCTTCTGTGGTCTGCGCAGGAGTGGCAGAGGGAGCTTCTGCTTCCAGAATACTCCCAGTCTCTTTGTTCCACCCCTACTTCCTGTCTGGCTTTCCCGCCTATACTGCCTGCCTGGCCAATCAGCGTTTTGTTAAAATATGATTGACAGAATACAGACAATTCCCCCACACCAATGGGTGCTTATTTATCTCTGGTTTATCAACTCCAAAGAAAACTGATCATTGGGAGCATACTCCAAGGTGGTTGAGCTCTTTCCTCGAATGCATGAGGCCCTGGGTTTCATTACCAGCAGCACGTGCAGAAACTGAGTGTGGGGGTACATACCGGTTCAGCTCCTAGGAGGTGGAAGCAGCTGAATTAGAAGTTCAGGTAATTGGCAAGTTCAAGGCCAGCGTGCTATACATGAGACCTTGTCTCAAAAAAATAAATCAGTAAGTTAACTAGTTCTTTATAAGACAGTGCATTCATTTTAAAATTTACGTTTTTTTATCTCCATCTTTCTTCCTTTCTTGATCTTTTGATGCATATTTTTGTTCTTTTCATTTTTTTTAATTAGCACACAAGATATCATCTAATGCCATGACATATTTCAACACACTGTGTTTTAGTAGATTCTCCTTCCCCATCTTGCTTTGGTATATGTCGTCTTTTGGGGTTCCGTACACATTCTTGAATTATTTTTCCTAGTCTTGTAAAGAATGACATCGGACTTTAAATGGGAATTGCACTGAATCTTTAGACCACTTTTGGCAATCTACGTAGATCTTTCCATCATCTAGTGCTGTCTTTGATTTCTCTTTCCAAGGTCTAGAAACTTCCATTAGAGAAGTTGTTAACTTCCTTGATTACATTGATTCCTAGGTACTTTTCTTGTTGTTGTTTGGAGTGGTTGATAATGAGGTATATTTTTAATTAACTTATTTGTCTGAGTTTGTTTTCGGTATAAATGAAGACAAATGACTGATTTCTTCATACTTAAAACAGCTTGGGGATGGGGATGTAGAATTCTTGCCTAGCATGTTTAAGGCTCTGCAGTCAAGCCCCAGAAGTAAAAAAAAACAAACAAACAACCTTTATAAGTGAGGAAGGTGAGCATTGTCAAGAGAATCACAGAATATGTGAATTTAAAAAAATACCAGTGGCTATCCAGTTGGATCTATGGTAAGGGCAATATCTTCTATAACACCCATCAATACTTGAAGAACAAAGAAAGAATGTTTCTGTATTTTTGTTGATAAGGGACTCACAACTTAGAGTGGAGTTTCCACACAACTAGGTGTTAAATACCATATTTAAGTATAATGCCATAAATAAGCCTGATTAGGCAGTATCAAGTACAATAGAATTGGTACAATAAAGTTAAAATGATTAGACAATAACAATGAGCAGTCCTCTTGTAGGAGATAACATCTGAGCTTAGGGAAAACAGTGGTCTATGCAAACGGACCAGCTGAAATAATAGATCAAAAGTAAGAGCCAGCAAAGGTCAGTAAAACATAGAAATAAACAATTACTAGAGGGTAAAAGGCTAAGTTAAAGGTTATTAGAAAACAAGGTTGGAATGACTGACAGAGGTCATTCAACGTTAGGGCTTTGTAGGCTGTGCAAAGTATTGTGGGCTTTGTCTCTGGTGCAATGAGAAACTATTAGACAATGCTAAATTATTCCCTTTAAATAGTTATAAATGGAAGATGGAATCTATAACAGTAGGTGTAGAAACAGACACTGATATTTGGGCTACTATGGTAGACCAGATAGCAATTATGATGGTTTAGACTTTGAATGTGTGGAGTGGGATATGGAGGAAGGAGGGAAACAAGAACCACACACAACGCTAAGATACTTGGCTTGAACACCAAAGTATGTGATGATTCAGTGACAGAAAATGTGGGGGACCAGATAGAGCCTTGTAGGTAACCTGAGAATTCTGCCTGCCCTACAGTATGCATAAAAAGCTGGAGGCATATAGAACTGGCTCAACAAGTTCTAGGCAAGTGGCACTTTTTTGAGGCACCTGTATTTTGTATGTGCAATCAAATTGTTAGAACAGGTCCTTTTCATGTATGAGGATTATGTGTGTGTGTGTGTGTGTGTGTGTGTGTGTGTGTATGTCTGTGTGTCTGTGTGTCTGTGTCTGTCTGTCTCTGTGTGTGTCTCTGTGTGTGTCTCTATGTGTGAATGTCCATATGGGTGTTCGTGTGTGTATGCACAATGTTCATATGGGTCTAAACGTGTGTGTGTGCATGCACACATGTTCATATGGGTGTCACATGTGTATATGTGTGTATGTATATAGAGGCCTAAGGAAAATTTAAAATGTAGTACTATATATGGAATATTCCTTTACACTGTGTGAATATATGTGACTGTGATTGGGTTAATAAAGAAACTGACTGACAAATAACTGGACAGGTAGAGACTAGGTGGGACTTCCAGACAAAAAGAGAGTGTGATGAAGAAGAGGAGGAGGAGTCAGGGGGAGGCAAAAAGAGAAGGGGATGAACGTGCCATCCTGAGAAAAGGTAGCAAGCCACATGGCAGAGTGTAGATAAGAAATATGGGTTAATTTTAAATGTAAGAGTAAGCTAATAACAAGCCTGAGCTATTGGCTGAGCATTTATAATTAACAATAAGTCTCAGGGTAGTTATTTGGGAGCTAGTTGATGGGACAGAAAAATTCCTTCTACAGCTGTAGAAGTCATTTACTTTGTTTTTTGAAATAAGGTCTCTTGTTGGCCTGGAACTTGCTGAGTTGATGAAACTAGCTAGCCAGGAAATCCCAAGGATCCACCTGTCCCTGCCTTCCCAGCAGTCTTACTAATAAGAATGTGCCAGCAAGCCCAGCTATTTTTTAATACAGCTTCTAGGAAGTGAACCTGGGTCATTATGCTTACAAGGCAAGCACTTTACTGAGTTATCTCTGGACGAGAAGGTTAATTTTAATATCAAAATAATTTTTTCTCCAATAAAAGTATTTATCACACAGGCCTCTTTTGTCGAGTGGAGTTCAAGAGAGCCAGTTTCTTGTGAGATAAGCCTCCAGAGGTTTGAAAGAATGAAACTGACATCCCCACACAGACTGAATTCTTAAAGTATGAGAACAGAAATAGGCAATCCCTCTCAAAGAAAAGTACACTGAGGATTGTGCTGTCAGAGTTCTCAAAGCTTCACCGTGGAGGAACAGAGGCTCAGCTCAGCGCTGATTACAGAGCTTGTGATGACAGTCTGTGTCACGACCCACACGAGCAAACAGGGGTGCCCTCAAGTGTTCCTCACACAGCAAGACTCTCAGGATTCCCTCACCACCTAACAGTTTCCTATGCAAATAAGTCTCTCATGAAATTTTTGTTCTTCCAATGAACCCATCTGATCCAGCCATTTTTCTGGACAGATGTCTTTTCATGATGGTGCTGGACATTGCAATCAAGTGACCGCAGCGCACTGCCGGCTTTTCTGAAGTTTGTGGTGAACTCCTGTCTAGCCGGGTTCCCACATCCTATACTTGTGCTGTAATTTCTTTGCTTAGATTAAAAATGTTGAGGTATTTGAAACTTGAGTCTTTTTAGCTGGACTATTAGTTATTTCTTCCACTTTGGTTGCAAACGTGGGTCTGATGAGTGTTCTTTCTGTCTGTGTTCAGTTTGTTGGCTAAAATGATACTCAAAAGTGACAGAAAACTTTAGTGTAATAAATTCAAGAGTGAAAACTCGCTGCTTGCTTACCGTATTCCAGATATTTCTCAAAGTCTGAGTTTTCTCATCTATAGGACAGATTAGAAAGTCCAGAGAAAAGTAATAACTCGCCTGTGAAACTTTCAAAGTCGCGTTTACCTATCACTCAAAACTGTTAAAGAGCATCTTACTTTAAGATAATAAGGCCATTCTCTGACCTAACTGATGGATGGATGTGAACAAGTACACAAAAACAAACCTCTACCAATAAAGGCTTTGCCATGGAAATCAGGAATATGTGATGCCCTTGACAGTTGTAATCACTACTTTGTTGGCCTCTTATCATCTGCAATAAGGTGCTATAGGAGTGTTTCCCATAATGCTCCACCAAGAAAGGAACCAAAGAGTCCACAGGAAGATGATCCTGGGTGGAAGAAAGGCTCTGATACACCTCTTCTCTCCCCAGTACCATGTCTTATACTGAGTTGTCCTCTACACATAAGTCTGTCTTTCTGTCTTAATTTAGATTCTCCAGAAGCAAATCATGAAGCAAGGACTTAAGTACTAGTTGTTCTGGAGGAGGGTGAGGTGAAATGCTGAGAGTCACCAGATACATTATTAATCTAGTAACAACTCAGGATCCCTGAAATATAATTATCCTGTGGAACGACCGGAGCCAGGGTAGAACACGTGCCTGGGAGTTATCCTACTCCTGTGGATTAATTATATACATATTTCCACTATTCTTTAATGAGAGCTGGTTGATTAGAGATTGAACCCCAAGCACTTTCAAGATACCCCATATACCAAGTGAATGGAAGTCAAGTGTAGCACAAAATCATGGTGACTGTGGAGATGGAGCATATGGACCAGACACAACAGAGTACATGACAGGCGGTGAAAAGTTTATTCAAGAATGAAAGGAGAATGTGCAAGTTTATAAATGGCTGGGCCTTTGTATCCACAAAATTGGAATCTGTAGATTCAGTCAATCCATCATGGTTTACAAAGATTACTTAAAAGTTTCAGTGTTTTCAAAGTTAAGCCTTTGAAACAAGTAACTTTAATCATAACTCTAGGTGGAGTTGTGAGTATCAGTGCTGGACATGTGTGGATGTTTCTATCCCCAATAGGACCCCCTAGAGCAGTGGTTCCCAGCCTTCTTAACACTGAGACCCTTTAATACAGCTCCTCATATTGTGCTGACCCCAAACCATAAAATTATTTTTGTTGCTACTTCATAACTGTAATTTTGCAACCGTTATAAATTGTAATGTAAATATCTTTGTCTTCCAAAGATCTTAGGAGACCCCTATCAGAGTGTGGTTTGACTCCCACAAATGTGCTTCAACCCACAGGTTGAGAACCATTGTCCTAGAGGCCACAGTAGAATCTCTATGGAAACAGACTCTGCTTTGTCTTTGGTATTGCAAGTATTCTAGAGAATATTTAGCACATACAGAAAGACATACATGGGTTGTATGAAAATGTTGTGTCATTTATATAAAAATCCCAAGGATTCTACCTGACCCCGAAATGCCCTTACATTCCAGTCATCTCTTTCAGTACTCCCTGCATCCCATCCACTCCAACCGATCCCTCAAGTTTCCATTCCCACCTGCCCCCAGTCCATCCAGAAGATCTCTTCTATTTCCCCTTCCGGGGAGGTTCATGCATCGCACATAGGCTCTCCTTGTTACCCAGCCTCTCTGGGTCTGTGGATTATAGTGTAGTTATCCTTTACTTTACAGTTAATATCCACTCACATAATCTGAACCAATAACCAGAGGGCCTGCATAGAACCAATCTAGGCCTTCTACATATATGTGACAGTTGTGTAGCTTGTTCTGCTCATGGACTACTAACACTGGCATCAGGGGCTGTCCCTAATGCTTTGGCTGGTATCGGCGAATCAATCCCACACCAGTTATGTTTTAAGGGGTTATTTATTTTGGGGGGTAAAACTTACATACACCATAAACTGTCAGGAAGGGAGCCTAGTCGCAGGAGCCGGGAGCAGGAGCCAGGAGCAAGCACCGGAACCAAGAGCCGGAACCGAGAGGGCCTGGTTCGGATATGTTTCTCTTTTTAAAAGAGAAATATACCATGCCCCAGTGGGCTGGTATTTCAGCAGCTATTGGCTGACGGAGCGGAAGTCGCTCCCCGCTGCACTGTGGGCTCGTATTTCAGCGACTATTGGTTGAGGCAGCGGAAGTTACTCCCACAACACCTCCCCCTTTTGTTTAAGTAAGAGAGTTCTAAGCCTACTACGAAATTATATATAGTAAGTACAAACCTACATAATTATATATAATAAATACAAATATCCTATTCTAACTAGCTTAAGTCTTGTATAAGAAATAACTTGGCTACGTCATGAAAAGAAAGTAACTACGTTTATATAATCTTCAATCCCATCAAAGATCTGAGAAGGGAAATAATGTTACCTGAGTAATTAGGAAGTGCAATCAAACTTCCAGAACATGTAACAAATTACATAGACAACTGGCTACCTGGGCAAACACCCAAAATCATGTTTGCAGCGTTGAAGCAACCAACTTTGGCTAAGGCCTAATGTAACTGACATACCATTTTCAAAGGCAAGGAACTTTTCAAAACTATCTTATCCTGTCTTGGCAGGATATGACAGTCCTGTTTTATCCATTTACAGATACTCTGTAACTCTGTCAGTAGTTGAGGTATGGGCATTTCTTTACCCAAAAGCCAGTTCTGCCAAGAAGAAAGGCTCCAGGTGGAGTGTCTTTGGTGCTCAATATTCTCTCGGGAATAGATCAGTGTTGCCAGGAGCGATTGTGTCTCCCTACCACAGAACTCTGAGTTAGATTAAAGGCCATTTATTACAGCTCTTTGAAGAGGTTGAAGATTATCTATCTATACTGAATATAATGTCTATGTATCTAAAGAACCTGATTAGTCTAATTATAAATGACAAACTTAGATGACTATTGATCTATATTATTCTCAATATCTATCTAACTTAAAGACTGAAATAGTAAACAACTGTGCAATAAATGGGGACAATATGACCTCCAAGTATAAACAATGTGCAAGTATACATTGCAATATGGTAAATATATATATCAATACATAAACAATATATAAGTATCTTAATCAGAGGTAGAAGTGTACAGTGCAATATGGTAAAATATACATATATCAATACAATATATATATGTCAATACATAAAAATGTTTTAAACAGAGGTAGAAGCATGCATGCCTAAAATAGTCAACATAATTTAAGTTTGTATCAATATATAAGAATCAATACCAATATATTTGTCTAAAAACAATAACTCACAAGTACAAAGCTATTATCCCATAATCCAATTATCCTTCTTTTTTTTTTTTTCTTTGACTCACGTTGCAAGGAGAAATTTAAAAATCCGTGCCGAACAGCGCAAAGTAAGCCAGCAGAAACTGTCCAGACCTGTGTATCCTGGGAGGCCGAGCTGGGGGTGGGGGAGTGGGGCGGTTCTTAAACCAAACGTTGGGCGTCAATTATCGGCGAATCAATCCCACACCAGTTATGTTTTAAGGGGTTATTTATTTTGGGGGGTAAAACTTACATACACCATAAACCGTCAGGAAGGGAGCCTAGTCGCAGGAGCCGGGAGCAGGAGCCAGGAGCAGGAGCCAGGAGCAAGCACCGAAACCAAGAGCCGGAACCGAGAGGGCCTGGTCCGGATATGTTTCTCTTTTGAAAAGAGAAATATACCACGCCCCAATGGACTGGTATTTCAGCAGCTATTGGCTGACGGAGCGGAAGTCGCTCCCCGCTGCACTATGGGCTCGTATTTCAGCGACTATTGGTTGAGGCAGCGGAAGTTACTCCCACAACAGGCTGGCTCCTGGGAACCTTTTCCTCATACTGGATTGCCTTGCACGGGTTTAATACAAGGGGAGATGCTAAGACTTACTGTAACCTGATATGCTATCATTTGTTGATGCCCATGGGAGGCCTGACTCTTTCTGAACAGAAATACAGGAGGGGTTAGGGAGGCAGAAAGGAGGGAGGAGAGGACAGGAGGAGAGGAAGAAATGTAAACTATGGTCAGGATGCAAAATAAATAAATTTAAAAAAGCAAGATGGGTGGGTACTGAGAAATAATATCCCAAACTGACCTCTTGCCTTTGTGCATCTCCACACATGCGTGTACCTAGATGAACATGCACCCACATACACATACATACATGCAAAAATAAATAAGTAATAAAAATGTAAAAGGAGTTGCCTATTCAAGGTTTCAATTGCTATTGTTAGCTTAATATTGGAAGGGCGGCTTGGGCTTTAAATGGAGTGTAGAAAGGATTACACTTCTCTTGATGAAAAATATACTCTGCAACAGCCACAAATGACATGAATATGCATGAATGGTCATGAGTTAATAAAAATATATGAGTTTTATCTGAATAAGGATGCACAGGAGAAATGATGGCAAAGAAGAGAAAGGCCTGAGCATAGGTCTACCAGATGGCCAGTCTTGGACTTTAACCTTTATTTTCTCAGACGAGACATAGAGGGTTGTGTTCAATTGGCCAGTGTGTATATGGTTTGGAGGTTTGGTTCCAATTATTATTTTCTCCTTGTAATATGATGCCCATATTACTCCCATATGACTTCATAGTGTCTCTCAGGAGAGAAGACATAGTCATGCCTGAAACTTTTATTTGGGTTATGTGACTTGATTGAGGACCCATTTGACCCCATTGGCATCAACAACATGTTAGCATTCCTCATTGATTGTCTTGCTTGCATCTCTTTCTATAGACATGAGAGGACATGTATCTGGTAAGATCTGATGCAAAACAATGCTACACAGAGACGACAAACCCAATGTATTTGTGAAGTCAAGCATAGGCAATCCTTCCCTGACCCATCTAGATCTGCTACTAACTCAGATCTGTAAGTAATAAACTTTCCCATTTCCATAACCCCTGAGGTTTAGGAGTGTTTGTTACATGGTGTCACAGTAGAAAATGTCAAACAAAAGCAAAGGAAGAAATTTTAGTTAAGTCAATCCCCCAATAGATTAAATTACAACCAAAAAAGAAGAGAATTTGGAGGATTGTCTAACAGTGGTTCTCAACCTTGCTAATGCTGCTGTTCCTCATATTGTGGTGACCCCCAACCATAAAATTATTTTTTGGCTACTTTATAACTGCAATCTTGCTACTGTTATGAATACTATGTAAATATCTGAAATGAAGGATGGTCTTAGGTGACCCATGTAAAAGGGTTGTTTCACAAGCCCTCCCCACGAGGTCACAACAGTTGAGAACTGCTGGTCTATAGTTTCTAGAAATTCTTTTTCTTTTGTCCCTTAGACATAAGCTAAAGCTGTACAGTGTATGACTTCCTTAAGTATGACCATACTTAAGATAGTATTCCATATGCCTGGCTTCCCAGAGAAAAGAGACACAGATCAAATTTTCTATCAAATCTATACCACTCATCCAATGTGAACCAAATTGCTTCTAAAGGCCTGAGATTCAGGCATAGCTTGTTTCCTTGATGTATCTCAAGAACTCTCTTGAGAACAGCAAGGTCATGGACCACTGATGTTTCCTTATTTCTATTTCTCCTTCTTCTTCAGACCACAGGTATCTTAAAGGACAAACCTTTTGTTTTCAGGCCTTTTCCTTCTCAGCCAACGTCTCTCCTGTACCTACATCCCTAAAGCTTCAAATCCGCACATACAAACCAGGTACAGGTCATGCCACCAAGTCCTGAGGTAAGATGGAAAACAAGTGGTTTGGCCTTTCATTTTACATATTGGGAAACACCATCAGCAAAGCCGGAGGAAAGAGGGAGGTCAGTTGTGTTAGCAGCCAACAGGTTCCCTGATAGAAGAACGAGACACCACCAACGTGGTACATTCTTCTATTTATTAAACCCTTATTCTCAGTCCGTTTCTTTTCACAGCTTATAGACATTATTCCCACCCACGCGCCCCTTTTGCAGATGAGAAACTTTATGAGCTAATTGAGGCTCACAAAGAAAAAGCAACGTGTTTAGGATCACCCAGATCGCAGATGACAGAGTGGAAGCTTGAACTCAGGCCTGACTGTATCAAAGCCTTTGGATGCAAACGCCCTGCATGTGGAGATCTGCCTCTCTCTATTCTTCAAGACTTCAAGACAGCCCTCGGTGCTGCTTGCCTGATTTCTCTCTACTGCAAAAGAGGCCCAGGACACAGACACAACAACAAAGTCCTTCCCTGGGGATCAGAAATAGCCAAAAAGAGGCAGATGGTGAGTTTCTGAATGCCAAAGCCCATTCCAGAGAAACGAGTGCCTGCTGTCCCATGAGTTTTAACACTGAGCAATGTGCAAATTCTGCTGGGCTCCTGAGGAAGCATGCCAAGTCTGTTTGCAATTTCGTAGCTCATAGCATACTCATCAGAGGCTTTCCATTCATTCTGTCTGATGCTTCTTGGCTTGTTGAAGACTTTGTAGCTCTGAACGGCACAGAGTCCAGGCCTCGGACGCTCAGAAGCTGGCTGTCCTCATCATTACATCCTTCATGTTGCTGTCTATGCCTTTACTTTCTAGAAAGGCAGGACATCACAGCACAACTCAAAAGGGCCATGAGCTGAGAACTCACTGGGACGCCGGGCAGCAACTCCCTCACGTTGTTCATGCTCAGAGCATCATTTCTCCGTTAATCACCAGCATCCTGGCCTCCGAATCGCTTGCTCTTTGGACAAAAGTCTGTCTTGATCTCTCTGGGAGACACACAACAAGCAGCTGTGGTAAAGCTCGATGCCACGTTCGTGGTGTTGAGTTCTTTCTTGGGATTCTCACGTGGAAGTACTCTACCCTGGGTGGCCTTCCATGTAGACCAGAGCAGTCCCTCTTCCGAGAAAGACAGCTGTGCTGCCCAGCTGTGATGTCTCGGGAAGGCAGGCTGCACAATCATCGAGGATTTTTCCACTTTGAAAGAGCGTGTAGGCTCTTTTCTGAGAAAGCCAGTGGCGTTGCTGTCAAGTGAATGGACCATTTCTGCCAGCACACTCTTTCCTCTCTGAGAATGACATCGTTAAAGGGGATGAGGTGTGGGGAGAGGCAAGCAGCAGGAACTCTCTGCCTGTGTGGTAGCAGATGGTTAAAACTGACCCTCAATGATTCCTGCCTCTGTGAAATCCAATCATCTGATCTTGATTTATGTGACCATGTGAACATAATGAGAAGTTATGTGGTAAAAACCGGTCAGGTTAAATTAATCCGGTGGACCTCTCAAAGCAGATTGCACTCTCGTGTTATGTGTGTGTTTGTGTGTGTGTGTATGTGTGTGTGTACATGTGTGTAAGTGTTTTTGCCCGTGCATACATGTAAGAAAACTGTGAATAGATGTCAGGTGTCTTCCTCTATCATTTTTTGCCTTTTATTTTGAAACAGGGTTAGTTATGGTAGCTAATTTCATCGACTCGGCAACCTAGAATCACCTGACAAAGAGAGCATCATTCTTTAGGCAAGAGGTCCTGAGTGGTTTAAGAATGAAAAGATTCCGCTGGGTACCAGCGAGCAAGCAAGCAAACATACACAACTTAACTTCTCTCTCTTCTCAACTGTGGATAAACTAGTTGTTTGAAGTTCCTCCTTTGACTTCTCTATGATGATGGACTGCTGTAGCCTGAGATTATAAGGTAAAATAGATCCCTCTCTCCCCTAAGTTGAGTTTTGCCAGAGTATATTTTCACCGCAACAGAAGTGAAACCAGAACAGTCTCTTACTGAACCTGCTGCTCACCATTGCATTTACACGGGCTGCCCAGTGAGTGCCCAGCGTCCACCAGTCTACCTTATGAGTTCATCAAACCAAAAGGAGGCCCACATTGAATTTGCAGCCTTTCTTTTCCATCCCAAAGAATGTCTCCTCTAATGTTCTCCACTTCCACAAGTTGGTTCTCCTGTTTGATGCCTGCTGGAAACAGGAGGCTATCTTAGATACTTCGTTCCCAGTCAGCATGTTCAGTCCAACATCAGTCGACTGTACCCAAAAGTGTTCTTCATCATCTTGCTAGGCAAGGTGATTCGTGTTAGTATTACTTACCAACTCCCTTAGAATTCAAACAATCCCCCCCAGAAAGGACGTGGGGCTCACGGGACTTGGGAAGCAATTAAACTTCAAACCTGAGCAAATGAAACTTTCAAGTTTCCTTGTAACTTTCAAGCCTAGGAAAATGAAACTTACAGCATTCGTGAGGGTCCCTCCCCAACGTTAGCACAAACACCTGAAGGAATTCTTGGACTTGTTGAGGTATCCGTAAGCCATGCATGGTGCTTCAAGATGACATTATTCATGAGTCATCCACCCTTTTAGGGTGGTGTTTACAGTGGTGCAGTTATTTCTAAGTCATCCCTGTTCTGTAAATAACCACTCACCAATACTCCTGTAAGTAACTCCAATAAACTTGATGAGTCACAAAGTTATACTTTGATTTGTTCATCACTTTGGTCTGTTATGGGTCCCCTCGATATGTGTGTCAATGTGTGTCATATTCCATTAGAGTAAGTTTCCCACAATTACTATTAATTCTAACCTTTACGAAGAAGGCTGAGACAGGTGGATCATAAGTTCAAAGCCAGCTCACAGGATATACTGTGAGAACCTGTGTCATACAAACACATACAAATGTTCCTATCTAGTCCTCTGCTTCCTTGTTAATACTGCCATCCCAATCCAAGTCACCATGCTTGGAGTTTGACAAGTGCATTTAAACTATTTCTCTACAGTCTTCCCCAGTCTGTACCAGCGTGTTACCATCACATTTTCATAACAGTCTAACTCAACTCCAAATTAAGTTCTTCACCAAAGAGCAATGGTCGGTTGTTCTAGAGTTTCCACATTTAAAAAAATAAATAAATGCCTGTACTACCTACACAGACATGTCTTCTTATATGCAAATCTTCATGGATTTTGCTAAGAGTTGCGCTTTTTTTTTCTTTTTTTGTGGTGACCCTACAGTTCTTACCAGAGTTGACCACACAGGAGAAAGGGGGGAGTGATGGGGGAGGGAACCCATGAAGATGAGATGATAGGATTTCCCACAATTGAAATTCCCTCTTTTTTTTTCTTAAAAAATTTCCCTTTGGCTAACCTGGGTTTGTTTTTCTTAGAACCAGATAACCCTCAACAGATATAAAATTCACCTTTTGCCTTTCCTTCTCTATATAATTTAAAACTCACATTCAAACTTCAGCTTGTCCAGTCATCACATCTGAAAAACACTGCTGAATTCCCACACCAAGGATTCGTTTAGCTGAGCTCTCTACAAGCAAGCGATCTCTTGCCAAGCCAAATAAAAATTCCCCGGATCAACGATGTATTTTTAACATTTTACTTGGTAACAGCTACACATTTACAGATAAATTATGGAAATAACAATAATATGAGACTGTCCATATGCTATTTCATCAGACTCTTTCCACTTTATCCTATCTGCTCTGTCATTAACATTGTTTAACTAGACATCTAACTAGCTATGCCTATGTTGTTCTGAAATATCTGGTGATAAATTAATTATATTATGTCCTTTGGACTGGGACTATTTCAGGGGGTAATTCCTATGAATAAGGCATTTTCTGTTATATGACCAAATAATTTCCAACTTTGACAAATTTAGTGTTGGCAATTGTTTTTCCTCTAACTTATACTTTGTATTCAAGTTTCATCACCCTACCAAATAATGTCTTGTACTATACCGTCTCTCCTCTACTCCAACAGAGGATACACTTTAAGGTTAGACATCGTATTGACTTTTGGCCTTTTTCAATGTTTTTATTTTTATTAACTATGGTCATTATATTGTCAAATATATCTCTTGAACTTACTCATCCTACATAACTGAAGTTTCACACTTTTTACCAATAGTTTACAAATCTTCCCCACACCAACTCTTGATAATAACTGCTCTCCTCTCAGCTTCTGTAAATTCAATATTTTTAAATTTCCATTTGTACATAATTTTGTGTGATATTTTGATTTGTGTGTTTAACTTATTTCATTTCATAGTATGGCAACTTACGGATCCATGGTGCTACAAATAACAACTTTTCCGCTTTTCTTAAAGCTGAATAGTATTCCATCATACATATATATGCACATACACATATAATGTGTGCATATGTATGTATGTATATATACAGATATATAATGTTCTATTTATATATTCTTTACATATGCATGCTTTTGATTTTGTATTTTGGCAGTTGTGAAAATGCTTCAATAAACATAAGTGTAGGTGCACAGATACTTCTACTGATTTCATTTTCTTTGCAGCTACATCCTGGAGTGCTGAACAAGGTTAACCCTATTTCAATCTTTCTTGAAGGCACACATTGTGTGTGTCGGGGGAGGGGAAGAGATTCTTACTTTATGCTCTCATAAAATGTCTCTGTGCCCATGGTTATATGAAACACAAAAAGCCCTGAATAAGAAAGCCCCCCAAAAACCCTAAGATCTGTGGAGGAATAGCAAAACCTTCCTCCCTCGGGGTGAAATGCAGCGACATGGTAAAAGCTTCCTTGGAGTTTGCTGAGTGTTGACAACGTGTCAACAGCTTTCAGAATCCCTGACCTGGATGTTTATTCTCTGAAGATTGCTACCTGCTGAGATCATTCCCACCTAGATTAGCTAAACCAGCTCCTTGACCCAGACATGTACCATAAACTCTGCCTCCTTGTTTGTCTGTATACAGTAACCCCGCCTCTTTGTCCAACTCTATATAATAATCATGCTGCTCTTCCAGCGTGCTGCGCTTTCTCCAGCCAAGAGCTCAGACCATCTGAGCCCAGCTTTATGTCTGTATATATGTCTATGTTTGTCTTTTCTTCATTGCCTTTTATCTTGGTCAGGTTTGTCCCTGGAGCCCTGCTGGAAGTAACAACCCGAAATCTACCATTTCTCTCAATAACATTTTTAATCTGAATAACATTTTTAATCTTTAATGCATTGGGTTTCTTAAAATGGGACACATTTATATCTACTTGATTCATTATCAAAATATTTCCGTATAATGCCTAAAGACAAAACAAAGACATTTCAGTGGAAAATTCTTCTAATGGCCCATTTCCCCTCCATTTTCTGGCTGGGAAGACAGAGTGCAATGTGGGTTGAATTCTACTCATTGGAAATCAATGTATTATTATCCTAATCTTCTGAGAGTCATTGTTTGGCAGGTTTCCCCAAACTCTAATATGAGTTACAATGCTGGTGATCAGCTAATCCAATATATTGCTCAGTTCTTCCAGTTCACTTAGACCAAATATGATCATTCTTTTGAAAAAAATGCAAGCTTGTTGGAATCCATTTCTTCATCTACAAGTATAATGATTTTGACTAATTTTACACAAAAATATTGCCATGTGTGGGCCCCATAAATCTGCCTACTTTTGTTACTTGCTATTCTCCCCAGCTGCTCTGAACTTAGCAGAAATTTTCCAAGTCAAAAAATGAGCTGTCGTGTGCTGTAATTTCCTCTTTGAGGCATTTTTTTAAAAAAATTTGTCATTATATTTCTTACGTTTCAAAATATATTAAACACATCTGATTCTGTGCCCAGGAAACAATTGTTTCCACTTTTAGCAATGGAGCTGAAAATGTGGAGCTTGACTGTTAGAATTTCACTTTTGCTGAGATTTTACGTAACAAGGGTTAGTATCTTATCTAATTATATTTATCAGATTTCTTCTCTTTGGGACTGAAAGGTTCATGAAAACTCGAACAAATAAAAAAAAAACCAAAGAACATTGTCTTTTCCTGTCCCACACATATTCTATGCTGAATTGAACTCAGGTATTCTTTAAGTGATACACAGTTAAGATGATATGAAGGCCTTAGTCAGTATGAGTCAGGCTCGCTCAACCTCATACAAGATAGCAACTTAGAAACACAGAACAGAACGCCAATGGCTAAAAGCCCCAAGGAGAATATGTTAGTATGTGAGCTTTATCATAGGCCAGGCTACTGTTTGCATGTCTATATTTTAAGACCCAGAGGAGATAAAAACATAAAATGTAAGATTTCCTATATAGCTAATAACTGCAGTGTGATGTTAGTTCCCATGCCATGAAATCAGCCTTTCCATGAGTATAATTCAGTGGGTTTTAGTATATTTATGGACTTATCCATGAGCGCCACCATCTAAGTATAAGCATTTTATTTGCCCAAGAAAGCCACAGGCATTGACACTCACTTCTTTTTCATTCCTGTTGCCTCAAATCCACCCACCATGAGTGAAGTGTGTGTGTGTGTGTGTGTGTGTGTGTGTGTGTGTGTGTGTGTTCTAAAGAGCTCATATGAATGGAATTAGAGAGTACATGGATCCTCTCACCTAGCAAAATGTTTTCAATTCTTGACGCGGTAGCATGCTTATTTTGTGGTAAATATTTTTGTGTTTACATACAACACAAATTTATTTCAACCTTTTTATTGTAATGTGGTTACAAATACTCAAGTACAGGTATTTCTATGATACACGTTTTCACTTTTCAACTACTTGGGGAAAGAATTATTTGATCTTATGGTAATTCAGTGTTTAACTATTTTGGACAAACTTTTAGCCAAAGCAAGTGTTCCATCGTATAATATTTCCATGAAGAAAGAGCATCTGATTTCTCCATGGTCATACCAACTTACTTTATCAACTGTCATTTTCACTGTATGCATTCTAATATATGTAAATGATAGCTCATTTGACTTTGATTCTCATTGCTCTAAAGACAAATGAGGTTGAAAATCTTGTAATGCATGTATTAACGATGCGTATATTGGGTTTTTTTTTATTGAAAATAGACTCTTATCTCAACAATACATCCCAACCATAGTTGACCCTCCCTTCACTCCTTCCAGCGCCCTCACACTGCCTCTTTCTCCCAAGTCCACTCCTCCTTTCCTCTTCAGAAAAGAACAGACCTCCAAGAGACAATAACCAAACACAATAAAACAAAATACAAAAATATCAGGCCCTCATACTGGGGCTGGACAAGGCAGTGCAATAAAGGAAAAAGAGTCCCAAGAGCAGGCAAAAGAGTCTGAGCCATACTCACTCCTCTGTTAGGAGTTTCACAAAAACACCAAACGAATAGTCATAATATATACACAAAGGCCCTTGTGGAGACCAAAGTGATGTCTCTTCAAATTGTTGCTGACTTTCAATAGAGTTGTTCTGTTTATTGCCTTGAAAAAGCTCTTAAATATTTTCAATATGGTTCCATTACCTGATTCATGAATGTTTTCTTCTTGTCTGAGTTGTCTTTTGACTGATGTCCTATGAAGCAGTTAAGTTCTTAATTTTAAGAAAGCCAAACTAATTATTTACCTAATTAATTTACTTTGTTATGTATGTTTTGGTTACTACAACTGAGAAACTATGTCCTGATATGTGTAAAAAACCATTTTTTTGGTTTTGGGTTTTTTTTTAATTAAGAAGAGTTGAGCACTGGGGAGACAGCTTGTTCAGGAAAGCACTTCTCTTGCAATCATGAGGACCTGGTCAACCCAATATTGTCAAAAGTCAAGTATGGTGACACACTCTAGAAATCCAAGCTCTGGGTAGAAGGATACAGGAAGATTTCTGGAACTCACTGATCAACCATATTAGCTTCCTTGGTGAGTTCCAGGCCAGTGAGAGACACTGTCTTTCCAAAAAAAGTGAATCTTACCCTAAAATCAGCACTTGAATCTCTTCTTTGTGGCCTATATGCACACCTGCACATGGACCTGTATATGCACAAAGAATGTAAATGTAGACACTTAAAGATAAAAAAACATTAAATGACTTTACCTCTCAAATTTTTGTTTTTATGTTTTTTGAGTTAATTTTTGCATGTGATATAGGATAGGAATCCAGTTTCCTTCTTTGGCATATATCCAATACCACTGCTAAAGAAAAAAATACTTCTTTGAAACAGGATCTCACTATATAGCCCTGGCTAACCTGGAGCTCGCTGTACATAACTCTGCCTCGGCCTCTGCCTCTGCCTCTGCCTCTGCCTCTGCCTCTGCCTCTGCCTCTGCCTCTGCCTCTGCCTCTAACTCCCACATGCTAGGATTAAAGATGTGCACCCTCACAACCAAGCAAGAAAACTATCCTTTTACTGTTGATCTGCATACCTTGAGTTCCTTCTTATGAACACGCCCTGGCTCTTTCTCAGTTGCTGGCTTTAATAAAGCAAGCTTCTCTATTGTGGGTTTCCCTATAGAGGCAGAGAATTTAGAGCAAAAAGCATTAATCCATTAACCACTGGAAAATCTAAATTCTGGTATTAGTCTATGACTGAGCTTAGGGACTCATGCTGTCCCAGTTGAGCCTTGAGGTGAGCACAGCATGACAGATAATTTTACTGTAGCCTGTGAAAGAGTGAGTGTACAGAGAGTATAGATAAACTCTTCCCAGACATCATACCTCTAAAAATGGATATGCTTCGTAATTGGGGTGTATGGTATGTGCGTGTGTGTCCACACGCACACGTGTGCACTCATGAATACGTATGGAGACCAGAGGTCAACATTGGGTATCTTCTTCAATTGCTCTTCACCTCTTCCTCCTTCCTTCCTTTCTCCCTTTCTTTCTTCCTTCATTTCTCCCTTTCTTTCTTTCTTTCTTTCCTTCTTTCTTTCTTTCCTTCTTTCTTTCTTCCTTTCTTTTTTAACTTCCTTTTTCTGAGTCTGGAGCTCTCCATTTCAGATAGGCTGATTGGCCAGCAAGTTCCTATGTTCTGTCTGTCTGTATGTTTCCAGATGTAAACCACTATACCTGGCTACCAGAAATCTGAACTCAGGTCCTCATGGTCATATGACAAGCATTTTACCCACTTTGCCATCACCCTAATACTAGGAAATATTTATTATCTGAAAAGTTGGTAGGCAATACATGTTACTTCTTGGGTTTTTTCTGTTGTTCTTTATTCCATGTTACAGTTCATCAATACATGGAAAATAATGTCAAAAGCAAACAAAATTGTTACTAAACTCTGGGTTTTCAAATCCATTCTGATTTAACAGCTGTGTCTTTCCATGCCCTCATCGCCGTTCAATTATTGGAATGGTCCGGTTCTGCTCAACACTCCTTGGTCTCATTTCCAGTGCCTCATCTGGAAGTTCAGTGTCTCACCACTAAATTGTACCTTCTCATTCACAAACTCCTCCAATTTCCTGGTGTTAACCAAAGCCAGAGTGTTTCAAACCCACATCAATGTCTTATTGAATGGAAGAAACGCCTGCTCTCACCACCACCCCCCCACTAGCATTCTGCTCTGTGTGGCTGCTGTTTCCTAGTGACATGATCTTTAGCCAATTATTTAAATCCTCAAAGCCTCAACATTTTAGTTGCTTAAATGGAAATAATACCTGCCTCATGATTGCTGGAAAACTGTTGAAATGTAACAGAGAAAAGTGCCTGTTTTTTTATTCATTCAACACTGTTTTCCACCCTGCTAACCAGGTTCGCTCTCTACATGACCCACCCAGGGACATGCAAGTAAGGGCAGAAAAAATTATATCTGGAAGAACTAGTTAGAAGGAATCAAGGACGTCCTCTTAGCATGTAAATTTGAGGGTGTTTGATCAAAGTGGGTGGAATATAAGACTGGATAAGTAATATTTCTTTGAATTGGGGTAATTTATTTATGCATCACTCCAGCAAGGGACTGAGGAAAGGAAAGGGATACAAGTATGGCTGTATGCAAGTTAGAAGCCTAGCATATACAAGGATGAAGTTCCAATCCTGTAGAATAGCCAAAGTTTCCCTGGGAGATGGTAAAGGAAGAAATAAAGAGGTGAGGTAGGGGAGCGGGAGAAGGAGTGGAAGGGGGAACTGTGGTTGGTAAATAAAATAAGTAAAAAAATAAAATAAAAAGATGTGGACATGTGCAGGTATGATTCAAAGGATAAATTGTTTACATCCAGAAGATCCTCCAGAGATGCCCATTCCATGAAAAGATCAAATGCACAAACACCATCCCTCCAGGCCACCAAGCTGTCCTGCATTTGAGAATGATTTTGAGAGAATTGGGATGGGGAGATATGGGAGGATTTGGAGGAAAAAGGTCAGCTGGCCTAGCTAGGAGGTGTATAGACTAGGGACAATGGAAAGTGAAGGATCATAGGGCATGACTTGGTGGCCCTGTGTGGATGAACCTATAAACACACTCCATATAACTGAAGCTTTGATCCACAGCTGTAGGAAGGTGAGTTCAGGGATCTGAGTTTGACCTGTCAATAAAAAACAGAATGACAAAAAGCCCTGTACTTCACTAATTCTCAAGCAATTTGCTGCTCTAGCTGGTTACTACATTAGTGTTTTTAAAATTCATTTGATGGCCCTTGTGAAAGTCACAAATATTTGCAGAGCAAAATTTTGACTCCATATGTACAAATTGGAATGGTCTCTTTCCGTTAGAAGTATGCCATGTAACCGTGTCTTTGATCAGCCTTGCTTGGGCATCTGTTTTGCCGGCAAGTAACAAAAACTCTTGGTGGAAAAAATTTTTTGTAACTACAGTGTAATCAATATTTACAAATGCTTTGGCAGTTATGTGTATCTAACCTTGACATATTGGCTTGACATTTCATATCTCTGCAACGTGGAGGCCTGCTTCCAAAGCTTTCATCCACACAGAATCCCAGATGAGAAAGCTGACCGATTCTTCACCTAGTCCCACAGGTGCCATGGCATCATGGAACCAGCATGGAGTTTACAGTATAATTCTTAACTGCGTTCTAAATAGTTATTTGCTGTACCACAGATAAGCGAAGTTCTTCCCCTTCAGCCAAGAAATGTCTTTTTGCAGCAATTGAAGAACATTACTGGTATCCACGACTGGCTGAAATGCAGAGAACGACAGAGCTGGGGGTACCCAATCCAAATTGATACATCTAAAGTATAGTCCCTACACTTAAGGCTCAGAGAGCATTTAGAAGAGGGGGTGGAAAGATTCTAAGAGTCAAAGGATCAGGAAGTCTACTGCAGGGTAGTGTCTTCTACATAGGACAGGGAAGCTGTACTCATAAAGTGTCAAAAGTAGATCACCTAAACAAGACCAAGGATGACAATAAAACAGAACAACAGGGATGAGGGGAGTTTCACAAGGTCACACCCCTAACGGAAGAGCTTCAGGCAATGAATGGCCACTGAGAGAGGGAAAAAAAATGATCTTCTCTAGGGACAAGCCTCCTGACTATACATAACAATAATTGAAGACGTCATGAATTTGAGAGGGGGAGGGTGTAGGAGAGTTTAAGGTGGAAAGGAAGGGGTGGAGGGAAGTACCTACTCATGTATGAGATTCTCAGACACATTTTAAATGTTCTATTTTAATAAATAAAGACGTAACAGGGTTTAGTGGTCCACCATAGCTTCGAATGTCAACTCTGCCAGGAGTATTTGTTTCCTTTTATCATTTCAATGTGCTCACCTGTAAATAGGCCATACGTCAAGGTCTCTTCTAGGAGATCTATGAAGTAGTATTAACTGGCATCCAATCGACAAAAGTCAGCTTCCATGGCAGGGGGGCGGGGGGGGGGGGCTTCTCAACTGTGTCCATGCTCCACAGAGCACAGGGTTTACAATCCTGAGCACAGGAAAATCCAATCACCGAAGAGCAAACGGACAGCCCAGCTTTCAGTCTCCTTTCGTTTATTTTATCAAAAAAGTTCAGAGGCCAGAAAATAACTCCCTTACATGAATTATCTTCCTAAAAGTTCGTGCCTATTTACATATTTTGATTTGCGAGATCACTTAATATGAAATATACCCACTTAAGCAGATGCTTGTGTCAATATTAAAGTCCTTTTGTTTATTGGTATAATTTTGGGCAGTCTTTAGTGTATATTCATCTTTCATAACTGAATTTCATATCCGGTTCTCCGTTCTCTCCTCTCCAGATTCTGGCAAACACGATTCTGTTTATTGTTCCTATGATTTTAGTGAAGCATCAGAAATGACCTCTGAAATACCTAAATTTTCATTTCTGGAGAATTTTTGATCTACTTAAAAAACTGTTGAGTCAGCTTTTTCCCTGCTTGGCCAACGACACTCATACATCTCGCCTTTAGCTCCTGTCTTGGCCTTCCTCTCTCTTCTGTCTGAAATATTGCTTTCTTAACCATCTATGCCACCATCAATTCAGAGCAATAAATACTAGTGAGAAATCTGTTCAGAATAATGTAAGGCATAGCTCCTATCTGTTTATTCATGTAATAATAAACAGCCCTCACGAGTAAGTCACAGGAGGAAGAATGTCCCATTGGGCCTGTGACTCTATGCCCTCATTTACAATTTTATAACATACATGATTATAGAAACAGAGTATGATGCTTAGGGTGAGATCTTTGTTAGTGTGATGTGATGTGATGTGTGTGTGTGTGTGTGTGTGTGTGTGTGTGTGTGTGTTAGACGAGAGTGTGCACATGAGTGTGAGCGGGCCTGCAGTCATATGGCCAGAGGAGGACGGCAGGTGAACTGTTCAGTTACTCTCTTCTATCCTGTTGTGGAAATTATTGATCCGCAAGAACAGAGGATCAGGCAGCATAACCCCCTGGCCTTTAAGAAGAGTGAGGCAGAGGCAGAGGCAGAGAGCTGCCAGCCATGAAGCCGCCAGGTCAGACATGCTGAATCTTTCCCGGTAAGCCATGACCTCGTGGTGACATTTAGATTATTAGACAGGTGTTGAATCAATATATGAGAGCTAGCCAATAAGAGGCTACAGTTAACGGGCCAGGCAGTGTTTAAAAGAATACAGTTTCCATGTAATTATTTCGAGTGTAAGCTAGCCGGAATTTCGGGGCGGCGGGAAGTGGCCCGACGTTCCTTCTATATCTACCTTGTCCCATTGAGGATAGGTTGCGACTGAACCTGGAACTTGCCATTTTTCATCCAGTTTCGCTGGCCAGGAAACCCCCAGCGGTGCTCCCTTCTCTGTGTCCCAGTGCTGTGCTCACAGGTGCACACAGCTACACCTGGGTTTTATGTGGATGCTGCAGATCTGGACTCAGGCATTGTTTGAGCATCAGCATCCTGATGACCATCTCTGCAGCCTCGTCTTCATTATCACTTAAGAAGGTGCTATAAAGAAGGATGTTTCTTGGGGCTGGAGAGAGGGCTCAGCAGTTAAGAGCACTGACTACTCTTTCAGAGGACCTGGGTTCAATTCCCAACACCTACAAGACAGTTCACGATGACCTGTAGCCAGTTCCAGAACCTCTGACTCCCTTCCTCTGACCTCCATTGGAACTGCACACACACAGTGTTTAGACATACATGCAGGCAAAACACCTATAGACATAAAATAAAATAAATAAATCTTAGAAAAAAAAGTTGTTTCTTAGATAAGGGTAGCTGATAAATGGCATTTAATGGTTTTCTGGAAAAATACACACACACACACACACACACATACACACACACACACACACACACACACACAAATGTATAAACCAGTCAGTCTCATATGCAGCAACTTCTCCCTCCAACATTTATCAATGACCGGAGGCAACTTTTTAATAAGAGGGATGCTGTATTGTTATTTGCTGTAAAATAATCCTTCTTACACTGTGACTTTGTATTGCTTTCATTGGTTAAGAAAGAAGCTGACTGACCAATAGCTGAACAGGATAAGGTTAGTCAGGAGGGTCAAACTGAGAATGCTGAGAGAAAGAAGAGCCGAGTCTGTGGAGTCTCAAATAAAAGCAGGAAGAAGCAAGATGAGCATGCTCTTCTGAGAAAAAGTACCAAACCATATGGCAAGGCATAGATAAGAAGCATGGGTTAATTTAAATGTAAGAGTTAGCTAGTAACAAGCCTGAGCTATTAGTTGGGCATTTATAATCAGTGCTAAGACTCTGAGTGGTTATTTGGGAGCAGGAGGTTGGAACAGAAACTTCTGCCTACAGCTAGTAACTGCCACCAAGAGACTGGGATACTGAGAAATAGCCAACAGTTCACAGGATAGTCCTTGCTATGGTTTCCTTGGAGCTCATTTCTACTAAGACTCATGTGGAAACTGGATGACCAATGTGGCTATTTTAGGAAGTGGAGACTTTGAAGGGTTTAATGTCCTTTCCACATGCTTGATTAATTCTTGCAGAGACAGATCGCATTTTATGGGAGTAGTTTGGTATAAACTAAGTTGGTACATTTCCTCCCTTTTTTTCCCCTACAGGTGCCCAAATGACATTCCCACAACATGCCCACATTTTCTCATATGATGTAATCTGCTCTGCTGTGGCATAGGATGAGGATGAGCCCCTATTAGCTACCTACAGATCTTGAATCTTTGCCTTTCAGAAATAGGAGCCTAAATCTCTTTCTCCTTCAAGAACTGTCTAGTATCAAATATTGTTGTTGTAGCAACAGAAAATGTATTGACAGATCTCATAGCATAAATAATGTGGCCTAAATGTCAATAACGCCAATGTGAAGAAGTACTGCTCGGGCTCTGCCCTGCCTAGTTTGGGGAGGGTAAGGTCTGTTCACATTCAAGGATGTGGCCATCAAATGGGGTGGGGAGTGGAAGGGGGTGACAGAGATGCTAGGACTATGCAGATGCGTCTATACAGAGGGATACTGGGGAACAACAGAAGCTGGGTCTTCCTGCCTTTGTCTTCTCCCTACACCCAAGGTCTGGGCCCCTGGGAGAATAGCAGAATTTATTCCAGAAAGTCCTCTGATGTGGGAGACCCCCCTGTATGCTGTGAATACCACTGGTTAATAAAGGAACTGTCTTGGGCCTGCGTAGAGCAGAATAGAGGTAAGCAGGGAAAACTAAACTGGAGAGAAAGGAGGCAGAGTCAGGGAGAAGCCATGGAGACTCTTCCAGAGACAGAGGCACTGAAATTTTGCTGGTAGGCAACGACCCTTTGGTGACGCACAGATTAATGGAGATGGGTTAAATTAAGATGTAAGAGTTAGCCAATAAGAAGCTAGAGCTAATGGGCCAAGCAGTGATTAAGGTAGCACAGTTTCTGTATTGTGATTTCTGGAGTCTGGACAGCTGGGAACAAACAAGAGGCCTCGAAAAGCAACCTTTAGTGAAGAGAGGTAAGTGTCGGGTGAGTGAAGGGCATAGAGGATGTTGTGACAGAAGTGACCAGTGTATGACAACTACTATGACCTCACTCCCGCCCTCAAGGAAATCAATATCACACAACTTGCACAAAAAAATAATAACTTTATATCTGCCACCTTGACAGAGGTAAAGAAATGTCTATATCAGGGTTTGAACCAGCGCTTTACTCTGGCCAGAACTCTGAAAATTCTGAAGACTAACACCCATTCAAATACACTTCCTCAGAAATGTTTTAAATATGAAATTTTGTTAAACTAAGTAGAGAGACTCTTTCTGAGTATGGCCTGTTTGAGAACTCCTTTGCTAAGGAGTTCTCAAACTCAAAGGAGTTGGTGAGGGGTGGAATCTTGGTGAGTAGATTCCACCCCTCACCAAGTTACGCAACTTAGATAAATAGTTGGTTTTGTCGACCCATTAATACTTGAAAGACACCTAGGTGTAGGTTTTATGAAAATCCTTTTATGTGTAATGAAGCTGGAAAGGTTTTTTTTTTTTTCAACAGAGTCTCACTGTGTAGCCCTGGCTGATCCAGGCTGGCCTCAGACTCCCAGAAATTCACCTACCTGTTTCCTAATCACTGAGATTAAAGGTGTGCACCACCACACTGATTAGGAAGGCTTTCTGAACTTATCAAGACATCAAATCATGAAAAGACTTTAATCAATTTGAACCAAATCAATAGGCCTCAGAGAACTCATTTTTCTAGAGAATCAATAAAAATGTTATAAATGTGCAAAAGTCTTTGATCGCTGCTCAAAGCAAAAGAGCGGCTGCCAAGCTGCTTTACCTTCAAAATCAGAGTCCTCACGTGGATCCACAGAGTAACAAACGGAAGAGAAAAGCCCAACATTTCTCCCACCATCCTGTGTCTGCGCTTCATCTGCGAGCACATGGAGAAATTGCTGCTCTTCAAATTTATTTTATTATTTTTAGTTACGATGGGGCTCTCTCTCTCATCCAGGCTGGAATGTTTGCTGGCTTGCTCTAGTGTGGGTCTTACGCAGGCAGCCCCAGCCTCTGTGAGTTCATGTGAGTTCAACAAGCATACCGTGTGCAGATAGCTATGCTTCACGTCAACCCCACCTTTTGTTACTATGCTTTTTACTCTGTACACTTACTCCGGTCGTTTTTGATTAAATGAAGCTAAAACCCACTCCTTTTGTAGGAGCAAAGCTGAACTTCTCAACCTTGGGCTCCTCTCATGGAGTTGTCTCTTTTTTAAAAAAAATACTTATTTATTTATTTAAAAGAATTTCCACTTCCTCCCCTCATCCCAATACCCTCCCGCTCCACCCACTCCCTCTCCTCCTCCCTCTCCAGTCCCAAGAGCAGTCAGGGTTTCCCGCCCTGTGGGAAGTTCAAGTTCCTCTCCCCTCCCTCCAGGTCTAGAAAGGTGAGCATCCAAACAGACCAGAATCCCAAAAAGCCAGTACATGCAGACTAAACAAGACCCAGTGCCATTGTCAATGGCTTCTCAGTCAGCCCCCATGTCAGTCACATTCAGAGAATCCGGTTTGATCACATGCTCTTTCACTCCCAGTCCAGCAGGCCTTGGTGAGCTCTCATTCGATCAGTCCCCTTGAATCATTGGGTGTACGCACCCTTCGCGGTCCTGACTTCCTTTTTCATGTTCTCCCTCCTTCTGCTCTTCATTGGGACCTTGGGAGCTCAGTCCAGTGCTCCAATGTGGGTCTCTGTCTCTATCTCCATCCATCGTCGGATGAAGGTTCCCTCTGGTTCTGCCTTCCTTGCTCACGTTCTCCCTCCCTCTGCTTCTCATTTGGACCTAGGGAGTTAAGTCCAGTGTTCCAATATGTGTCTCTGTCTCTATCTCCATCCATCGCCAGATGAAGGTTCTACGGTAACATGCAATATATTCAACAGTATGGTTATGGGCCAAGGCCAGTTCAGGCACCCTCTCCTCTGCTGCCCAGGGAACAATCTGGGGACCTCTCCTTGGGCCTGGGAACCCCTCCAGAATCAAGTCTCTTGCAAACCCTAAATTGGCTCCCTTAGTTGACATATATACTTCCCTGCTCCCATAACCATCCTTCCTCCCTCCCCCACTCCCATTCCCCCAAGCCATCCCCAATCCTCCCCCTCTCCCCTCTCCCTAGCCATCTCCCCTTACTTCCACCACCCCACCCCCCGTGCACCCAAGTTTGCCTGGCAATCTTGTCTACTTCTAATATCCAGGAGGATAACTATATGATTTTCTTCAGGTTCACCTCATTTAGCTTCTCTAGGATCACGAATTATAGACTCAAAGACCTTTAACTATGGCTAGAATCCACTTATGAGTGAGTACATACCATATTCCTCTTTTGGGGTCTGGGTTACTTCACTCAGTAAAGCGTTTTCTATTTCCATCCATTTGCATGCAAAATTCAAGATGTCATTGCTTTTTACCGCTGAGTAAAACTCTAATGTGTATATGTTTCAAACCTTTTTTAACCATTCTTCTATTGAGGGGCACCTAGGTTGTTTCCATGTTCTGGCTATTACAAATAGTGCAGCTATGAACATAGTTGAACAAATACTTTTGTAGTATGATAGGGCATCTCTTGGGTATATTCCCAAGAGTGGAACTGCTGGGTCCTGAGAGAGGTTGACTCCCAGTTTCCTGAGAAACCGCCACACTGATTTCCACAGTGGCTGCACAAGTTTGTATTCCCACCAACAATGGATGAGTGTTCCCCTCACTCCACATCCTCTCCAGCATAGGCTATCATTGGTGTTTTTAAGTTTAGCTATTCTGACAGGTGTAAGATGGTATCTCAAAGTGGTTTTGATTTGCATTTCCCTGATCACTAAGGAGGTTGAGCATGACCTTAAGTGTCTTTTGGCCATTCAAAGTTCATCTGTTGTGAATTCTCTGTTCAGTTCAGTATCCCATTTTTTAATTGGGTTAATTAGAGTTTTAGTGTCTAGTTTCTTGAGTTCTTTGTATATTTTGGAGATCAGACCTTTGTCTGATGAGGGGTTTGTGAAGATCTTCTCCCAGTCCGAAGGTAGCCTTTTTTGTCTTACTGACAGTGTCCTTTGCTTTACAGAAGCTTCTCAGTTTCAGTAGGTCCCATTTATTCATTGATTCTCTTATTGTCTGTGCTACTGGGGTTCTACTTAGGACGTGGTCTCCTGTGCCTACATCTTGTAGACTACTTCCCACTTTCTCTTCTATCAGGTTCAAAGTGGTCGGATTAATCTTGATGTCTTTAATCCATTTGGACCTGAGCTTTGTGCATGGTGATAGATATGGATCTACTTTCATTCTTCTACAGGTTGACATCCAGTTATGCCAGCACCATTTGTTAAAGATGCTTTTCTTCATCCATTGTATACCTTTAGCTCCCTTGTCGAAAATTAGGTGTTCATAGGTTTGAGGGTTAATATCCGGGTCTTCTATTTGATTCCATAGGTCGACTTCTCTGTTCTTATGCCAATACCAAGCTGTTTTCAATACTGTAGCTCTGTAATAGAGTTTGAAGTCAGGGATGGTAATGCCTCCAGAAGTTCTTTTATTGTATAAGATTGTTTTGGCTATCCTGGGTTTTTTTTGTTTTGCCATATAAACTTGATTGTTGTTCTCTCAAGGTCTGTGAAGAAGTTTGATGGGATTTTGATGTGGATTGCATTGAATCTATAGATTGCTTTTGGTAGAATTGCCATTTTTACTATGTTGATTCTCCCAATCCAAGAGCAGGGGAGGTCTTTCCATTTTCTGGTATCCTCCTCAATTTCTTTATTCAAAGACTTAAAGTTCTTGTCAAATAGGTCTTTCACTTCCTTGGTTAGAGTTACCCCAAGATATTTTATGCTATTTGTGGCTATCGTGAAAGGTGATGTTTCTCTGATTTCCCTCTCTGCTTCTTTATCCTTTATGTATAGGAGGGCAACCGATTTTTTGGAGTTGATCTTGTATCCTGCCACATTACTAAAAGTGTTTATCAGCTGTAGGAGTTTCTTTGGTAGAGTTTTTGGGGTTGCTTATGTACACTATCATATCCTCTGCAAATAACGAAAGTTTAACTTCATCCTTTCCAATTCGAATCCCCTTGATCCCTTTATGTTGTCTTATTGCTATTGCTAGAACTTCAAGCACTGTATTGAAGAGGTATGGAGAGAGTGGACAGCCTTGTCATGTTCCTGATTTTAGTGGAATGGCTTTGAGTTTCTCTCCATTCAATTTGATGTTAGCTGTTGGCTTGCTGTATATTGCTTTTATTATATTTAGGTATGATCTTGTATCCCCAATCTCTCCAACACCTTTATGATAAATGGGTGTTGAATTTTGTCAAAAGCTTTTTCAGCATCCAATGAAATGTTCATATGTTTTTTTTCTTTCAGTTTACTTATATGATGGATTACATTGATAGATTTGCATATGTTGAACCAGCCCTGCATCTCTGGGATGAAGCCCTCTTGATCATAATGGATGATTTTTCTAATGTGTTCTTGGATTCGGTTTGCCAGTATATTATTGAGAATTTTTGCGTCGATGTTCATGAGTGAGATTGACCTGTAATTTTCTTTCTTGGTTGTGTCTTTGTGTGGTTTTGGTATCAGGGTAACTGTAGCTTCATAAAAAGAGTTTGGCAATGACGCTTCTGTTTCTATATTGTGAAATACATTAAGGAGTATAGGTATTAGCTCTTCCTGGAAGTTCTGGTAGATTTCTGCATTGAAACCATCTGGCCCTGGGCTTTTTTTTGTAGGGAGATTTTTGATAACAACTTCTACTTCTTCATGACTGACAGGTCTATTTAGATTTTTCACCTGGTCTTGGTTCATCTTTGGTATATGGTACTTATCTAAAAAAATGTCCGTTTCTTTTACATTTTCCAATTTTGTGGCATACAGGCTTTTGTAGTAAGATCTAATGATTCTCTGAATTTCCTCTGTCTGTAGTTATGTCCCCCTTTTCATTTCTGATCTTATTAATTTGCATGTTCTCTCTCTGCCAGTTGATTAGTTTGGATAGGGGTTTGTCAATCTTGTTGATTTCCTCCAAGAACCAGCTTTTAGTTTCATTGATTCTTTGGATTGTTTTCTGTGTTTCTATTTTGTTGATTTCAGCCCTCAGTTTGATTATTTCCAGTCTTCTACTCCCCCTGGCTGAATCAGCTTCTTTTTCTTCTAGAGCTTACAAGTGTGCTGTTAAGTCTCCAATGTGTGCTTTCTCCATTTTCTTTAATTGGGCACTTAGTGCTATGAACTTTCCTCTTAGCACTGCTTTCATAGTGTCCCATAGGTTTGAGTATGTTGTGTCTTTATTTTCATTAAATTCAAGGAAGACTTTAATTTCTTTCTTTATTTCTTCCTTCACCCAGGGGTGATTTAGTAGTTGACTGTTCAACTTCCATGAGTTTGTTGGCTTCCTGGGGGTGGCATTGTTGTTGAATTCTAACTTTAATCTACGGTGATCTGACAAGACACAGGTGGTTATATTTTTGTATCTGTGGAAGTTTGTTTTGTTACCGAGTATGTGGTCAACTTTCGAGAAGGTTCCATGAGCTGCAGAGAAGAAGGTATATTCTTTCCTATTTGGATGGAGTGTTCTATAGATGTCTGTTAAATCCATTTGATTCAATACCTCCAATAATTTTCTTATTTCTCTGTTAGGTTTCTGTCTGATTGACCTGTCCATTGGTGAGAGAGGTGTGTTGAAGTCTCCTACTATTAGTGTTTGTGGTTTGATGACTGCCTTGAGTTCTAGAAGTGTTTCTTTTACATATGTGGGTGCCTTTATGTTAGGGGCATAGATATTCAGGATTGAGACTTCTTCCTGATGAATTATCCCTATTATGAGTATGAAATGTCCATCTCCATCTCTTCTGATTGATTTTAGTTTGAAGTCGATTTTGTTAGATATTAGAATGGCCACACCCGCTTGTTTCTTAGGTTCATTTGCTTGGAAAACCTTTTCCCAACTCTTTACTCTGAGTAGATGTCTGTCTTTGTGGTTGAGGTGTGTTTCTTGTAAACAGCAGAATGTTGGATCCTGTTTTCGTATCCAATCTCTAAGTCTGTGCCTTTTTATAGGTGAATTGAGTCCATTAATATTAAGTGATATTAATGACCAGTGGTTGTTGATTCCGGTTATTTTTTGAGGGGTAGTAGAGTGTATGTGTTTCCCTTCTTTGAGTTGTGCTTGTGAAGGGTCGCTAGATGTCTGAGTTATTGTAGGCAGTGTTGGCAATGTTAGATTCCTTGGGTGTGATTTTTCTTCTAATATTCTCTGTAAGGCTGGATTTGTAGCTACGTATTGTTTAAATTTGTTTTTATCCTGAAATATTTTGTTTTCTCCGTTGATAGTGAACAATAGCTTAGCTGGGTATAGTAGTCTGGGCTTGCATCCATGGTCTCTTAGTGTCTGCAGTACCTCTATCCAGGACCTTCTGACTTTCATGGTTTCCATAGAGAAGTCTGGTGTAAGTCTGATAGGTTTACCTTTATAAGTTATTTGACCTTTTTCCTTTGCAGCTCTTAACATTCTTTCTTTAATCTGAATGCTTTGTGTTTTGATTATTATATGGCAAGGGGATGTTTTCTTTTTTTGATCCAGTCTATTCAGTGTTCTGCATGCTTCTTGAACCTTCATAGGAATATCGTTCTTTAGGTTGGGAAAGTTTTCTTCTATAATTTTGTTGAATATATTTTCTGGACCTTTGATCTGCAATTCTTCTCTTTCTTCTACTCCTATTATTCTTAGATTTCATTTTTTTATTATGTCCCAGATTTCCTGAATGTTTTGTGATGAGAATTTGTTGGATTTGCTGTTTTCTTTTGTCAGAGTGTTTATTTTCTCTATGGTGTCTTCATAATCTGAGATTTGTTCTTCTTTCTCTTGTATTCTATTGATTATGCTTGTTCCTGAAGACTCTGCTTGTTTACCTAGATTTTCCATATCCAGCCGTCCCTCAGTTTGTGTTTTCTTCATTGCCTCCAATTCAGTTTTCAATTCTTGAACTGATTCCATTACCTGTTTGATTGTTTTTTCTTGGTTTCCCAGGGTATAGTTTACGAATTTACTCATTTCTTCAAACTTTTTGTTATATTTCTCTTCCATTTCTTTACTCATTTCTTCAATCCTTTTGTTATATTTCTCTTCTATTTCTTTAAGTGAGTGATTCATACCCTGTTTAAGGGACTCTATTGCTTTCATAATGACACTGTTTTCCACTTCTTCCGGAATAGGGCGTTCAAGTCCTTCTGTAGTAAGATCGCTGGGATCTGGTATTTTCATGTTGTTTTTCAGATGGTTGGAGGAATTCTTGCCTTGGCGCCCATCTCTTCCTTCAGATGCTCTCCAATGGCTCTTCCCTCCGCTGGTTCTTCTGCTATAGGATCAGTGCCCCTTCTGGCCAGGAATCTCCCTGCCTGCAGTCTTACCTTGCTGCAGGCAGGCTATTAAAACAAAGGAACTCCCTCCTGCCCGGTTGCACTCACCGCCCCATCCTGGCAGCACCCACACAGGCTGGGTTGGAGGATTTTATGCCCCAAAAAAGGGAGGGAGGAAGGGAAGGGGTTCCTGGCTGAAAGTAGGGATGGGGTAGGAGGAAAGAGGGATTAGCTGGGGGAAGCCGCCCCTTTGGAATACCCAGGGAGATGAGGGTGGCAGGAAAATTGTGTGTTCCCTTACCAGACTTCTGTGGCGGGTCAGGAGCACACTTACCCCTCCATTGTATCTTCTGCTACAGGATCAGTGCCACTTGCTGGTCAGAAATCTCCCTGCCAGCGGTCTTACCTTGCTGCAGGCAGGCTATTAAAACAAAGGAACTCCCTCCTGCCCAGTTGCACTCACCGCCCCATCCCGGCAGTGCCCACACAGGCTGGGTTGGAGGATTTTATGCACCAAAAAAGGGAGAGAGAAAGGGCATGGAGTTGCCTCTTAACCTCACCCTACCAGGTTGGAATGAAAATCTATGATTGTCTACACAGGCTAGGTGAGGAAGGAGCATGATGCACTGATGAAATAAGGAACGGCGGGCTGCGTTCCCACCCGGATCCAGGCTAGCTTACCCCGAAATAATTACATGAAAACTGTATTCATTTAAACACTGCCTGACCCATTGTCTTCAGCCCCTTATTAGCTAACTCTCACCCATTAATTAACCCATTTCTAATAATCTGTATATCACCACAAGGTCGTGGCTTACCGGGAAGATTCTAACCCACCTCCATCTCGGAGAGGAGAGCCATGGCATCTGCCTCATTGTCTTCTTCCCAGCATTCTGTTCTGTCTACTCTATCTACCTATATTCTGACCTATTAGGCCAAGTAGTTTTCTTTATTAATTAATCAATGAAAGTAACACACAGACCGATGACCCTCCTCCATCATTTCCCCTTTTTCTGTTTAAATAAAAAAGAAAGGCTTTAACTTTAACATAGTAAAATTACATATAACAAAACAGTTATAAAGCAAGAATTACAGTTACAATATTTATATCTACTTTATCTTTCCCACCCAGCTAGCTTTACCTGAAATAATTACACGGAAACTGTATTCATTTAAACAATGCCTGGCCCATTAGTTTCAACCTCTTTTTGGCTAATTCTCACAATGTGCCTTTTAAGTAAAGAAATTCCCTCTAGTGAACTTCTTTGCTGTTTGGGAGCAGGGAAGGATAAAATAACACTGAAAAGAAGTAGATTAACTTATATTGGCCAGGGATACAACAAAGGCCCTAGTTCTTCTGATATTAATGAATGACTATAAGTTTGAGACCTCCCATCTGCTAGCCAGCATATAGGCCTGTTTCAACTTGGATGTTGAAATGTTATTTAGGATCAACATTTTATTGGCCAATATATCTAAAGAAATACAACATCAATAGAGTGTTACCTTTTGCTTATTGATAACCCTTCATGGCTGCAGGTGCCATTGTTACCTTGCTGTGTGTAATTGGGGTATCTCCTTCTATTCAACCTACATACCATGGGTACTGGAAGAACAAAGAAATTACTCCAACCAAATCTAGGTTGTTAGTTGTGATGGCTAAATTTGGTGGTCAACTTGATAAGATCTGTAATGAAATAAAATGTAAATCAATGGGCACTCCTGTGAAAGCACTTCCTTGGTCTGATTATTTGAAGCAGGAACCCCCCGCCCTAAATGTGGATGTATCTTCCGGTAGCAGCCCTGATAAAAGGACATGGAAGAATGAAACATTGTTTCTTGTCTGCTTGTTGTCACTACTGCTGGCAATTTCATCCATCCTGTCCCTGCCCCCGTTTCTTTACTGGTATTAAAATCACCTTCTTTAACCTTTCGGCATATTCTGAAGACCGGTAGCTCTCCAGGAATCACCCAGGCCTTCAACACCAGATTGGGATGGCCCGAGACATCCAGCTTGTGGACTGGATGCAGCTACTGGAGTCTCAGCCTCTTTGGTATGAGGCATCATCTAAACTACTCAGACAAGATGGTATAAGAACACCAAATATATTTATATATTATATAAATTATATATTAGCTTATCGGTTCGATTCCCTAAAAAAACCCTGATTCATACCCTGGGTCAATGAGTCTTTGGAGTTAGTTGTAGGAGCATTAGAGGTTAGAGTAGCATAGATAACCAATGGGCAGCTCCTTTCTTGCTGCCCAATTGTGGGGGGCAGCCCACATTAGCTGGGGAAGGGAGAGGCCTGATGAGGCTCCTCATCTTCAATAACCTTCACCTCTGCCTCCACAAGGGAATGCTAATGGGCCCAATCTTGTAAGGGTCTTTGGGAGTGTCTAATCACTTTTCCAACTCAAGATGACAATGCAGAACTCCAACCTGAAGGAAATGATTCTGAAACGATTATGCTCTGTATCTTTGAGGATGCTTGGAAATTAATATGCTGAACTTTTCGTTTTGATGTGGTGTGACTGTTGTGGGGAGAATGAGTTTCCCTTTGGGTAGGTTATTTTCATTCAATGAAAGAAGTTAGGAACAAACTCAAAAGAAAATTCAAGGACAGCTTTACTAGAATTTAAGAGAAAAACCACAGAACACAAGCTTCAAGTCTCAGTGTCTTCCGGGATAGGAAGATAGAAAATGGAAAAGGAGAGAGCCATGTTTTTTGAGTAGGGGTTCAGCATGCCCAGCAAACAACCACATGGCAGAGAAGGGTGGAAGCTTCAGAGAGAAAGAGTGAGAAAGCCCAGAATGTCAAGAAAGCATATTCAGGTTTTGAAAAGAAGGATAGAAAAAAAGCAAACACTGAAGAAGAGCAAAATGACTTTAAGAGCCAGAAGTAACCAGCTCACTGCAGCAAAACTGTTTTCTGGTCATGATGAGAACATGGCACACATGAAATCACAGCAGGGGCAGCTACCAGCACAAGGTCAAGCCAACCAAAACTCCAGAATGGACTGGGGAGGAATCAGGAAGTCCCACCCCTGGCTGAACAGGTGTAGGCAGTTGATGGCTGCCAGCAGAGGTTAGAATCAGCTTATTTAGGACATGGCCCCTGAAAGACTGTCTTGTTCCGGTTGATAGTTCTAAATTCATGCATATCCTGACAGCACTAGGTGAACACCAATAGGTCTCAAAAGGATGACATGAAGTTGGGAGGAAAAATCAATACGAAGGGTATCAGAGAAGTTGGAAGGCAGGGGGTAGGGGGTGGAAATCATCAAAACACATTACAGCTATTCAAACAATTTTTAAAAAAAACTTTTTGCACTGTTAATGAAAGAAAAAAGTTGAGATGTTCTGAGTAAATGATAAACCAGCCTGGCTTGATCTTAGATTTGAAAGTCATTTTATGGGAAAGATAAAGAACTAAGTTCATTCCTGTTTGTGAATAAATCTGTTTCTCATAGATTGGGATATGCCTCACCTGTAACCTTAACTACAAATGGTTCCCTACTACCTGTTCCAAGAAATGGCAACTCTGTCTTTATTTCAAAGAGTTGAGATGATCTTCTTGCAACCATACAACCCTACCTTTATTTCAATAGGTTATTATGACCACCTTGTTATGCTGCTCCTGCAACCCCTCCTACTTGCCTATCAAATCCCCCATTTGGAAACCCCCTAGCCCTAAGCTATAAAAACTTTTATTTTACCCATGTCCAAGGCTGACCTCTGGAACCCTGCCTAAGGGGACACAGTCTGTGTACATGAATTTTAAAAGCATGTTTAATTGCTTGCTTGCTTTATTTTGTCTTTGTTGGTTTGGACCAGTGGTCTTTCTCCTCAGGTCTTTGGGATAAACATAATCAAAAAACCAAGCAGAAGGATTGGAGCTGCATGGCAGTATCTCGTCTCCAGGAAGCAAAAGGGTAAGGGGAGTAACTTCATGCCCTTTTATGGGTCTTTCACATAGTATCTTTCTCTTCTAAGTTCATAGAAGTCTCGGGCTGTTTCAAGAGAATTCTCCCCTGATTAAATGCAGTCCAGTCGGGTATAGGATTTGGGTCTTACCTCAGTTGGTACCCTTCATATATTAATCTCTGAATACCCACCCCATTCTGTTCCATATTTTGCCTCAGTATTATTTGCAGTCGTTGGTATTGATTAAATGCATACAAAAGTATGATTTGATATGCCTTTCCATAAAACACATTTCATACATTTATAAAGTGGAACTTATGTTTTTCTTTTAATGGTATCCTGATTTAAGCGTGCCCGTGTTCTGTTAATAGGCTTAAAATCTCTCCCAGGCTGAGGCTGATTCTGCCAGTGATGACTAGAGCAGAAGACATGGCTGGAAATTGCTCCTCCTGGTCAACCTGTCTGACGGATGTGGCCCACACCACCGTTCCCTGTGCTGCAGGTTGTCGGGGGTTGGCTTGACATTCCTATGTTCTCAGCTATAATTTTGGTCTTTCCACCAAGGCAGTTTTATTTCCTGACAGGCATTACCGTTTATGAAAACCAGGGCTATTGGGAAAATATTCCAAATGCACAGGTTATGTGGTTGGTGGAAAATAGGCATTAATGGAAAAGGGACTCAAACCAAAGACTCTTCCGAGTGCTATTTTGGAACTTCTGGTTTTTCTGTGGTATTCCAAGTCCGTAGTGATTGCAAAACCAAGACGACCAAACAGAATTATTAGATTTGCAAGGGACCAGGAGGCATCTACTTAGCAAATAGGTAAGCCTACACTGAGCTTCACGGGCTGTCGCTTTTAAGTCAGAAGGCATGAGTAATGTTGGGCAGTCTGGGAGGGGTGGATTAGGATTTCTGTGTTTTTCCTTTGTTTCAAAGCAGCATCCCTGTGTCTATGACCAGGCCCCTTAGGAAAATTTCACATCTGTAGCCTTTGGACACAGGACATGTTTGGACATGCAGAAGCTGCTCTTGTGGCTGCCAGCGCCACCTAGCTTCTACACTTCTTCAGTTCAGTCATGTTAGAAAATGTTCTGTGAGCCCTCTTCAGAGCTCAGCACCCACGCACCCACAGGCAGGTTCTGTGTGATGGAAGGAGGCTGGGAGAGAGGCAGAGCAGCCAAACTTCACCACTGAATGGTTGTCAGGGGGAAAGGCGTGTTCTCTGATTCTGTGCAAGCTGAGGTAGGATTGACGCTATTTCTCAATGCACTCCCTGCCTGTCTTTGGTTGACAAATCTTCTCATTCGAAGCAATTGGATAATATGCAGAGAAATGACTTCTAAATTTTAGCTACGAGACTCTAAGTAGAGATAAATTCTGGGAGAATCTTTTATTTTGTTTTTGTTTTTTGTTGTTGTTGTTTTGTTTTGTTTTAGACAAGGTTTCTCTGTAGTTTTCAGAGCCTATCCTGGAACTAGCTCTTGTAGACCAGGCTGGCCTCGAACTCACAGAAATCCTCCTGTCTCTGCCTCTCGGGTGCTAGGATGAAAAGTGTGCGCCAACACAGCCCAGCCCTGGGAGAAACTTTAAGGCTCACAATATGAGCCTACTCCCCGCATGAGGGAGATTAAAATGTGTCATTCATAAGGTGCCACTTGTCATAGGATTATTTTGAACTACAATCGATGGATAAACAATCGTTCCTCTTCCCCACTTTTCTAATCACAGACCATAATTTCTCCTTTATGGACTTGTCTCCCTTATACATACTGAGAAGATGAAACAAGCCTATCACAGAGACAGGAGACACCCGCGACAGCTGAAGATAGTAGTCTGTTATTAGCTCTCTCTAGTTTCAGTTGCCCACAATCAACCAATCAAAACATTAAATGGAAGAGTTCAGACATAATCTAGTCACAACTTTCAACTTGGTCTGTGTTAGCCTTTGCTCACTGTGATAAAAATTGCTAAGATAGGACTGACTTTTTAAAGCCCATTCTCTTTGGAGGGATACCTTGCTCAGCCAAGATATGGAGGGGAGGGCCTTGATCCTGCCTCAAAGTGATGTGTCAGACTTTGTTGACTCCCTATTGGAAGTCTTATCCTCCCTAAAGAGTGGATGGGGTGGGGCAGAGGAAATGTGTGGGGAGCAGGAAGAGGGGAAGGAGTGGGAACTGGGATTGGTACATAAAATGAGAAAAGATTGTTTTAAAGTAATAGATAGATAGATAGATATAGATATATATACATACATATAATTGCTATGATAACTTAGAAGGAAAGCTTATATTGGTTTGTGATTTCAGAAGTTTAGCTCTATAGTTACTGTTTCCATTGTTTCTGGGTCTATGGTAAGATAGAACATCAAGGCAGGGAAAAAAGTGAGTCTCCTCATGGTATCTAGGAAGGATGTGGAGGCTGGCCGGGGCTAAGATGAATCCTTTCCAAAAATACACTCCTAAGGACCTACCTCTTCCAACTAGGCCCCGTCACTGAATAGACAGGCCACTAAATTATGATCTCCTTAATGGGTTAATCCAGAGACCTCATAATCTAATCACCCATTAATAAACCACCTTTGAGCACTGCTAAACAGAAAATGCCTTAGGGAGACATTTCATATTCAAACCATAGTTCATATGATTTGGATATTGTAAATAGACTCCACGCCGTCCGTTCTGTACAGCTGACTATGTGAATCTTCCCTTGTCTAAAGTTCCTACACTGGGCACACAACCTGCATTTTGGCATTAGTATCTGTCACTGCTATCCAATCAGCTGTCACAACACTGGAATGTTTGTATGTAAATATTTATATTATTTAATATTGGCCACAAAGCACAAAAGAAATGATGCTGGCATTTTATAGCCATATATTATTACAATTTTTCCACTTGACTATCAATTATTTTCAGTAAGATTTTCCTGTACCCAATTTATAAGTTGAATGTATCTGTTGTAGACATGTGTGTGTAGGAAAGCAACATCCATGGCATTCAACAGTACCCATGGATTCAGACATTCGCTGAGGATACCATACACCGTTTGTACACCATATGGATAAAGAAGAACTCCCATGCAAATACTGATTTGCCACTAACTCTCCTCATACATGTACCTTCCCACAACGTTTCACCCTGAAAGCCCAAACTCCCATCTATCCACTTCTCCACAATTTACAGACCTTCATTAAAATGGTAAATAAGTCCCAGTGTCTACGTCCCTATTTTGCACTTTTTCCCTGCCAATTCCTGGTACATGTAAAAAGTATTAACATCAAATAAAATTTGTGTGACTTTCCTCTGTGAGTCTATCTTTTGCCAGTTCAATTTGCAGTTTGGCCACAAAATGTGGGCCCACCTGTGAGATGAAAGACCCTCAAGCAGAGTCTGAGATTAGGAAACACTGGGCTCCGTTCCACGTCCGACAAGGCAAACAGGTATCCACAGGGAGGTATATGGGCAGCCACAAAGTGGTATGCCAGACTTTATTGACTCCCCATGAGAAGCCTCTTCCTCTCTGAGGAGTGGATGGGAGTGGGGTAGGGGAAGGTGTGGGGAGTGGGAGGAGGCCACATCAACAGCAGGCAACATCAGGGACAGTCCTGCATCCTCTACTTTTCAGTCCTTGCTACACACATGAGATACCACACGACAGGTAAGACCATGCTTCAGAGTGGTAGGTGTTAGTCACTGTACGATGTCTAAGTAAGCAAGTTACATCCTTTCTTTAGTCTGGTGGCGCCAAGTTATAAGTTCTTGGACTTTATGTCACTGACAGAATTTTAACATACCCGTATGCCCATAATGTCTCAATTCACCCCCAATAAATGTATAGAGTCACTCCCTTCTACTCCCAGCAATAAGTCATTTATCACTCGGTGTTGGATAGGTGGTACAACAGAGGGTGTCATTTCTAAGCCTAGGGCTACAGCGATCCTTCTATTAGTCAAAAGATGCTTCTAAAGTAGAGGCCCCAAGGCAGTCTATAACTTGAGAAAACACTGTTTTTATACTCCATAGAGTACCTTGAAGTAACATAAACCCTAATCTAACATTCTCTAATCTGTAACCAAAAATAAACATCCTCTTTCCATCATGTCTGCCTTGAACGCTGTCACATCAGGTAGAAGCGTCACTGACACACTGGGCTGGGCTCACTCCTCAGCAGGAATGACTGATCGAGACCATGGATGACAGATGACCACTGGTACATCTGAACGCCAACAGGCATTTGAAAGATATAAATAAAATCCACACAAAATAAAGGAGACATAAAATAGACCCTTGCAGTCGTGGGAATGCCCTTTCATTTGCGTCAGGGAAATGCAGACATCGCTCTTTCTCCTGTAACTCGCAAATACCGCAAGTTTGGAAAATTACAGCGCCCCTCTGCGGCTAGCAACCTCCAAGTTTGGTCCCAGTAGCACATCCTAGATCTCAGCCTAGTCGGGTGACTCTGCCTGACTCTAACCAATCTACACCACTCATAACCTCCAGTGTTGGCCCCAGTCTGGTGAGTCTACCCGACCATAGCCTGTCCAAGTCATGCATAACCACTAGGCCTAACCAGGTCACACATACTGTGTACTGCTCCAGTCTGGTGAGTCCTTCTGGAGACCAGTCCTTCAGCACCATATTCAACCTCTGGGCCTAGTCCAGGTTGCACATGTATATACCAGCCAAGCACAGTGAGTCCCTGGACCTTGTCCACCCTCACCATCCCAACCCTCTAACCTAACCTCCTCATACAGTTTGCTCAGTGACCCAAGCTGGTAAGTGCACAAGATCCTGACCCACCCAGACTATCCTCACATCCCAGGCATAGCAGGGCCGGCACAGTTTGCACACCAGCGCAAGCAGATCCAAACGTTGTTCCATTTGTATGCTCTTTTACTTACCACTAAGCAGGAATTATCCCTGTTCCTTTGATGAAAAGTCAACACTGAGTATGTGAAGAATTGCTGTACCCGCTCCTCTTACCTGATCTGAAGCCAATCAAGCTTGGGCAACAACCGAAACAAAACCAAGTTTCTACTCACCAGAGGCAGCCTAGAACCTCACACCAGACACAGAAGCAATAGAGAAGTCTGCATACTGAGGTCATATCACAAAAGTACAAATAATATGAAAGACCTACATATTACAGCTACCTCCCAAATCTAGCCGTGTTTTAGAAGTGTTCTTCAGAAGAAGTTACATATTTGAGCACCAGGAAATAAAATTCAAAAGAATCATAACATTTGTTGAAGAATTCAAGGAGTTTAAAGAAGGTATAAAAAAATTCATTAAATATAAAAGGAATAATGGCAAACGTCTGAGAGATGCCTAAGAAAACATAGACATATGGCTGAATTAAATGATGAAAATAATTCAAGATTTGAAAACTAAATTCAATAAAAATATGAATACTGAAGACAATTTAAGTTAAAGTAAAGATAAAACTGAAAGAGTCAATAACCCAACTAGAAAATTCAGGGGAAGATCTTTCAAGGGGGTGGGATGAGGTCAAAGATGTAATATCAGGGCTAGAAGGTGAAGTAAAGGCATTAGACCACTCAACACACACATGAAATACACACAAAAGGAACATGGAGGAACTGTGGTCTCCATCAAAAGAACAAGTCTTCATCTCATACGAAAAAGAGAATCCCAGTCAATGACACAGACCAGATCTTCAACAGCATCATAGAAGAACCCCACCCCGCAGAAAATGAAGGAAAGATAAACCCTCAAAGACACAAGAAGCATATAGAACACCAAATAGACAGGACCAGAAAAGAATCTTATACCTAAAACTCTAAACATAAAGAACGAAGACAGAGTATTGAAAACGACAGTAGGAAAACCACAGGTCAGACATGAAGAAAATCTTAACATAGTAAGGTCTGATTTCTCAAGGGAAACTTTGAAGAGCCTGGATCAATAGCCTTCGATTTCTAAAAAGCCCACAGATGGCAACCTAGACGACTGCATCCAATAGTGACATAGTAGATAGAGAAAGAACATTTTTCTATGATACAACCAGGCTAAAAGAATGCACACCCACCAAATCAGCCCGATAGTGAATCAGCCGGTCCTAATGATGCAAACCTTTAATCCCAGAACTTGGAAGGCAGATATCTATGAGTTAAAGGCCAACCAGGGCTACAGAGTGAGATCCTGTCATGAAAGTCAAACAACCATTCACTGTCTTTAATACATGTTATGGGTACAGCTAACAGTAACAGTATCAAACAAAGATTGGCATTGTTGAATAAGGATCAGTTTTAAAAGAAACAGATCTTGTTCCTCAGAGTCATTCCTGGTCAGCCTTATGCACATCATAGCACACCAGTACCTGAAATATGCTGGATGAAATATCTGAAGTTTGTTAATTCCTAGATTCATAATAAAGGCATTTAAGAGTCTTGTTTTTCACCTTGCATTTCATCTCACTGTACTACTTGGATGTATCTGGTAAAGAAACACATGGGCAACAACTGAGCGTCACCTATTCATAAGTATTTTATAATCTCTGCTGCATGACTGTGCTCTATCGCCCAACCCTGGAAGGAGCAGAAGAGTCAAAACCCAAAATATCTAAGATGCATTATTGGACTCTATATGATGAGGTGTTTAATATAAGCCAAAGCAAGAGTAGCGGGGGGGAGGGACGCAATGATAGTGCCGGCTGAGGGATAGCCTGACCCAGGGGATACCAGGATATGATGCAGCATCCAAAACAAGGAAGGCGGGAAGCTGTGATTCAGCTGTGAACTCCTCACCCTGGGAATCTAGTTCTTGTGAGTAAGTTCTGCCCAAGATAATGACAGTATAAAAATATATTGACACAATAGTCATTGAAGTGGCGTGTTTTTTCATCTTGTTTTCTGGTCTGCTGGCTAAACAGGAAGTTTTTTACAGGATGCTCCAATATCCTCTGTTCAGAGTAACAACTTTAGCACTTTGCTTTCCTCCTCTCCCATGATACACTTAACGTTTCCTCTGCCAGGTCCTGGATTCAGCAGCAGATTTCCTGCAGGCAGCGAAGGTTCCTTAACTCTTTGCGCGGATCAATTGCAGCCCACAGGAAAGTCACAAGAGGCCTTTTGTAGACAGAGTTCAGCGTACTGGCCTGCCCCGGGAGAAGTCAGGCTTGGCAAATTAATGACACTGTGCGGTGACACCAGACATCGGTGTCAATCTCTGTGGCATTCCCGGGAAATTGGTACTTGAGGTTGCTTCTGGTAGCAAGGACAAAGATGCATGTTTCATTGTCATGGGGGTTAATTACGAAAGGATGCCGTTCCTCTAGGCCTTCCCTTCACACCGGGAAAGCAGTCCCAGGGCTACAGGCTACCGTGATCTAAAGCTGATGTTGAAAACATGATTAAGTCAATGAGAGCTGACCATACAGTGTGTCAGCATCCACTCTTGGGGTAAAAAGGGCCTGGCTTGAAATCCTAGCACCCACACTCTCACTGTTCATGAGATACTCTGTATGTTGGGTTTCTGTGTTTCTTCCTCAATAAAATGGGGAGGATAATTGTGTTTCGTTGCATCTCACTGGGTTACCATGACAGTAGTCTTTGAGGACTGGTTAGGTCTCTGGGACCTCAACCAAGAGAGACAATCACGACTCGTTAATTTTTGTAGCTTAAAACTTAGTTCATGTTTTAGTAGCTTAAGCAGTCAATACTTAGTACTCAGTATGCCACCCATTAAAATTTAACTAATGATATTTTTATTATTATCTTGTCACATTTCCAACCTGTAAGTATTGATAATAGAACTGCGGATCACTTACTGCCACTCTAGAGAATATGATCCTATAGGGAAGAGGTTTTTCCCAATCTTTTCCCCTTTGTGTTTGTTACTGGAATGAAGCCCACCCATAAAACACAGTCAATAAATACTTGCTCTGTGGCTGGATAAATTAATACCATGACTTAACTAACTCTGGCTCATTCACTCTCTTGCTCTCTTGCTCTCTCTCATTCTTTCTCTCTGTCTTGTGAAAGGAGAAATGGGTGAAGATAGAAACTTTTCAAATTAGAGCCAGTAGCCAGGTGCATTTTCAACAAAGCAAGCAGATTTGTCCCTCCCTGAATGACTGAATGGTATAGGAAATAAAAACGTGGGGCTATGGTCAAGAAACTCTACACTGAGATTCTTCAACTGAAGAGACATTGATAATCTTGATAGAAAAATTAACATGTGAATCATGACTCTTCCCAGTCACAAGGTCTTTAAAGAGGAGAGTGGGCATAATACAATCTCTTTCTAAGAGCAAGAATTGGGAGATTTAAAGAAAAAAAAAAAGGTTAAGTGGTTACAAGCACTGGCCTCTCTTCCAGAGAACACGAGTTCACATCCCAGCACCCGCAACAGGTGGTTCACAATCACTCCAGCTCCGGGGAATCCAACAACCTCTTCTGGACTCCAAGGGCACGCACACAGCCACATCCATACACATAAATGAAAAATGAACATTTGCCAGTAAAAAAAAAAAAAAAAGAAGCAGAGATAGGTTGAGTGTCTGCGTTAAGAGTTGCTGTAGCTCTCAGCAACCCTGGTTGGAGTCTAGTCCTGGGGGCATTACATACTGACTGGAGACTCTGCAAGAGAGCCCTTGTCTCTTTCTGCAAAAGTTCCCCCACTTCATAGGATGAGCAGAAACAGGCTGGCTCAGTTGCCAACAATAATGAACACAATAAACGTCCAGTCCTATTTTGCTGTTACAAAATAGCATCCACTTCAGAAGAGATGCTCTGGGAAAGACGAGATCAGCAGAAACCTTGCTTCTTTGTTGCTCTGATCCATCTGCATCATTTCCTTCGCAATGGTGTCAGACTTGAGGTGTCTACGTGTTTACTCATCTGAAAACAAGTGCAGGGCTATAACGAACGATTATTGGTCATACTCCTGAACTTAAAAGAGCATCATCAACAATAACAATTTAAAAACCAAACAAAAACTTTTCTGATGGTTTCCACCGGAAACCTTAAAACTCTGCTTCTTCATCTTGACCGACCTTCCTGTCTCAGTAAAGGTTCTCATGAGACTCTTGGGAGAACAGAGTCAAACACACTTGGGAGGGAGCTGAGCACTGGCTTCTGGAGGGAGGATGTTGTTTATATTTTAGATCCTGTTTTCATCCTGGATGAAGTGCCGCCGCTGCTACCAGGTGGTTCTCCTTGTGTTATCAGCTTCTCCTCAAGGCTCGGGCTGCGGGAAGCAGCTTCCTGCAGCCTCCATGTGAAACTGGATTCTCGAGAACTGGAGAGCGAGCGCCTGCCAAAGGTTATCTTCCACGAGGTCACAGTTTCCATGGTACCAAGGTTGATCCTGGTTGGTAAGGTCATTTGAGTGATGGGCCACAGGTCACGGATAGAACCAGAACTGTGGCTGAAAGGGAAATGGGGAAGGGAAAAAAATAGCCTGAGCTGAGCACCTGAGACCGGAAAGGAATTCCCAGTCACAGGTTGCAGAAACCAATTAAAGTGACTCTGAACGCGGTAAACAAATGACACTCCATACAGTGACTTCTAAATTGCTTAGTGCATATCTGGTGGTCATGTTGCTCCCCACAACAACACACTTCGATACCCAGGGTACATTACTTTTGACTCAGATTCCAAAAGAAAACACGGTCACTCCCTCCAATAAATACTCAATGCCCCAGACAGACACAGGGGACCAATTTTACTCCAAGATTCAATGACAACTGATTAGGTAATCAGAATATGAAGATACTTAATTATGCACCTACACTCCCTGGCTCGGTGCTTCCATGACACACAGCCCAGAAGACATTCCAGGTTTGCCCTGCTTGCTCCCACCTTGGGGAGGCCAGCAAGCAGGGCAGAGCTCACAGGAGTATGAGGGGAGGTAAGCTGGAAGTCCTGCCAAATTCCTAGCACATGCCTTTAAAAAAAAAATGCAGCCTTCCTCAGAGGCCAAGTACCTAAGGAAATGCTTTGCGTTACCAAGGTTGTATCCTCTGAGTTGTTAGTTATTGACGGTAAAGCAAAGGTTTGACTTAGGAATTGGGAAAATATCACCAGTTATACTTCCTCTAAGCCAGGCTCAGCCACTTCCTCTTTGCTACTCATGACTTCCTTCCGGCCTCAGGGGTCTGCAAGAACAACACTGAAGTGTCCCAAGCAGACTGTGGGAGCCAATCTCAGGCATCATCATAGCCAAGAGCACCGCCTGAACAGTGTTTCCCCAACCAGAGGGGAAAACCAGGTAGCAGAGAGTGCAGTGAAGAGATTAGATTTCCTAGAATTAATTTTGGGAGTAGTTTTTATAGATTTCAGAAAATAGACTTTCAGAAAACACGAAGAATTGATTTTAAACTGAATTGGATTTCCTGGACTCACATTAGAATCTTTCCGAAATCCCTAAGGGTGATTACTTTTCAGTACTAGGAAAAAAAATAAGAAATTTTGAGATTAAAAGGGAATTTGGACCCCTTTCTGCTAAACTGGAACTGAAATGCAATAATAAAGACATTTCAGAAACTCGAAAGTAATTTAAAAAAAAATAATTAAAAGACAAGTAAGCCCTACTGTTCCATACAACAGACGTATTCTTTTGACTTGGGGGTGCTTTCCAAAAATAGTTGAGTGCCTAAAATCTACAGGCACAGTGTTCAAAGCTATACAGAAATATTTAGTCGAGAGCCTATCCCCAGAATTTCAAGTCTGTCTTAAGAAGTCATTGCATTGCTCACTGTTAAAGTTGCAGGTTACAAACACACACAAATATGTACACATGAACACACAAGTCACATCCACCGACACACACACACACACACACAAGCAAAAGTTAGCCTAAAGCTTTTCAGGCATCAAGATTACATTGTATAATCCACAAAGTTAAATTTTAAAGTGGAAATGGAAGAAAGAATGAGAGGGGAGGGACAGCTTCTTTTTAAAAATTGTCACTAATACTGGGTAGGTGGCAAAGTAAATGAAGTGCTTACCAGATGAGCATGCGGGTTGGGGCTTGATCAGAGAGAATCCACACCAAAACGTCAGCACAGTAGTACACAGCAGCAACCCTAGCTCTGTGGAAGTGGACTTAGGAGGGTCTTTGGGATTCGCTGACCAGCCAGACCAGTAAAATCAGAAACTCCAGATTCAGTGAGAGGCCCTGTCTCAAAATATTAAGTGAAGTGTGATGGAGAAGGACCGCAGACTTTGACCTCTCGCCTCCACACATAGAAACACACACATACCCCCACACACAAACATGTTCACATATATACACAGACACACACACACACACACACACACACACAAATTGTAACTGATAAATGCCGAGAATAAAAAGAGTCTTAAAACTCACTTTGGCACCTCCAAAATTAAGTAAAAATAATAATTACAGAAGTAGATTACAATGGATGCTAGAACCACTGTGGAAAATCTGAAGAGCAACAAAAGAATAATCATATAAACTCAAAGCAATTTTCTTGCATGATACTTATTTATAAAAGGGGAAATACAAATACGGCAGTGTACAGTGAGAAACAAGAACATTATATGCCACCCCAAGCAAACAGATGAAAACTAACATAACCAATAATGAAACAAAGAGATGTACTCCTTGGTAGGATGTGTACACCATATGCCTGAAATGCGTGTGTAAATCTAAACATAAAACAACCTTAACTGAGATATAATGTGTAAACTAATCTGCATGTATCCAAAATGTCAAGGTAACGAGCAATAAAAAATAGCTGAAGAATTATTTTATAGTATAATAGACATAACAAGCGTAATATGTGATTCAGATGTCAAGCTAGAATTTATTTTTCTCTTTTGCAATAGATGATATTACTGGGGAAAAATAATAAAATTCTATAAGATTTAGATTTATTGAATAGATAGGGATTGAAAACATTTTCTCTAGATCGGTTAGCAAATCTTTTCAGCTCTGCAGACCAAGAAGTGTTTGTCAAAGCCATTTAATTCTGCTATTATAAGAAAAGGCCATCACAGACAACCTGTAAACAAAAGCACCTGGCTGTGTACTAATAAAACTTTATTTACAAACAGGCAAGAAGCAGTCATAGACAAACAGTCATAAACACAGCATAGTTATACCTCAATAAATTTCTATTTACAAACACAGATGGTAAGCCACGTATATTTGCCAACTGCTGGACTAAATGCTACTATTAAATGAATGTTAATTACCAAATTTGTTAACTGGACTGAGTTTTTTTTTTTTTTTTAGAAAACATGTACAAGAGCATTTGGGGACAAAAGATGTTCTATTTGCTACTTCCAAAGATTTCAGAGGAAGAGAAGACAAATAAATGTTTATAAAATTCAAATATCCCTGAAGGATATTGCTGTTTTATTTGTCTTTAAGTCTGACAAAATTACCCCCCAAAAAAGAATTGCACAAGTCAAAGCAAACAAATATCCATGAGTTGTGGTAATTGTTTGGGACATACTCACTATTAGCGTTACTACCAGACATGCAGGAAGTTCTCAGGGACAGTCTCATTAGCAAAGTCGTTCATCTGGCAATTCGTTTATTAGGTGTTTACTGAAGGTTATGGCACCCAGAAAAAATCACACTTTACAAAGCTGAGGACATGAATTGTGGAAGAAAACCCATTTCCTTTGTCCACAAGGAGGAGTGTAGGAGAAGCGGACTGAAGTAACAAGACAAAAGTAAGAATTTCTCTGGGAGAAAATGGGACGACCGCCTCTGGGCTGGCTGCCGTGCACAGACCAACTTATGCAAAATTGATTTCTACTTTCTCACAGGCAAAAAATTTAAATAATGTCACAGGAGCAAAATTTTATTTTTATATATGTTCTCCACTATGAGCTGTGTGCAAACTGCATAACTCTACAGGGAAATTGCATCGACAGTTTCTCCTTTTCACTCATGGCCTTGGGGAAGTCTAGGACTTTCAGTATCTTCAGGGATAAACACAAAGAACTGCCAAAGCTTTTCTAGGTAAGCAGGTAAGTAGATAGATAGATAGATAGATAGATAGATAGATAGATAGATAGATAGATAGATAACTGATAGACGATAGATGATAGATAATTGGTAGGTGGTAGAAATAGAGATGATAAGATGACAGGTAGATAGATAGATAGATAGATAGATAGATAGATAGATAGATAGATAGATAACTGATAGATGATGGAGAGATAGATAGATAGATAAATAGATAGATAACTGATAGATGAATACATACATGCAAGTATACATAGGCAAATGGGAAAAGAATGATTTTATGAGAGAGTTCAACCTCAAGCTTAAGAGATGCTGCTGAGGGGAAAATGTGGTTCTGAAAAAGGGGGAAAGGAGGTGCAGCCTCTGGAAGTGACAGTATTGACAAGAAGATTCCGGGCCCTAAAGGTGGTGGCAATGCAGTAAAGGTCAGACACATTTTTGGGGAAAAACATGGCAAAATCATGGAAGTTGTGGAAAAGTTAAAGTCTGTTATGAAAGTCAATGAAGTGGCCACACAATACAGAGAAGACAAAGCCAGGCAAGGGGGTGACCTGGATTGGCTGACCAGAGGGTCCATGGTAGGACCATCTCAAGAAGCAGCATTTGCCTTGCCTGTAAGTGGGATGGATAAACCTATGTTTACAGAAAAAAATTAGATATCATATTATTCTGGTTGAAGGAAGAAAATAAATGCACATGAAAGACAAAAAAGGATAATTTTATGAGAATAAATATCTTTCACTCTAAAATGGTTGTTTCTAAAGCAATGCTTAGAACCATGGTCAAAATTTGGATGGCGATCCAGGTATTTAAATGAAAGTCAAGACTGAGTAATAACTTAATACTCTTGAGTAAGGTAGCCCAAGGAAAGCCATGTCATAGATGAATGTACATAGCCAAGGTTAATACCTAACTCATGACAAGCACAATGAAGAACTTTCTATAGGAAAATCTCTCTTTCATCTTATGAAACCAGAATTTCACTGCCTGGGCTACCAGGATTTCTTTCTTCGTTTCCTTTTTCTTACACATCCCAAGACAGTCTTAAGGTCTTCCCATAGCCAAGGATGGCCTTGAACTTCTGACCTCCTGTGTCTTCCTCCTGAGTTCTGGGGTTACAGGTGTACTGCACCCAGAGCTGATGGACTCTAAGGAAGCACTGTACTTGAAGTCACGGCTTCAACCCCATCCAGCTTCTGCAGTACAGGACTGGAGAAAGAGCTGAGTGGTCCTCCTGGGTCATTTCCAGGCAGACATGAAATCAACCAGACTCACTTCCAATTACATCCCAGTTCTCAGAACCAGTCAATGGGTCCACTTAAATGTAAACAAGGCTGGAAAACTAAGGCAAGGAAGGACTGATGTTTCCTTAGGAAAATTATCTGTTGCCATGAGTTCCCTTCTAACTCCTGTTTAGTAAAAACCCTGCACCTTCTATCAAAAATTACTTTATAAAAGGGAGTAGAATTGGATATGCACCCAGACTTCTGCACAACACATCATGAATCAGCTAACTATTTAGGGTTTTCACTTGCCTATTCTAAATCTATACAGATCCTATTACTATCTCAATTAATTTTTCCATTAAATTTCTAAAAAAGCATCACAAAATTTTTTCTTTGCAGCAGAAATGATGGCAAAAGTTGGCTGTATACTTTTTGTTTATTTGGTGGGGGGAGAGATGAGGGCATTTGTTTATTCTTTTATTTAAATTCTGAATTTTTTTGAGAATTTCATACATGAATACTGTATTTACATTATTTCTACCATTTCCTCTCCCTTCTCCAACTCCCCTTGTGTTTCAATATTTCTTGCCAAATTCATTTCCTCTTCTTCTTCAAGTAAATACATATATTTATTTATATATTTATATATAACATAATTTTAATATAAATAGATAGGTATATCTTTCAAGTAAATATCTACATATAGTATATACACACACACATAATTATATCTTGTAGAGTCCACTTAGTGTTTGTATTTGCATTTAGGGCTGACCGCTCGAGATTGTATGGCTTATCAGGGATCCTGTCTCAGCGGCCATTGCTAGCCTGGCGCTCTTCTTCTAGGGGTAGAGCCTTGTGATAGCCTAGTGATTGCTATCCTATCCAGGCTGGCCTATCAGCTGGTGTCGTCACTGTGTTAGTCTGGTTTAAGCAGCCATATTGTTTTGATTTCACGGTGGTAACTCCCCTGCCACATGCAGGAGACCCTATCCACAGCAGGTGTTCTGGGCCTTTGGCTCCATAAAATATCTCCACTTCCCTGAGCCTCGCGTATAAGGGTTGTGTTGCAGATGGCTCAGTTGGGACTGCATTGTTCTCGGCATTGATCAGTTGTGAATTTCTGTAATAATCACCTTCTGCGACAAAAAGAGCATTTTATATGGGTGAGAGATACACCCTAAGTATTTAGAATGCAGTTAAAAATTATATTAGTTTAGGAAAGTGGTAGCCATAGGTTTTCCTTTACTATCCATGACTTTAACACGCATGGGTAGTTGGCTATGTTTACAAATCCAGACATGGATTCTTACCTCTTGAATGAGCCTTAGATCCAATAAGATGACTATTGATTTCCCCAAGACATAAGTACCCATACTGAACCATTAGTGATATCTTATCAAGCTGACTTCAGATGTGAGTATATAACCTGGAGCAACTGCAGAAATAAGGTAAGTCCAAAACGACTGTGACCGAAGAGATGCTTAAGAGGTGTAGCAGGACACGGGACCTAGAGAGAAATGGGTGGGAAACTTTAACTGTAAGGTGGAGAGAAAGGTAATATAGAGGAAAATATGAAGAACAGATAACACTAAGAATATTTGAAAAGACCATAGGGAAACAGTATTTTATGTTTACTTAAAAGGGCAGTGTGTGTGTGTGTGTGTGTGTGTGTGTGTGTGTGTGAAGTTATACCACTTAAAGTGATAATGACCTTCGAGAGTCGAGGAGACTCTCTAAAACAGACCCCAGCATCAGGATGGAAGCCTCCCCTGAAGTGGTTGATCAGGATAGTCCAAGAGATTCCTCAAACAACACAGGTGATCCCCATCGCCCTTGGTTGCTTCCCAGAACTTAAAGGTGAGGCCCTACTGCTGAACGCACCACACACTTCAGACACAGGGCTTGGAGAAATCAATTAGGAACTGACCTCGAAGCTTCCTCCCTGAAGACTGACTTTTCCAGCATTTAAAGGTGCAATGCCAGCTCCGAGGGAGAAAAGCAGTCTTTCGTACTAGCCAGTTGTAAGGCAACAACCCACAACAATGGCCAGCCCCACTTTTTAGTCTTGATTGTGAATTTGGGAAATTACTCAACAGCAGGTAAACAGAATGCCCCTATCACAGCGTTCACGCTTTAAGAGAAAAACATCTCCTCAAAAAAGAAGTTAATAAATTTCTGACATTCCAAGGTGTCAAAGGAAGCAATCTGACGTCTGCGAGCCGGAAAAAAAACATTTTCTTGGCCCTGGCTGCTCCTACGCACCAAGGTCACCAAGAACATTATCAGAACTCCAAAATAAATGAAATCAAAAATGCTATTTTAAATTATATCCTGCATCCCAAAGCTACAAAATGGCTCATGAAGATGTGCACAGTTTCTCCCGCTTGTTTGAAAATCTTGGATAAGGGATTGTGGAACACAAACACTAAAATACTCCAATAAATGTATTACAAAGTTTGTGAAATTTAATGGTATTGCATAATAGATAGGAGATTACCAAGAAATTGGAAATAGAGTAATTTTACAGAGCTTAATATTCACAGATTAGCTTGTCAGATAATGACCACGGAGAACGGAGTATTAAAATGGAGACTGCGTCTTTAGCATCATCGTAGCACATCAAAATGACTTAAACATGATCGGACTATCACTGAAATGACCAGGTAGATTTGGGGTTTTCTGACAAGGAAAGCAAGGGTGAGCACCTCTCTTATAGATTACCTGGTTCCCTGGCTGACTGCTGGTTTTTGCTTTGCACATGAGGAGTGAGCTGGAATCTACTGAGAAAAGAAGCTTCCTGGAAAATTCACCTTCCTCCTAAAGAGATGGCAGTAGAATGCCATTGCTTCCCGGAGAGCACATGTGAAGGACTATGTTAGCTGGTGGAGCGACAGAATGTTCTTTACGGACTGTCTTTGCCTGTGTCTTCTGATCCCCAATAATCAGATCAAGATGTGTTGCATGCACCCTAACAAAATGCGGGGCAATTGTTACTGCCGCTTTTTAATGCAGACTGAATCTTTCCTTTATTAGCTAAGTGTAGAAAAGACAAGAAGCCTCTCAAAAGATTTTGCTGTAAAGTAGTCCCAAGGGAAACCTGCTCTTCCAGGAATCTCAGCATCCTGGGGTTTTTAGTTCTACCCTTTGAAGAAATGTTTATCTAGTCGTAAAACCGTACAATGAAATGAAGACGTAGGAACATAAGTTACTTCTTTCTATTTTTTAAAAAGAAATGCATCCAAAGCAAAGAACAGACAAGCAGGGTGTCAGTGCATACCGAGCCTCCTGAAAACCCCTTCTCTGGGGAGTGTTTACAAATAGCAAGCAGGACAAGACAAGCCCTAGTCCTCTGGTTTCAACAATCTGTACCAACTCAGAGCTGTGTTCATTCTGAAGATGAATCCGGGAAGTAGGCGCCTTTCTCTGCCGCAATGACTGTGGGCAGTGTACACAGAGGACTGGAGAGTCACTCCTGAGGTGCGTGTGTTTTCAGAACTAAGGGACTGAGCCTTTCCGCCACTTCCCACCCTCTGCTGGCCTGGCCTTTCATGCAGGCAGGAAGGAAATGGCTGACAACTTTCTCATCTTTATGGAAGGCAAACTTTATTTCCAGCTACCAGGTCAAAAGGTGGCGGAAAGAAAACAGAACCCCTAAGAGATAAAGGCTAAAAATAGCCACCTGTGAGGTGAATCAGCCCAGTTGGGGATCCTGAAGACAGCAACAAGGCAAGGATGTGCGTAGGGCGGGATCTGCGTCATCCTTAACAGGTGGTCATGACCAGAGTCAAGAAGCCCAGGCAGAGAGGAAGGATCTCTGCAAACAGGTGTGCTGGGAGATGGAGGGGGGAGACAGGCGAGGGGGGGCGGGAGAGGAAAAAGCCACTGGAACAAGCCTGGGCGAGGAGCCCAGACCCTTTCCCGGCAGGCCACCTCTAGGAAAGCCCACGACTTGGACTTGGGCATGAGATCGGAAGGATCTAAATTTGAGTTGGGTTTTTGAGGTTTTGGGTGATCAACTTGGCGTTTAAAATAGACATGGATGTGTTGATGCAGCCAGGGTTTCTTTCTTTCTTTGTTGTCAAGTGTCACATTAGTGGAGACAAATCTGTGTGTGATTCACAGACCAGCATCGTAAAGATACACGAGTCTTCATTTGGCGATTTCCTATTTTATAGAAAGCAAAGGTAGAATAAAAAGTGGATGCCCATCGCCTATGGGTTTTGATAATGAGTTTAACAGTGATCTTTTTTATTCAAATATCACTTACATTGTGCTTTTAGCAGCATCCCAATTTGGGCACACAGCCATCCTAGGACACAGATCAAGCAGTTAAGTTAATATATCATATTTTACAAGTTGGAAGCCTGAGGTCAAGTAAGTTAAAGGATTAGATTGCAAGTGTTTTTCTACACTGAGATAGATCTCATCTCTACCTTCTGTCAGTCTTGTCTCTGTCTCTGTCTCTCCCTCCCTTTCTCTCTCATTATTTCTCTCACGGTATGGTGAGCATATCTCCAAGGGGAAAAGCTTATGTCTCTTGTTGCTCTGACAAAATACTGGACAAAGGCAACTTAAAGAAGGGCAGGAGGGGGGCTGTAGAGGTTGCTCAGTGGTTAGGGTCATTTGCTGTCCTTGTCAAGGACCCAAGTTCAGTTCCCAGCACCACATGGGCAACCCACAACCATCATAACTCCAGTTCCAGGGGATTCAGTGCCTTCCTCTGACCTCCACAGGCACTAGGCATGCACATGGTACCCATACATACATGCAAGGAAAACATGCACATACATAAGATAAAATAAATCTAATTTTTTTTAAATAAGTGGGGGGTGTATTCTATCCCATAGTTTGCTAAGGGAGACTATGTGATGAAAGAAGACATCGTCTAAAACATGGGATGAGACTAGTATTCACCAAAATGATGTCAAGACAGGGACAGAACCAATAGGAGATAAGAATATTGTCAACAGACAGGGGAGCAGGGATGCACACTCTGAATGTAGAAGAACTTTTGGAGGGGCATACACAAGTCTAGAGAGGCTGAAAGCAAAAGCAGGAACAAACCAAAAGGGCTAGCTTGTTAGGGAGATCCTGAACACAGGCGAGAGGAAAGGGCACAGAGTCAAATCTGAACAAGCCAAGGCCAGAGCTCCAGCTTAGCCTGGGTTTCTGGGAAGACAGGACACAATCGTGAATATTATCTGACTTGGGGATTTCAGGAGAGAGAAATGGAAAGTCTTGCTGAGAAAGGGTTGGGCATAGGGTAGCTGAGAAGCTTTCTTTTTTTATTTTAATAATTCTTATTTAAAAGACTTCTGATTGTCCATTTTTATAGCCCAAGAAGGAATTGCACAATTTAAAATATTGGCGGACTGCCTGTGAGGTGGCAAGGCTGAATCCTTGTTCTTTTGAAGATAGAAAGAAAATAACATGTCATCTCATGTCCCATGTTCAGACTCTCGGGTCAGCAAAAGCTTCTAGAATAAGGCTATTTCCCTTGCACAGTTTGGACTTCAGTCCCATATGAGCAAAACGTTCTATTTCCTATGCCTGAGTACCTGGAAATCCCTTACCTCTCTGCCAGGGACAAAGTCTCTAACTCATGGGGATCTACGCAAGTTTCCCCAAGCTGTTAAGATTTCCAGCAGCCCTCAGGAAGCTAGAGTACAATCTAAAGTACACTATTGGAAGGATTTATTCCACAGTACGCTTCAAAAACATGTATCCTTCCCCAGATAGGCAGATACATCACACGCAATCATCAATTCAAAAAAAAATTTAAAAGTCTAGGTTATTTCTCCAAGTGTCAAATTTTAAAGTCAACTGCCCTCTTCAAACCAGATGAACTCTGCCCCTTCGATAGCTACAGGGAAGTCATCTTCAGCCAGTGCCCTGTGTTCTTTCCTCTCACACATCCTGAACCAAATTCTTTACTCTATTTCAAAAAGAATCTGTAACCAACCTCATGAAAACAAAACAAATAAACAAATATTTTCCATTTCCATGAAAGGATACTATTTTATAATGGGAAAAGGCTTAATGCCCTAAACGAAATTTTTTCCCTATATGGATCATTCTAGAAAAATACCACCTTTAATAATCTTACTTGGTCTTAAATAGAGCCTCCCTTTATCCTAAACAAGAAAACAAGTATATGACATTTTAAAGCCCATCAAAAAAGAGTATTATTTTCGACCCTGGTCATTTCTGTTAGTCAATTCTTTATTTGCCAAGAATATTGTAGCAAATCATTTCTTTCTCTTTGTTGGATTTGCTGTTTTGACGATTTTTGGAGTGAAATACACCTTTTTTTAAAAGTATGTATATTTGTTTTTATTGTTTCTTAATTAGTGTGTGTGTGTGTGTGTGTGTGTGTGTCTGTGTGTCTGTGTATCTGTGTCTGTGTGGTGTGCGTGTAGTTGCTTACACAGGCTACAAGCAAAAAATCATCCTGCTTTTGGAGCTGGAGGCAGTATAAACCACCCGCCATGGGCTCTGGGAACTGAACTCAGGTTCTTAACTGCTGGACATTTCTCCAAGCCCCTAAAACTGACCCTTAAATTGACAAATAAGATGGTACACACATATTAGAGCCAGTACCAGCCAAGCTTCATTCATAGAACAAGAAGGCAAGATAGTCGTTAGAAGGGCTAAGTCGTAAGTAGGGTATCTTTTATCAGACTCATCCTGTCAAGGCTCAGGAAGCTATGCAGAAAAGGAGGCGGAAAGATTGTAAGAGTCAGAGGTGATGGATGACTTCCAGACACAACAGGACTGACGCCTGTATGAACACCCAGCGGCTGGCTGAACTCAGAGGGGTATGCGCAGGTTCACTCCAGATGGGGTCCCAGGGCTGAGAGAGGGAAGCAAGCTCAGGCTTCCACCCCTAACCAGGAAGCTATCTGCTACTGACACCTGCTTGCAAAGGGAAAACTAGCTTTCTGCAATAGAGTCTCGGTGGGTATCTGGGTCCCACTGAAGAGCAGGCCCCACACCCAGCAGTAAGTGGCCAACACAAAAAGAACACAATGGTATTTTTGTAGACGTTTTTGTCTCATTTTGCTTTGAGTTTTGTTTTAATTTTTGCCTTCTTGGTCTTTTGCTTGTTTATTTTCATTTTGGCATGTGTGTTTGCATGTGTCTGGGAGGGGTATTTCTTGTTTGTTTTTGTTTTTTTGTTTGCTGGTTTTAAACAGAGAAAGAGCATAAAGTTGGGTAGGTGAGGGATAGGAAGGAACTGGGGAGAACTGGGGGAGAGAAAAACATGATCAAAATATATTGTATGATTTTTTAATAAAAAATAGACATAAACACCAACACTTGGCCTGTAAGGAACAGATTGTAAGGTTTTACTAATTTACGAAAAACTGAGACATAACGAAGAGTGTGCATGTCACAGAATGTCCTCACAAGGCCTAAAATAAATCTTAAAATTTATTTTCACCTCAATATTACCAAATGGGGAGGGAAATCATTAAAATGTTCATTCTCTCTCTGCGGAGTAAGTATAAACTCTCAGTAGCACACAGGTCCCTCGCGACAGTAGAAGAGCCTTTGCCTCTTCCTAACAAGAATGCTGCTGATCTCTCACGTTGACTCATGGAAGCTTAGGCTGTTGGATATATTCCATGGTCTCGATCTTGCTGGTGAGCCAACCAATCTCAGACACTCTTAGCGTGACATTTCTGCTTTGTCACAGCCAACAACTAAAATCCACAGCATTGTTATCAGACAAGCAGCATCAGAAAGGCCTTTGCATCCACTTACAGAAAAGTGACTGCGTACGGAGATTACCTCCATCAGACGGGACATGGCACAGCAACCTAAAACACGAAGTGGTTCCGGTGATATCGATATGAAAAGAGCTTCGAGGGACATCAAATGTTCTTCCTACAATTTTTTTTTTTTCAAAATAGTGTTTCGTTGTAGCTAAGGAGCTTGTTCTGGAACTAGCTCTTGTAGAACCAGGCTGACGTCGAACTCACAGAGATCCAACTGCCTCTGTCTCCCAAGTGTTGGGACTAAAATCGTGTGCTGCCAACCACCCGGCTCTACCTACAATTTTTAGTACATGCATGAATTATGAGACCTCAAACACAAAGCTCAAATATTCAAGGAGCATGGATCACCTCCAGACAAGCAGATGTGGCAGAAAGTGCTGGGACTGTGTGTGGTCATCAGGAGTCTCGAGGTCATTTGTGAGCTCGTACGGTGAGAACTACAGATGTTCCGCTTGTGTGTAAATGTTTCCGGCTCCTCTGCAGTGTTTCTGCCCAGGCATCGCCACACGTTTAGTTCTGAACAAGGTGGCCTCTCACAATGAGCAACCCAACCGCTGGTGGTGAGGGGTCTGCCTTTTTTCTTGAGAGAGCTCTCTTAAGCATTTGCCTGTGACTTTTAAATGCTACTTTGTTTGCTTGTTTGTTTGTGACAGAGTCTCATTACCAAATTCAAGCTGTCCTGGAACTCATGGTGCCTCTGTCTCAGCCGTTTATGTTCTAAGTTTGCAGGCATGCACCATCAGGCCAAGGATTGTGACACATTGCTTCATTTCGGTATCAGGGAATAAACAAATAATCCCATACTGAGTTTCACCTCCAGATCTTAAGTGTTACTTTTAACCTGCAGGACAAAATGAAGTAAATTTTTAAACCCATTCTAACCAATTATCTCCCAGATCTTGCAAGAATCAACCCCTTTCATCAGCCGAGATGGTTTCCTGCTGGTTCACCAAACCATTTGTTTTGTTGTTGTTGTTCGGTGACCTGAGGAGCCCCACTGCTCTGCTAAGTTCCCTGCCGTGGTCCTCCACACTGGCATCTCTTCCAGAGACTTGACAAATCTCTCTGTAGCACTTAAGTGAATACTGCCACTCAAAAGCAAGCACAGCACACAAACCTATGCCGCTTTATTTACTCCAGTTTGCTATGTTTAGGAACAGTGGAATGAATGACAGCATCCAAAATTCACCGTTTCATCTAGGAAGCCAATAGGGCAAATCTCACCGACAGGACGGAGTAAGTCTAGGGATGCACTCGTGACAAAATATGCTTACAAATTAAAGCATCTCCTTGAACTTTCCAGCAGGGGCGTCCCAAAGCACGGTGCGGCTTTAAGACAGCCAGGAACGCTTGCCCTGTGCTACTAGCTACCCTGAGGGAACACAAACGGTCCTGCATAGGAAGTCTGTGCCTGAGACTGGAAAATTACAAATATGTGAGCCACTCTTCAAATTCCCCTTTGCTCTGGATTGGAGCCAAGATCACATCTTACACTTCCAGTCATGCATGAGAGACAGTTGGGGATTTTCTAACCTAAGATTGATAAGCAGTGGGTAAAAGTGTATTCTGGTATGAGCTTAGACATTTATATCTTATCTGTTTTTAAATGTGTCACAAACACTAACGGTATCTTTTACTTTATTGCATCACGTATGTGATCAAAGATTTAAGTTTGTTTCTTTAAAAAAAAGATAAGGACTTAAATTATAATAAACATAAAACAGGAGCTGGAGAGATAGCTTGGTAATTAAACTATCTCTGCACTTCATAGGACATGGGTTCAGTCCCTAACACCCACCAGATTGGTCGGCTTACTATTACCTGTAATTCCAGCTCTGGGGGAGCTGATATTATCTTCTTGCTTCCAAGAACATTCATATCCATGTGCATAAACTTATATGCAGATTCACACATAAATGCACAAATAGAAACAAGAATAAAACCTTCAATAAGCATAAAGCAGTAATCACAACAAACTCAAGAAACTGAGGCAGGAAAATCACTGGGTCATCTAGGCCATTCTTGACTACAGAGAGAGAGGCCTTGTCTCAAACAATAACAAAAATCAATGAACCAGAAGAAAGCTGAGCACTATTCAAACACAGGTAAAAAAAAAATAAAATGTTGGGGGACCCTCCAGTCTAATCACCCACCACGCATGGCCTCATCTGTAGGAAAACATTTGGTTCACCATAAAGAGCTCTGAGAATGTAAGATACTATTTGAAAGGCCTTGTGAAAAGGTCTACCAAGGACTTTGACCTAAGCATATTGTGTAGCGTTCAGCGCACTGCTGGCAGGCACTAATGAGTTTGTGAAAACGTATTACTCATTGTCGCGAGCATGAATAGCTCATGCAGCAGCTGCTCGGGAGGCAAACACTCATCTTTGATATAGACTTACCAGGAAAGAACTTCCAAGTTTCTCAGACTCTTTCCTCTCCCCCTGCCCTGGAACTCCAAAGTCACAGTGGATGACTAACGTGGATCATGTGTCCAGAGTGTTGGGTGTGCAAAGTAGCACGTGTAGACACCATGCTCTTTAAGAAGCTTGTACCAAAACGATCCCAGGGAAAAGAGCAGAGCCCAGTGTCAGAGTTAACTTCCAATCAGGATATCCCACCTGGAAGGAAGCCAGTTTCCTCCCCTTTGAATAAAGCAAGAAAGATATGACCTTTCTTTTAACTGCATGAACAATGCCATTGGCACAACCACTTCTGTGGGCTTCAGCCTTGCATGTGGTTTTTTTTTTTTTTTAAAGTCGTTTGGTAATGAGTGAATTCAGCAATAAAGCTTTATTCTCCTTTTCTTTCAGTTGTAGGCATTCAAGCAAGGATAAAGAGGGGACATCGCTTCCTGGCTTGCTCAGATAGCTTTCATAAACAACCCAGTCCCACCTACCTAGGGGTGGTGCTGCCCACAGTGGGCTGGACTCTCCCACACCAATAAATCATGAGAATTCCTCATAGGCAAGCACACAGGATAGTCTGATTCAGTCAGTTCTTCAGCTGGGGCTTCCCTTCCCGAGTAACCCTAAGGTGGTTTCAAGTTAGCATCTGGAACTAGGAGAAACCTGGAAATTCACAATGGATCATATGGCTTCGTCATTTTAGCTTTTAAAACCCATGTTTAAATGTTTCCTTGAACACTAATGATGACATTCAGGAAGAGTGACAACCTGGGCAGCTTATACATTGCTGATTAGAAAAAAAAAAATGTGGGGGGGGAGATCTTTTGGTATCTGGATGTATTTAAAAACAAAAGATTTCAAAATGTTCTTAAGCATCTGTATAGAAGCCCAGCAAGTGTATCCCAAAGAAGCATGTACTTTGCAATAAAAGCAGTCCCACCCCCAGACAAGTTGCTCCAGATTCACCGTGACGTTCCATTGGGTCTTTTCTCTTCTCTCCTATCTTAATACTAGCCAGAGCCTGAGTATGCTGTCTCTGGTACTTTGGACTTTTCCATCTTATCTCTAACGCTCCTTTCGCAGTCATGGGGTTATTGTCCTGGTGGATCTCTCACCTCGATGCCTGACTCCAACTATGGAGCTCCCTCTCTACATCTCCTTCTTCCTCCTCTGGGCAGTGCTGAGACAGCTTGCTAACTGGTCTTTCTCTTTCAAACTCTAATAGAATTGTCTAGAACGTCAAAGCAATGAGTTTAAAGATGATTTTTAATGTTATTCATTTAATTATTTTAATTGAAATATAATTACAACATTTCCCCCTCCTTTTCTTCCTCGAATCCCTTCCATGTCCCTTCCCTCCAACATTTCCGACATCACCCCTTCCCATGTCAAATAGGTGACCTCCTTTTCTTTGATTATACTTGTGGCATACATATCCATACATGAAGCAAAAACTTACAAAGCACCTTATATCTAATAACAGTCAATTAACACCTACATTCATAGTACCAAAAACTTTCTAGGTTTTATTTCTGCTTTGTTTTTGTTCATCACAAGGTTTCACTATACAGTTTAAAGTGACGTTGCCCAAGCTGACCTGAAATGGTCATCCTCCTGCCTCGGTCTCTTCAATACTTGCATTATAGACATGTGTTGTCACACCTGCCAACTTTCTAATTATTGAAAGAGGATGGATCAGCCAGGCATGGTGGTGCACAACTTTAATCCCAGAACTCAGAAGGCAGATATCAGAGTGTGAAGCCAGGATGGTCTACAGAGTTCCAGGACAGCAGTTAGCAACACAGAGAAACCTTGTCTTGGGAAAGAAAATTAAAATGAAAAAAAAAAAAATGATGGGCTGCCAAGATGCCTTAATAGGTAAAATCATTTGCCATGCAAACCAGACCTAGATCTATGTTAGAACCCACAGTGAAAAGAGGGGATTAACTTCTAAAAGTTATTCTTTAACCTACACACGCACGCACAAACACACACACACACACACACACATGCACACACATACATATACCCATGCACGCACACATTAATGCACTAATAGTAGTAGTAATAATACATTATTTTAGAAGAATAATAAGCATAGAGCAGTTAAGAAGAACAAAAGCAAAACTGCTTCTGTTTTGTAAGTTTTATTGAATTACATTGAATGTGTATAGATGATAATAGCACAGACATACAAACAGATATACATACATGCACAGACACACACATTGAACGTCTATACCCTGAAATGTTCGTCGTTCATTCTGAGTGCTCGATTGTGGGTGAGTTTCATTTGTTTCTCTGTAATTTTTATATAGAAGTATCTTATTCCATATACTTTTTAAAGTTGTGTTGTCTTGATTCCAGAGACAAAGAGTCTGGTGTGGGATGTGGGTTGCTTTGGCTTCCATCACCACGGAGGCTTTTTTCTTTGTATCCTCTTGTAATTCACATTTGTTTGATGTCACAGATCTGGTTATTATGATATGTTCAACTTTTGAACCAAAGACATTTCTCCCAAGAAGATTCCCAGATTATCCTGGTTCGTATTTCTTCCCTGGTGGCCTGGAGAAGCGTTTCCCACCTGCAGTGAGCACAGGAAAGCATCCGACACGGAGACTCTAAATGACACAGCTATGGTCTGCAGCCTGAAGACCCTGGCAAAGATGGCGGAAGTTCTGGTCACCACAGAGCCCTCTGGTTCCATAATTACACCTTCTTACACTGTTCTGTAAGTTCGTAATTAGCCACTGTCGTTGGGTCATGGGGATAATCCAGTGAGAGAGAGAGAGAGAGAGAGAGAACATGCACACATACAGAGAAAGATAGAGAACACACACACAGAGAGAGACAGAGAGAGTGAGCACACACACACACACACATACACACACACACAAGAGGGGGGAGAGAGAGACCTGTTTGATTAAGCACAGCCTCCTCTGCTCTAAGAACTCACTTATTTCTCACCAGAAACATGGTATTATCCTTTTGATCATGTCCATTCAATTTCCCACCCTCCTTTCTAAATCCAGAAGTCCCTCTCTCTGACATAGAGAGGAATCAAGTCTGTATCCCCGAGTGCTTAAATCACCTTGTTGTTTTCTAAGCGAGCACATGACATCCGCCGATGATGAGCCCGTAAGCTCCAGTAATCACGTTTTACTTCTGAACACGGGTGCCACAACTCAAAATGTCAGTTCTCACAAAGACACGGGGAATCTATTTTAACCTGTTCTTTTCTTATTCTATACCCGTTTTTCCTTCTAAGTCATCCCCAAGGGGTAAATACATGTTTTGAATCACGTGTTGCATACCATGTCATTAAAAAAAGTAGATGTGCTAGGTAGAGGAATAGTGGAAAAGAACAAGACGACTGAGGGGAAAGAAAAAACAAGAGAGAAAGGAGGGTAAGGGGGAGCATCAGAGCCTACTTTCTGGTTCTCTGTCTTGGGTGTTTTGCTTAAGACGGGGACTTTGTCATGTGGAACAGGCTGGTATGTAGTTTTGATAATTTAGGTGGGATTATACAAATAAATTTCTGATTACATAAATATCTTTATGGATTTATTCACTCTCTACAAACGCATTCCTAGGTTGAAACATCACCTAGTAATCTCACTTATGAAACAGAGCAATCAGCAAGCTGGAGAGATGGATTTATGGTTAAAACGCTTGCTGCTTTTCCAGAGAACCCAAGCTTGATCCCCAGCACCCACGTCAGGCAGCTCACTACCAGTTGTAATTCTATCTCCAGGGAATCTGATACCTTCTTCTGGTCTCCTCTGTACCTGCAAACACACACAGACACACACACACACACACACACACACACACACACACACACACACAGCATACACTTACACATATACATAAATCAGTAAAAATAAGTCTCAAAAAATGAGGTAGCGAGCAGGCTGGGGAGATGGCTCAGTAAGTAAACACACTTTCTGTGCAAGCACGAGGACCTGAGTTTGAATCCCTGGCACCCACATCAAAGAGCCAGGCACTGCCACATGTGTCTGTGATCTCAGCATGGGGACAGAGGCGGGAAGAACCCAGGAATTCAGTGTTGGGCCAGCTTTGACTTCCGTTAACAAAATGAGACATTGCCAGGTGGACGTGGTAGCTCATGCCTTAATTCCAGCACTTGGGAGGCAGAGGCAGGTGGATCCCTGAGTTCAAGGCCAGCCTGCTCTACAAAGCAAGTTCCAGTACAGCCATTGCCACACAGCAAAACTCCATCTCTAAAGCGAAAATAAAACAAGTGGGGCTTGCATCACACTCCATTGAGAGAGACTGGGTGAAGCGAACTGTACACCCACAGTGTAGCCACAAAGACCTCAGGAACACATTCTGATTTCCGGGAAAAGCCACTTAATATCTTCCCTGCAGAGTCAGATCGCTCCACAGTCTCCTGCTCCTGTGGACAAGGATGGCGCCAGGTGGGGCAGCAGGGGTGGAGGAGACATCTCAGTGAAGAGGCTCTCCCTGTATAAACTGCATGCCCCAGACCGGTTTCCTAGAAGAGACTGGTTTAGGGCTGGGACACTTGGATAGCTCCTGTTTCCTCACAATTGACAGAGAGCCCCCCTCTTCCCTCCCCACACCCTCTCTTGAGTGTGGTAGGAGCATGGAGCAAGCCCTTTGATTGCACCTGCTGCTGTCCTTATCAAACGGCAGTCATGTTCAAGACTCATCAACAGATTCAAATAACTTCCAAAGTCATCGGAAGTGTGTACATTGGGGGTGGGGAGGCTCATGGTAGGCTATATGCCCAAGCGTGGCTCAAAGTACGCTAGCTAGCAGGCAGAAACCTACAAGTCCAAATCCAAGCTCTTCCATTTAATTTATATTAACCTAGCTGCCAGCCTTTTTGAACTTCAATGTTCCTCTCTGTAAAATGGGACAGAAAAAAATCTCTCATGCTAGTTATGAAAACTAGATGAAATAACATAACTAGTTGCAGAGAAATAATGACTGGGACTATCGTCTGCCCATCATTCACTGTAATAGCGTTGTGGCTGCCACGTTCACCGCAGGCTTACCTGAAGTGCTAATTACTTGGGCTAATCTTCCAAACAACCTATAGTTTCCTTCCTACCTTCCCTGTGAACAAGCTAAGACACCTAAGGGGTTAGAAGAGCCACCCAAGGCTGTGCAACCTCACAGCCAGGAAGCCTGACAAAAGCCCAAGTCGCTCTGAACTCTATCAGCCGTTTGGTACTACTTCCTTTTAAAACAAACCCGATAGCTGCGATTCGTGAGTAACTGCACAGTCTTACCCAGTCTGTTTCCTGTTTTTTGCAAGTTAAATCTAATGGACTTGACCCTGTTTTTATTTTCCAATGAACCATACTGAAATTCTAACAAGAGGAAGAGAGACTTAGAATTTGATCCATTAGAAAACAGAATGAGAAATAACAGGTTTGAGCCCACCTTGGGTATAAATGTCCAGTGGCTGTCCTTTTAAAAATTTATCTGTTTTTACTTTTGTGCATGAGTGGTTTTCAGCATGTATGTGTGGGCACCAAGGCAAGCATGCCTGGTGCCAGAGGAGGCCAGAAGAAGGTATCAGGTCGTCCTGAACCGGAGTTCTAGATGGTTATGAACCACCACGTGAATACTAGGAATAGAATCGAAAAGACTAGCAAATGCAGCAAATGCAGTTAACCTCTGGCCATCTCTCCGGCTTCTATTCTTAAGACAGTTGAAAAACTGGAATCACCTAAGCTCAGTTAATTAAGGAGAGGTATCGCCGCCCCCGACCACGCACGCTTGGGTGCGCGCGCGTGCCCACATACCACCTAGACCCATTGTGTTTGGCTGGAAATGCCCATGTTTAAGGATGGCTCAAGGCCCAGGCGCTTCTGTTCTTTCGTTTGCCTCCTTCTTAGCCTGATTTTACTTACCCAAGAATTTGGTGCGTGCATACAGGGAATGCGGGGTGTTTTGCTGCCCCCTTGTGGTCCCTTAAATTGTTCCCCTAGCAATCCATACCATGGACTAAAATTTTCCAGTTGAAACTCCTCCAATTGACTTTCGGGAGTTGTTTGCATTTTGCTCAGCTTTACCATCAGTGGAAACCGTGTGTGTCCGCTATCGTACTAACTATCGCGCTCAAGTGACTTTGTAAGACTAATCCCCAGTGGCCTTTGAAAGGGGCCTTTTCATGGAAACTTCCGAAATAAAAAAATGCTCCGTTTCTCCGAAGTCTAGCATCACATGTACTATTATTATCATAAAACGAGATGATTATGTTGTCAGCATAAATATGGTCTTATTTGGAAAATGGAGAGTTGTAAATGTCTCACTATGTTACCTGTTCTTGAAAAGGGTTCTGGTGGCGTTTATTGTCTATTTTAAATAAGCAACTTGGATATTTTATTTTTTAATAAGGAGAGGCTTCCTAATGAGAATCCAGGAGCCATTTTGAAATGGCTCGTCAGCACTGGGGAAAAGCTAGAGTTTGCATATGTAGCTGAGAGATTGATCGAAAAAAGAAAAACAAAACCAAAAAGTAATAAAGCCACTATTAATTATGTGAACTGGTCAAAAAAAATACCTGGAAATTTCCAATAGACTTTTTTTTTAACAGGAGTTTAAAATAAAGTTCTTGATGAGTTTAAGTGTTTCCTCAGTCTCTCCTCTACAATCATTTGGGGCTTAGTCACTCACATTCAAACTGTTCTGAGACCGTGCTCAATATTAACTCAGACTTTTTCCTAGAAATATGAAAGACATTATAAACAAACATTTTAAGATATAGAGTGTAGTATAGTGTAGAAGTGTAGAAAGAATGGCAGGCCACTTCCCACCTCCCACCCGGATAACTTTACCTGAAGTAATTACATGAAAACTGTATTCATTTAAACACTGCCTGGTCCATTAGTTTCAGTCTCCTATTGGCTAATTCTCACATCTTGCTTTAACCCATATTTAGTAATCTGTGTAGTTACCAGGAAAGATCCTAACCTGCGTCTGTCTCGGAGAGGAGAGTCATGGTGACTGCCTGCCTCTGCTTTCTTTCTCCCACAATTCTGTTCTGTCTACTCCACCCACCTAAGGGCTGGCCTATCAAAAAGGCCAAGGCAGTCTCTTTATTAACCAATGAAAGTAACACATAGACAGATGATCCTCCTCCCTCATATAAGTACATGTAATGAGTCTTTCTCTGTCCCACCAGGTAGCTCACAAATAATTGCACAGAGACGTATGAGTTATGAAAGCTTACCCATTAGCTTAGGCTTGTTTTTGACTAGCTCTTACAACTTAAATTAACCTGTTTTCCCTGGGCCGAGCTCCTGGAGTCCATTCGAAGAAAGGGAGGAGGGATTATATGAGCAAGCAGAGCATTAAGATCGTGGCGGGGAAAAACCACAGAGAGAGCTAACCAGAGCTAGCTGGGGGAGCACATGGACCCTGGATCTCCAGCTCGGGAGACTGCTTGAGAACAAACTACACCCTCTGAATGTGGGTGACGGTTGTGTGGCTTTGTCTGTGTTTGGTAGCACTGACAGTGGGACCAGGATTTATTCCTGGTCCATGAACTGACTTTTTGAAGTCCATTCCCTATGGTGGGATATTGTGGGTTATCAAGGCTGGGATGCTCAGACTTGATGCAGGGGTAGGGACTTGGTTCTGCCTCTACTTGTTACACCAAGATTTGTTGGCTTCCCCAGGGGAGGCCTTACCCTCTTGAAGGAGTGGGTGGGGAGTGGGAGAGAGATGGGGGAGGGGGAACTGTGGTTGGTATGTTAAATTATAAAAAATAAATAAATTTGAAAAATTTAGTCTGCTTTTACTAATCTGTGTTTTACCACGTGATTTTTTACGTTTCTTTCATTCTGTATGTCTGACTCCCTCCATGTCTTGCTGGCATCTCCTGAGGGCCTTGATTATTTTCTTCCTCTCTCTGCCCGGAAGTCCTGCCTATACGCTCCTGCCTAGCTACTGGCCGTTCATCATTTTATTACACCAATCACAGCAAATACATCTTCACACAGTGTACAAATACCCCACAATATGCATACTATGAAGTAATAACAAATATTTGAAAACTATGTCATGTTCTTTGGTTTGTCTCCCTTTTTTGGGGGGGGGGGGTCAAAATTTATTCTTCGCAGGGTTGGAAAATTGGATGGCTAAGTGGTTAAGAGCACTGGTTGCATAGTCCGTGCAGACTGAAGGCATCCACAGGCTCTCCAGGAACCTTCTGGCACTGGGCAGGTAGGCGCAATTATAATGAACACATCGATGGTGGAGAAATGGGAGTGAAGGAGAAGCAGAATGGCTTGTGTGCTGTGGAAAGAGGTAGATCTGAAGGAGAGATGGCCGTGAGAAAAAGCCTGATGTGGGTGGCCTGCTTGTCCCCTTGGGTCATGGTGACATGCCAGGGGCCATGTCTGATCACAGCTGGGCTCTGTGTTGACATCCAGGACCCACAGTGCCAACAAAGACCACAAAAATACCAGGGCTTTGGGCTGCCACCTGCGGCCATGTTGTTGTAAGAAGCCCATGCCTTCATCAAGAATAAGCTGGTCTGAGTGCCCTGTGTACCATCCAGGCCCATGATGGCATCTGGGATATAGCTGCTGCCAAGGACCGTGTCTGGGTCTGGGGCCCTCTAGGAGCCAGGGTCTCTGTTGGTGTTCATGCTTTCAGTAACCACCGAAGGCTGTGCAGATGCCTAGGGTCCAGTCAGCCAACCGAGTCCATGTTGGGGCCCTAGGGCCATGCTGATCTGAATGGCCTGTGCTGCCACTATGGGCCATGGTGATGTCTAGGCCCAGGCTGAAGCCTAAGGCCATGTCTGCATCTGTGGCCCTACTACAGTCAGGGTCTGTGTTGATGTCCACGGCTCCTGGTAACATTGAAGGTCAAGCTGATGCCAGGCATCTGGGCTGCCACCTGGAGCCGTGTTGGTGTCTGAGGGCCATTTTGCTGCTGGATGCATGCCAATCTGAGTAGCCCACACTGCTACCTGGAGTCACGGTGACATCAAGGCCTGGGCAGCTGCCAAGGACCATGTGTGAGTCTGGGGTCTTACTACTGCTGGAGTCCATGTTGCTGCCCATGGCCCATGTTATCACCGAAGGTCACACAGATACATGGGGTCTAGGCCACAACCTGTGGCCATTTAGGTGCACAAAGGCCATGTCACCACTGGGGCCATGCCAGTCTAAGTGACCTACACTGCTACGTGGAGCTATGGTGTAATTTGGGCCCAGGCTTTCACTGAGGGCTACGTGTGTGTCCACAGCCCCATAGCCGCTAGGGTCTGAGTTGATGTTCATGGTCCTGTTACCATTAAGGGCCCTGTTAGTGCCTGGAGTCCGGCTCTCCTCCTGAGACTCTGAGACTATGTTGCTGTGTAGGTGGGTCTTCTGTATTTCTGTTGCTTTCGTTGGTTAATTAATAAAGAAACTGCTTGGCCTGATAGGTCAGGACATAGGTGGGTGGAGTAGACAGAACAGAACGCTGGGAGAAAGAAGCAGAGTCAGAGAGCTGCCCGCCATGAAGCTGCCAGGTAGGAGCCGCACTCAGCAGTTTAACGCTGAGGCTGAGCGTGCAGCACAGAAACCCTTTTCATCCAAGTTGCATCCAAATCTGACACGCAGAGGACTGCGCAGCCTGGAAACATCTCTGTGTATGGCGGCAGGAATCCTCCATGCTCTGCCGCAGGAGCCGTACTGATCTGGGTGGCCTGTGCTGTCACCAAGACCCTAGCAATGTCTGGCCCCAAGTTGCTGCCAAGAGCCACGTCTGGCCCCAAGTTTCTCCTGTAGCTGGAGTCTGTGTTGACGTCCGTGGTCTGTATTACCACAAAGGGTCATAGGAACCATGTGTGTTGAAGTCCTAGGGCCGTGTTAAGTCGGTCCCGTGCTTCACTGACCCTGGGATAGCTGACCCACCCCTGATGGGAGAGCTGGCACCTCCAATCAGGAGAGATGACCCCATCCCTTAGCCCAGGCATGGGAGAGCCAGCCCCATTGTCATGGGCCTAGAAGAACTGATTCTGTCCATGCCTGAAGCGGTCAGCCCCAGGAGCCCTGACTGACCAACTCAGCTTCTACTCAGACACACATCCTGGGCCTTGGGTTGGCCGCCTCTAAATCTACCCCATCTATGACCCACTGGAGGGTATGAAGAGAATGGTCCTGCAGAATAGCCAGACCATGACTCAGCGATAGCAGGATATCCAGGAGGAGCTTCCGTGAGGGTCCAGTGATGACGGTGCAGAGGCCTTGAACCAAACCGATGGCTCATTGCCGTGGACATCTGTGGATGGGGCTGACTGGACACTGAGTGAGTGACACACCGCAGCTCCAGTGCCGCTAGGACGAGCGGAGAGGTGATGGAGAAGCAGGAAAGAGGGAGGAGCAAGGTGTTTTATTTGTTGTGTTTTGTTTTTAATTAATTTTGGGAAGCATTTCTTTGGGGGAGAGATGCTACAGGGGTGAGGGGTAGATATGGAGGGAATGGGAGCTGAGCAGGATTGGGGTGAATAATGTGAAATTCCCAAAAAAAATCAATAAAGAATTATATTTTATATACATATATTATTAAATATCAATATAATATTAAGTATGCATTTATATATAATATATATGTGACATATATTTTATATATACACACACACACACACACACACATATATATATATATATATATATATATATATATATATATATATATATATATACACACACACACATATATATTTAAAGCTCACTGTGGCTGCCCTTCCACAGAACCGGGGTTTGGTTCCCAGTATCCAAATGGTGGCTCCCAACTGTATCTCAAGTCCTGAGGATCTGGCGCCCTCTTCTGGTCCCTTTGGGGGCTGCATGCACATAGTGCTTAACTTGCTGTCCAAACGATACACCCACCCAGACACACAAAATAAAAATAAACAAATCTTTTAAAAGGCCTTACTCTTCACACCAAACATCCCGTATGACCCTGCCCTTAGCAGGATGGAAATAGGAAGACCACAGAGACATGCTGGTTCCCAGCCTGGCCTAGACAGTATGAGCCTGAGGTTCCAGTAGACTCTTCTACAAAGGACTATGTGAATGATAGAGATCGGTCCCCTGTGTCTTCTTCTGGGTTTTGTGTATGGGCACAGGCGCACACACACACCAGGTCGTCTGTGTATATATAATGGCTTCTGGTTCAGGGTTTTTATGGGATTTCTGAGTCTGCAATTGAGTGGGTCTCTGATTTCTGTGCCTTCTCTTGGGATCTTTTCCTTCAGTTTGTTTGTTTTGTCCATTCCAATGTATTAGGGCTTTATTTTATCTTATTTTATCTTATTATTAAAAAAAAAGTTCTTACTCTCCCCTACCCCTGTAGTAGGAAGCTGTTTGCTTGCTCCTGGCTACTCAGTCCCGAAATAATCACACAGAAACCATATTATTTGCAACACTGTATAGTGCAACACTAAATAGTGATTATTTAGACAGTTAGTAGAAATCTTTCACTTTGTGGAGAAGTTGGTGTGGATGTTTATATGCCAATAGGCCATAAATAGTCAGCTTTGTGATGTGTAGACGTGACAGAGCAGATTAATAAAATGCCTAGGGAGTACAATCTATGAAAGTAACATTTCATAAATGCCACAGATTTGAACCTTTTAAATGAATTGCAAGATCTTAGCCCAACAGGTTCCCTCAGAAAACAGTGATGCATCAGACTAGACAATTTTCCCTCGACGTTGTGAGGCCATAGACCCTTTGAGCCAGGGACGGGTCACAAGACAGCAATAGTCCCTGACCTGTGTGATCCCCAGAGCTGTGTACTCAGCACAAGAAAGACCCCTGAGGGGGCAAGCACAGGGACACCAGCATGAGGACAGTGTAGATCTCAGTGACTGCCACATAACGGGCATGCACGAAGTTGGGGACCCGCAGGGTGATTCTTTGGAGGATGAATTTGTATATTCAACAATTTCTGTTTTTACTTCTCACTCATAGGTCCGGGAAAATGTTGTACACAACTGTGTTGATGTATTTGTGATCGCTGGCGATGCTGTCCATTTCCTAAAGGTGTGCTACACTCTCGGCAAGTGATTTGGTTAAAAGGATACTTTACCCAATGATAATTTTACAATCTGACATGGAAGCAACTGTCTGAAAAACATTATATAGAGGTGGTTGTCCATCTCCTATAAATTCAGTCATTTCTTTCCTCAAAACATATAATTCTCTGAGGGGTGGGGGTGGGGGACTTTGCCAAAGGGACTGAATTGCCTTCAAAGGGTGAAATTATCAACCATCTGAAGTGCAACAGATCAGATCCCTGAAACTACAATGGGAACAGCTGAAGCACAGTAAACCAGGCAGCCGTTTCTGTTGCTTGTAGAAAATGTCACATCAAATGCCATTTCATCTTGGAAGTTTTGCTGACATCTGAAAGTTAATGCAGAACCCTGCATGTTTGCCCCTGTGAGGAAAATGGAAATTCATGTTACAGGCCCACGTATTATACATCATAAAATATTTCCATCTGCTCCCGAACTTTCCATAGGAGAATGCCCAAATGTCTTTTATGGATTACTACGGAGTAAATGGAGAGTATGGATGGAGCTTTGCCCATTCACATCTTCCCACCCCTCCCTGTCTCCCACCTCCTCCCACACACACACACCTACGAACATTTGGCATCGTTTAGCTCTGAATGAGTTTGCTACACACATGCAAAAGATATTAACTTTACATTTCCTATACGTCCTCTAACCACGAGAGATGTTTGTTAACCAAATGCCAGACTATCTAAGACTTCGAAGCTGTTTCCCCTTGTTCCCCTGTACAAGACTGTGTCCTTAGCAGGCTGAGCCCACCTACCACCGCCGCCGCCTCAGGCCCCAGATTTTTCCACTCTGATGTTAGACGATGTAGTTTTTATCTCAGGGCAATCACTAAAACATGTTAAAGGAACCGAAAGGGTGCCGCAGTCCCCCACAGTTATGTGCAGGGGAACCCCCAGTGAATGTCTATTAGTGTGGAAACATGGATCAGACCCTATACATAATGTTTCTTCCTATAAATCATACATCGATGTAGACTTAAATTATAAATTAAGTTCACTAAACAAATGAACAAGTTTATCAACTAAAATTAAAATATAACATGGGTAACAGCACACTATAATAAAAATTATGTGACTACAGTCACATTCTCTCAAAATAGCCTATAATTCTACGCTAATTCTTTTTTTGTGATGAGAGCCTGTGTGAGGAGGTGGAGTCAGGGGGGTAACTTATGATGCCCATGAGTCACGAGGCTACTTCTAAAGGCGCAAGCACTGAGCTGATCTGATAAACCAGGTGACGACTACATGTCCCAGAGTGACACGGGACACACTGGAGGAACTGACATGTGCACTGGGATGGGAAACTATGGAGTATTGCAATGCTACTTGGAAGAATGACTTACAGGTTAAGTCACTGGGTTTTGTTTGGGTTTTAAGTTTTGCAGGCTTCTATGTAAGTTATTTTAGAGTACCATTCCTTGGCGGTGGGCAACTGGAACTGCCCAAGAGAGACCGCAGATAAGGGGGGTTAGTCTCTTTTAGTTTGGTATAAAACTTGTTTGCATTTCTGAATGATGGTGAGCTCGGATTTGACATGGTTCTTAAAGAACGAACCCCTCTCCCTTTGAGATGGAAAATGTAAGTGTCCACAGGCTCTGTAGCCGCTGGACCTGACTCTTTCACAGACTGCCAGAAAGGCATGGAGTTCCCGCCTACTGATCTTAGGTTTCAAAGGACAAAGCCACCATTGCCCCGTCACATTTCTTAAGAGGCTCATGAAGGTGACAAACCATGACCAGAAGTCTTTTCTTCCCAAGCTGCTCAGTCTTCACACATGATCATCATCATGTGATTCTGTCTCCCCAGCCCAGCAATAAAACCAATTTCTGTCTCTGTCTCTCTCTGTGTGTGTCTCTGAATCTGTATGTCTTTCTCTCTCTCTCTCTCTCTCTCTCTCTCTCTCTCTCTCTCCCTCTCCCTCTCCCTCTCCCTCTCCCTCTCCCTCTCTCTCTCTCTCTCTATCTCTATCTCTCTCTTTTCCATCAAGAGCTTGTGGAATGGGCTGGCAGAGAGTTTTCTTAGTCAAGTAGCCAACCAGTTCCCTCCACCTTTGGCCTCAGGCAGAGTCTACAGACTAGTAACAACTTGATCATCTTCATTGTTGGAATTGGTCCCTCTCTACCCATTCAAGCTGGTGAGTTACTTTGTGCCTCTCTTTTCAAACCTCGTGGTCCTGTCGTGGTGATGACTGGATGTCTGGAATGCCTCTCTCTGGTCATACTCTCCTTTGTGGTGCCTTCCTGCTCCTCCCTCTGCTCCGCCCCTGCTCTGCCCCGCTCCGCCCCCCACCCCTCCGCTTTCCCTGGTCTGGCTCCCGTTCTGCCCTGCTCTGCCCCGGCTCTGCCCCCCCTTCCCGCTCTGCCCCCTGCTCCTTGGTTGGTCCACTGTCCAGGTTTCTGTTCATATTCTCTTTGCTCATCTCTGATTAAGACCAAGCCTCTATTCTGATCCTAACTGAACAAAATGAGGCTCCACTCTAAAGCCTGCCCAGCTACTGACGTCCTAGCGATCTGCCCTGAGTCCCCTGGAATGCCGCCTGCTCATCACCCAACACATGTGACCCCACACCTGCACAGTTTGTCTGCTGAGGGACAAACCATCCTGGAATCGGCTGCTCAATGATTTGCTCTGCAGCGCCGGATCACTCAATGTACTGGAGTCTTAGGCCCATTAGCTAATCCGCTTAAAACATCAGTTTTCCTGAAAAAAAAGCTAAAAAACTATTCTTAGGGTCAACAAGTTAGAGACCACTACAGGGAGGCCAGCCCCTTCACTCTGACTCCTCCATTTTGTTAGCTGTGCAAACCTGAGTCACAGAACTGTGAGATTTGCCTGCCCATCCTTAAGAGTGTCAGCAATGGTATATGCCTCTGTGACAGAGAATTGTGTGAGTCATTCTTAAGTCATTGATAATAATGTCATTTCTGGCGTTTGCTTCGAAAAGCAAATGCTATCTTCTTAGTAGAATTCTTATTATACCAAAATTCTATGGAGCAAGGATGACGGATGGGAAGTGTGTGCATGGTTTGATAACAGCAACATATAAGGGCCATGAGCGCTACCTAGTATAGCGGACAGTATAAGATTCCTCGTGTGTGTGTGTGTGTGTGTCTGTGGGTGTGTGGGTGTGGGTGTGTGCAGGTTCACTTACATGTGTGAGCAGGTGCAAGTGAAGGTCAGAAGTCATCTCAGGATCCATCCTAGGGATCCAGCCATCGTCACTATTTTTGAGATGGGACCTCCCATTTGACCACGGCCAACGAGCCTCCAGGACTGCCCTCACACACACACACACACACACACACACACACACACACCGCCTTCCCTTCTGGGTTCACAAGCACTTCCCATCACATCCAACTCTTTAACATGGGTTCTGGAGCTCACACTTGGGCCATCATGCTTGTAGCATAAGTGTTCTATACACTGAGCTGTTGTCCCAGGTCCTAGATTCTTACTTATCTTTACAATTTCCATTTCCCCCTCCCCAGCACAGTGCTATGTTCTACTTGTTCGGGTGTAAATAAGCTGAGATTCAGAAGGTATAAGAAATTGATCCACGACCCCAGATAAATCGGGAAGAAAGCTGAGGTCTAACCTGGGGCTGGTGGCACTAAACAGCTTCTGCTTTGCTTGGGCATGTACTCGGAGCCTTCTCTGAAAACACAATGTGAATATGGCCTTTTAAACCTCCAATCCACAAGGCTTAGCGCCCCTAATATTTGATAAATTAGAAGGATTTTTCATTTTAAAATACCTTATGGGGGTTGGAGAGATGTCTCAGTAGTTAAGAGGGTTATTCTCCTTGCAGGTGACCCAAGTCTGGTTCCCAGCACCAACATGGAGTGACTCGCAATCGCCTCTAACTCCAGTTTCCAGGAATCTTTACCTCCTTCTGACTTTCTCAGGAGCTTGTAACGCACTTAAAGCAGGTTCCAAAAACATCTTGATTTCTGCAGCCCAGCCTCATTAAAAGCTGTGTCTCTTGTCCTTTATTCTCCTGATGTAACATACTTCAGTCTTAACACACGGGTTGCAAATGTTGGCATGCGCATTGTGGGTTTCCTGGTTTGTGGCGGCTGAGCCTTCATCTCACAAAACAGGGCACTCAGAAGTGAAAGGGTGGTTTTACCCTTCGCATGAGTAAGTGAAGAAAATTTGGGCTCTAATATCCAATTGAAAAACAGGAACGTTTGCTTGTGACATTAAGATTCGGCTCAATTGTACACTCCTACACATTCAGCCAACAAAAACCAAGTGTTGCTGTGATACGGTGGGCTGGATGGGCTGACGCTGAAATACCTTCAGATTTCAAGTTGTTAAACTGTATTTCCTTTGTGTGCATTTTTATCTAATCATATTGACTGAGAAAAGCATTCAAGCACTCAAAAGACAATCCTGAGAGAAATACATTGTGTTACAGTGTAGACTATTTAGACAACAGGCTCTCTAAATAGCTACTGTTGCTCTCCTGGCACTTAAGAGGAGTAAATTGAGGTAGAAGTTAGGTCTGTCTTTGTGAAGGTTAATCTCAGATGTCAACTTAACCAGATCTAGAATTAACTAAGAAATCAGATGCTGGGCGCACCTGGGAGACATTTTCTTGATCTGATTATTTGAAGTGAGAAGACCCACCTTAAATGTGGATGGCACCTTCCAGGGGCAGCCGAGGGAAAAATGAAGTCATGGCTGGGAAAGGCTTTTGCTTTCTGCCTGCTTGTCTTTGTGTCTAGTTGACTTGGCCATCTACCCCCTTAGGGCAGTGGTTGCTGCCACCCTCCACTTCCCATTGGAGGGAAGTGGGACCAGCCTCCCTAGGCTGAACTGACATCCCTGCGGCCATGCCCGTGCATGCCTTCCCTGCCATGAACCCTCAGACTCGGAGCCAAATAAGCCCTTTCTCCCTTAAGCTGTTTTTGACGGTCATCTTGTCATAACAGTGGACGGACGCAGCTAACACAGCAAGCATCAGCACCCTAAGTGTCCTCTAAAGCTTTGTAACGTGTGTGTGTGTGTGTGTGTGTGTGTGTGTGTGTGTGCATGCACATGCGTGTTCTGGTCCAAGTGTGAGTGGAAATTAAGAAACAATATAATTTTTAAATTCACGAACAATTAACTTAGACTAGGAGGTGGTATTTATTTTCCTGCCTGTGTTCTCAGAGTGTATTATTTTTAAAATACAAAAAAATAAAGCTAATTCCATTTGAGGAGAAACCACCTACTCGGCAAGTGTTCCTGAGCCCTGGCCATCTGGGGTGGTGGGGAAACACAGACAGTTCCGTGAGTCACGCCTGTCAATGGCTTGTTCTTTCTTGTGTCACTTTAACTTCAGCAGTGGCTTGACTTCACACAGAGGTGGCTCACTCACCCGCGATCAGATAGCATTGCTTTGATCAAATAACTTCCCTTGATGAAATTATGAATTATAATTAAATAGAAACTAATTTCATTGTGAATTTTAATAAATGTTTCTCAGTGCCTTTTGACTGCTGATGGGGGGTAAGGACTACAGCGAGCGCTCAGTCGGAGAAGTGTTTGCCTTGAAAGCATAAGGTCCTGAGCGTCCATACCCCAGAACTCATGAAAAGAAAGGGCAGACATGAGCCCTAAGACAGCTTAGTACGAAGATGGTTCTGCAGGTAAAACAACCTTCACCACGTCTGAGAACAGCTCAATCCCAGGCCGCACATGGTGGCTGGAGAGAGCTGATTCATGCCAGCTCTCTTCTGTCCACGTGCATGCCATGGCACATCTTCCTATCACACATAAAATAAAGAAATAAAATGCAATAAAAATGTTTTTAAGCCAGGAAGTGGCGCATGCTCTACAGAGACAAAACATTGGTCGATCCCTGGGGCTCAGGGACCTGCCAGCCGAGGTACTAGTAAGTTCCAGGTCAATAAAAGACGAAGAATGGCAGTCATGGTTGCCATCTAGCCTTCACATATGTGTATGCGCCCTCACCCACATGCGTGTACACACACACACACACACACACACACACACACACACACAAATAAGATGGTTGGTTTGTCCATAAGTTTACTAGTTTATTTTCACCATGTCGCATGACCAAACACTGTAGTAAGTTCTCAAACTAATCTGCTCTTGCAAAATACACTTCTAACATTCTGACTGGAGATCATGCTTTAGAACTTGTTTGATGCTTCTTCCTGTAGATCACTAATTTGGGAGGAAATGGAAGACTTCTGACTAACCTGAGATAAAAGGGATGGTGAAGAGTCCGAGCTGGCTACCACGTGGAGATCTCCAGAGAAGTGCTAAATTAACTCCCAGAAAGCCCAGCCAACCAAGTCTAGACATTCAGTGATGAATGAAACCCTCTATGACATACTCCAGCCATCAGCTGGCAACTGCATGGGAGACTCCCAGCCAGATCATGCAGCTTTCCCTAGGAGATCCACAGAAACGCTGGATATGATAATAAATTTCTGTGGGATTTTCAATATGCCTGTATGTTGTAGGGGGCATGGGGCATGTCCCACTGCCCAGCCTGTCTGCTTGACCCCCGAAATAACCACACCGAAACTGTATTAATTCAAATACTGCCTGGCCCATTATCTCCAGCCCCTTATTAGCTAGCTCTCACATCTTGATTTAACCCATTTTCATTAATGTGTATCACCACTTGACTGTGGCTTACTGGCATGAATCTAACCAGCATCTGTCTCGGGCAGGAGAATCACGGCGTCTGCCACACTGCACTTCTTCCCAGAATTTTGTTTTGTCTACTCCACCTATCTAAGTCTGTCCTATCAAAAGGCCAAAGCAGTTTCTTTATTCAATGAAAGCAATACAAATACGCAAGGACCTCCTACACCACCTGTAGATAAAGAATACCAACTTTTTTTTTTTAGTAAATTTTATTAAATTATAAAAGTTTCCATTTCCACCCAACACCCTCCCACTCCCCCTACTCCCCCTCCTCCTCCCTCTTCGTCCCCCAGGGCAGTCAGGGTTTCCTGCCCTGTGGGAAGTTCCAGTTCCTTCCCCCTCCCTCCAGGTCCAGGAAGGTGAGTGTCCAAACAGACTGGATCCCCAAAATCCATTATATGTAGAGGAAACAGGTCCCAGTGTCATAGTCAATGGCTTTTCAGAAAGACTTCGGGTCAGCCACAGTCAGAGAATCCGGCCAAATTCGGAGAGTCTGGTTAGATCACGTCCTCTTTCAGTCCCAGTCCAACTGGCCTTGGTAAACTCTCATCAGATCCGTTCCCTTGTATCAGTGGGTGATAGCATCCCTCGCAGTACTGATTTCGTTTTCCATGTTCTTCCTCCTTCTGCTCCTCATTTGGACCTCGGGGGGCTCAGTCCGGTGCTGCAATATGGGTCACCGACTGTATCGCCGTCCTTCGTCAGATGCAGGATCTATGATGATAAGCAAAATATACATCAGTATGGACATGGGCCACGGCCGATTCAGGCACCCACTTCTCTGTCCAGAGAGCAATCTGGGGGATCTCTCCTTGGACCTGGGATCCCATATATAATCAAGTCTCCTGTAAACCCTAAAATGGGTCCCTTAGTTGAAATATAATCGTCCCTGATCCCATATTCATCCTTCCTCCCTCCCCCCCCCCATCCCAGGCCACCAAGCTTTCCCCTTTCTTCCCCTACTCCCTTCTCTCTAACCTTCTCCCCTTCCATCGACCCTCCCTCCCCCCCATGCACCCGAGGTTACCTGGGACTCTTGTCTATTTCCTACCTCCTGGTGGATAGCTAAATAATCTTCATCAGGTTCATCTTCTTATTTAGCTTCTCTAGGATCACGAATAATAGGCTCAAAGACCTTTAATTATGGTTAGAATCCACTTATGAGTGAATACATACCGTGTTCCTCTTTTTGGGTCTGGCTTACCTCACTCAGTAAAGCGTTTTCTATTTCCATCCATTTGCATGCAAAATTCAAGATGTCATTGTTTTTTACCGCTGAGTAAAACTCTAATGTGTATATGTTCCACACCTTTTTTAACCATTCTTCTATTGAGGGGCACCTAGGCTGTTTCCAGGTTCTGGCTATTACAAATAGTGCTGCTATGAACATAGTAGAACAAATGCTTTTGTAGTATGATCGGGAATCTTTAGGGTATATTCCCAAGAGTGGAATTGCTGGGTCCTGAGGGAGGTTGACTCCCAGTTTCCTGAGAAACCGCCACACTGATTTCCAAAGTGGCTGCACGAGTTTGCATTCCCACCAACAATGGATGAGTGTTCCCCTCACCCCACATCCTCTCCAGCATAGGATATCATTGGTGTTTTTGACTTTAGCTATTCTGACAGGTGTAAGATGGTATCTCAAAGTGGTTTTGATTTGCATTTCCCTGATCGCTAAGGAAGTTGAGCATGACCTTAAGTGTCTTCTGGCCATTCGAAGTTCATCTGTTGTGAATTCTCTGTTAAGTTCAGTACCCCATTTTTTAATTGGGTTAATTAGAGTTTTAGTGCCTAGTTTCTTGAGTTCTTTGTATATTTTGGAGATCAGACCTTTGTCTGATGAGGGGTTGGTGAAGATCTTCTCCCAGTCAGAAGGCAGCCTTTTTGTCCTACTGACAGTGTCCTTTGCTTTACAGAAGCTTCCCAGTTTCAGTAGATCCCATTTATTCATTGTTTCTCTTATTGTCTGTGCTGCTGGGGTCCTGCTTAGGAAGAGGCCTCCTGTGCCTAAATCTTGTAGACTACTTCCCACTTTCTCTTCTATCAGGTTCAAAGTGGACGGATTAATGTTGATGTCTTTAATCCATTTGGACTTGATTTTTGTGCATGGTGATAGATATGGATCTACTTTCATTTTTTTACAGGTTGACATCCAGTTATGCCAGCACCATTTGTTAAAGATGCTTTCCTTCCTCCATTGTATACCTTTAGCTCCCTTGTCGAAAATTAGGTGTTCATAAGTTTGTGGGTTAATATCTGGGTCTTCTATTCGATTCCATAGGTCGACTTCTCTGTTCTTATGCCAATACCAAGCTGTTTTCAATACTGTAGCTCTATAATAGAGTTTGAAGTCAGGGATGGTAATGCCTCCAGAAGTTCTTTTATTATATAAGATTGTTTTGGCTATCCTGGGTTTTTTGTTTTGCCATATAAACTTGATTATTGTTCTCTCAAGGTCTGTGAAGAAGTTTGATGGGATTTTGATGGGGATTGCATTGAATCTATAGATTGCTTTTGGTAGAATTGCCATTTTTACTATGTTGATTCTCCCAATCCAAGAGCAGGGGAGGTCTTTCCATTTTCTGGTATCCTCCTCAATTTCTTTCTTCAAAGACTTAAAGTTTTTGTCAAATAGGTCTTTCACTTCCTTGGTTAGAGTAACCCCAAGATATTTTATGCTATTTGTGGCTATCATGAAAGGTGATGCTTCTCTGATTTCCCTCTCTGCTTCTTTATCCTTTGTGTATAGGAGGGCCACTGATTTTTTGGAGTTGATCTTGTATCCTGCCACGTTACTAAAGGTGTTTATCAGCTGTAGGAGTTCTTTGGTAGAGTTTTTGGGGTCACTTATGTAAACTATCATATCGTCAGCAAATAACGAAAGTTTAACTTCATCCTTTCCAATTCGAATCCCCTTGATCTCCTTATCTTGTCTTATTGCTATTGCTAGAACTTCAAGCACTATATTGAAGAGGTATGGAGAGAGTGGACAGCCTTGTCGCGTTCCTGATTTTAGTGGAAAGGCTTTGAGTTTCTCTCCATTCAGTTTGATGTTAGCTGTCGGCTTGCTGTATATTGCTTTTATTATATTTAGGTATGATCCTTGTATCCCCAGTCTCTCCAACACCTTTATCATAAATGGGTGTTGAATTTTGTCAAATGCTTTTTCAGCATCTAGTGAGATGATCATATGGTTTTTTTCTTTCAGTTTATTTATATGATGGATTACATTGATAGATTTGCGTATGTTGAACCAGCCCTGCATCTCTGGAATGAAGCCGACTTGATCATAATGGATAATTTTTCTAATGTGCTCTTGGATTCGGTTTGCCAGTATTTTATTGAGAATTTTCGCGTCGATGTTCATGAGTGAGATTGGTCTGTAATTCTCTTTCTTGGTTGTGTCTTTGTGTGGTTTTGGTATTAGGGTAACTGTAGCTTCATAAAAGGAGTTAGGCAATGACTCTTCTGTTTCTATATTGTGGAATACGTTAAGGAGTATAGGTATTAGCTCTTCCTGGAAGTTCTGGTAGAATTCTGCATTGAAACCATCTGGTCCTGGGCTTTTTTTGGTAGGGAGATTTTTGATAACAGCTTCTAATTCTTCGCGACTAACAGGTCTATTTAGATTGTTCACCTGTTCTTGGTTCAACTTTGGTATATGGTACTTATCTAAAAATATGTCCATTTCTTTTACATTTTCCAACTTTGTGGCATATAAACTTTCATAGTAAGATCTAATGATTCTCTGAATTTCCTCTGTGTCTGTGGTTATGTCCCCCTTTTCATTTCTGATCTTATTAATTTGCATGTTCTCTCTCTGCCGTTTGATTAACTTGGCTAGGGGTTTGTCAATCTTGTTGATTTTCTCCAAGAACCAGCTTTTTGATTCATTGATTCTTTGGATTGTTTTCTCTGTTTCTATTTTGTTGATTTCAGCCCTCAGTTTGATTATTTCCAGTCTTCTAGACCTCCTGGGTGAATCAGCTTCTTTTTTTTCTAGATCTTTCAATTGTGCTGTTAATTCTCCAATGTGTGCTTTCTCCGCTTTCTTTAATTGGGCACTTAGTGCTATGAACTTTCCTCTTAGCACTGCTTTCATAGTGTCCCATAGGTTTGAGTATGTTGTGTCTTTGTTTTCATTAAATTCAAGGAAGAGTTTAATTTCTTTCTTTATTTCTTCCTTGACCCAGGGGTGATTTAGTAGTTGACTGTTCAGTTTCCATGAGTTTGTTGGCTTCCTGGGGGGGGGCATTGTTGTTGAATTCTAATTTTAGTCCATGGTGATCTGACAAGACACAGGTAGTTACTAATATTTTTTTGTATCTGTGGAAGTTTACTTTGTTACCGAGTATGTGGTCAATTTTCGAGAAGGTTCCATGAGCTGCAGAGAAGAAGGTATATTCTTTCCTATTTGGGTGGAGTGTTCTATAGATGTCTGTTAAGTCCATTTGATTCAATACCTCCAATAGGTCTCTCAATTCTCTGTTTGGTTTCTGTCTGATTGACCTGTCCATTGGTGAGAGAGGAGTGTTGAAGTCTCCTACTATTAGTGTGTGTGGTTTGATGACCGCCTTGAGTTCTAGAAGAGTTTCTTTTACATATGTGGGTGCCTTTATATTAGGAGCATAGATATTCAGGATTGAGACTTCCTCCTGATGAATTGTTCCAGTTATGAGTATGAAATGTCCATCTCCATTTCTTCTGATTGATTTTAGTTTGAAGTCGATTTTGTTAGATATTAGAATGGCCACGCCTGCTTGTTTCTTAGGTCCATTTGCTTGGAAAACCTTTTCCCAACCCTTTACTCTGAGTAGGTGTCTGTCTTTGTGGTTGAGGTGTGTTTCTTGTAAACAGCAGAATGTTGGATCCTGTTTTCGTATCCAATCTCTAAGTCTGTGCCTCTTTATAGGTGAATTGAGTCCATTGATATTAAGTGATATTAATGACCAGTGGTTGTTGACTCCGGTCATTTTTTTTTTTGTTAGGTAGTAGAGTATATGTGTTTTTCTTCTTTAATTTGTGCTTGTGAATGGTCGCTAGATGTTCGAGTTATTGTAGGCCGTGTTGGGAATGTTGGATTCCTTCGGTAGTGATTTTCCTTCTAATATTCTCTGTAAGGCTGGATTAGTAGCTACGTATTGTTTAAATTTGTTTTTATCCTGGAATATTTTGTTTTCTCCGTTGATAGTGAACAGTAGCTTGGCAGGGTATATTAGTCTGGGTTTGCATCCATGGTCTCTTAGTTTCTGCAGTACCTCTATCCAGGATCTTCTGGCTTTCATGGTTTCCATAGAGAAATCCGGTGTAAGCCTGATAGGTTTACCTTTATAAGTTACTTGACCTTTTTCCTTTGCAGCTCTTAAAATTTTTTCTTTAATATTTATGTTTTGTGTTTTGATTATTATATGACACGGGGATGTTTTTTTCTGATCCAATCTATTCGGTGTTCTGTATGCTTCTTGAACCTTCATAGGAATATCGTTCTTTAGGTTGGGAAAGTTTTCTTCTATAATTTTGTTGAATATATTTTCTGGGCCTTTGATCTGCAGTTCTTCTCCTTCTTCAATCCCTATTATTCTTAGATTTGGTTTTTTTATTGTGTCCCAGATTTCCTGAATGTTTTGTGAAGAGAATTTGTTGGATTTGCCGTTTTCTCTGACCAGAGCATTTATTTTCTCTATGGTATCTTCAGAATCTGAGATTCGTTCTTCTATCTCTTGTATTCTATTGGTTATGCTTGATTCTGTAGTCTCCGCTCGTTTACCTAGGTTTTCCATATCCAGCCGGTTCTCGTTTTGTGTTTTTTTCATTGCCTCCATTTCAGTTTTCAATTCTTGGACTGTTTCCTTTACTTGTTTGATTGTTTTTTCTTGGTTTCTCAGGGTATCACTCACGGATTTACTTATTTCTTCAAACTTTTTGTTATATTTCTCATCCATTTCTATACTCATTTCTTCAAACTTTTTGTTATACTTCTCGACCAGTTCCTTAAGGGAGTTATTCATATCCTGTTTAAGGGACTCTATTGCTTTCATAATGACACTTTTTCCCACTTCATCTGGGTTAGAGTGCTCAAATCCTTCTGTTGTAGGGTCGTTGGGATCTGATATTTTCATGTTGTTTTTCAGATTGTTGGAGGAGGTCTTGCCTTGGCGTCTGCCCATCTCTTCGATCCAATGCTCTCTATTGGAACTTCTGGTATCGGGTCAGGTTCCCTTGTTGGGCAGGGAGTTCACTGACAGAATGCCTACCTTTCCCCAGGCAGGGTATTGAAGCACAGGCACTCCCTCTTTCCGGGATGCCCCTACATAGCAGGCCCAGTGTGCAAGGCAGCTGAACTGGGGAAATTTTATGGCCTCAGTGGGAGGGGAGAAATATAGAAATTTGTACCTGGATGGAAGCTGGGATGGCAGGCGGGAGAGCCTAGCAGTGTGGACACAGCACTGCAGGCTGACCTGGGAGTCTATGGGGTCGGGGAAAGTCCTAGCTCCTCCTCGCTGGGCCCCTGCCGCGGGCCCAAATCAACTCACCACTCCGAAGGCCCTCTGGATGGAAGCTGGGATGGCTGGCGGGAAGCTAGCAGGGTGGAGCAGGTAGAGCAGGCTGACCTGGGGGTCTATGGGGTCGGGGAAAGTCCTAGCTCCCCTTCGCCGGGCCCCTGCCGTGGCCCGAATCAACTCACCACTCGGAAGGCCCTCTGGATGGAAGCTGGGATGGCTGGCGGGAAGCTAGCAGGGTGGAGCCAGCAGGGCAGGCTGACCTGGGAGTCTATGGGGTCGGGGAAAGTCCTAGCTCCCCCTCGCCGGGGCCCCTGCCGGGGCCCGAATCAACTCACCACTCGGAAGGCCCTCTGGATGGAAGCTGGGATGGCTGGCGGGAAGCTAGCAGGGTGGAGCCAGCAGGGCAGGCTGACCTGGGAGTCTATGGGGTCGGGGAAAGTCCTAGCTCCCCCTCGCCGGGGCCCCTGCCGGGGCCCGAATCAACTCACCACTCGGAAGGCCCTCTGGATGGAAGCTGGGATGGCTGGCGGGAAGTTAGCAGGGTGGAGCCAGCAGGGCAGGCTGACCTGGGAGTCTATGGGGTCGGGGAAAGTCCTAGCTTCCCCTCGCCGGGGCCCCTGCTGTGGCCCGAATCAACTCACCACTCGGGAAGGCCCTCTGGATGGAAGCTGGGATGGCTGGCAGGAAGCTAGCAGGGTGGAGCCAGCAGGGCAGGCTGACCTGGGTGTCTATGGGGTCGGGGAAAGTCCTAGCTCCCCCTCGCCGGGGCCCCTGCCGTGGCCCGAATCAACTCACCACTCGGAAGGCCCTCTGGATGGAAGCTGGGATGGCTGGCGGGAAGCTAGCAGGGTGGAGCCAGCAGGGCAGGCTGACCTGGGAGTCTATGGGGTCGGGGAAAGTTTTAGCTCCTCCTTGCTGGGCCCCTGCCGCGGGCCCGAATCAACTCACCACTCGGAAGGCCCTCTGGATGGAAGCTGGGATGGCTGGCGGGAAGCTAGCAGGGTGGAGCCAGCAGGGCAGGCTGACCTGGGAGTCTATGGGGTCGGGGAAAGTCCTAGCTTCCCCTCGCCGGGGCCCCTGCTGTGGCCCGAATCAACTCACCACTCGGGAAGGCCCTCTGGATGGAAGCTGGGATGGCTGGCAGGAAGCTAGCAGGGTGGAGCCAGCAGGGCAGGCTGACCTGGGTGTCTATGGGGTCGGGGAAAGTCCTAGCTCCCCCTCGCCGGGGCCCCTGCCGTGGCCCGAATCAACTCACCACTCGGAAGGCCCTCTGGATGGAAGCTGGGATGGCTGGCGGGAAGCTAGCAGGGTGGAGCCAGCAGGGCAGGCTGACCTGGGAGTCTATGGGGTCGGGGAAAGTTTTAGCTCCTCCTTGCTGGGCCCCTGCCGCGGGCCCGAATCAACTCACCACTCGGAAGGCCCTCTGGATGGAAGCTGGGATGGCTGGCGGGAAGCTAGCAGGGTGGAGCAGGTAGAGCAGGCTGACCTGGGGGTTTATGGGGTCGGGGAAAGTCCTAGCTCCCCCTCGCCGGGGCCCCTGCCGTGGCCCGAATCAACTCACCACTCGGAAGGCCCTCTGGATCCAACTTTTTTTTTAAAAAAAAAAAAAAAAAAGTACTTCTTTTCTCCATCCTGATTCTGATGGGAGGAAATGATTCTGACAGGGTGAACTAACACCCGTCAATATGAGAGGTGTACAAAGGTGTACATTCTTCAGAAGATAAACACTTCAGGTCTGATGATGTGTTAGTGTGAAGATTATAATGGCTGTGAAGAATGGGAGAAACAAAGAGCCTGTGAATATGATGCCCTCACTGATGCTCAATGATTGTCAATTTGGCTGAATCTAAAAATCACCCCAAGGAGAAAAGTCTTGGGGCATGTTGTGAGGGATTGCCTAGGTGCCCTTAGATGGGAAAGCCCACCCTTGATGTGGCTAGGACTCTTCATTGGACTGGGTCAGAGTGAGGAAAAAGGAGACAACTGGGCACAAACAATCGCCTGCCTCATTCTGCTTCCTGCCTGTCAAAGGGTGCTGGGTGGAGCCAGGGAGCATCTAAGGGTCACTCCAGTCAGAGCAGTGTGATCAGGTGCCTCAGGCTCCTGCCGCCATGTTTCCCCTGTAACATGAGGGCCAACTTGTTGGGGTATCTGTTCCTGCCTGGTACCCCACATCTGGCAGGTCCCAGAGAAAATCAACCACACAGAGATCTCTATAAGTTATAAAGCTGATTGGCCCATTAGGTCAGGCTACTTATTAGCTAATTCTTACATCTTACGGTAACCCATAATTCTTGTTTATGTTAGCCATGTGGCTTGGTATCTTTTCCAGTTGTCAGCTCACATGTTACTGCTTCGGTGATCTGTGCAGGAGTGGCGGAGGGAGCTTCCTCCTCCCTAGCCTTCTCCTATTCTCATTGCCCCGCCTCTACTTCCTGTCTGGTTGACCCGCCTATACTGCCTGCCTGACCAATCAGCGTTTTATTAAAATACATGATTGACAGAATACAAACAATTCTCCCACATCGTTTGGTTAAATTTCAAGATCAATGTCTTTTAAAATTGTAAATAGTCTCTGAGTATTTTGTGGAGGTCGCAGACCACCAAAGCAGCAACATGTGAGCTGACAACTGAAAAAGGTACCAAGTCATATGGCTAACATAGACAAGAATTATGGGTTTCCATAAGATGTAAGAATTAGCTAATAAGTAGCCTGACCTAATGGGCCAATCAGCTTTATAACTTATAGAGATCTCTGTGTGATTGATTTTCTCTGGGACTTGCTGGCTGTGGAATACCGGGCAGGCACAGATACCCCAACAAGCCGGCCCTCATGTTACATTCCCCCACGAGATGGACTGTGCCGTGAGTTTGCAGCACCAAATAAGTCCTTCCTGCATTAGACTGTCCCTTGACAGGTATTTCATCAACACTATGAGAAAAGGAACCAACACTCCCTCCCTATCCACAATCCTCCCTCTACCTGTCGCAGCAAGGAAGGCCTCTCAGGTAAAGATAAATGAATGATTCGAATCATCTTAATGCAGCCTGGTGGGAAGAAGACTGGAAAGTCTAGGTGGCCCCATTGTCATCTAGCATCTGGAAGTCATTTGGGTGATGTGTGTACATACTGTGAGCCCTCCACTTTGGAATCAAATTTCTAAAACGATGTAAATCTAAGGTTCAATTTGAGGAACATTTAAGTTTGTCTATTCCTGGCTCAACAATGACATGGTTAGCCAAGAGGCAAGATAGAAGTGGATGTATACTTCCTAATACAACAGCTGATTCATTCCAACTGTTCACACTGGGGTCTAGCAATTCTCCAAACTACATGTGCATTCAAAGGAAATGGAGCTGAGATTATAAGGCAAATCAGAAAACTTTGTAGATCCAACCATACAGTTATAGTACCATTTTCTCCTTTGTCTCTCTGACCATCTGACTCAGGGCACTGATACATCTCACAACAGAAATATCCTAATATGACACCAAAAGTATTAAGGAAAACTTGAATGATTGGTTGGCTGCATAGTTCGGTGTCAGGAACACACAGGAAAAAAAGCAAAAAGTTCTTGATCTTTTCATTTAAGCCATCTGATTTTAATTATGAAATCTTGGCCTTCCCTTCTAAACAAGGCTCTCTACAAGAATATTGAGTCTGAAGTACATTAGGAATGGAATGCTTTTTTTTTTCCTCTTGAGTTGTAAGAATTTGTCCCTGTTGTATAGATGTGCTTGGTTTTGTTCTACATGGGGAGTAGAGTATGTCCTGGTTAATCTTTATGATCAAGAGTTACCTGGAAGGAGGTAACATTAATTGATGCATTTCACAGGTCAGATTGGTCTGTAGCCATGTATGTGAGAGATAATTGATTTATGACTGCTGTAGGAGAGCCCAGCTCACCGTGGGTGGCTCCATTTCCTAGGCAGGTAGTCTTGGGCCCTATCAGAAATCTAGCTAAGCCAGTGAGCAAGTGGGTGAGCAGATTTCTCCGTGATTTCTGCCTTCAGTCTCGGCCCTGACTTCCTTCAGTGATGGACTGAGACCTGAAAGTATCAGCCAAGTGGAACTTCTCCTTCCCTGCCTTGCTTTCGGTCATGGTGACAATCAGAGAAACAAAAAACAAACAAGAATACGGTGATAGGAACAGAAAAATGGGGGTGGGGCTAAATCATGAAGGCAATACTTGCACCTCAAAGGTCTTGCTTGATTTTGTTTTTTTGCTGGAGTGGGGCTCACACACAGAGCCTTGCTCAGGATAGACAGGGGGCTTAACCCTGAGCTATATCTTCAGTTCACCTAGAGGGTCTTCTCCTAAATACAGCATTCCTAGAACACATATCATGAGCAGTTCAAGGACCATACTGACCCAGTGCACTTTTGTAATGTCTTTTATTGGTTGTACAGTTTCTTATGAGATAACACACCATTTCATTCAAGAACATCCCTCCTGAAGGCTGACATCATTAGTCCCAGCTATGGAAGCACGGTTAGCATTTTGACAGAATGAAGTGGTTAAGTGTTTGGTTTTTGCCTTTATCTCTGTCTTCTCCATTGTTTGAGTCAGTTCCCAGATTGACAAGACATTGAACGCAACACACACAGGGTGAACATACACACACACACACACATGCACGCACGCACACATCCAGAAAAAAGTTACAGTGTTGTCAGCTCAAGACTTCCTCCTTGGCACCAGTGTGGAACTGAAGAACATCCTGAGGTGTTCTCCTGAGAACATCAGGAGCTGAGGATGCTCCTCCTCAGCACAGAAGTCCAAGTTTGACTTAACTGTGCAGTTTCACGTTCCTTTGGAGGTGGTAAGAAGGGAGCCAAGAGAGCCACATAGCAACCATTGACCTAACATCTCCGCCATTGTCTTGGCCAAATGAATGAATTCAAAAACATACTTCATAGCATATCAAAAACACACTCTGAATATGCTCTTAGATCAGAAATAAAGCGGAAGATGATGTTACAAACTTCACAAGATCTAGTGATGGGCATCCCATCATACCATAACCTATACATAAGCATAAGACAAAACCACCCCACCTTTGGCAAATTATTGTTATTATTGGCTTCATTACCACGATCCAGGCTATTATACAGCCCTCATTAATGGTATTTGCAGATAATAATGAATTTCTCCAGAATGAGAACCAGGCTATTTGGGTATTCCAAATGCTACAAACACACATGACTTAGTTAAGGCCACATTATCCTTCAACTAGGTAGACTCCTGGAACTTTTATTACCATCTATTATATATCTCCAGCGAGGTTTATATCTACCTCAAGTCCTGCACATGAGCTATTTATTGCCTTGATTTTAGGATTTCTGAGATAACTTTATCATCTATAACAAGCTGTTAAATTAAAATCGGGGAAAAAATCCACCATATACAATGTGGATGATAAAAAAAGCTAAGCTAACATAAGAATGTATTGAATAGTGCGCTGCTGGACAAGATGGACAATGCAAAATACAATCCCAAGGCTTGACAGAGATTATCACTTGATATCCCTCATTTTCCTTTCACCATACAGTAATGACGAGTGTTTCTGGTTTGGGAAAAAAAAATCAGCTTGACTTGTTTTCAAACAGGAAAGCGCAAGGTGAAGTCTATACCCCCAGCTCCTTCCCTTCTGTAGGTGAGATTACAGGGTCAGAATTTAGATTTATCACTTACCTCAAAGGCATGGAAACATTCCATGCAGTCCTTCCTGAACAAAACTCTTAATAAATTCTATCTTCCGCAGTTCAGCCTGCCTAGTTTATAAAGACAAAGACCCTGGAACCCACAGAGAAAAAGGATGGTTCTACCCCCAGGAGGATCATTGGCATTGTGCAGGTGGCAGCAAGGATGAAGAAGTCTAAGAGGGGACCCACAACAGCCTTCTACTCTGAACTCTCCCCACACTAATTGTAATAATAAAGAGTTTTGAAGGACAGGTGGACATCCCTCTATTGTCTCCTTTCAAAATATTTTGGGTCCCAAGACACGGTCATCCATATGAACTTCATTTTTACATCAAGCCTTGTTTGCCTTGGCCTGAGAGCTTCCTTTAGAATACACAGTTTACAAGTAAAATTGGTGTGTTACACAGGGAAAGAAATCATTATATTTACAAATAAGTGAATCTCCCATAAAGTTCACAGGCACAGGAAGACAAACGCCTCGTGTCCACTCTCATACGTGCATCATAGTTATTCATCTGTATGTGTGTGCATTAATGAGGGAGCGGGTGTGTGCAGGTGCTAGGAAACTAGCAATGGGCACATGAGGGGCAAGAAAAAAAAAGGCTTTAAGGAAGAGCGGTAGCCACAGTAACAGAAAACAAATACTATGAAAATGGAAGGCAAAATACAGGGAGTAGAAGTGTTTAAGCAAGGATGGGGAACACTGAGCCAGAAGGGGAGGGAGCGGAAGTTCCGGGGAAAACACAGAAGGTTTCAAAGTTTCAAAATGCGGCCAGAATATTTGCTACTTTGTAAGCAGTAAAAGTTCTCCGGGATATTTTTAAGAAGTTAGAATGTTGGAGCTCATTGTTTCGTACTTGTTACTGACTTTGGCTGTGTGAAATCACCCATGCAAGTATTAGGCCAACCTAGGTCGTCTAGAACACAGCAAGGGAGACCAACAAGACACGACTGAAGAAAGACACAAGAAAATGGTTGACAGCCTGGTTTAAGTTCAGTTTACAGACGACACAAGAATTGGCTTCACACATTCAGGAACAAGTGAGTGCATACACCTGTCCTTGCTATCCATCCCACAAAAGCTGGATTTCTGGATGGAGACCCTGAACCTCAGAAACGCACAAGTATAACCTGAGGGGGAGGCGTGGAGTATGTTGAGATCATTCCTCCACTGCCTATACTGACAAGGGTCAGAGAGAAATCTAGTGTAGATTTCCAAAATTCTAACTAAACTCCCAAGAAAAAAGGGTGCCCAATTGCCTAGTTCAAAGGAAGAAACAAACCCCTGATCAAAAACTTCTCAGAATCCCAAGAGCAGGCTAAATATCTGTAAATGATTTTAAACATTTGATTGGTTTTTTGTTTTGTTTTTAGTGTGCATGGGTGTATACTTGCATGAATTATATGCAGCATATGCATGCAGGTGCCTGAGGAGTCCAGAAGAGAGCATCAGATCCCCAGGAACTAGAGTTAGCGACAGTTGTGAACCACCATGTAGGTGCAGGGAACCTGAAGTTCCCTAACACTAAGCCATCTCTCCAGTCCCTGAATATGTAAATTCTCTTAGCACATCTGCATTAAAATACAAATAAAACATAAATTCCCGACTACAAAGTCCTTGAACTTGATTTCTGTCTCTCATTAAACTAGACGCCCCTCGTTTTTAATAGGAAGACATTTCTGTGGGAACTGTACCTGAGAAGTGGAGTTTGGATCAGGGACTGCAAAGGTAAACCACAAATCATGCCCTGTCTCTAAAGGACCTGTCCTGGGATGATGAGATTTGCATGGCCGTCAACAGCAAAGCCTCGGGGAAAGGTCTCTGGATTTGGTAGTAAGATACTTCCCATGGAAGGTAACTATGTGTTGAGGGTTCTAGAATTCAAGTTTCCTTTTCTCCTGGTGATAAAAAACACTCTTTTAGGTAGACTACCTAATCAAACATTTCAATAGGCACTCTTGAGGAGTCTCGTGTGTTTTTCTAAGTGTGATTTGTTACAAGGAAATGTAGATGATGTCGAAACTGTGTAGACAGTAGAGATACTAATAGCTTTAAAATGTGTTGTGTTCGGAAAGGGAATAAAGGAACGAGCAGAGGTCCTTGCATCACTGTCGTCTTAAAGCGAAGTGCACAATACTGACAGAGGCAGGTGGTGACATGGCTCTCTAGGTGCCCACAGACCCACATGCTCTGAGGTTCAGAAACTCATGAGGGGTGGCAACCCAAGAAAAATCATATTGGAAAATCAGCGTTTTGTGCAGATCCCTTGAATCAGCAATGTACTAAAAGCCCCTTGAGTCAGCAAGGTATTAATGGGTAAATAAGAGGAGTGCCCTGCCAAAGTTCAGAGGCAGATCTCAAAGCAGACAGCATGAATTAGATCACAGTGCAAACAAGAGCCCTATAAGATTGCCAGACAAAAGGACTTTTGATCCTAAACTACTCCAAATTACTTTGGGGCAGGGCTGGACAAACAAAGAAGCCAATAGATAAGGTGGACACATTTCTGAAGACGCTGGACTGTAGATGGAGCCAAGTAGGTATGAATGGTGTTAACTGAGTGATTGGCCAAGTAGCTCAGGCTTCTTATTAACTCTTATAACTTATATTAGCTCATAATACTTGTCTGTGTTAGCCACGTGCCTTGGTACCTTTTTCGGTAAGGCAGACACTTCTTGCTTGCTCTGTATCTGGCTTTCTCTCTGGGTGACAACTGCAGACTGACTCTTTCTCTTCCCAGAATACTCTTGTTCTCATTGCCTGGCCTCTACTTCCTGCCTGGTTGCCCTGCCTATGCTTCCTGCCTGTCTACTGGCCAATGAGCATGTTATTAAACAAGTACAAGAAACAAATCGTGACAGGGTAAAACCATTGTCCCACAGCAGAATGGGACTGGAGATGTAGCCTAGCAGGTAGAGTGATTGTCTACCATGTATGAAGCCCTGGGTTTGCTTCTCAGCACCACATAAAACAAGGTGTGGTGGTGCACACCTGTAATCCCAGCACCTGGGAGATGGAGGCAATAGGGTTGAAAGTTCAAGATCATCCTCAACTCTATAGCAAGTTTGAGGTCAGTCTGGGATAGATGAGATCCTGTCTCAAAGACACCAAAAGGTAAAATAGGATAGACAAATGGCTTAGAGGTTAAGGGCACTTACTGATCTCCAAGAGGGCCTGAGTTTAGTTCCCAGCATCCACATCAAACAACTCATATCTTCCTATAACTCCAGCTCCAGGGATCTAATCCACATGTACATGCGCGCGCGCGCGCACACACACACACACACACACACACACACACACACACAGAGAGAGAGAGAGAGAGAGAGAGAGAGAGAGAGAGAGAGAGAGAGAGAAAACGAGATTAAAAGTAAAATGAAATGATCATATCCGCTTTCTGCTTCTAATGCTAAGTCTGGTCTCACAAGTGCACTGTAGTTCTGGGAAGAGAGAAACACAACAGTAGTGTTTGGGTTTGTGACTCTCTATGCATGCACATTCTACTGCAGAGAAAAGGAAAATGTAAAGAAGCTAAGTCCCAAAGACACCGTTAATATCTAAGAATGTGCCTCTTCCAAACTAAACAAAGCCATGATGTCAGTTTTCATTAGTAATGAAAAGGATATCATAACCTAGACAAAACTGTTCCATCACCTTCTGGAGTAATAAATACTTACCTGGAGAAATGAACAGATGACATTCAAGGAACTAAAAAATTCCCCATTCTTTCTATTTTCCTATATTTAGCTTCCTAATAGGCCTTACCACTAAGCCAAATATGGAGTAGTTGAATACTCTATTCACTGTGTTTACCAATTAGAATTTTTATGTTTGACGGTCTATGACGGGCGTTGACAAACCACAGCCTTGTCAGCTAAGGACAACCCATGCTTGGCTTTCTAAGTTTTTATTGTAACACAGCCACCAGACTTATTCATCTAGGCATTGTTTTCTGATGGCTTTAGATTTCAACAGAAGAGCTGAGAAGATTTAAAAAAAAAAAAAAAGAAAGAAAGAAAAAGCCCATGAAACAGAAAGCCAAAAGTATTTATTATCTTGGTCTTTCTAGAAATCATGCTAATTAATCAAGGATGACACAGTCTACATTCCATAGTGTTGATTAATCTACATTCTACTGCAGCCTATTGATCCAAGAGGTCCACAAACTTCCATCCCTCCCCAACAAAGAAAGGCTTGCAACATGATGGCTCATACATGACGTACATTTTCCTAGGGAGAAGGTTCCAGTTTTCAACAGATTTCCAAGAGAATTATCATTTAACCAGTTAAGGCCACAGAGAAACCAAAGGCTGTCTTTAGCTGCTAGGGCACTCAGCAGTCTTAGAAATGACAAGAGGTCAGAGGAGAGAGGACGACGGCAGAGCCAGAATGAAACGCTGTGTCCATTCACCTGGTTGGGTGGCTGCCTCTTCAGGGGTTTGCGCTCGCATTTCCACCCTGATGTCTATTTTCAGTGGCCTGATTGAAAAGTGTCCCTTCTGAAAAATTAAAAAAAAAATACCATGCAGGTGACAGTTATCCAAGTCACTCAAAACCTCAATAAAAGCAAGGGGTTCCTTGAGCCAGAAAATCCCCTTCAAAATAGAAACTTCATGACAAAATCCTAGTGTGATTAAAAAAAAAAAGTCACTTCACTAGCAGAACATCCACCCTGATAAACTGAGTGAATACAAATATCTTATTTTCAAGGTCAGAGAAAGTAACGACCCCCCCCCCATTATTAGGAACTGAGAACAAGATATTCATTGCACTTTGAGGACAAAACCATGTTTGTTCTAAATACTCTTGGAGGTGACCCCTCTGAACAGAAGTAATGAAATCCCAGGCTTAATTAAGACATTTTGAAGTTGAACTATGACATTTTAGGCTCTCTTGACTTCCTCTGTGGTGACATAAGGCACTAAAGTTCCTGAAGAGAACCGAGAACGCTTGTCTTGGTACCAGCCTCCTCTAATGCACAGACCACTGTCTGTTTCTATCGCATTTTTAAAAATATTGCTTATGTGTGATGTGCGTATGTATGTGTTATATGTACTTGTTGGTGTGGGTGTATGCTCCTGTGTGGGAGGTGCACACGTATGTGAGTATGTGGAAACTAAAAGTCAATGTGATGGGTCTGTCTCTTCAATATCGCTCCAACTTTTTCTGTGTGTGAGAGACAAAGCCTTCCTCTGAAATTAAAGCTAAAAGATTTGGCTAGACTGGATGGCCAAGAAGCTTCAGGGTCCATCTGGTTGCCCTCCCCACTCTCGAGCTACCTCAAACTGGAGTTACAGGCACAAACCACCATGGCTGGGTTTTGCATGAATCCCTGGGATCTAAACCCGAAGCTCCACGCTTGCTCAACAGACCCTTTACCTCCTGATCCATCTCCCCAACTCCAGCTGCGTCATTTACAGACTATGATATCCGGCAGTGTCAACTGATGAACAGCAAAGAATGGTTTCGATCTTTAATTTCATAATTAAAGAGGCAGACACACCCAAAATATCAAAGAGGATGAAACAATATGAGGGGCTGAATGATTGAGAGCTCAGTTTTGAAACTGGCCAAAGACTGAGCAAATTTCAGCATAGCATATGACCAGCTCCCCACAAGTCTTGAAATAACTCCTAGACATGGCAATATATTATGATCTGCCAGGAGAAACGCAGACATCTGAATGGCGTGGTTTAAAGGACCACTATGAAGCAGCTCGGTTCGAACTGTTTGGTACACTGAAGTATCCGATACCTTGGCCCACAGCATCAAACACAAAGGGAGTTACTGAGACAACCCACCAATGGCACCGTAAATAAGGAAACTTTGGCAAGTGTGTGAAAACTTTTGTTAGGCTTAGAAGATAGTCAAGAACATGAAACAACAATCCATTTTAACGACATCCATATACACTATCTTCTCCATTTCAGGGGACCCTGCCATTCTGACCTCACTAGTGCCCTCAACCCTGGCTGGTGTGCATCGGAAACTCATGAAGGCTTTTATTTTTTTTATTTTTCTTCTTTCTTTAAAGTACTAATTCCCAGGCTCTACCTGGACCAATTAACTCCGAGTCTCTGGGCCCAGGACTTGGGCACTCACACGGGCTCCTAAGTGGCTCCAAAGTATACCAGGCTTGAACCAGCTCCTCTTCCCTCTATGGTGGTTTACAAGTTCCTGCCCTGGGCTCACAGACCACACAGGCACATGAGTACAAAAAAACGTGCTCTTTGTTAAGAGCATTTCAGAGATGGAAACCAAGTGAGACCAATCAGATCCAGACCCGAGAGATGATTTACTTCAGGAGTTTCACTAGAAGTCCTAAGAGGGTTCCGCGGGCTTTTCCCCATTACTTTCTGTTCTCATAAGATGTGACTGGAGCTGGAAGACACACAGGATCTCCGTCCATGTCAGAGAGAGGAGCTTTCCGATTGGGAAAGGCGGGTGGGGAGCTAAATGGACATGATCAGAGGATAATACCATGTCTCCAGCGAGAAATAAATAAAATGGCCGTGTCTTTAGAGCAAAGAGAACAGTGCTTAGTCAAACAGGTATCGTGGGGTAGGGGTGGGGTAATACGGTAATATGTCTGGAGGGATGCAGAGAATGTGCCTATGTACAACACACTTGTGAAGGTCAGAGAACAGACTCCGTTATCTCTCCTCGGGTGCACTCCACCTTTTGTGAGAGACAGGGTCTCTCACTGCTCTGAAATCTCAGCATGTAACCCAGCCTCACTGAGTCACACAGGCTTCCAGAGATTTGCCCGTTTCCACCTCCTATGTCACATTCTCGGCTGGGCCACCATGCCAGGCTTCTGGAGGTTCCAGAAATCTGAGAGGCAAGTGCTTACTGACAGCCATCTCCTCAGCCCTGACAATGGATCTGCCCTACAGCAGAATACAGAAGAGATGTGGAAGTGTTAGGCACATTCACTCTAAACAAGTGCCCTGTGCAAGAATCTCGAAGACGCAAAAAAAACAAAAACAAAACAAAAACAAAAACAAAAAAAACCAACCAAAACAAATAAACAAAAAAAACAGTGAAAACTCAACTGTTTATGCTTCCAAATCTAGAGGGGAAGGGAAGGAGAATTCCAAGAGGTCAGGGAAGGAGAAAAGGATATTTTTTCCTTCTTCCCTTTTTATCAACATGTTGTCTCCATATTCTAATAGTGCCCTTGTATTAGTACTGTGTCCCAAAGCAATGGTTCCTCACTATTTAGCAAAAGTCTACCTTTTCCCTGCCACTCATAAAACCTCTTAACCCTCGAGAACCACAGAAGCTTAACCTAGAGAACCCATGGTGTCTTTAATCACAAGGGAAGAGTCTGTGGTTTAGTCAATCTGCTAGAATTTGAAAGTGAAGCTGGCCACTCCATGGTGCTACAGAAACATCTGACATGGCCTGAGTCTATGACAGCTTGGCAGTCTGTTCCGAGGCAGTGTTATGAAGGACCGCTGCCTTTCTTTTTCTTCTTCACAGCCTGTCTCATAATAAGGCTTCTTTATGCATGTCAAAGCAAGCAAAGCAAGGTAGCTCATGAGTTACAAAGGCACAGCCTGGGGCACATCCATGCAGGAGATTCAAGATCAGAAAACTTCCTTTCTCTCTGAGTTCTCATATCTCCTCTCATGACAGACTGGGATCCTTTTAATAGAGGTGTTCCTAGAAGCTACTTGGTAGGGCTTGGTTTAACAAATGAACACACAAACATACACACGTACTCACACAAACACACACATATACACACAAATGCGCACACAAAGAGAGAGAGAGAGAGAGATAAGTCAAGAGAAAAAGCACACCATTTTCCATGATTTTCATTTTCCACTGAAACTATACAACAAATTTGAAGAGAACCACTGTTTTGTTTTGTTTTTTACTCTTCGAGCCATGATACAAGTGACTTTCATGTTTTCCAAAGTTGGGGGTTGGGATATGATCAAGACACTTTGACAATTCATTCAAAAGATGCGGTGGTTACCCAGGATCGAGTTGAACTTTTGGCGCAGCGGCCACGGCAGCTGCAAGCCACACTGCACAGGAAGAGCCCCTTTGTTTGATATTTTTATAATATCCTTTAAAGATGCATATTAAATAACTTCCTCTGGGCCACAGACATGATTGAACTTAAAAAATAAAAGCCCTATAAATACTGCCGAGTCAGCCTTGCTTCTGTATCTCCCTTCTTGCATAAAATGGAATATTTCCAACCAAGCATTGAAACATAAATATTAAAATAATAAGTGGGATACACTACAAATCTACTTTACAATTTCATCACTACTGTAGCACCTTGTTACCAGGGCCAGTGCACTCATTTTGTAAAGAACACGAGAAATCTGAGAAGCTTGAGGACTCATATGACTCGTCATTAAATATTTAATCACCTTTTCAAGTCCTAAGCCTTTATCATATTTCATCCATCTAGAGAGTTCATTCTATACTAGAGATTCCAAGGCCCCCTTTGGAGAAGAAAAAGAAAAATTAGGGAGAGAAAACCCTCAGAAAGGCAGGGTTCAATGATCTCAAGATGACTTTCTTGTTGGCGCTGTAATGAACTCACTTCACCCTGTAAGCCCACCAGTCCACAGTAGGATCAACCAGTTAAGTCCATGGCTTTTTAGTCCCCAAGTATCAGTTTTACAAAAGATGCCACATCTGTAGCTTTGGATTCGTGTAGGGTGAAAAATGGGTGTTGCTGGAAAAGAGAAGAAAAATGCATGGCATTAATACTTGACATGGATAATGTACAAAATTAGCAAGTTAATCTATTTGCTTAATAAACAGGTTAATATCTCTATCGAGGCAAGTTGGATTTTTCATATCTTTCGTAAAATCAAGCACATATCTATTGATGAGCATATCTTAAAGTTATCTCTTTGCTCTCTCTAATTTTGATACATCTAGGCTTCTAATACAAATAATCTATTAGTTTAAATAACCTATGCAAGTATGCTACATAATTCCATTCATGCAGAAATACAAAGATTGGATAAGACCATCTCTTCAAAGTCATTTTAGACAGCTGCAGTAGCAAAATGATTAAAACTTCAAAGACTTAGAGTCTTCCATTTCAAGGGAATAAGAACAGGGTAGGAGAACAAGATATCGATGTTGCTGAACAGTACATGGGCAAAGAAGACATCCGTGCCCTTGACATTGGAAAACTGGTTTAAACTAAAACACCTAAGGCCACTTTCCAAGGCCACACCCAGAGCTAAGAGCTCCAGTACATCAATCTTGAGGGGTTTGGTTCACTCACAGAATAACACAAACTGTCAGACTACTGGTATGTTCCGAGAAAATACAACTCAGAGATTAAAGACTGAAAAAAAAAAAAAGGAAAGGAAACTTCTTTGTATACAACTCAGATTAAGTCAACTTAAAGAGAGAAAAACACAACATTAAGTCTTACACTTTGTGGAGAAAAGGTAAGGAAAGATGCAAGAGGCCACATATTTCAGGGTAAGTCAGATGATTAAGCTATTTGTGTGTGTGTGTGTGTGTGTGTGTGTGTGTGTGTGTGTGTGTGTGTGTGTACAGGACAATCCTCCAATCTTCAGTTGGAGAGACATACATTATATCATATTCATCAGTTCTTCTACTGGGAACAGAAACTAAGGAAACAAACTCAAAAGGACAATTCCTTCAGGTACCAACGCCACACACCCCTCCACCTTCCCTACCAGGCCCAGGCCTCCAACAGTCTGGGAGTAAGTACTCTAGTTTAGATAGATCAACATGAGTGTTTTCTCATGCAGACATGAGATGACTCACTGTTTCCCTGATGAGGGGTTCAGTTTGCAACCTCCATTCTGCCTACCAGTAGGTTTTCTAATTATATTTGTTTGAAACCTGACAGTAGAAGGCTGGATGAGTCAGCTTTGTGGAGAACTGAATGCCCACCCATGCGAGTTTTAGGAAACAATGCCATGGGGGAAGGAACAAAGAAATAAAACCCAAAAGAAAGTAGGTGGTCACTTTTGAGCACTGTGACTCAGAACATGGAAAGATCTTCTGTTTTTGCCCATTAGAGGATATGAGCTGAGTGCTGGCTCAGAGCCTTACACCCAGTGCGAAGCTCAAGATTCAAGGCCCTTCATTCTGAGTTCCCCCATCTGCCAGCCAGTGACACCACTTTCAATTACTGGCCACGTACATGGCACACTTACCACGGTTCTGTTTTTGTTGTTTTATTTTAACCATTATACCTATCAGCTTTCCCACATCCTCTTGACATTTGGGGATCTTTTAATGTGCTTAAAAGCTTTGGACTATCAAAACAGAACATGCCAAACCTCAGTTTGCCTCGATGACCGATTCCAGTGCTGTTGGCCCCACCTTGACTCTTATTCTGCTGTCACTAGCTCAGTCCATGGAGCTTGAGTCCATGAATGAAATAAATAATATAATCTGAAACCTTTAATTAAAAACAAATTCTTTAGGTTTCTTTTAGTTTATCCCAAAGTAGGAAAATACTGTGAGGGCCAGGAGGCAAGGGGTGAGAAAGCAAGCAGGCAAGTCAATCAACAGAAAAGGTGTATGTAGCCTTGTGTGGGGCTTAGCAATTGAGGAGTGTTGTGAACTCGATTCCTTCTCTAAGCAATGAAAAGACTAAGAATAGACAGGGCAGCAACATGGAGGTGGGTCAATGAGGTCTTAAAACAATCCCCAGGCTACAGCCCCAGCTAAAGTGCCCTCTCCAAAAGGACCAAGTTTGAAGAGAGAGGACTCTGTACCAGTTAGGATTCCTATGGTGCCATGAAGAAGCAAGTAGATTCATGGACACGCTGCCAAAAGCAGAGAAGCAAGCCACAATCACTATTAGGCCTCCAAAACACCTCAGGTATACACCACAACCTCCAGGATTGTAGGCTCAGTTATCCTTGCTTACGCTGTGATTCAAGTCAAGAATTTTCACAGATATTTAGAGAAGACAATCACTTCGCTAGTGATAGAAGCAGCCTGGTTACTATTTCTGGAGGTAAACATTTAAGGCAGGAGTAGTCAAACTACAACCCATAGTCCAAATTTAACTCCTGGTGTGCAGGGATTTGAATGAGAAATGTCTCCCATAAGCACAGATGCTTAAATACTTGGTCCCAAGATGGTGATGCCGTTGGGGTAGATTTAGGAGGCATGACCTTGCTGGAGGAAGTATGTCAGTGGGGGCAGCTTTGAGGTTTCAAAGACTCATGCCATTCCCAGTGGGCTCTCTCTGCTTCCTGATTGCAGTTCAAGATGTGATACTTTAGCTTTCCACACCTTTGTTTGCTCCGTCATCAAGGGCTCTAACCTTCTGGAACTATCTGCCCAAATAAACCCTTCTTTCTCCAAGTTGACTTGGTCATGGTGCTTTATCACAGAAATAGAGAAGTTACTAATACAGTTTCTGACTTTTAAATAAAGTTTTATTGAAACACAGGACATGCTCTTTTTGCTTTCATGGATTGAATATGATTGCTTTCAGCTTAGTTCATTCATTGTAACAGCTACTGCAAGGCTTACCTAAAATACTAAACCTAAAGACTAAATCTAAAGACTTTTTTTTTAACCAAAAAAGAACTGGATAATACCTGCTGTAGAAATCAAATGATACAAAGCAGGAGTCCAAATAGATGTGCAAATAAGATGGACTTGACACATGTATAGCCCACAATCTGAATTAGGGTGAAGACTATTGGGTATTCTGTAAGAAGAACATACCTGAGTTGGAGTCTTGATAACAATATTCCTTTATTTGGAAAAAAAATGATCTTTTTTTCCCTTCCTATATCTTCACAAATTTCTAGAATTGAAACAATAGCCTCCCAACACGTGTTGCTTAGTGCTGAAGTCAGGGAGTTCCGACTCAGAGTTTCCACTTAAAAACCTCAATTCCACAGGAAAGCAGGGAACAGTTATGGTCTTAAAAGGCACGTCCATTTCCAGTACCACAAAGACTAATGCCTTAAAGGGGGATGTTGCCCACACAATCTTATATTAGTAGACATGCCAAAAACCCCCTCAGTGTTTGTTAGGTTGTAGCGGGAAGGTAGACATCAACACCAGATGCTGATGTATAGGAAATACTTTTATCCTCAAAAGTTTTCTGATGAAATTTTTTGATAAGAGGCCACTTAGATAAAAAAAAAAAAGAAAGAAAGAAATGTTCTGCACTGGAAATAGCTGAACTACAGAGAAAATGTTCTCATACTAAAAATGAGTTACAATGCAGAGACATTGGGATTTGAAGTTCTGTAGAATTCTACAGGAAATTCTCCCTGTCTATCACACTTCATGTGGAATTATCTTTTCATGACAGTCAGGCCTGGGAAAGGCCTACAATTAATTGCTTTTATAAAATAATAACCCAAGAACAAACATTCAACTTAAGCATGCAGATACATGCTCAAATATCAGATGTCTGTTTTTATAAAGCTGTTGAGGGTTGACTACTGGACACTGCTCTTTTGAGGGTGGGCAACAGAAGCCCAAGGAGTTGGCCTGATTCCATTTCTTCCAATCAGAGTATGGTTCAGTGTAAATAAACCAAAGCTAACACCCAGACCTGAAGCAATGTATACCTGAGACGATCACACAGGTCACCTTTCATAATGTGTTTTTTTTCCAATACCTTATTTTTAATTATGTGGATATGTGTACGGGGATGTGGAAAGTTCACATGAGTAGAGTACCCACAGCGGCCTGAAGCTGACATCAACCCTTCCGGAGTGCGAGCTGCAGAGCTCAACCACTAAACTATCTCCATCCTCTCTTCTATGACCCTTACGGATATTCCCAAATGGCTCTTTCTCTGTGCCTCAGCTACCTCAATACACCATTCAAGAAGAGATACAGGAGCCTGCGCTCCTGCCATGCACTCAGCTGAGCGGATGATGAGGCTGTGGGGAGGATGGAAGAGCGCACCTTGTGACAGCTGCTAGCAGGCCCGCTAACAAAAGATCTCAATCAAATTTTGTTCTTCCATCTCTTGGAATTGGACAACATCATAATTGTCCTGTGATGGCTACCATTAACTGCCAACGTGACCTAACCCAACATGGCCTAACCCAAAACCATCTGAGAAGAGAATCTCCATGAGGAATTATCTGCCTTGGGTTGGCCTGTGTGCGTGTCTGTGAGAGACTGCCTAAATTGCATTGGTTATATGAAAAGATCCAGTTCACTGTGGGCGCCACTATTCCCTAGGCAGAGGGTCCTGAACTGTTTTCAGAACCAGTGAAGTCAAGCTAAATGCAAACAGGCAGACAACTTGTCCTTATTTCCGTCTCTGCTCCTAAGCATGAGTGGGATATGATGACTTGTGCCTTCACCTACTGCAGTTCTGATTTCCTGGCAGTGGTGGAATAGCCGAGAACTGTGGACTAAAATATACCCTTCCTCTCCTCAGTTGCTCTTTGTTGGGGTAGCTTATCACAGCATCAGAAACTAGAACATCTCCCTCCCAGTGCTAAGATTCAAACCTTAGGCATCAGGATAGATCTGAGGGGAGGTGGTAAACACACATTCACATAGAGTCTAAACTTTGTACTTCTCTCCCAAGTGTATTCATCGCACATTCGACACCTATTGAAGTAGAAACACTCCATGGAGCAACAGTGCTGGGGTTTTGTTTTCGCCCATGTTTTACTGATAGGACAAACAGTAAATACAGAGGCAGGCATTTTAACTCTTTCCGTCAAAATGAAGAGAGCAAAAGGTAAGGAGAAAGAAATTCATCTAATTCGTCCACAGTTTGTTCTGAAAACTTGATGGGCCACATAGCTGGTAAGCTATCTCACTGAAGTCTCTGAACTCACACGTCTAATACATTTATCGTGGGAATCTTCCAAATTTGAAAACATAAATATTATGGACATAAGTGTTTTCCAGGTTTACCCACAGGGAAAACAGCACTGGGAAAGATGACATAGTCTGAGCTTACATCAAAAAAAAAAAAAAAAGAGAGAGAGAGAGAGAGAGAAAGAAAGAAAGAAAAATGAGCGTAAGCCAGCAAGATGGTTCAGCAAGGAAAAGCACTTGCTGCCAAGCCTGACGGCCTGAGTTCAATTCCCAGGACCCACATGGTGGAAGGAGAGAACTGACGCCAGCAAGTTGTCCTCTGACGTCATGTGCACTGTGACAATGAATACCTACAAATATACAAATGCATGCACATAAAATAAATAGAATATTTTTAAAAGACTAAACACAATGAGGAGGGCCCTTCACTGTTTCTTTAGTCCAGTTTCTGGGACTCAACCATCTCTTAAGGGGATCAACTCTTCCTACTTGATGATCTACGCATCATCTTAGTCATGGCTACTTCACAGTTAGTTAGTTAGTTAGTTAGTTGTTAGTTAGTCAGTCAGGTAGGTAGGTAGGTAGGTAGCTAACTAGCTAGTTAACACACACCAAAGTGTTCACACTCACCATAAGCTCTGGATATGTGGGCCGTTCTTTGGAATTTTTCTTCAAGCTTAAAGGAAAAAAAAATAATCACATTTAAAATACAGAAACCATTTTTCACTGTTAGGATTTACGAACCAGTGTAAGACTGACCATAACTATTTTTTTATGCAGAGAAAACAGGTTTCCTATCTCGACTTCTTAGAAACTATGTTTTAAACCACTGTGGGCTTAGATGACTAAGTGTGCATGTGGAGTGTTGGGGTGTGTTTATTTTCCTTTAATTCAACCATGAGTGCCATTCCTTCAAACTGTTCTGATCTAGAGCCATCGCATTTCCAAACCTACATGTACTTTCCTTCAGGGTAGCTTCTGATCCCGCCTCCCGGGAAAGAACCAGCAAACGCTTCTCACAGGACACTCTGTGCTCGGCACTCCTTCACTGCCTTCACTGCCTCGCCCTCCCTTTTCTCCTTCCATACACGGCTGGCTTTTACACGCTCCTACCTCAACCTGCCTAGGACAGAAACCGTGAACCTGAAGTTAACTTAGGTAGCGTGACTTGCTCACTGTGTCTTGGTGGATAAGAAAGGAAGGCATATTCAGTCAGCAAATTAGCAATTATTCTTAGAAATATTTTGTGGTTCTGCAGTACTGTCTAGTGGTTATTCCGTTCTCTGAATACCCAGACATTTAATAACATTTGATACCAGAGGCAATCCTCATTAAACTGCAACATGAAAGAGACCAAACCCGTCACCCCTGTCCTCAACCCACCCCCATTCTCTCTCCACCCCTGGCTCTAAAATGGAAAAAGTAAAGCAACAGTTTACTTCACATTAGAGTTCCAGGTTATAGAATGGAATGGAGAAAAGGACAGCCTTGGAAAGTGGGGGGGGTGGGTAGCAAAATAACCTACAGTACTCTGGAGCCACTGGGCCATAAAATCATACGCGAATGAAAAAAAAGTTGTCAATAAAGTTGAAGAAGTACAATGCGACAGTGTATTAGGTTCCTAGGATTTGTGCTGGGAGATCCTTGTGAGCAAGAGAGGTCTTGCACACATGCCACAAGCTCTGCTGCACCCACAGAAGCTAATCACCGTGAGGGAAGCAAAGGACAGATCTGTGGGAGGGTGACGTCATTGGGAGACTTGGAACTACACAGTTTTAAGCAAAACGAAATTCTTTTTAAAAATTAGAAAGAGAGGAAGCTTTTGAAGCAAAACAACTTAAAAGCAGCCTACCAGTTTATTCCAGGCAATGCTGTGGGTAGAAGCCAGGGAACCTGAGACAGGGAACAGGTAGAGGTGAGGACAGAAGTTTCAACCTGGAACTGAGGGCAGACCTAGGACCTAGTGACCTCAGGGACCAGGCAACCTATGAGAGAAAGTTCATCTCAACTGGGGATAAAAATAGAGCGCATTAGCAAGAAGAATTATCAACTGTCGGCGTGGGGCTGGGATGAGAATGTGAGCCTGGGTGAAATGAATGGATTTTTAACCCACTCCTGGCTCTGCATACACCTACATCCTAGAGTCAATGTTGGTGGTTCCCAGTGTTGGTGATCCTGTACCTCCGCCCCAGGGAACATCTTTCAGTGTCTGGAGGCATTTTTGGTTGCTGCAACTCGTCGGCAGTGCTGTTGCAAGCATTTGACAGAGGCCAAGGATGTTGCTAAGCATCCTTCAGTGAACAAGCCTATCTCTCATAACAAAGATAATTCATTTAAAAATGCCCTTGGTGCAGACATCAAGAGGTCAAGAATCCTTGGGCTGGACTGTGTGTCATTGGGTGGCCCTCTTTATTTTTTTTTCAATTTCCTATTTCCTTCTCTAAAATGGAATTCATTTAGAAGAGTCATCTCCAGTTGTTTCATATGCTATTTACTTATCTTCTCATGATGAAAACCTCCTAGCTCTCTCTGCTGTCTTCCGAGAAACTAAAAGTTGTCTAAATTCAAGTATTAGCTGAATTACCCTCTGAGCACACTACTGCCTTGCACACAGAGCCTAGATTATTTTTATTATACAGAAGCCCCAGATATCCAGCTATTGTTCAAAGCAAATCTAAACCTTAAAAATTCTTCTTCATTGGTTAATCAGTTTTACTTGTTAAATCAATAAAAAGAAACATAAACACAACATTAAAGCTACACTCAATATTCAAATGATTAAATATGAAATTTGAGGGGGCAGCAAGATGGTTCAACTGGTAAGGGCATTTACTGCCAAGACTGGCAACCTGAGCTTCATTCCTGGAACCCACACAGTAGAAGGAGAGAATGGACTCCCAGATGTTACCCTCTGACCTTCATATGTACACCATGGCTGCTTACACCCAACAGAAGGAAAGGAAGGAAGGAAGGAAGGAGGGACAGAGGGAGGGAGGGAGGAAGGGAGGGAAGGGAAGGGAAGGGAGAGGAAGGAGAAAGGGAGTGAGGGAAAGAGGGAAGGGAAGGGAAAGAGAGGAGGGAGGGAGAAAGGGAATGAGGAGGGAGGGGGAGAGAGGGAGGGGAGGGAATAAAAATGTTTAAAGTAAATTAAATCTGGAACACTTTTATGTTCTACCTTCCTATGACTAACTTTTTACTCAATCATAGAACTAAGGGAATGGTTTGTTAAAATAATAGGCTCTTGTAGCAACCAGCGATCTTCCAGTTGGTCTAAAGACTTTAAAAGTTCCTCTTTTTTTGATGTTCTTGTCATAGTAACACTGAAGAGAGAACCCACGACCTTGCGCAGACTAGGAAAGTACTCCACCACCAGGCTGTAACCTCAGCCCTGAGGCTTTCAAGTTTAAAGTAAAAGTGACTTTGAGACAGGACATTTTTAGCCTCCAGAACAATTTACAAAATTTTCTGTCTTGTTTTAATCTGTACTTTTTAAACTGAAAAAAAGCCACTATAGTTGATCAGTGAGAACGTGTTACAATTTCTCAAGCCTCAGATGCTGTTGTTGCCCAGTTGCCCAATACTTCTTGACTTACGGCCCCTGGTCAGAAAGGAAAGTTTATCCCCAACTACAGAGTTGTAATAAGAAGGACTTACAGAGCAGCTGGCCATAGTAATGATGTCTGTAATTCCAGCACTCAGGAGGCTGAAGCAGTAGGATTATAGAATCAAGGTCAGCCTGGGCTACAGGGGGACTTTTAGGACAGTCATACATACAGACCTACAGTAAAACTCTAAAGAAGACGAAATAATAGCAGGAGAAAGGGAGGAAAGAATGAAGGGAAAGAAAGACCATTCATTGAATTAATATACCACATCTAACCTATTCTCTTCATCTTTTAAATCAAAAACACTTCAAACGTGGCACTAAGAATAGTAAAAAAAAAAAAAAAACCCAAGATAAAGTTAGGGCGGAAGCAAATTTTCCATGTTTAATAGGAAACGCTTGAAATTCCGTATAAAATAACAACCTTGGGGTTCAAAGGCACACCACTTTCTTCTTGGATCGAAGTCTGACTTTTGAATGTTTGAGTGGCTTGTCATTTTCAAGTGTGCAATTAGCTAACGTCTCTAATTCCTCTTCCAAATGCCACAACACAGGGTCCTGACCATGGCTGACTACAAACCAGACCCGTGCTGCCTCGAGAATTGCTAACTTGAAGTTTATGCTGACCAGAGGCTTTCTGCCTATTTGAACTCCCCCGATCATCATTTCCAAGAAGGGCTATTTGGTGCGTCCACAGAATAAAAACACAGCGTGCCTCTGAAGCCATACATTTGACAAAAGACAAATAAATAATCTCCTGCCTCTTTCACTGCCCTTTTCTGAACAAGCAGATTGTGTTTAATTGACTCTTTCATTCTAGCTCCTGAGTCAAACAGTATTGACATCTGGACATCTGGACAGGCCTCTAACACACTTGGGTATGGCAATGGGCTGGCTCATCAGCTGGGTACCGAGACTCCAGAGTTAGGTCTGGAGGACCCACTGGGGCAGCAGGCAGCTTGTTTCTTTCTTGTGTTAACATTTACAAAGAGGTTCTAGTGAAAGCTGCTGAGCTGTTAGGCCAGAGAGTCGGCTCAGTAAAGAAAGCACTCACCCCATGAGCATACAGACCTGAGTTTGAGCCCCAAAACCCACAGAAAAAGTCAAGAACAGCAGATCACACTTCTAATTTGAGCACTGAAGAGGTAAAGACAGGAAGATCCTATGGCTTCGTGGCCAAGACTCCAAAGTTGAATGAGACACCATATCTCAAAAAATAAGGTGGATCATACCCAAGAAACGACACCTGCAGCTGACCTCCGCCCCTTCACATGTACACATAACACCTACATACACACAAAAACATACACAATAAACATGCATGAACAACTATATACACTCAAATCCATTCACTATACACACACACAATACAAAACATATGAACCATATATGTACGTGTGTATGGTCCATAGTATGTACATATATACATATACATGTGTGTGCACATTTTGTGTATATATACATATATGTTCCATCTGCTAAGATCCCACTTTTAACACATTCTTATATTAAACTTTCTACAAGACTAGACTGTAAGGATTTTCTACTAGAATTCAGCATTTATATCCAAAAACAAGGCTTGTTTTGTCATGTGGTGGTTTGAATGAGAACCGCTTCTCATAATCTCGGGCATTTGAATACGTGAGCCCCACTCAGTGACACTGTTCACGGTTCGGAGCAGGTCAGAAGGTGTTGCCTTGCTGGAGGAAGTACGTCACTGGGAACTGACTGGCTTTCAGAGCTTAAAGATCTCACCCTACGACTGAACTATGCCCTCTGAATGTGGGTAACAGTTACACGGCTTGGTCTATCTGAGAGACCCTGGCAGTGGGACCAGGATCTACCCCTGGAGCATGAACTGGCTTTTTGGAGCCCATTCCCTATGCAGGGATACCTTGCTTGGCCTTGATGTGTGTGTGTGTGTGTGTGTGTGTGTGTGTGTGTGTAGGGTGGGGGGTAGTCTTGCCTCAACTTGATATTCCAGGCTTTGTTGACTCCCCATGGGAGGCCATACACTCTCAGGGGAGTGGATAAGAGGTGGCGGGAGAGAGGGTGGGGAATCTGTGGTTGGTATGTAAAATGAATAAAAATAAATAGATAGATAGATAGATAGATAGATAGATAGATAGATAGATAGATAGATAGATAAATCTCTTGCCCTACTCCTTGTTCACTCTCTGCTTTCTGCTTGGAGTTCAAGATCTGAGCCCTTGGCTTTTGCTCCAGCTACCATGCCTACTGCTTGCTCCCACGCCTCCTTGGGATAGATTTATCCCTCTGAAACCACAACCTCTTTCTTCTAGAAATTTCCTTGAGTGGTGTTTTGTCACACCAATAGAAAAGCAGGTCAGTACTACCCACCTGAGGAGTCTTTAAATCTCAGTGGCAAACACACTGGGGAAAAGGAGTACCTATCTGCTGTGCTGTTTTGCAATAAATACATAATAGAAGGATTTCTAAGAATTGGTGTTTCTCTGTTTTCCTCTGAAAACACTTCGAGATGCTGACACGGGCGAGAACTTTGAAATGGACTCCAGTACCACAGAAAATAATCCCAAGAAGTGAACAGCGGGATGACATGACATTAAAGTTCCTTTGCAGCCAAGGAAACAATCATCAGAGTAAAAAGACAATCAACAGAACAGGAGAAAAGTCTTTGTCATCTACACCCCAGATGAGGATTTCCTACCTATACTACGCAATGACAAGTTTCGAACGCCCCAATGAATAAACCTTCCGATCAATCAATGGACTAATGGACGATATAGATGATTCTCCAAAGAGACACAAATGACAATAAAGACTTGAAAACGTTTCAACATCCTTGGCTATCCCAGAACTCCAAATTAAGAGCACTCTGAGAGTCCATCTCCTCTTAGATATGATGGCTATTGACAATAAAAGAGAGGACGCAGAAAGAATGTACAAGCCAGAGGGTGCAGGGAAGGGCAGCAAGAGGCTGAGTTCTGCACACAACATAGCTTTGCACATATCAACTTACAACAGCTGTTACTACGAAAGGAGACACCCCCCCCCCCCCCGCAGAAGATCAAGTCCATCAAAATTCCAAAATGGATGGGGAGGGATCCCTGGAGACCCCCATCCTTGGTGGAAGATCTGTGTGGTTGATGGCTGCTTGGGGAGCGAGAGCCATTCTCCTTGGAGGACTTGCAGCGCTAATTGGACTTCAGGGATTCTTAATAATCATTTAAAAAGAGGACAGGAAGTTGGGAGGTGGACAAGGTAGCAGCAGTAAGGGAAGCTGGAGGGAGGTAGTGCTGGACAGATAAGATAAAAATACAGTCTGCATAGATGGGTGAAAGTTCCAAACAAAATAACGTTTAAAAAAAGAAAACAAACAGAAGAAATGATGGAAAAGGTGCAGGAAAAGAGGAGCCTTTGTTCACTGCTGCGGGTAAACTTGTGCAGCTACTTTGGAAAGGACAATGGAGGCTTGGTACGAATCTAAAACTAGAATCATCATAGGACCCAGCTCTGTCACCTCCACTATCCCGCTTCCCATTACAAATGTTTCACAACAAGCATGTTGTCACACAATCACAATAACTGAAAGGTCCAATAGCCTAGATGTCCATGATCCAGACGGATGGAAAAAGAATAAGTATGTAGGTGTATGGGGATGGGTGTGGTGGAAATGTCTTTATCTTCAAAGAAACATAAAACTCTGACATTTGCACGAAAATAGATGGAATTAGAGATCACGTCAAGTGAGCAAAACTACTCAGAAAAACAAAGGTCCCATCGTATGAGGAGTCGGAATTTTAATTCTGGAGAAATGGAATGAGTGCAAGTGCGTTAGTGTGTGTGTGCATGCGTGTAGGGTTTTGTGTACGTATGAGGACCCAGGTGCAGTTCCCAAGACCCACGAGGTGGCTCACAACAGCCTATAAGTCTAATTCTAGGGGACCTGCTATTCTCTTCTGGTCCCCAAGGGCTCCTACCATATATTGTATACAAACATACACTCAGGCATGCATGCACCCGCAAAAACAATAAATAAATAAAATTTTGTAGTTTTTAAAAAGGTTTGTCTCTCCTGAATAAATTAGGAATGTGGGGGTCATGGGAGAGGGGAGAAGGGGAGAAGGGAGGGAGGGAGGGGAGGGGAGAAAAATGTATAGCTCAGTAAAAGCAATAAAAAATCATTTAGAAGTAGAAAAGACCTGCTCTGTGACAACTTCCAGAATGACGTGTTATGAGCTTTGCCACTCTTGTTACTATTATTAATGAACTCCACCATTGAGACAAACTTCTGCATTGTATGCAAATAAAATAACAGTGTTAGCAGAGCTGCCAGACTTTCAACACTTACAGGAAATCCACAACAGATCAACAGCCCAAAATATCTAGATGAATAAACTATGACATCTGGGGTTAAAATTCAGAGAAAAGGAGAAAGAGGAGGAGTTCACAGAGGGACAGTCACGAGGACTCTGAGGATTGGAGGGAGGTGGGAACAATGTGGTCGCTATAGAATGAGCAAAGACCAGACACCTGGACTCTCTGCACAGAAGTGTGCACACACTAAAGTTAGAACACATTCACCTCTCAAGGTTTTGACATTTTCTTTTTGTTGGGGGGGGGGTTGTTTGTTTTTTTTCTGTACCCTGGGGACAGAACCCAGGGTCTCACACACGCTAGGCAACTGCTCTACTCACTTAAGTCCCAACATCATTTTTATAAATGTTTGCAAAAGTTTCAATGCTTTGACTCCTTAAGGGAAAACATTAAAGCTGAATAAAGAGGGAGAAAGACCAGTTTGATGCAGAATAATAACTGAATGATGGTACTGGCTGCCCACAAAAAGCATTAGGGAATGCTCAGCAGCTGAAGGCTTGTTCACAGAGCTGACATCTAATCGGGGTTCTCGCCACAGGCTTAGAGGTTGCATCTGAAGTACGCTGTGGTGATTCGAATAAAAAAACGCCCCCCATCCCATAAACCCATAGGGAGTGGCACTATTAGGAGGTGTGGCCTGTTGGAGGAGGTGTGGCTTTGTTAGAGGAGGCATGTCATTAGGGATGGGTTTTGAGGTCTCAGATGCCTGAGGTAGGCCCAGTATGATATTCTCTTCCTGCTGCCTTCAGATGAAGATGCAGAACTCTAAGCTCCTTCTCCAGCACCATGTCTGCCTGCATGCCACCATGCATCCCACCATGCCGATAATGGACTAAACCTCTGAACCGCAAGCCAGGCCCAATTAAATGTTTTTCCTTTATGAGAGTTGCTGTGGTCATGACATCTCTTCACAGCAACAGGAACCCTAAGGAAGACAAATACTAAGGTTGCAAATACTTGGAAAAAAACTGATGCTGAGACGAGAGCTCAGGAGTCAGTACTTTGGAAAACTTTACCAGAGACTGGCCACTGGATGTACAAGGAGAACAGAGAACTACATTAAACCATGGATCCACAACGGGATACTCAACCTTCTGGAATTTTTCACACCTGCCATGTTCTTCCCCAAGCTTCATGAAATACCCAGAATCCTTGGGGAAGGGGCCTAGGTAGGAGAAGAGCAACTGAAAGGACGTTTGAAGACACTTCCTGCCACAGGCTCCTCGCCTGCAAGAGCTCTCCTGAGAAGTCTGGGAGTCAATGATGCACCATGACTCACGGCTTTTCCTATGTGACCTTTAAACACTTGAGGATGGGGGGGGGGGACAAGGAAACAAAATAAAAACAAAACCCATCAAGTTTCTTGAATCTAAAAGGCAAAATCGAGCATGACGCAGCTTCAAGCTGGCAGATGCACCCCTCACCCACACAATCACTCAAGGAAAACAGGACGCACTTCAGGAGACCAGAGAAGGGAGGGGACATTTTTATTAAAGACATCCAACAGCATTGTCCTAGTGCCCAGTACTCCAGCTCTCTTTGGTGTTTCCGCCAAAACGAAAACTTGGAATAAACCGTCATGGTAGCCTCGTAAAACATGAGGGGAAAGCACCAGGATCAGGAAAGGGGTAAGCACCAAGCAACCGTCCAAAAGGTCTTAAGCAACAAAGAGTTGCCCTGTCTCATCATATTTTCCGGCAAAAGCTGTATCTGAAACACCACTTCCACAGAAGCAAGGCCAACAGAGTACTGCTTCAGCATTCTCTGTACCGCAGGGAGACTTCCCAGGTCTAGGTCAATTCACAGTGGCAACTGTGGCTGGGACTGCTCCCTCCAAGAACCACCGTTGGGAACACAAACAGCTCTGACCCACCCACTCCCTCCTAGCTCCCATCTGTTTTCACAGAAGAGCCATCTAGAGTGACTTCTTTCCACCTTGCAGTCTTGGCATCTTCCTCCCGGCAGCGTCTGCAGCTGTCACTACCATCCTGCTACACTAAGCATCATGGCCACCGTGTAGACAGGCATCACGAGAGTACCTGGAAAATACTATGTCCTCCTTACTCTCCTTGACCACACGGGTAACACCCTTCCCTCGTTGTGCTTCAACTTTCTTTGGATTTGCCTCCAAATCCTCAACAGTGCCTACTAGAACTGCACAGGCAAATTCATCCGCAGTCAATGTGGGTTCAGCAGAAGGCAAAGCTCTGCATAACTTGTACACATCCAAGCCACGTTCTTGAATACCCCAGAATCTCCTCAGCGCAAAGAAATCTTTGCATCAATTCCCCATCCCTAGCCTTCCACCAGGCTCGCTACCTTTGTCTGTAACCAATATCAGATGGCTTACAGTTTTGTCCCGGTTTCATTTCCGTTGCTTGGATAAAAGGACAGGACACAACTTAAGACACAAAACGTTCTTTTTAGCTCACAATACTAGGTTATAGTCCAGCACAGTGGGAAGTCAGGGCAGCACGGATTTAGAACAGCTAGTCATCTCTCAGTCCCCGTCAAGAGCATAAAGAGAGGAATGCGGCTTCTCGCACACATCTCCCATTCTCCCGTGTATGGTCTGGAACCCAAGCCCAGGGAATGACACCTCTCACTTCTAGGCTCAGCCCACATCAATCGGCCTAATCAAAACAGTCCCCTCACAGATTTCCCACAGGCCAACCTGTTCTAAACCATCCCTCACTGAGACTCTAAAGTGTGTGAAGGCAACGGCTAAAATTAACTGGCCACCACAAAGTCCTGGAGCGGTTTCCCTGCTTCGGTGATGCGACACAGTGCAATCCTTCTGATGCCATCTTTCCTGCCTCACTCACCTTAGCTGGAGAAATGCCTTCCATGACCTCCGCTCAGGATTTATATCCTACACACACACACACACACACACACACACACACACACGCGTCATCTTAATTTATATCCTCCAAATATCTTATGCATATCTCCATCCCTGGTCTTGCCAATCCAATCGTGATGCTACCAAATAAATATTGGCACCATTGAGTCCCCTACTAGACTTGGAATTGGAGCTAGGGGCAAGGCCTGTGTTCTGCAGCATAGAGGACACACTCCACGGATGCTTCTGAAATGAGTGTATGTGATGAATCGGACCCCATGGAGGAGTCATGAGAATGATCTGTCTTCTTTAGCGTAGGTCTGTGGGATGGAGGGTCCTCTTACCACTGTGAGGTAAAGTCAACAAACTCTGCGGAGAACTTGTCTGCTGGGAGCTGCGGGGACGGCTCTTCTACCACTTGTTTTAACTGCTGGAAGGGAGTTCCCCAAGAGTCATAGGGAAACCGGAGGATGGCCAGCTCAATCTGAAAGGAGGGAAACAGGGGGAGGCAACCATTTAGGGAGGGTTCTTAGGAAGCAGCCGTGTTCCTTTTCAGGAGGACTAGAGGTGAAGTTCAAGTACAATTAGGGAAGAAAAATAAACTAGAAACCCATCCTCACAAAAATCTTAGAGCTATTTTTTTAATATTATCTTAGTAGCGACAGCTATTTAGACCTACTAAAATAAACGAGCCCCCTGATAACACCCAGAGTGCTAGTTAATAAAAAAAAACTTATCAGCCAAGAGCACTGAAGTTCAAGACAGGAAACAACCAGTTTTTCAACTATCTGGCCAGAAACCAACGCATAACTTTGGCAGCACTGTGCCTCTGCTGCCACCTACAGGTCCCTCGGTGAAATGGAAAATTTAAAAAAAAAAAAGTTACCCGGACCAAATGACTGATCTTTTTTTGGACTTGCGTAAAGGCCACTCTGCTGTTACAGAATCACATGTTTTCTGGGCAGGGACATGGAATAACTCACTGGATATAATCAGCTGCTGGTCCTGGGCAGGAGCCAGGACCACAGTGGATAATTCCAGACCTCAGAGACACACGGACCACGTAGACAGAGGTAAGAGATAAGGCACCAACTGACTGCAGTCACAGGGCCATGCTGGGGGAAAGTACATTGTCTGTCGTTGTGTTCTTAGGATAGATGACTTCAACATATAAAACTTCCACCATGAAAATGTGCAGTGCAGAGCTGGGGACGGCAGCCAGTTGGAAGAGTGCTTGTACAGCATTCAAGAATCCAAGAGTTCGATCCCCAGCATGGTATCAAACTAAGCATGGTGGTGCATGCCTGTGAGCCCAACACTTTATGAATGGAGAGTGGATCAGAAGTTAAAGGTCATCCTGGGCTACATATAGATTTTGAAGCCAGACTGGGTTACATGAAATCTGGTCTAAAAAAAAAAAAAAAAAAAACTTAAAAAAAATACACAGCTTAGTGCATTTGGCCTACCAGGACCCACACATTAGTATTCATTTCGCAACTTAAGTTTCTTGTCTTGATTATAATCATTTAATCTGAACTATAAGAAATTGATTAACCCCATGTCTATTGGAAAGACTGTCTATGAGAATACATGAGTTGCTGAAGGTCATATGATAGTAAAAGACAGAAAAATTTGGATGGCCAGATCACACTCAAGGGTTTCCACTGTACCACACTGCAAACAATCAGCCCGGGTAAACGGCCTGCCATCTCAGACAGGAAAGTGTGCCCAAATGTGGTGTCAATGGCATTTGCTTCTGGGTCCCCAAAGACCACCCACCGCATCCAGTTTCATGCTCAGAACCTCATAGCCCACAATGATGATTGTAGGTTACCATGGTGATGCCCAGACTCCAAATGTCAGACTTCACACTGTACCCCTTCTGGTTGAGCTCCGGGTTTATTCGTTCAGGCTGGAAAAGAGACAGACAGTTAAGAAATGGAAAGACAACTAAGATGCTATGTGTAGCTCAATAAAGACTTGGGGTGGAGAAGGAACCAATTGCCAAATGAGTTATTTGACTCTATTAATGCTCTTCCCAGGCCAAAAGATCGGGTAATCACGAGCTATGAAATATCTCCATAGGAGTTTCCTCCCTTATATTGGTCTTAAAGGCAGCAACGAATCCAGATCCCTCATATCAAATCTTAACTGCCTTAAGAACAAGGGTCCATGTTCACACTCTCCATCTGTTAAAATCATCCCTGGTAAAAGAAACCAGCAACTCAAAACCCATTCAAAAGAAACTGAAGAAGTTCCCAGATACTGTCCGATGTTAAGAGGCCTTAGGGACCCTTACTCAGACATGGACAAGATGTTTTCAAACCCAAACACAAGTCCATTTCCAAAATGAACATTCTCTTCCCAGCTGAAAGAATGTCAAGGTCTTGCTAGTGCGCAGGGAGTAAGCACAGGCGTTCAGGTGTTCTGGGATGACCACACCTGCTTTGTGTGGGGAATCTGAGTTATTCACAGTCTTCCATCCTTAGCAATCAAGCTGATACTTGCGTGCAAATCAGTGTGGAAAATGTATGACACTGTGTATTACTTACATGAATTTTCAAACAATATGCCACTTCAACTTAATTTTGAAAGGTAATACATACACATATATATAATATATACATATACACACATATGTATATATGTGCATATGTATATGTGTATACATATGTGTGTATATGTATGTATATATGTATATATATATATAAATATTGTGTGTGCTATGATTTGCAAGCTTGTGTCATCCCAAAGTGCACATGTTAAAACCTTATCCCACCTGTGACCATGACAGGAGGCTGTATCTTGATAAGATGATTGTGGATTTGGGGTGGATTCCCCGTGGATAAGGTTAATACCCTCATAAAAGAAGCCTGAGACAGATTCCCCTGCTCTTTCCATGACATGAGGACCAGCAAGGAGCCACAAGGAGCCAGAGAAGCAGGCTCTCACCACGCCCTGAACCTTCCATTATCTTTACCGCGGACTTCCCAGAGTAAAAAGCCCATAAAAACTATCTGTGGTCTGTAGGGTACCTAGTTTGTGGTATTTTGGTTATATAACTTCAAAGGATGGAGATAGTACATGGAGCGAGTGACTGATGATTTCTGGCATAAGACCCTTAAGAAAACGACCCAATGCAGACTATTTCTTGAATCTGAGGTTTATTTCAATTTTCCCTTATAGTCATCCATTTCTTATTTTCTGTCCTGGTTTGGCATGTAGCACAAATAATAAAAACCCAGAGACAGATATTGGGGTTCAACCTGAAGATCAGAAAAGCAAAGCAGCCAGCCACTAGAGAGCTCTCCCCTCTAAGAAATCCTCAGTCTGAAATGGCAATCCTGCCTGCAGGAATCCTCAGAATGAGACTGAGCTGAGAGCCGTCTCTTCCCGTCTATATTCCTCATTCCTCTCTAGCACTGGGATTAAGGACATGCACCGTTACCGCCCAGCTTCTATGCCCAACTAGTGTGGCTACGGGGATTAAAGGTGTGTGCCACCACTGCCTGGCCTGTATGGCTGACCAGGAGCTGTTTTATTCTCTGATCTTCAGGCACGCTTTATTTATTAAAATACAAATGAAATGTTACTACAGGTGCATTTCTCAGCACAAGCACACACACACACACACACACACACACACACACACACACATACCCCTCCGGGTGCTGAACTTACAGCCATGTATGGTTTGCAACCCGCATCAATTGTTTTAGCGACAGAGTCCACCAGATAGCCACTGATTCCGAAGTCACACATCTTCACTTGGCCCAGTGCATTAATGAGCACGTTAGAAGGCTTGACATCTGAAAGAAAGAGTGACGATTCACGTCTCCACCACTAGATGGCTCTAGGCTCGTCACTCGTTTTGTACTTCAGCCTCTGCCAAGCTGCCCGACACCAATGTCACCGCAATCCTTGCTTTTTCCCTCTTGGTTTTTAATTCTTCACATTTTTGTCTGTATCTTTCGGGGTTATGAAACACCAAAAGGGAAAGCCTGTCTCCTCTGCTCATCACTTCATGGCTGCCACACACATAGTAAGAACTAGAAAACACGATTACCAAACCAAATGTCCCATGTAAAGTGATCTTGCGGGGCTAGGGAGATGACTCAGTGCATAGAAGTGCTTGTCATCCATGGTGACTTGAGTTCAAATACTCAGCACCCATGTAAAAAGCCTGCTGCAGTGTGTGTGTGGGGGGGGGGGGGTGAGTGAGTGTCTACAATCACAGTATCCTTGTGGGAAGAAAGAAGACACAGACAGAACCCCCCCAGAAGTGTGGGCCAGCTTGATGAAGGGCAGTGAATAACAAGATATTGTTGGAAGAGGTTGCCCTTTGACCTCTATCAAGTGAGCTGTGGCATGAAAGTACCCACCCTTACACACACATGCAGCACATATATTATATGCATATACACAGAGAAAATAAAGTGCTCTATTGAATAATCGGCGTGAGAGTACAAGGCTGAAGAATGAAAGCCTGTGAACGCAGTACTTTAGAGACGGGGACAGGGATGGGGAGGGGATCCTTTAGCAACATAGCAAGTCTGAGACCATCCTGGGCTGCAGGAAACCCTGTCTTATAAAAAAATAAAAAGTAAAAAACAAAACAAAAATTTTTCAATATCATTTTTCTCTTAAACTGGGACATACCAAATATAATTTTATTACTTCCGTAGTTTTGTATATATTCTAGCAAAAAAAATTGAATATTGCAATATTCTGAAGAAAGTGCAAACTTCCATGCTTACAGATAATCTGAATGCTTGTTGCTCGATAGTCTCACTTCCTTCTTCTAATCCACCCTCCTGTTTCTCCAGTGAACATAGGAATGGCAGGCACACTGTGCAGGTCATTTAACATCATGGCCCAGCTCGCAGATTTTAAGAATTACCCCATGCACAGTCCTTAGTACCCATCAGTACCCATCAGTACCGCTACTAATGTCCTCAGAAAGCCTCTTAATCTACAAACTGCAGGGTGTCCCCGACTAGAACCTTCCAACAATAATCTGCGCCTTGTTTTTCTTATATTACTTTATATATGGTACTTTCCTATTTTCAGGCTGTTTTGTTGAAGATTTCTTAGCTATCTCTTTATTGAGAATTCCTACAAGGAATTTTTTAAATTGATTTATTCTTAAGTAAGTCTCTCTCTATATATGTGTAAGTGCAGTGTCCCCAGATGAGACAAGAGAGTGTTGGATCCCCCTAGGACTAGAGTTACAGATGGTTGTGAGCCACCATGTGGGTTCTGCGAATTGAATCTGGGTCCTCTGTAAGAACAGTCAGTTTTCTTAAGCACTGAGCCATCTCTCTAGGTCCCTAGAATTGTTTAAAAAATACATTTTCCTAGCTAAGTCTTAGGTCTTCCTCATGTTATGAAAACATCTCTACTCAAAGTGACTTTAGAGACTGAAAAGCTGTCTCAGTGGTCAGAGAACTTGTTGCTCTTCTAGAGGACCTAAGTTCCGATCACAGCACCCACATCAGGTAGTTCACAAAAATCTGTAACTCCAGCAGCAGGGGATCCAGTGCCCTCTTCTGGCCTCTGTAGGTTCTGCACTAATGTGACAGAGACACACACATACGTAAGAACACATATACTAAGTAAAAACAAAACTTTCAAGAATTGTGAGACAAATGGATGGCAAAGGATGGGTGACTACATTAGATGGAGAAACAGCAGACAGTTGGGAAGATGGCTCAACACCTAAAAGCACACACTGTGCAAGCAGCAGGGACCTCGGTTCAAATCCCTGGAATCCACATTAAGAGCTAGGCATGGTCATGCACAGCAGTGACCCCGTTCAATGAGGAGACAGGGTTTGGTTAGCTGCTTCAGTGGGAGATCCTGCCTCAAAGAAACAAGACAGCATGGGACAGAGCAAGAACCTGGCATCCTTCTATGATGTTTACATGCACGCATGGGTGAGCACGCCCACACACACACACACACACACACACACACACACACACACAAGATAACAGAAAAAGAAGAAAACTGGGAAAGAGAAAGCAAAAATAGAGACAGCGTTATTTTTTCCCCACTTCCTGCAGCCTGGAAAGGCTCTGCTTTGTTCAGGAGATTCCCACCTTACACCTGCACAGTCACATCTGAGGACCTGGTTAAGATGCAGCTCTGATTCGTTTTGTGACTTTGATTCTGTAACCACCTCTGCTACAGGATGCACAAAATTATAAGCTGCATTTTTTCCCTCCTTGGGTCCTTTCACATTTTCAATGATGCGTCTATAGCTCTCCTCAGTGAATTTCTATTCAATTTAGGAGTGATACAAAATTCATTTGTTTTTGTATTCTCGGCCAAGACAAAGAACGCCCAAGGCCAAGGCCTGAATCTTAAATATCTTCCAAAAGCTCATGTGCTGCAGGCTTAGTCCTCAAGGGAGCCATATGGGAGATGCTGAAACCCTTAACGGGTAGGGCTGGGAGGGATGTTTCAGGTCACCGGGAACTTCTCTTGAAGGAGATTATGGGATCCTGGTCTCACTGTCTCCCTTTTATCCCTGGCCATAAGGTAAAAGAGCTTCCTCAGCAACATGGTCCAACCATCATGCACTGACTCCTGCCTCACCTCTGGTCAAACAGTCCCAAGGTCAGTTAACTACAGACTGAATCCTCACCTCTGTGATTCAAACTAAACCTTTCTTCTTTGTGTCAAGAATTTCGCCACAGTAACAGAAGATTAATACAACTGCTTCCATTTGTTGTCGTCCCAACAAAGCCGTCTAGTTCTCCCGCCCAGCTCAGCCCCACCCCTACACACACAGGGTCGAGTGGGAGAGGAAAGGAAAACCCCAGGCAAAAGAAACGAACTTAGGACAAGGAACCACCAAGAAAGCTCGACACGTGCTTACCTCGATGGATGACAGAGAGCTTACTGTGTAGATGTTCTAAGGCTTTTACAATCTACGAGAAAAGCAGAGTGGATTTATTGACCCCATCGCTGGAAAGGATCTGAATGTTGTGTGTTCGATTTTATCAACTCCCCCTGCTTAACGTTGCTGAGGGAGTGATTTTTCTCAAAGAGCAATGGCCCCTAATCAGGAACACAACAGTAAGTCACCCAATCGGGCTCCTCCCACCAAGGAGGATTGTATCTTACAGCAGAGATGCCTCCTTCTTCTCTCTGAAGCATCATGTCCCCCCACCTTCCTGAACCTTGGTAGCCATGAAGGCTGCCTTGTCTTCTTACTTCTTTTACACCGTAGTGCTAAGAAAACATAAAAAAAAAACAAACCCTTGACCAAGAAAGGTGAAACCAGCACATGAGTACAGGCATGGAATGGTTGTCACAGAGGACTTACACATGGCTTGGAGGCCCTGAGGGTAAGGTTTAATTGTCGACTTGACATGATCTCTAACTACCTTGGAGGAGAGTCTAATGAGAGACTGTCTAGCTCAAGTGGACCTGTGGGCATGTCTGTGGAAGGTTATCTCGATTGTGTTCACTGAAGGGAGAAGAGCCCGCCCACGGTGGGTGGTGCCACTCTTTGGGTAGAAGATTCCATAGAAATATAAGAAACAAAATTCATGCACTGATTCATTGCTCTCTGCCCTGGACTGTGAACGTAATACAGCTAACTGCTTGAACCTCCTGATGCCTTGCCTTCTCTGCCACAGCGGCCTGGAACTCGGAATCAGGAGTTAAATAAACCCTTGCTCCCGCAGGCTGCTTCTGTCAGGGTTTTGGGTTTGTTGTTTGTGTATCACAGACAAAGAAATGAAACTAAGATAGAGGCATTTGGCATGGTTTACCAAACCACGTCCACGGCTGCACGTACTACACAGAGACTGAGAAGAAAGCACTGATCCAGCCTCCCACTGACTCTGTACCCAACAGAATCTATTGTAGTAGCAGATCTAACAGCTAGAGGGCAGGGATGAGGCAAAGATACAAATCTGGAATGTCTCCCATTCCCTCGAGTAGGCAAGGTTCATGATGTACTCACAGAAACTGCTATCTTCCCTAAGATATCCTCTGGAATTGTCTGGCCTTTATCAATAACTTGTTTGTAGAATTTATCTAGTGACGTATCCATGAGCTCCATGCATATCCAGACGTCACCCTGGAGATTAATAAGTTCAGGAATTGTCAATGGGGGAGGGGGGGTGGGGAGAGGGGAAAAAAATAGCCCGCAGTTTTTCTGAAGGGTTTCTCCTCAAGATTTTAAAATCATTTAGAAAGCGAAACAAGATTGTTTCCAAAGGGCAGTCCAGCAGAGAGCAGGGAGACTCCGATGAGATCGGAGACTCTTTAAGTTGCTGGTCTCCATGGACACTGAACTGAAGGATCACCTACCTCCCGGAAGAGAGCACCATAGAAGGTGACGGTAAAGGGACAGTCCACTGTCCTCATGGAAACGTCCAGATCCATCAGTAGCCGTTTCTGCTCCTGGCTATTAACTGTGGCCCGGATCCGCTAAATGGGAGCACATGGGAAACGTATGGTTATTCCTCTGAGGAAGAGTCAGTTAAAAAGACAGGACCCCACGAGAGCTCCAGCCTCACAACAGAATCAAATGTTACAGTGTTAGCAGAAACCTGGCCCACAGCATCCCTAAGCATTAGCTATTGGAACAAACGAAAAGCAATGAAGATGGTTGGCCATTTGATTCCCCAATCAGTCTGCTTAGAAGCAAACACACGGTGAACTTCAGAGAGGGGCAAGTCCGTGGAGAAGCACTTCAAAGGTACCAACACAATCAATGTTTATGTCAGCTCAATGCAAAAGGTGACAACATTGATTACTTTCTGCTTCGCTGAGATGCCAAGGTTTTAGGAAAAGAAAATCAGCTGGGTTTGGAGAGACAGCTCAGCAGTTTTTTACAGAGGAGCCAGATTTGGTTCCCAGAACCCACACGGCAGCTCACAAGTGTCTGTAACTCTAGTTCCAGGGAATTTAGTGTTCTCTTCTGGACAGACATGGTATACATACATACTATCAGGCACACACATATACGATGTGGAATTCCTTTATGTATGCTGTGAAAACCACTGATTAATAAAGGAACTGTCTTGGCCTGTGTTAGGGCAAAAGAATAGAGCTAGGTGGGGAAAACTAAACTGAATGCTGGGAGAAGGAATGCAGAGTTTAGAGAAGCCATGTAGCCCCACCAGAGACAGATGCCAGAATTTTACCCAGTAAGCCATAGTCTCTTGGTGATACACAGATTAATGGAGATGGGTTAATTTAAGATATGAGTTAGGCAAAAGTACAGTTAAGCTATTGGCCAAACAGTATTGTAAATAATATAGTTTCTGTGTGGTTAATTCATGGTCTGATTAGCTGGGAACAAACAGGCGGCCTCCTACTACACACACACACACACACACACACACACACACACACACACATATATATATATATATATACACATAAAAATAAATCTTTCCAAAAAATAGCAAAAAAGGGTAAAATTCCCACTTCTGGAAAATGTCAAAGCACCATAGCTATAGTCAACCTTAGGTACTATGGTGGTTTGAAAGAAAATGGCTCCCAAAGGGAGAAGCACTATTAGGGGGTGTGGCCTTGTTGGAGTAGGTGTGGTCTTGTTGAAGTGTGTCACTGTGGAGGCAGGCTTTCAGGTCTCATATATGCTCAAGATACTACCCAGTGTTGTAGTTTACTTCCTGTTTCCTACACAAGATAAAGAACGCTCAGTTACCTCTCTAGCACCATGTCTGCCTGCACACCACCATGTCCCACCATGATGATAATGGACCAAACCTCTGAATTGTAAGCCACCCAATTAAATGTTCCATTTATCAGAGCTACCGTGGCCATGGTGTCTCTTCACAGCAATAGAAACCCTAACTAAGATAGGTACCCTTAGGAAATTCATTCGAGGACAAAATTGGTAATAAAAGTCACAGATGATTGTATCTCTAATAGAAAATTCTGTCGTTTGGACATACATCTTTCCACTTTCTAAACTCACCTCTAGAGTACTCAGATCTACTTAAGACATACAGGCTGATTCCAAACTGCCCATAGCTCAAATATCTAAGAAATCAACACTCGATGTGTTTTACCCTTCTTTTCTCACAAATATAAACAATTTGTTTTCTCAGTTTTTGCTTCTTGACTTTCAAGGGATGTTCTTTTAAAATAATACAATATGTAATTAAAGAGGGTTTTGTTTAGAATCTGATTGTATAAAAACAACAACAACAACATAATACTTTGAGATAATAAAGGAACTTTTAATTTGGGTTGGTATTAGATGAGGTTTTTTTTAGGGTACTATTAATTATTTGAAGTGTCATAAGTTACATGGCAATAGGGACTAGAGAGATGGCTTGGTGGTTAAGAGCACATACTGTGCTTGTGGAAGACCAAAGTTTCGTTCTTGAACTCAAATCAGGTGGCTCACAACTACCTATAATTCTAGCTCCTGGAGACCTGACATCCTCTTCTGGCTTCCAACGGCATCTGCATCCATGTGTACACAGACACACACAGACACATACACACACACTCACACAAATTCTTTAAAAATTAAAAGTGGGGGACAGGGAAAACTTAGAAAATAAACAGAAAGCAGATATGACACAGACTGGCCGAGCACCTTCCTCAAAGGTCAAGGGAAATACTGATTGCTACAGAGTCCTCTTTTCATTCTACAGTGGGCTATTTTGCTTCTGTGAAAAGAGCCAGCTCACAGCTGAGATGGGCAAGGGCATACGCTGAAGACATGACCCATTTTCCGGAACATCAACACTACCTTCACCGCCATGATCTGCCCGCTGGGCACGTGTCGCATCTTCTCCACCACCCCGTACGCACCTCGCCCCAGCTCCACTATAGGTTCCAAGTCATCTGCCTTCACCTCAAAGTTCTGCAAGGAACAAAAGTCGTCACAAAAGAAGTAAGTGGAAACTAAGCAGGGCACTGAGTATGATGTCTTCAGTCTGGTTTCTTAGGGCATTGGTATGAGAGCTGGGCCACACGCTTTTCTAACATATCGAGATGCCACTCAAAGCAGAGAGTACCGGTAGATGTGTTAGGGTTCGATGGTAGACAACTCGCTGGCCCCCAACACCAGGCCAAACTCCACCCAACTAGGCTTTCAAACTGTGCCTCCGAAGCTATACTGAAGCTCCTTCTCATCTGTGACTGGCTACTAGCAACTAGAGCTGTGTGGCTTTGATAAACACGCTCCTGAGAGAGCCATCTATCCCCCTCTAAAGCCCTCTGTGGGCATCACAATCACTTGATTGCAATTCCTGATTCAAAAATAACAAAAGCTCCACCTGTCAGCTCCCTTTTAACCCAAAAGCCTTTTTGGTACAGCTGAAAGGGACAAAGTGTCGATCACTACCATGCGACCGTTCTCACCTGGTTTCCGATAGAAATGCAAGCCTTGGAGTCTAAATCTCGAGGTGGCCTAAGTAAGAGAAGGACAAAAGAAGCAGCATGAAATAGTTGGTCAACCATGTCCTTCCCAAACATGGCAGCTGTTGGATTTGCTCCAAGGAAACCGGTCAAGGGAACAGTGGAACGGTGGGAGGAGTCAAGCAGACAGAGGAACAGTGGGAGGAGTCAAGGGAACAGAGGAACAGAGGGAGGAGTCAAGCGGACAGAAGAACAGTGGGAGGAGTCAAGGGAACAGGAACAGTGGGAAGAGTCAAGGGAACAGAGGAACAATGGGTGGAGTCAAGGGAACAGGAACAGTGGGAAAAGTCAAAGGAATAGAGAAACAGAGGGAGGAGTCAAGTGGACAGAGGAACAGTGGGAGGGGTCAAAGGAACAGGGAATGGTGGGAGGAGTCAAGGGAACAGAGGAACGGTGGGAGGAGCCAACTGAACGGAGGACCGGTGGGGAGGAGTGTGGGGCCTGAAATGAAATGCATTTGGATTTTACTCGCATCATCTCTTTGATTATCTACTTCACCCTTAACATGGGGCTATGAATACAGATACTCAGTGGTATAGGGTTAAGTGTTAATTGAGATACTCCAAGTAAAATCCTACTTTAAATATTCAACACATCAGAGATACAACACGTCGGAGATACAATACATCTGTGTATCACAGAGAGCAACGTTTTCCAATCACGGGTGGTGAGCCCATGTGCTGTGCAACTGCAGTGGTTATGAAAATCTGGCAGTAGGAAAAGATCTTCTAACAACTGAAAGCTAATTCAAAAACAAACCCATAATGAAGTTGAGATGTCTCTGGTGGCATTCACCTGTGCTGCATGGGGTGCCATCACCACAGCCTTGGTTCTGAGCACACAGCATGCACGCTTTGTATGGCACATGCCACCACATACCACGAAACACCAATAAACGGTGCGTGAGGCACCTTGGATCCAGTCTGAGACTACTGCTTATTAACGTTGACGTGCTTGCACTAGACATACAAACCTTTCTGCTTTCATAGAAACATAATGGCTTCACGATGGGAAACAAGGCTTCACCGCTCTCCTACCATGCCTGCTTAGTGTTTAGGTATTCAGGTGGTGTGAACTGCATTGAAAGGCTGAATTTTGAAAGCTGCTGTTTGAGTGCTGGCTTGACTTTCATAAAACAGCAGTTAAATGGATTTTGGTTTTAGATGAGGGAAGAATTTCCAAAATTTTCTAAAGTGGCCCTAAATATAGTCCTGTTGTTTTGTAAGACTTGGTTATAGCATGGTTATAGCATTTTCAGTATTGATTGTTAGGATAAAAATACTAACCAACTCTGAGAAACATCGGAGACACCCTACATATTGCAGTTGTAAATATTCAGTCCTGATTAAATTGTGTATGTTAAAAATACGCAAGCACAACTGTCTCATTAGTATACAATTTTGCTTTAAATCATTAATCAATGGTTAAATTCTACATATGTGAAAGAATTGTCTTAAAATAAAATGATTTATTATCAGTAGATGTCTGATATGTATTCCCCTTCAATACCTATATACCTGAGATTAGATTTAGAAATTGTTGAATAAAAATGGGTCATGAGTGGAGAAAGTCTAAGAAGCCTTGATACAGGCAATAATGCTACAGGGATAGGCAAGAAACCCTTTCACTCAAGAGTGACAAATTATTTGATAATTTTTACTATTTGTTTCTATAATTGTTTTTTTTAAAGTGGAATATGGTCCTGTTAGCCCATAAAATTTATAGAATCTAAGAACCCCCAAATATTATATGATCCCCTCTCTGCTTCAGTAGGTGAACAAAAGTTCAAGGGAGGCAAAGTGACTTGTTCTCAATCACAAAGAACTCAGGTCCCCTGACTTCCATCTAGGCATACTTTCGGTTCTACCAGGCCAAGTCAGGCGGCATTTCTTCTGTGCATAGGGAACATTCTATTCTGGGATTGTCTCAGGACCCAGAGGTTTGCTGACTTCGTGTTTCCATTGTCTCTTCCTGGGCATTAGTTTTTGTTATCTGTGCTCTGGATTGGTAGAAATCAGCTGAAGAGAAAGGTGTGCAACTAACCAGTAACTGAGAAAGGTTCTTTCTTGAAATAAATGCACCAAGAGTAAGAGATGCTGAGGCACATGTGGTTAAGACGATTAAACACACAGAACAAACAGAAGGTGCAGACAGGACAAAGGCACTACCCTTACAAAGAAAACTACCTAGCAACTCAAGTGTCTTTGGATGCTCAGTCACACCAGAACTGCCTGCAGAATAAATCAAGAGAAACAGAGGGAAGGAGGGAAGAAGAGAAGATGAAAGGAAGAAAGAGATTAAGAATCACTTGCCACCCTAGTTAGAGCTAACTGTCAACTTGACAAGTCCACAATCCTCTGAGAGAAAAGCCTTAATTTAGGGATTGCTTAGATCAGATTGACCTGTAGGCAAGCCTGTGGGAAAACTGTCTTGATTATTAATGATGTAGGCGGACCCAACTCACCGTGGGTGGTGCCCTTCCTAGACGCGTGGACTTGGGTTATATAACGAAACTAGATAAGCATTAACCTGTGACTGAGCGAAAGAGTGAGCCAGAGAGCAGCTTTCCTCTATGATTTCTCCTTTCATGCTTCTGGTTCACTTCCTGCCCTGACTTCTCTCAGTGATGGACCATGACCTGGAAACACAAGTCAAATAAATCCTGGTTCACTTCCTGCCCTGACTTCCCTCAGTGATGAACCACAACCTGGAAGTGTGAACCAAGCCAATCCTTTCCTCCTCGGAGTTGCTTTGGTCAGAGTATCTTATCACAGAGGAGCAGAAAGAAAATTAGAACCCTTGCTGGCAGCTCGTTTTTCCCGACTCCTCTGTAGTACGCTATTTATCGCTTCTGCTGAAACCAAACAAACGTATAAAATAACGAAGACAAAGGAGGACTACAAACACAGCTTTGAATGCCATCTAAGATTTTCATGGCAAGCCCCTCCTTACTTCACAAATCGTTTCGTGTTGGCAGAACACTGAAAGCTTTTCTAGGCTAACTTTAAACATGAGACTGGGAGGGAGAGAGAGAACAAAACCAAAGATTTGTGTGCATGTCACATACATGTACGTGTAGTGCTTCTGAGCAGGCAATTTCTCGTCAGAGAATCCTTTCGGAAGCATCAAGTTTCTAAGAACTCATTTCTCATTGTTTTATGATTTATTTGTATATTTTTAATTATGTGTATGCGTGGGTATGTACACATGATTGCAGGCGCCTGCGGAGGCCAGAAGAGGGTGTCAGATCCCCTGGAACCAGAATTACAGGTGGCTGTGAGTCACCCAACATGTGTACTGGGAGCTGAACTCAGGTCCTTGGCGAGAGAAGTAAAGCACTGACAACTTCTGGATCATCTCTCCGGCCCCTAATTTCTCATTCTGAGAACAGTCAAAGCTGGCATTTCTTCAGCTATTACAATTTGTTTGTTCAAACTGTCACAGCCCTCTCCAAGAAAGACAAATGCAGCTTAAAATGCATGACGAATAATAAGATCTTTTGCAACTATTTAACACCCTTCCTTGGTAAAACTACTGAGGAAAAAGAATGATTGTTTGTGGTTCCCTCCATTTTCGTGCCAATCAATGAAGTCATTAAACAGAACTTCTTCCAGATCTAATACCTTCTATTCTAAACCACGGCTTGGCAAACTGCAGCTTATGACCCAGTTATGGAAGACTTTCAGAAGTTTAATAATTCTACAGTATTCTATAAAAAACACCCAACAAAGGGCATACAACTGATGCCATCGTGGCCTGATGTAGCCCCAAATAGTTACTCTCCAGCTTTCCCAAATGTTTGCTGCCCCTGACTCCATACTCTGCTCACTTTTAACCTCAGCCTAAGAGGACATGGTGCCATATTTCCACATATGAAAAACGAAAACCAGATGTTTGGTGATTTTATGGAGATACATAATTGTCAAGTATACTGAGTCTAAAACTCATGTCACCTGATCCTCAACTTTGACCTGAGAAGGAAGGGAAGACGGAAATAAGAAAGTTGGATAAAATGCTTTACCCAAGCCGTGATTCCTGTGCAAATAAGGCTGAAGCAAGGAACGGGTTCCCGATACTCAGGCCTCTAATGAAAATGACTAATCCACCCAAGCCCCGGGCCTCTGGGTTCATCAAGTCTGCCAAAAGCATCAAAGGATAGGGCCAAGACCGACAGCTCAGGCTGGATTAGCTGACACTGTGCTCCCTCTGTTCAGGGTTGGACACATAAGTTTGCCTGAGGGGGTGAACCTCCACAGGAGGCTAAAAGCCGTGGGTGGATATTCTTGTCAATTATTCAATATCTTATTCCTCTGGGGGAAAGAACCAAACTTAGTACAAAATCTTTTCCCTGGAAGACCAAAGGTATTCCAAAGGACGCCAAAGACATGTATTTCATATGTACACCAGTGATAACCTAGTTTGATAATTATTTATTTATCTACAACTCTATGCAAGGAAACAGCTCATTGGTTACTAGTACATGAATTATTCGTTAATTTTATTAAACACTCACCTGCTATGCAAGTAATCGGCTCACTGCTTACTATCACACGCATTATTTATGTTATTAAATACCCACCTGCTTTGTAAGTGATCAGCTCATTGATTAATATTACATTTATTATTTGTTTATCTTAGTACGCACTCACCTGAGTCAGAGACATTACTGGGTCATCTATATAAAACAGCTTCTTTAACTTTTATGATATTCATGGCTGCTATGTCTCCACTTCAGTGGGAATAATTGACATCAAAAGACATAAAATGATTTAAGATTATTCAATAAGAAAATGGAGCCAGGTTGTGGTGGCTCACACCTTTAATCCCAGCACTTGGGAGGCAGAGGTAGGTGGATCTCTATGAGTTTGAGGCCAGCCTGGTCTACAAGAGCTAGTTCCAAGACAGTTACACAGAGAAACCTTGTCTCAAAAAACAAAACAACAACAACAGCAAAATGATATTGGAACCCAGAGCTATAACATAATGACTTCTCACTAAAGAGAACTTGCTAACAACAAGCTTACTAACCAAGAACTGTTGGGTCTGATCTTACATATTGCTAAGACAACTGAGCCTCCAATATCACTAGGTTTATAAGCCAGCTTGTATGCTAAGAAGTTATGCCACAAAACTAGACAACTTGAAGCTACCTTTCACCAGGCAACTATTATAGCAGACCAAGAGACAAGGACATGTAAACTTAATAGTGATCACACCATTCAGGCCTAATCTTCTAAAAAAAAAAAAAGGTAAAGCTTGGTGTAGCTAGAAATCCTGCCCAAATTAAGGTATTCAACTGGAGAAGTTTGGAGTCCAGACAGACACTTAACCATGAAGCTAGCTGAAGGATTTTGCACACAACACCTAACACTTGAATGGTTCTACTGTTTCACTTCTCAAGGGAATAAGAACAGCTCCCCATCACACACAACAAGTGTCTTGTCAAGCAAGGTTAAATGAACTGATAATTATTATCATAGAGTTGATTTGGAACTAGTTACTACCAGTCAAGGGAGGGGACAACTCAGAAACCTGAAGCAAAGACATGCCGGCGCCAATGACACAAGAATGAGTACATGACGAATCCACATAGCTGAGCTAAGGAATGGCACCCGGTCCCAGGTTCTCTGCACCTACTAGAGCATGGCAGGGATGGGAGAGGTGTCCTGTCCATAGCAAAGATTGCCTTGAAAATTATAAAAGGCAGAAGCTCTATCTTTAAAGATACATTTTAAGCCCCAGAGTTCACAAGACTCCATGAGCAAAACAATGCTGAAGTTCACCAAAACAATGCTCTTGAGTTTACACAGTGGAGCAAAACCATACACTAAAAGCATGCTCTATTCCAAGAAGTGACCGTCTAGAAACCTCTCCTGTCCTTGTTTGGGTTCGAGACCATTTGTTTATACCAAGAAATGCTTTCAAGATTCATGAAGAACAGAAATTGGCAAATATTAGGAATGGGAAAATCATAAAATTTTAAAGGGAAGGATTGTAAGGCATCTGAGTGGTTGGCTTAGGATAAATACATCTTTTTTTTTTTTAATAGCTAAAGTCAAGCCCCATGTGCCAGGCAAGTGCCTTAACACTGGATCACATGCTCAACTCACTATAAGAATATGGGTTTAGGAACTGGGCATTGTCTGTTACTCACCAATACTCATAGCAGTAAGGGACAGAGGCAGTGGGATCTCCATAAATTCAAAGTCAACCTGGTCTACACAGCAAGTTCCAGGCCAGCCAGGATAGCAAGTGAGACCTTATGTCAAAACAAAGTAAACAAACAAAAACAAAGACTGTACCTGCAGGAAAATGGATAAGGATAGAAAGCAACAAAATTAAGACCCAAAAGAGCAGTGAAACAAGAATTGTTAAGGAAATCAATAAACTTGCTGGGCCTGGTGGTGCATGCCTTTAATCCCAGCACTTGATCTCTGTGAGTTCAAGTCAACCTGTCCACAGAGCAAGTTCCAGAGCAGTCAGGACTGTTACACAGAGAAACACTGTTTCATAAAACCGAAAAAGAAAGAGAGAAAAGGGGGAGGAAGGAAGGAAGGAAGGAAGGGAGGGAGGGAGGGAGGGAGGGAGGGAGGAAGGAAGGAAGGAAGGAAGGAAGGAAGGAAGGAAGGAAGGAAGGAAATAAATATACCTAGAGAAATATATTATGCTCCTACACTAGCAGACTCAATGTAAAGTGTGAGGTCCTGACTTTGCAAATTCCATTTTAAAGAAGGGGCTTCATCTCAAGCCATATAATGAGCTGTGGGGTGGGCGATCTCAGCTCCAGAAATGTGCTGCGATAGCAGAAATTTGAATAGATACCCTAAAAATAGCCAATTAAGGAGCTAGGGAGCAGGGCCATAAGATTTAACGAGGTCCAGATGTTCTTGGGAGGCATCCTGTCCTTGAAGACACCTTGTCAATAATTTATGGCTCTTTGTTAGGTTCTCATGCCCAAAAACTAACCAGTGATTTGAGAAACTACCTATGCCCTCCTTACCCAATCCCAAGACAACAGGACATGAACTCCCTGATTACGGCATTTCCCTTTTAAAAGTTCTACCTTTCCAGGGCTCCCTGCCACACTTTTTGCACCACCACGCTGGGGTGCTGGAAAGGTGTTGGTCCAAACTTGAGTATGAATTAAAAATCCTCATGTAATTTGCATCAGAAATCCAGCTCCATGAATTCATTTGGGGACCAGGAACTTGGGCATAACAAAAGAAATCTTTTCTCCCTCCGTTGACATCCAGGTTAAACTCAACTCTTAATAAAACATTAGAAAGTATCTTTGCAAACAAGAACAAGTTTATTCTAAAACTAACAAGAAAAAAGGATGGGCTCTTTCAAGGCCCAACATAACTTTGGAATACATGTGCATACCTATACGAGAGCCTAAAAAAATAATAAAATTGATTTTCAAAAAGAACAAAGTGGAAGAAGCCATGTCCATTCCCCGTGGCAGTAATCACGACCGTGAGAGCCTTGAGGAAGAGCAGACCCATAAATCAATAGAACAGAGCAGTAAGTCAGACACGGTTCAAAGCGGCCAAGCACAACTAGCACTAGACAAAGGGAAAAGGCAACTCCATGGCGGAGAGACAGTCAGCAGCAAACTGAACTACAACGGGAACCCTAGTGGATCATATGCTACAAAAGCTTAACTCCAAATGTCTCTTAGGCTGAAATTTCTATAGAAGAACACTGAAAATCTTCAGGACCTAAGGCAAAAAAAAAAAAAAAAGCGTTCTTAAATGTGGAAGCAGAATCTGTAGGAAGAATAATAAATAGTATTCCATCAAAATCAAATTGTTCTGCTAGCTTTTTAAAAAAAAATCCTGATGAAAGAAGGAATGAAAAAGACAAATTACGTGTTAAAAGAAGTATTTCCATAAGAGATAACTGGGAAAGTTCTTGTGCATACAATACATAAATAACTCAGAAGCCAATCATGGGGCCAGAGGGATGGCTCAGTGGAGAAAGCTCTTTGCTGCCAAGCCTGGGGGCCTGGGTTCAGTACCTGTGAGCCACATGGTGCAAAGAGAATAGAACTTACTCCCTCTGACTTCCACAAGCAGGTGTGTGTGCGTGCGTGCACGTGCACACACACACACACACACACACACACACACACACACACAGGGAATACTGTATGACTAGTGAAATCAAATAAGTTATATGATCCACTCCAGTATGGATTCCTTGATTATGCGAACACTCTACAGTTGTATAAGCAGTTAAGTGAAGGTGCACAAACTGGGGAAAGGGCACACTGGACTTCTCTGCACATTTCTTCACCATCCCCTATGACGATAATTATGTCAAAGTGTCTCCCATACAGTTCTGCACAGACCAGCAGGAGGAGACTTCCTATTTTACTGTAAGCTCTCTAAAAACCAGAGAGAAATTCTAAAGAAAAAGAAAGAAAGAAAAAGAAAAAGAAAGAGAGAAAGAAAAAGAAAAAGAAAAACAATCAGTATCACACGTTTTTCACATGTACAGTTGGAGAGAACCCCAGATTATGCAGACAAAAATCCCCTTCCACCAAGCCCAACATTCACGTAGGTAGAGGAAGAATTCCCTCCCACAGATCTTCATGAAAAGAACATTCCAACTGACTCCAGTCTTTCGGCTACCCTAGAGAGTCTCTTCCTGCTGCTGCATGGACTCCAGGGGCCCCTGTCCCGGACAATAGGTTGTTTCATGAGCACATCCCAACACTAGGGGCTGCTCTTTCTGTCGGATGCATCACAGCGAAGACAAAATTCCCTTTACCAGGAGGCCTAGGGAACTGAAGACCTAAAGACTCAGGGTTCTCTCTCGGTACTTTCTCTGCCTCTCTAGGGCCTCTCCTGTGGTTTCTCGTCTTGGAGTCCCCAGTCCTAGTGAGCAGACTGGTTCTTGGCCCTCCAGCTGGAAGGGAGGGGAGCAACCCAGCCAACTTCACAGACATACAAGAGGATTTGAGCTCACTAAGGGCTTTGGGCCAAAGCTTCAGCTAATACAGAAGCATCCCTTTAGCTCACCTTGCATTCTGATTAAAAATACAGGATTAAGTGTCAAAGTGCAGGCACGCATCACATACCATCCTCCCATTTCAACTCCATTTTCAGAGTAGTGCTCCCCCACACACACATAGACTTATCTGTCTGTTCGTTGATATCTACAGGAAGAAGTTGAGACAGTCCACACCCGGGGAGTTTGCTGAGTTTATATAGGATCTCAACTACCACGTGGCATGTAGCTCTCACACAGCCAGCAATTTGAGAAACTGACTTCAAAGCTACAGAGCAATGTAGACTTACAGGCTGGTTGTTTCAGATCTCAGAAGAGCAAGGAAAGGACTCCCCTCTCCGAGGGCTGTTCCTTCTAACAACCACGAGCAAAGTCAAGACCTCATGCACGATTCCAACACTGAGTCCTCCCGGCCCCCAACACGCGCGCACACAGAGCAAGCATGTAAAACACAAGTATCCAGAATGGAACCCTCCTCTTCATGACTTACGTGGAACTGGTCTGAGGTTGTTCGAATGCTTCTTTTGGAATCTTAAGGCCCGGGTTTCGCTTCTTGCCTATGGGGAAGGACATAAGGGGAACAAGTCAGTATCTGCTTTGTTGTAGAAGAGCAAGGACTGAGACTTCCCAGCAAATGGAAAAAGTCATCACAGACACCTGCTCGCCTCTCCCAGTTCAGATTACGACTTGCAAGGGAAGCAACCAGTAAGTGACAGGGGTCAGGGCGTCAGACGGCCTCTAAAATGAAAGGTGAGGCTGAGATCGGAAATGGCATTGCCATAGACCCGGAGTGAACATATCAAGGTGAAAGTGTTAATTCTGGCTGGGACTGTGGCTCACTGGCAAAGCACTTGCCTATCCCGCACAAGACCAGGGCTTCGACACTGAAAAAGAATTGCCAGCCCTGTGGCTAAGAAGGCAGATCCTCTCTCCCCACTGAGAAACTGTCACGTTCGCTTCCTTGGTTGTTCTTTTATACAGTAATCATGATGGCCGATGACACCGGCGGGGTATTGGGGTTGCGGTCCGCTTGTTTCTGTTTTAACGCCAATCAAATCATCCTGATCCTACAGTTCTCTAAGTTGAGCAGTTGTTAGAACGGATGATGGAAATGGATACAAAAAATAAAACAACAACAACAACACTTCTCTGCTCCTCTGTCTTTACTCATTCCTCGGCTACCTACAAGAGGCTGAAAACCGGAAGAGAAAGCATCTGACTTAGTTCCCGAAGTGTGCAGCGATACAGCTGCTATGCTCTGACAAGGATTACGATGACAGATGGACTCGTGCCAGGTTATCATTTCTTTGGGGTCCAGATGGGAATGTAGCCTGACACTGCTCATCCCTAGGCTAAAATTACAGGAGAGTTTGGCTCAAGCGCCTTTGCCAATGAGTCAAAAAGAACAGACTGGAACATGGCAGCTCAGGAATCAGATTCTACTTATGCAATGATCCCAGGTCTTTGCACTTGGTGGGAGGACCCAAAGCCGAGCTGGACACAATACCTACAGTCTCGCTTCTTTCCTCATCTCCTCTCTGTACTTCACGTGGGCACATCTGAACTAATACAAGCTCTGGATGAGATCCTAGTAGACCCTAAGGAACAACATAAGAAAACAAAGTACTCTATGCGCAAAAAAAATGCCCCAAAGAACTTAGTGACCTGTTCAACACCAGAGTCAGCAATGGCCTCATTAGCATCTGTGTAGAGGTTTCCTGACACCCGGATGTGGAGTTCTTCCCACCATTCTATAAAGTCAAGAGTATAGACATGGCCGGGGAATGGGATGGGAGACATGGAGTTGCGATTTTAAAAGCTGTCAGGTTATTTCTCTTACCAAGTGACTTTCAGACTCATTTCTTTCCAAAAGATTTTTTTTTTAACGTGTATGGGTGTTTTGCCTGCATGTGTGTCTGTGTAAAACATGCACGCAGTGTCTGAGGAGGACAAAACACGCTGTGTCCCCTGAAACTGCAGTTATGACTATTGTGAGCCACCCCGTGGGTGCTAGGAATAGAACCTGGGTCCTCCACAAGAATAGACAGTGCTCTTAACCCACAGAGCCATCTCCCGAGCCCCTATCCTGGCTTTTGACTCTCAGTCTCTTTGGCTGCAAAATCCAGAGATAACATTAATATTTACTTCTCTGAACCAAATGCAAGAATCAAACCAGCCAAGGCATATGAAAAAAAAAACAATATGAAAATATATGAGCTAACCGAAGAACCTTTTCATTATGATCATACAGAGAAAATATTTCTATGTCTCATTTCAAAAAATTAGTAAGAAATCCATGAATAAAACTGGCTATGTTATCAGAACCCTAAAATCATGTATAATTGAGCTTTTTAATCTATTCTTTGGAAATTCAATATCTAGAACAATTCAGCAAGTACTACAGAGACAATAGTAGTCAATAACCAATACAGAAAGCCTTCGGCAGACATCTTCAGTAAATAGGTTTTCAGCTACCCCTTCTAGAAGAATCAGCATACACCATTACTCCTCCCTTCTCCTGAATCTCAGAGGCCACTTATTTGTGAAGTTAATGGCTCAATGCAAAGTGGATTGGCCATGGATAGGAGTTTTCACTGTGCTGCCCGGTGCTGAGTCTGATGAATAGATGGATGGTTTAACTCGAAGTAGTCTCCTCCATGAATCTCAGCCACACAGACAGGACAGGAGACGCTGTTTAAAGAGTCACTCCAGGGAGGAACAAGATGCTCCACTTCAAACCATGACAAATGGTTAGCACTACACGCAAGGTGGGGCGGGGAAGTCCAACAAATAGCATCTAAGCGTTTTCTCAAATAAAACCAAAGGAAAGTAAAATATAGTTTACCTGTGCTAAGGGCTCCCAGAGATCATTCCATCAAACCTCTGGTTGAAGCTACCCTTCCTCATTCCTAACCCAGTTCCTATCTGGCAGGCGTGAAGCCAGATCACTGTTTTTAGAGGAAAAAAAAAATCTCCATTTAAAAAAGCACAGTGCATCTGGAGGGATTCTTAGCAGAAACTAGTTATACCACCCTAACACAATAAATTAGCAAAACATCTATCCAAAGACAGCAAAGCAAAGGATGGAGGAAGAGAAAGGGTGGAGAGAGACTTCTGCGGACAGGAACAAGCAGAATAAATGGCCAAGACAATAATCCAGCCTTCCCTTGGCTCTCCCCCATCTTCCTTGCACATCCAGTCACCCCACCCCACATCACATCACTCTGCCCCAGCATTGGTGATTGGCGGCCTCTGACTAAAATTACTAGCCTCTCCTCTCCAGATCTGACCCCTGGCTATCAACATGTTAGAGATTTTCACGGTGTTCAACGTTTGCACAAGTATAAAATTTCAAAACATTCAACTCCAGGACAGCAAGAATAAACCTCAGGAGATGCAGAACCCAGACAAATGTCACTTAGGAAAAAATGTCCCCTTTCCTTGAGGATGTAAATCAAGTAACGCGAGGACCATACACACATCCACGACCTTCCTGGACTTACTTCTCCACCTCCAGAAGCTTCAGCATCTCCCAGGAGGTTTTTAAAGCTGCAGACACAGGGGCTCCAGAAGCAGCCCCAACAGAACTCATCCCTTCCTGAGCTCCAAAGCCGGCACACTTCAGCGGGAGGCAAACAGAGCCGACTCCACCTCCAGCTCTTGTGTGGCAGAAAAGCCTTGGTGAGTTCATTGTTCCTGGGGCAATGGAAGCAGCTCGCTTGGGGAGGCAGAAGGTTAGCTGGCCCATTCAGACACCCAGGGGTGGTATTGCTCATTAAGCAGCCCTGCAGTTAGAAATCCCTGAAGTAACCCTGGGAGCCTGGTTCTCTAGCCTTTTGATAAATGGCTCTTTCATTTCCTAACAGAAAGAAAAACAATAGGTGGTCGGTTTCCAGCTGTGTTTATTTCAGGGCAATCTGTTCCCTCAAAGAGACTGCCAACACCTCACGCTAACATTTAACACAGCGCCACGGTGGAAAACCATTAATGGGAAGGAGAGACAGGGATAACAAAGTTAAGTGGCCAAGAACGTTAATGGACCTTTCCCTTAGTAAATCCAAACCAGAAATTGTTTAAAGTCGGAAAATAGGCTTTACCTTAGATGGGGACAGAACAACAAGACTTCTCAGAACCTTGTCTATTTCTTGTATGCCTTTTTCTTGGTGCAGACTTGGAAAAGGGGGGCCCGCCTGACTGAACACAAACAGCCTTGCTTCATCAGTGTGTGTGTGTGTGTGTGTGTGTGTGTGTGAGAGAGAGAGAGAGAGAGAGAGAGAGAGAGAGCCATGCTAAAAAAATAGTTTCTCCAAAAAGACGGCATCATCCCAGGACACATCGAGACTCACTACCTTCATCTTAAACCAAAGTCAGGCCATGAGAATTCAGACCTAACGTAAAACAGTGCCAGGCTGAGAAAGAAAAGAAAAAAATAGAAAAAGTGGAGGAGAAATTTAAAAATTTCTAAATCTTTAGAAGAAAAATGACCAGGCCACATAGAAATACCCTGGCTTTAAGTGTACGTAAAAATGATGGGGTACAAATGAGGTCTCGCCCAGCACCCGCTCTGTGGGGGTGAGCACAAAGGCCTTTCTGATGTGCCTTATTACATAAAATAAAAGGCTGTGCTCCGGCGCCAACCCAAACAGCACACAGCCCCCATGAGGCCCACAGACAGTGACAACCTGAGATAAGCTGGTGTCTAAGCATTCATCAGCTCCTAGGAAGGTCGGTGAGCGTGATTCTGGTGGTCTGCGACCATCAGCCTAGCTTCACAAGAGGAAGGACTGCGGGTCACCAGAGCCAAGTTTATTTTTTCTAGTGTGTTCCCCAGTGTGAATGGGGCTTCGAGCCAAGTTACTGGAGACCTGGAGGCCTTGGCTGCTCTCTCCCTACAAGGAGCATCTGGGTTTGTGTTCCAAGTGTCGCTGGCAGCAAAGCGCACAGAAAAGTGTCATTAGATGCCATTAAACTACAAGGATCCTATGCAAAGCAGCTAATGGAGCCCAGAGGAGGCAGGGGGTGCAGAGAAAACCTGCCTCTACAAAAGCCAGTAAGGAGCACCTCTGGAAGAGCAGCCAGTGCTCTTAACCACTGAGCCATCTCTCCAGCGTCCACATGCCGGCTCACAACTGTCTATACCTCCAGTTCCAGGGAATCTGACACCTTTGCAGCAATGCACATAGAAATAAAGTTAATGTGTGTATATATATATATACATATATATATATATAATAATATATATTAAATTACTAGGAAGGCAACAAGTAGCCTGTGCCACCACAACCCTACAAAGCCAGCTATTTCACGTCACCAAGACTACACATGGTGTGCAAAAAAACCTGGGAATATTACACAAAGTTTACGGAAGAAAAATTGGAGAGCTAGTCTGAAAACTTCCAATCACATTGACCTTAACTGAGAAGGCAGACTGAATCTCTTCGCAGCTTGCCCCTCCCCTCCGTGGTCCCCTGGACAGGGAGCGCTCCAGCTGCTAGCAGAAGAGAATTCAACCTTCTGAATTCAGCACATTCATGGAAAACCCACAGAACCTCCCCCGAAGCCTTCCCCCGCTCTCCGGAAGCAGCTCCTATGACCACCACCCATCTATTTTCCCCATCAACTTAGTTTGTTGCTTTTAATTTCACATTCGCTCATTACTGATTTATTGTCTGCCTTCCCCACAGGAATGTGTTAGTTCCCCAGCAGCAAAGATTTTGTCCAGTATGCCTCGTCGTAAATATCTGTTTACTGAATGCCCATGATCCTTTTCTTGGTTATTTTGAACAGGGTAGTTGACAGAGAGCTGAGGAGGGGGGAGGTTCAGTGGGGACATAGAAGAAGATAAAAATAATAAGCAAAAGATGGGGGGGAAGGAAGGAAAATATGGAAAGATAAACCTCCAATGAGGTGGAAATAAACACAAACATAACCAACAAGGCTGTGTTTCAAATCCCGCTAGTGACGCTTTGCATTAAAGGTCGGTACAACATAATCTAAAGTCCCCTGGAAAAGGGACCTCTGGGCATTACATTACTTGGCTGTGGATGGGACTAATCCCTGGGCAAGAGAACCTGTACTGTATAAAATAGAGACAGAGGGTGCAGCCCTAGCGTGCATGTCTCCATGGCTCCCTTCCAACTGTGGCTGTAATGGCGCCAGCTGCTCCAAGCTCCAGCTGGCCTGATGTCCCGTCATGGTGGACCATACTTTGAACTATGAGCGCACATAAGCCCTTCCTCTATGATGGCTTTTATCACGATGACAGGGGGAGAGAAACCAAGACACCAGCTGTGCTCCTTATTTACAGTGTGATCTTAAAGAGCGTCATAAATCAGGCCCCGAACCTGCAAACCGGAGCTGGCGGTCAGCCTGACCAGGCCACTCACAGGTTCATCTGACACAGCGTGCACACACTGACGCAATGTGCGGAAAGAACTGCAGCAGTGCCCTGGAGGCTGAGTGCTCCACAAATACTTTCCTTTCCCTCTTCCACATTTGTGCTTATATTTTTAAAATATGAGGTAAGCAGAACGCCCTGTCAAAGGCATCTTGTGTCTTCCAATGACATCCCCTGACCTTCCTCCCTTGTGTGACTTGGGCTAAAATTACATTTCCCAACAGCTCACGCATCTTGAACCACATGGTCAGTGTGCCCACCAGCTATGGGAACAAGTCCAGGTCTACAGACTCAGGATTTCTGGGCGTGTAACCTCAAAATACATTCTCTCTCTCTCTCTCTCTCTCTCTCTCTCTCTCTCTCTCTCTCTCTCTCACACACACACACACACACACACACACACACACACACACACACTTTAACCTCCACAGTAACTTAGATTCCAGCTAAGGTCAAGAACCACTTGTCTAGCATTGTGTGTGACAAAGTATATCTAGATACAGCTGTTCACTTTCATCACTTCCCACCTAGGTTCCTGATACGTCCCGTACTTCCAAGCCAGTTGTATCTGCCTCAAAAGAATGAAATTACTGGGGGCTGGAGCAATAGCTCTATGTTTAAGAGAGTACACACTGCTCTTCAAGAAGACCAAAGTTCATGGCTGGGTGGTGGCCCACATCTTTAGTCCCAGCACTCAGGAGGCAGATTCAGGTGGATAGTTGACTTTGAGGTCAGCCCACTCTACAGAGGGAGTTCCAGGGCAGCCAGGGCTACATATAGAAACCCTGTATCAATAAGAATGGAAAAAATAAAAAGTAAAAAGGAAGCCCAGAATTCAGTTCCCAGCACCCACATCAGCCTATAACTCCATCCCCAGGATATACAACACCCTCTTTTGGAATCTGTGGGCACTGCACTCCTATGCACATACCCACACATAGGCCCATTAATTATAATTAAAAATAATAAATTAAACTTTTTCACAATAATTAAATTCAAAGCTCCTCCCTATGTTAACTACATCATTGAACTGAAACTGTCAATAATTCACTAAAGCAAACGTTACAAGAGATAAAATTCATTACTGTGCAAATTCTGGTTTTTTTTGGTGTCAGCAGATATGAAATTCCAATTAGTAAAATAGCAGTGAATTTATGAGGTGAGTGATGCAGACAATGCACACTGAAGGCAGGAGAGAGGAAACCAGACAAGGAGAATAGAACGTCTCACTGAGGAAGTGGCAATATAGGTAGTCTTAGATAACAGATTTGAGGGTACATGAGAGAGTTCGCTATCTGCAATGGCGAGATCTTAGTTGTCGACTGGACTAGATCTGGAATTAGCTAAAAGCCACATCTTTGGGAGGGTTTTGGAGGGTGTTTTCTTACAGGGATTGCTGAAGGGAAGGCGATCTCCAGCCCTTCTCCAGCCCTTGCTCAGCTTCCAGTGAGCAGATATGGAGAGATCTGAGGGGGAAGAGGCTGCTTTTGCCCACTCACCTTCACTCCCCACTGGTGAGTTTTGCCCCTGCCATAGCCATCCGTTGCTGACATCAGCTTCTTGGGTGGACTGGGGGACCAGAAGCTTTCCAGGACTACTCCAGACCTTCTGGGAAACACTGGTACTGCTGAGGCACCTGTCCCAGCTGCCAGAGCAGCTGCCCAATCCTCAGACTCTCTAGCATGAAGACAGCTGGACTATTTACTCAGCACACATCATGCAAGCCAAACTAATCATTTTTCGTGGCATATATTTATTCTATCAGTTCTGCTCCTCTAGATAAGCCTGACTAGTAAGCATCATCATCACCAATATTGCCATCACTCTCATATCACAATCAGCAGCAGCAGCAATGTTGCCATCCTTACCATCACCAGCAGCACTACCATCATCACTGCCACCATCATCACCTTCATCACTACCACCAGCATCATCACTACCTCCACCATCATCATTACCTCTACCATTATCACTACCTCCACCATCATCATTACCTCCACCATCATCATTATTATAAACATCATTAACAGCATCGTCACCACTATCAACACCACCACCATCATTAGCATAATCATCGCCTGGCTACTCCACAGCAAAAAGAGATTTAGTGAAGAAAAAAAGGTGAGCAAAATGGGAGTAGACATGGAGAGAAGGGAGACAATGAGAGCTATGATTTGAATACACAATGTGCCCCAGAGGCTTATCAGTTTGAACGCATGGTCCCCATATGGTGATGCAGTTTTGGGAAACTAGAAACTTTGGGACATGGGCTTCACTGTGGAAAATAGATCACTGGAGAGGGACGATGGTGGATAGGATACCTGACTCCTTCCTGCTTCTTGCCATATTCTTTCTGCTTCCTGATCATCCAGATATGAACAAGCTTCTCCAACATAGCAATGAGCCATTGCTGCCACCATTCGTTCCTTACCATGACGGACGGTAGCGCCTGAACCCCTTTCTCCTTAAGTTGCTTCAGTGTGGTAGGTATTCAATTTATCATCAGTACAACCATCAACACCATTATCACTATCATCATCATCATCACCATCATCATCACCACCATTGTCATCATCACCATCACCACCATTACCATCATTACCGTCAACATCATCATTATCACCACCACCACCATCATCATATTCTGTCCTATAGACAAGAAAGGCAATTAAGACAATGAGTTTCAATTCAGAATTCCTGAGAAATACTGGGAGAACACATGGCAGATTTCCAGTGGGGAAAATGAAGTTTGAGAGTGTTCTTCTACAGGAAAAAATGTCAAGATCTGAAAACAGACAAAATGAAAAAGACAGGCGGGGAAACAAGAAAACTGAGAGGGAAGAAAGTAGCCAGAGCCCAACACTTGAGGAGAGGGGCTTAAGGAAGCAGAGTCACTGGCAAACAGAGGATCCCTGGTCCTGTCAAAGAAGATGCCAGAATGTGAGCACCCAGAAGGGTTTGCTTTTTATAGGCTTGGTGGATTTAAAGTATGTCCTGTGCTGTTAGCAATTTAGTGCTGACTACATGCTCTTGAGACAGCCCGAATGTAAATCACAGCGAAGCCCTCTCTCTGTGTGGTCTAGACCCAGCGTGAGAGGAGGAGGTGGGCCGTGGTTCTATGGGGAATCCCCATCAACTGACGCCATTCATCTTCTTTACGGGTTACTCCATTCATGAGCCTGCACCAAAAGGAAGTATAGTCACCAGGGTGCTAAAAACAGGGCTCTGGAAGAAAGACATGGAAACAGATTGCAGAGGAATTTAGGGAAGTGGCTGATCTCTCCAAAATGCACACCAAGCTTTGATAGAGTTTTAAAAGTGTTCATTTTTAGATATAAATACTGAAATGTTTACAATGATATGCTTCTAGGATTTGCTTCAAATGATATGGATGACAGGAAAGAGCTGCAAAGTGGAGATGAAAAGGAAACAGGATCAGCCACGCGCTGGCAATTATTGACGCTTGGCAATGGTGGCTCATTAGATTATTTTACTTTGAATACATTTGAAATTTCTCAAAATGTAAACAGCAACAAAATGACACTCTTTGTGTCCTCTGTGCTTTCATAAGGCAGGAGCACTCTTTCCTCTACCTGGATGACTGCATGGGCATCTCAATGCCACCTGCTATTTTGTGCTGGGGCAGAGAGGGAGATGCTAGCCTTCTTTGAGATCTTCCTTGAATGCTACGGGAAGGCTAAATGAGAAGAAAAACCATAAGATGACATAGCCCTTTCTCTAGGTCTCTGTTGCACTATCTCATGTTCCCTAACAATGCAAAGCAAAAAGGTAGAGAAATTGTGGTCAGAAAATATCAGAAAATATGGCAGGATTCTTTGTCCTATAACTCAAACTCTTAGTTTTTATTGTTTTTTTATTTTTTAAAAAAGACCTTCAATTTAACTTTGTGTGGTTGTGGTTGTATATAATATCTAGTACCTTTCTCTATAGAGATTTAAGATAGGGTAAGAGTCTGGCTTCCAAAGTACATCCCAGACAACTACCCCAACTACCACAGCGGCGTGTCCTTCACTCTGCTATGTATTTTCCTGGCTTCATGCATCTCTTTAATGGTGACACTTTTCGTTAGGGGTCCATGACATCCAATTACTAACAAATAGCTCCCAGGAAACCACAGACCTGACAGATGAGATTTTTTTTGAAAAGAGAAAGCAAATCTATAAAAACAAATTACTTATTTTCAATGTGGTTTGGTTTGTACCAGTAAACTAATATTTCAATGGTATTTCAGATTCTCATGTAGCTCTTAATGGGAAAATTCCCCAGTCTTCTAGAACAACTGAAGCCTCTAGTTTGTACTCCTGAATTAATCATCATCACTGTAATTAACAAATACCACTTCAGGCAATGCCATAACTCAATGTGTCAAAAGAAGTAGCATTCTCTCGTCTTGGGTAATAAGTTTAGAAACTGTTTTGGGTAAATAGTTACTGTCAAATCCATAATAAGTTCATCTTCAAGATGGAACACAAGAAGAAAATACACAAATTCTCTGCTGGAAGAGCAGTTATCCACGCACACCCTCCGCGATCACAGAGCTATGAGGGAAAGGTCATTGGTTCGTATATGCTTCATAATTTCTCATATATACCTAAAGATATTCCTAACATGGTTACACTGTCTAATCAAAAATATGGAGGCTGGAGAGAAGGCTCATTGGTTAAGAGCACTTGCTGCTCTTGCAAAGCATCCATGTTTGGTTCCCATCAGTCACGTGGTGGCTCAGAACCATCTGGACCTCCAGTTCCGGGGATTATAGTGCCCGCTTCTGGCCTCCAAGGACACTGCATTCATGTAGTGCACAAACATACACAGGGGCAAATTTTATTTTTAGAATTTTAAATATAAATATAAACATACAGAAATATATGTATATACATGTATAGATAAATATGGAGAGAGATTGTAATTATCCCTGTATTTAATAATTTTATAAGATTTCCTTTACATTGTGGGTTCTTTTCTTTAAATGATTTACTTATTTTTAGACAAGGTATATGAGAGTTTTGTCTGAAAGCCTAGTTTCTCCAGAGATCAGAAGAGGGCATCAGATTCCCTCGAACTAGAGTTACAGATATTTATGTGGGCTCTGGGAACCAGGGTCCTCTGGAAGAGCAGCAAGTGTTTTCAGTCTGTGAGTTATCTCCTAGCCCAACTTTAGCTAAGCAACACTTGCACTGACACCTGACAAATAGATGTTGGGAAAATAAAAACAAAATTACCACGCTAGCCACACTGCTGTTCCGAGGTTGGTACTGAGTCAGGAGTAAATGTTCCGGAGAAAATTGTTCATGAACAAATTGTTCATGAGAAGAATGATTAAACACTTGAATTTATAGAGAATCTATTATATGCAACATAGTAGCTTCAGTTATCCCCCACGACTTATTTAATGATCACAGACACTCCATGTAGGATTCCCTCTCCCCCCACCACCACCCCGCTATTTCAAGGACTTTGTCCAGATACAGACACAGGCAGTTGGCTTTCCCATAAATTGTGTTCAGTGCTTCAACTGAAATCGGTCTTTGTCATGTGTCTGCTTGTGGGAGGACTGTTACTGAGCTGTCTGTGCTGGATATATAAAACCCAGAACCCACAGAAATTTGTCCTAGGGAAAAGTCCACAGTGTAGGCTGGGTGCTCCTCTGACCTTGTTTCTCCAGATACCACATGCAAGTCATAAAACTGTTTACCAGGAGCTGTGGGGGCATGACCAAGGTCTGCCAAGAGGCGCTAGGCTCAAGAGAGAAAGAAAGAGAGAGAGAGAGAGCGAGAAAGAGAAAGAGAGAGAGAGAAAGGAAGGAAGGAAGGAAGGGAGGGAGGGAGGGAAGGAAAGAAGGAAGGAAGGAAGGAAGGAAGGAAGGAAGGAAGGAAGGAAGGAAGGAAGGAAGGAAGAAAGAAAGAAAGAAAGAAAGAAAGAAAGAAAGAAAGAAAGAAAGAAAGAAAGAAGAAAGAAAGAAAAGAGGAAAGAAAGAAAGGCCATCTACTGCTGTGGACTATGCTCAAGATATTTTAACCTTTCTGGACTTTACTTCCCCTCATGCAAAAGTGGAAAACATTTGGTCAGCCAATCAAGCAGATAATCTTCTAAGTAAACAATGCTCTGGTATTTGAGGGGAGCATATTATCAGATTCACGGGTAAGGTCATAAAGATTTCTGCTCTCTGGTAGCCCTGTGGCATCCTTATTGAATGTCACACCCTTTCCCCAAGGGTGCTCTGATGACACTGAAAGGCCTGGTCACTGTCTGACATTAATTACTTCAGCAGGATAGTGGGAGTCAGGTGAAGATTTGAAAGCCAGAGCCATGATCGCTGCTTGCAAGATTCTGTGTCTTGGGGTTGTTTGCGTCCTGTGTGCCCTGGGTGTTGAGAGTCTCATTATCAGAGAAAGGGACTCTGAACTCTTAATGGATCCAGTGACTCTCTTACCTGCTAGAAATTTCTACCTGGAGTTTCTGGATTCCTGTTAGTGGAGTAAATTGTCCCAGAAGACACTGAACACCAAAGATCACTATGACTCACATCTGGCTTCATGGTGAACATTCAGAATAAAATAATCCGACTTCACAAAATGTATTTCAGTGATTCTTTTACCTTCTTGGGGGATTTTCTAGGTAGGGAGATTCCCCTATCTCTTCATATCAAGAGATTACTTTCTGCCCAAGAAACTTCCCCATTCTCCAGTTCCCAAAAATCAACAAACACGGCCTTTCATCAGTTATGGCCCCCAAGCTCCCAGAACCCACTAGGTTTTGGGGCTTTTAGTCAATGCCTGGGAAAACAACTGAAAAAAAAAAAACCCACTCCTCTCAGGGTAGTTAATCTCTCATGCCCATGTCAAATGCTTACAAGTGAGGTTTACTTTTAGCACAAGGCTCTTGGAAAGCATCTTCGCTAAGGCTTCACAAATAAAAATGGGAAGATCAGCAGACTTCTCAAAAATGTTAAATATAAGAAATAATAAATGAAGGAAAAATAAAGATCTAAGGCGCGTATAAATGTTTGGCCATTTTGTACATCTGTTACTACTGTGTGTGTGTGTGTGTGTGTGTGTGTGTAAGAGTTAAAGAAAGAATTCAGTCAGGGGGAAAAGGTCAAAGAGGCCAGAGACAATAAACACAATAAGGAAGTTAGAGAACCAACCTAGATGCCCATCAAAGGATAGTGAAAATGTGGTGAATAAACACAATAGAGTATTACTCAGTCAAAAAGAATGAGAAATGATGTCATTTTCAGGAAAATGGACTTGAAGATCATGTTACCTGGAAGAGACCAGACTCAGACAAACACCTTGTTTTCTATCATCTAACATAATCCAGATGTTTAAAGATGCCATGAAGTAGAAGGAAACCCATTGGAGAGAAAAAAGGATAGAAAGCAGGGAATGGGAAGATGGGTATGGTCAAAGTACATTATACACACAAGTGAAATTTCATAGCAAAACTGACTATTTAGTACAATTAAAAAATAATATTATAAATTAAATTAAAAAATAGAGATGCGCAAAAACAAAAACTGATGAAGTCAGGAACATCACCCAATCAGTAATGTACTTGCCAAAGAAGCTTTGTTTGCAGCACCTGCAAAGGAGCCGGGTTCAGGTACAGTGGCACACATCTGTAGCAAGCATCTGTAATCCCAATACTCAGGAAGCAGTGACAAGAGGATGTCGGGGGCTTCCTAACCAGCTAGTCTAGAAAAATCAGTGTGCTCTAGTGGTGTAGGATGTCCTTCTGTATTTGTGTTGCTTTCATTGATTAGATTAAAAAAAATTGTCTTGGCCTTTTGATAGGGCAGTACTTAGATAGGCGGAAAGACAGAACTGAATGCTGGGAAGAAGAAGCAGAGACACAAAAAGAGAGAGCCGCCATGGACCCAGCTGCAGGTCAGACATGCTAAATCTTTTCCGGTAAACCACGACCTCGTGGTGACACACAGATTCTTAGAAATGGGCTAAATCAAAATATGAGAGTTAGCCAATCAGAGGCTAGAGCTTATGGGCCAACCAGTGATTTAATTAATACGGTTTCTAAGTGATTATTTCGGGTGTAAGCTAGCAGGGTGACTGGGACAAACAAGGGGCCCTGTTTCTTCTACTACACTCTAGATCCAGCAAGAGACTGCACTTCAAAAGTTAAAGTGGAGCACAATAGAAGAAGACACCTGACTATGACATCTGTCCTCCAAGTGCACCAGCACCTAGACACACAAACACATACACACACATGTACACACACACTCTCTCTCTCTCTCACACACACACACACATGTACACATACACTTTTCTTTTTTTAATATTTTAATACATTTATTTATTATGCATGTATGCCTGTACACAAGAAGAGGGCACCAAATTTCATTACAGATGGTTGTGAGCCACCATGTGGTTGCTGAGAACTGAACTCAGGACCTCTGAAAGAACAGGCAGTGCTCTTAACCTCTGAGCTGTCTCTCCAGCCCCCCCCCCACTTTTAAACAGAGATGTGGTCATGTGCCAGTGAACATGGTGTGACCAAGTATTCAATAGAGTGGTATGATGTGAATTGTCCTTCTGTACATGTTACTTTTATTGGTTGATGAATAAAGCTGCTTCAACCACTGACTTAGCAGAGTAAAGCCAGGTGGGAGTCATGAAGATAACAAGAGCTACTATTCCTCAGGTTCTATCCACATGTCCTGGTGGTCATCAATTAGACTAGATTAGCCAGCCAGCCCACTCCAGGGAGCCACCCATCTCTGCCTTCCCACTACTGAGATCACAAGCACACACTATCACATCATCTTTTTTTGTTGTTGTTTAACATGAATTTTGGGGGCTCAAACTTAGATCCTTTTGTTTATAAGGCAAATACCTAAATGATAGAGGCATTTCCCCAGTCCCTAAATGAACACTATTCTTTAATTATTTTTTTTCTTTTTTCTATAATCTTCCAGCTCTGATTGGTTTAAGGTTTTTGTTTGTTTGCTTGCTTTTGGTTTGTTTGTTTTCTTTCGTTGTTTTCAATATACATTTTACCCACTGAGTTCTTAGGAAGAATAAGCTTTTTTTAAAAGAGTTCTCTCACCTGTCAATCTCTATACCCCTGACTCTTCCTATAGCCTCTCACTGCAAGATCCAAAAGAAAGAAAAATAAAATGGAATTTTTCAAGCCAGGCATGGTAGTCACAACTTCAATTCTAGCACTCAGAAGGCAGAGGCAGGTGGATCTCTGTGATTTCAAGGCCAACCTGGTCTTCATAGTGAGTTGCAGGATAGTCAAGGCTATGTAGAAAAGTCTTGTCTCAAAGGGAAGGAAGGAAGGAAGAAAGGAAGGGAGGGAAGGAGGAAGGGAGGGAGGGAAGGAGAGAAAAGAGGGAAGGGGAGAGAAGAGGAAGAGAGGAGAGAGAGAAGGGGAGAGAAGAGAAGGGAAGAGAAGAGAAGAGAAGAGAAGAGAAGAGAAGAGAAGAGAAGAGAAGAGAAGAGAAAAGGAGGAGGGTCATCTGTCTATGTGTTATTTTCATTGGTTAATAAAGAGACTGTCTTGGCCTTTGCTAGGACAGCAGCTTAGATAGGCGGAGTAGACAGAACAGAATGCTGGGAGAAAGAAGCAGAGTCAGAGAGCTGCCTGCCATGAAGCTGCCAGGTCAGACATGCTGGATCTTTCCCTGTAAGTCACGACCTCGTGGTGAGACACAGATTATTAGAAATGGGTTGAATCAATATGTGAGAGTTAGCAATAAGAGGCTGGAGGTAATGGGCCAGGCAATGCTTAAAAGAATACAGTTTCCATGTAATTATTTCGGGGGTAAACTAGGCCGGGGCAGGCAGTGGGAAGCGGCCCGCCGTTCCTTCAATGAAGAGAAGAGAAGAGAAGAGAAGAGAAGAGAAGAGAAGAGAAGAGAAGAGAAGAGAAGAGAAGAGAAGAGAAGAGAAGAGAAGAGAAGAGAAGAGAAGAGAAAATTACCCAACATCTCTGATGAGCAATGCCAAGACAACTTCCTTCTTCCATGCCAAAGATCACATTCTCTGATGTTGTATGTTGTATACATATACTGTGTTGTCTCCATGTCCCAAAGGTATTGAACTGGAAGCTTTGTTAGCCAAAAAAACCAAAACCAATACCATCCCAGAAGGTGAGACTCTGAAGAGAGCCCTGTTCTCCACACATGCCAAGTGACAGACAGGTTGGGGCTGGTAGGAAGAACACAATGCCCCTTGAAAAGGAGGAGATGCATAGCCACAGGCAATAGGTACCATGGACTGGGAACGAAAGCAAATGTGTGTGAAGGAACTGAGGGGGGGATGCAATATCTCAGGACACTGTGTCCTGTGCAATATTTAGTTCTCAATAATGAATAGCCCCTGGGCAGCTAAATGATCGAAAATATCCACCCTCGTGTCTTAAGTCTTACAAAATGAGTAAGAAAACTTTCCAACTGGAAGCATCAGATTTTAATTCTCCAAACACCTATGACTGGAGAAATCTATACAGTGCTGTGGGGGAAAAGATGGGATTAGGTCCTCAAAGAGTCTCACATTAAGTCCCAAACAATCACATAACCAAGTCCAAGAAACTGCCGTGGTTCTACGGTGGCCCTAAAGGTCCACTCCACTTCATAGCACTTGGAATAAGCATTCACTATGGTGAGGGCATTTCTCCAATAAAACAAAGAGCAGGTGAGGTAGCCTCTCTGATTGCAGAGCACTTCTTGTTAGAGATACCGTGGCAGAGGCTGACGACATGAGCCACACCATGCTTCCTTCTGCAAGTTACACAATCACATTATTTTTCAGAGTACTGAATAATTGTGCAAACGTAGGCTCACACATGGCTCAGTCTGGACTGGAAAGGAAAGTGGAGACACACTCATGCATTCGGCATAGACATAAGCTCAAAACCTATCAGGATTTCAGAGGGAGAGCTCACCTGAGAGAAGCCACAAAGTGGACCAGCGGGAAATGTCTTATTGAAGAGGTGATGAGCTAACTGCTACCAAAGGAAACTGAAGAAATAATCGTATTCCTAATTTTCTTCTTGACACCTGTTCTGGGTTAGCAGTGAGTGAGTCCTTAAAATATGAAAGGACATTACATCATACGCTACCACCTACCCACAGCTCCTGGATTAGTTCCCCTAAAATGTTTAAGCTGATTTCTAGAATGTTCAGGTGATGGTCCCAGAGGCTCCTCGAAGGACAAAATGGAGCAGCCACTTCCTTCAACAACTAAATGAGCTACAAGGGAAATAAAACCATGAAATTGAAAGACTGAATTCCCAGTCTCCTAAAAAACATGTCTACGCTTCCCCTCAAACTGTCCATGTCCCTATAACTTACCCTCGTCACATGCATTCAAGAGCTTACAGTCATGGGGGAGAAGTGGGGGAGTTGGAGAGATGACTCAGTGGTTAAGAGCACTGTTGTTCCTGTAGAAGACCTGAATTCAGTTCTCAGCACCCACCTAGTGGCTCACAACCATCCACATAATTGCAGTTTCAGGGGATCCAACGCGCTCTTCTGGCTTCCAAGGGTGCTAGGCACACACACATGGTACACACGCACATGTGAGCAAAACTTTGCTCATCCACATAAAATAAGATAAAGAAATCTAACAGTAAAAAAGAGTTTACATTAGGCTCATAAGTTTAAATGAACAATTCTCCCCAGTGGCCTGCACTGTTTTGGAATGTTGTTGAATTTTGGGAAATGGACACTCTCTGACTGAGGTAGCAACACAGCGATAGTACATGGGGATGCTAAGGTAGCCCCACTTCTGGACCAAGATCTCTGCTTACTTATCTATGCTGGTGTAGAGTCCCAAGACCATGACACTGTGAGCTAGGATAAATCCATCCCTTCCTTAAGCTGCTTTCACCAGGGTGACGGCGATGAGAAAAAGTAACTAACACAGACCCCTAAGGAATAACCAACAGACAGCCAGATGGGAGCTCCATGTCCCAAACACACCCGTCCTGGTTGCATTTTTGTGTGAGTGACAAAAACACCCTGGCAACGAACAGCTTCGAGCAGAATGAGTTTATGCTGGTTCCCAATTCCAGTGCCATCACCGTGAGGAAGCCACAGCAGGAGGAGCATGGACAGCTGGTCACATCACAGTCACAGCCAAAAAGAGCAGAGAAATGAACGCAGGCGTGTTTAGGGCTCAGCTAGCTTTCTCTACTCTCACACAGTCCAGAGCGGCCACACCAGGAAATAAATGGTGCTGCCAATTTTCAGCCCAAGTCTCCCCATACCTATTAAAGCACTCAGACAACCCCCCACAGACATGTCCATAAGCTAACCTGATCTAGCCTGATCTAGACAATTCCTTATTGACAATCTTCCCAAGGAATTCTACTTTGTGTCCAGCTGGCAACCGGCACCAACCAATCAGAACATCTAACTTGAGGCAACGCAGTATTTCTTTGGGCCAGGCTGCACCTGCCACTTGGAATGTCCTGGAATATCTTTACTTGTTTCCTCTTCAACACACACACACACACACACACACACACAGAGAGAGAGAGAGAGAGAGAGAGAGAGAGAGAGAGAGAGAGAGAGAGAGGACATTTTAACCCTGTATCACCTGTATCATCTTCCCACAAAGTAGTTCCTCATCTTTTATCCCCTCTGCCCTCTCTCCCTCTCCAAGACTACAAAATTATCCACGTAAATTGGCTGCTGTGCACAAGCAGGGAACTGTCAGTGCCATGAATACAAGGCCCAAAGCAAGCAACTTGCAGATATCACCTCTGCAAAGCTCTCAGTTTCATAAGGAGCTGCTCTCCCCATGGGCAGATGAGAAACTGGACTTTAGAACGGACAGGTAAATAAACTACAATGTTCCAATAAACTAACGTGGACCCAGGTGTGTCTGGGGCCGGGCCCACATTCTCCTCACTGGACTATGTGAAGGGTGCTCCGTACACAGAATAGATCTACACAACCTTCTCCGTTTCTTTCCACTCACTTTCTACTTCAGCAGCCAGCGGAGCTTTCCGATCAAGCATAAGCATTGACCGCCTTCCAAATGAAAGCAACTGGAGAGACGCCCTCATCTCTGGCTACAGCCAGTACCTCTTCTGTCTCTAGATTTCCATGCTAAAAGTTCCCGGACCCCTGAAAGCAACTGCAGGGCTGCTAACAGGCAAATCTTGGCTGTTGAGGCAGGCAGGGCCACCTGTGATCAGGGAATGATGACGGACAGGACCTGATGTCCTGTTAGTCTTCCGGACACGCAGACCTAGGATCCATTTCAAAAGGCTCTGATAGCGATGGGAACAAATGTCCCCAACTGTGACCGCAGCACTGGCTTTCCTTCCTTCACCATTTCAAACCCCTTGTCCCTCCTACTTCTTGGGACAACAGTGACATGTAAGCCTCTTACACACAAATCTCTTTTGAGCTCTGTCTCTGGAGGGAGGAGATCACAGAAAAGTGATCCGAAGCAAGAGTGAACTGAGCAGCAAGCTGGGCTTGGTGCAATCTGTCCTGTCGCTCAAGCCCTGTGAATCAGCAGATTCAATAGTGATGAGGATGAAAAAGTTCTAACTCACCTGTGGGTGGCAGCCAGCTTCCTTCCCTCAGTCGCCCAAAGCTCCCACAAGGAATCCTCCATGTTGGGTTCCGGGATAAAGGCAGAGCATGGATACAGCGCTATGGGCTCCATCTTCTCAAGGACCTAGCTACCGTCACTGCTGCATATCCAATCAAACAACAGCAAATTCACAGACTCTTCTAACAAGGAAATGGTTCAGCCCGTTGGAGGCAGGTCGATCACAGAAGACCTCTCCATCCAGGAGAGGAGACAGCAATTCATATCACTAGAATTGACACCTACTTCAAATACAAGTGTGCTATCTCTGCCCACAGGACCTCTCTAAGCACCATTATCTGAGAACATAAGGATGCCTAATCTGCTTCACGGTACTTTAGAGCATTACTTCAGACCCGGAAACTGACATTTCAAAGGACGGACAACAATGAGTCTACGGCTCCTACTAGGAACTAGGAATAAGACAACAAACTGAAACCATCATAACCTAAAAAGCACCTGTAACACACCCAAGCTACCAAGCATTATAGCTTCCAAGCACACTAAACTGTTAAGAGAGTACTAGTCGGGGCTGCTCAGTATCATGAGAAAGCCGTAGTGAGGCTGGGAGCACCGGCATAAGGCTCATCGCTAAAGGGCTTGTCACACAAGCATCAGGACCTGAGTTCAACTCCCAGCATCAACAGAAAGAAAACCAGGCGTATTGATGTGTGCCTATTGCCCAGCACTGGGAAGAAAGAGATAGGAGGACCCCAGGCAGTCTAGCTGAAGCAACAAGCTCAAAGTTTAGTGAAAGAGTCTAACTCAAATAATAGGGTGGGAAGCAATTGAGGAAGACAGTTGATATTAACCTCTACCCACATATGGACCCAGACACACAGGTGCACATACACGTGCATACACACACACACATGCACACACACACGTGCACACACACACACACACACACAGAGAGAGAGAGAGAGAGAGAGAGAACATCATGTAGCAAAATGATTCAAAGCACTATTTCTAGGGAATGCCTGTGATTTTTTTCACACCGTCATTAACTGACTCAAGAAATCACTAGTCAAGCCACTGTAGTCAAGGATTACCTGCAATCTTACACATGCCTCGTCGTTCAAAAGCACCCAGCTGAATCAGAGAAAGGAATCCTGGAGTCAAGGCTCAGTCGGAGAACTGGCTCAGGAAAACAGTCTCCTAACCCAGCGCCACGTTGATCCGTGCCCTGACGCTGATATTTTGGCATGGCGGCTGACTTCCGTGAAGAGAGGAAAGATGTCACGATCTAGATCATTGCTATTAGGGTGTCCTTTCATGAATCCGGGTTCAGAAACACATGTCTGTATATATTTACTGTCACAGTTCACCATCATTGTCTACGTGGTTAAATTTGGAGCCATCTGAGAGATACACCTGTGGGTGTGTCTTTCACGCCATCTCCAGAGAGATTTAAATGAGACTCAGCTTGGAAGTGGGTAGCACCATCCCGTAGGCTAAGTTCCCGGACTGAATAAAAAGAGGAGCTGGAGGAAGCGAAGCGTCAGTATTCCTTCTCTCTCTGCTTCCTAATCCACTCAGATGTAAGGACGCTTCTACTCCATTGGCCACGAGGTTCTGAGCCATCCCTGTCACCTGTCATCACCTGTCACAAAGGCTATCCCACCGGAGATGGGAGCCAAAATGACACCTGCCTTCCTCGGGAAGCCTTTGTCACACACATCACAGTACTGAGTAAAGTAAATGATACACAAACGCACACATTTATAAATACACCGTGGCTACCAGTAACACAAACATACAGACAACCATGCACATTTTAGAATCCACGAGTTCCCATAAATACAATCCCAATTCATCTCACAAGGTGTTTGTAGGTTTGTGGGTTTTTTTTATTATTATTATTTCTGTTTTACCTTCTCTCAAGATTGACGTGTATGTGATGCTACGTGCGAGAGGATTGCCTGCATACTCCCATCTTAACCAAACTGTGAAAAAAGGACATGGGTCCATCGTGATTAATTAACGCCCCACCCCCTCAGCACCAGCACTTCGTCAGGGGTTGAGATCAGAAACAGTGGGATTTCTAACGGGGAGTAGGGAAGGGAGTCTGCTGAGCTTCCCCAACAGACAACTTAGTTTCCCACTAGCTACTGAATTAACCTACAATCCAGAGTGAGGAGCGACATGAAACGCCTGAACTTAGATGTGCAAACTTTCCTACATCCTCCACCCACAGCGCTGTCTCAGAGCACTCCGTGCCTCCAGGGAAGTTTGGAACCCACCCTCGTGTCAATTCAACCCATCTTCAGTTTATAAGGCACAAGAGATTTCCAGGAATTCCGGCCCTAATTCAGAAAATACAAGTGTTCTCCCAATCTCATTTATTGCACTTTTGCCCCTAAGACCTTGGCCCGAACACAAATATTTGTCTCAGTTGGAGTCCTCCTTGTGCTGGCTCCTAGACACCAACTTTTCAGACTTCTAGGGCAATTAGGGGGGCACTAAATTCTGAATTAGACATGCTGTCCTTTCAGCCCTCCGTCTTCTAAAGAAAGGAGGTACTGAGTAAGAGTCCCCGAAGGAATAAAGGAAACAGACACACAAACTGCCACGAAGAGGAAATCAATCTGTGGCTTAGAAGCCAAAGAGCAAACATCAAGGCAGCCTGTCACTTCAGTGTGCTCTTGAGATCCCAGCCCAATTGGTCCAAACCCAGCGTTCAGAGCCCAAGGAGTTTTACCACCATCTGGAACAGCTGTGGCAATAGAAAGAGACTGACCTGCCCAAGGCTTTAATCTACGAGGGCTCCTTCAACAGTTCTGTTTATCTATCTGAAAGGTTTAACACAAAGGCATCGTCAGCAGCTATCATGCAAGGGCCATCACGGGGGCTGGCATGGTTTAAAACATGTGCCCTCGGGTGTGGCCGACAGCTGTGCCAGACAGACAACCGCTGTGCAGACAGACATGAAGTCGTGACTCCAGATCTCACTTGGCACCTCGGTCAAAGGGTAATGCCACGGTCAACCAAAAGAGCTTACTTTTGAGAACAGACAAAACACTGTTGATGCCAGGGCAGAGCGCGGTGGGACAGCATTTGCCTAAGCCGTGGATTCAACCCTGAGCACCACTAAAAGAAAGGTGGAGGGCAGAAAGAATTCAATCAGGACAAGACCTGAGAAACAGGACAGCCCCTGTCAACCAGACACTCAGCACCCCGCCTAGTACAGATTTTATAATACTGCATTCTGCTCTGTTCTCTTTTTTTGTGCGTGCAGTGATTTGTGTGCGCATGACATTATTGAAGACCACAGAGAACATGAAAAATAGTTAAAAATGAAACGGCATACTGTTCCCGACCATAAAGAACTGTAACACACCATACCATTGATTTCTCGCCCCTCACTTAGTTCCAACATCACTTTGGCTTGTCATGCAGCAATAGCCATTCTGCCTGCCAAATTCACAGGTCTGCTCGGAGTTGAGGCATTCGGAGCACTTATTTACACGCTTTGGTTTTCAAAGCAGATTCAGACCCATCAATTCCAGACTTGACAATTAAACTACATTCAGAAAGTCTTCCTGACACCACAGAATGCAGAACTGAGGGACCACCCTCCCCATAAACCACTGGAACATCTGTCGGAGATAGAAAAATAGATACGATTGAGGAGGGGAGGAAACACCTTCTGAATATCTCAAGTTGGGGCTGGCAGGATGGCTCAGTGGATAGAGGTGCTTGCTTTCAAGCCTGGCAACCCCAGACCCAAGTAATAGAAGGAGAGAACCAACTCCCACAATTGTCCTCTGAATGTTACACATACTGCCACACACACACACATACTCACACATATAAAGAGAACGTAACTCATTAATTAATTAATATCTTGAGCCACGGCCACACTCTGTATTTCAAATCATCTCCAATTCCTTCCTGATCAATACGTACTTATCAATATTCTCTGTCGTTCTCAAGTCCTCTTAGATAACGGACATTTCACATCTAAGATTCCAGATTTCTTGCACTCATTAACCGAAGAGAAAAAAAGAAAAGTTATTATATCACTGAGGCTTAAAAAATAAAATGTTGCCTTTAAAAAAAATAAATGTAGATTTCCTAAGTTTAAAAAGCCAAACAGATACTGTGGATTTAATAACACACACCTATAATCCCAGTGGTTGGGATGCTGAAGCAGGAAGACCTTGCGTGGTGATATCAGCCTGAATGAGACAGAATGTTCGAGCTCATCCTGGGTTCCACAGCAAGGCACTGTCTTAAAACCAAAAACAACAACAAAAGAGCACACAACTTTTCAAGGAAAAATAAACATTTAAAATCTAGAAAATCAGGCTGGGGGACAACTTAGTGGCAGAACACGACTTGCCCAGCAAGTACAAGGCCCTAAGTTCAAACCCCAGTATAACAATAATAATAACAATAAATTTAAGAAAATCGAGAAAAACAGAAAGAGAAAAATTGAAATTACCCAGATTTCACAACCCAGATAAAACTGCTGTGACAATTTTGGCTCAGTACAATTTTTTGGCACAGCCCAGATTTTTACACAAAAGTTTATAAACATGTATGCTTACACAGATAAAGAATATTCTAGAATTACAGCCATATACAATTGTCCGTATGATGTCCTTAACCCTCAGCATTTTATTGTCGATACTTTCTATAGGCATTCATTGTCCTTCTATAAGAGTTGAATAGTTGCAAAGTATTCCAAGACACTACAAAAACCATTTGTAAGGAAGCATATTTATTTGTGCTTGTTAAGTAACCAATTACATAGTAGGCATGCATTAGTAATGTGTGAAATATGTCTGGCACCTTAGAAAAAACAAGTTGAAGAATGAAATGCTAAGTCACTCAGCTTTACACGAGCTGAAGTCAACTCATTCCAATAGTGCCCTGCTCTGAACGGATTAAGACATCAAACCTGGGATGCAGCAGGCAGTTCCTCTCTAAAGTGAGTCAGAGAATAGAGGACTCCTCTAAGTGGGAAGACCTGCTAGTCTCCAGAGATGCAGATAGGTCATGGTCATTTCGAAAACACTTGCAACCAGACATCTAACATGTATCTCTGTGTCCCACTGCTTTCAGAGGGCTCAGCCTCCTGTGAAGCCCTGGGGATTCAAAAACGACTAAACCACACGCAAGGTCTTTCGGGGCTCTTGGTGTGATTCAGATTCAGCACTGGCATTCTGAATGTTTCAGTCCATTGACAACTGGGTGTTGGTCATGAACAAGACAAAGGTGTGAAAGTCAGCCAAGGGAGTAAAACAGTTCACATCCACTAAACAGATTTTTTTCTTTTCTTATCCTATATGTAAATTTACTAATATATGATCAATCAATTTATCTGCCTCCTGTGTTGTTGTGATATTTTAAAAACCCTATTAGGCTCTTGCTGTGTGCATGCACCGGGCTAGATAGTATGGATACCAAAATGAAAGAGGCATGGCCTCTGTTGTCAGCACACACATTTTACTGTGGAGTATTGATATATGCCAAGCAATCATATTGGGAGAAAATCGTAAATAAAGAGCTCAGAGAGAAGTCAAGAACAAGCCAGGTGAGGGAGTTTCACGGCTGACTCCAAGAAAAGCATGTAAGGAAGCCAGGGAATGAGGTGGTTAATCTTAATTGTCAACGTGATGAGATTTAGAATTGCTATGGAAGCAGCCCTCTGGCCATGACTGTGAGGGAGGTCCCAAATTGTGCTAAGTTAAGTGGGGAGACTTAGGCTAGATGTGGTCAGCATTATTCTATGGGCTGCAGTCCTGCACTGCATAAAAAGGACGAATAGGGGCTGGAGAGATGGATCATCTGTGAAGAACTTGCACTCGTCTTTCAAGGGACTGGAGATGGGTTCCCAGCACCTACTCAGGTAGCTCAAAACTACCTGTAACTTCAGCTCCAGGAGAGTCCATGGCCCCTTCTGGCCTCCTCGGGAACCTTCACATACTCACACACACATACAAGTCATGGGTTTTTTTTTTTTTGGTTTTGAATAAATCCTTTTCTAAAAGAGCAGAAGGCAGAACATGAGCCTTCCTCTTCCTCCACTTTCCTAACTACAGACGCACTGTGACCGGCTGCCTCCCCTCTGCTGCCTTGACTTCACCAGCTCGGTGGACTGTACTCTTCCCAGATATTTTGTCATTGCAAGGAGAAAATTAACTCAACAGCTGGTAGGGGAGGAAAGGCAGGGGGAGAGAGGTTAGAAGAGATGTTCTAATTCAGGACTGCCACAAGCACAAACTCAAAAGAAAGCAGGATGTCTGCACAGTACACATGACACGACATGTAAAATCCAGGCAGAGCATACCAAGCAACGGAAACAAGCAAGCAGACAGACCCATCAACCACAGGGGAGTGTGCATCAAGAGACCGGAGGGACAGTTTTACTTCAGACGAAGTCCTTACTTCATACTTCACTGCAGACATGAAAAGGCATGCAGTTAGACCTCACATGTCCCTCACCACAAATCATAACGTCTTTATTCTCTACACAAAGGTAGATAAGTTCTTCTGGCCAAAAGCCAGTCCCTCCGCAAGGCTCCAGATTCATCCATCCCTGTCCTAGGAAGGATGCTGGGATAAGGCTGAAGTATCTATCCTCCCCGGAAGAAGATTTGAGTACCTTGAACTCTCCCTCATACCACCAAGTTGTTCCTCTTGCCTGGTGTACCTCTACGAGCAAGCAACTATCCTCTTGTCTGCTACAGCAACTTTCAATAGCCAGGAATAAGGGCATACAACTGTCATACCACCCACAGGGAAGCTGAAGCAGAAGGATCCCAAGTTCAAGGCCAGTTTGTGCTCCACAGCAAGTTCCAATTTCAAAAACAATCGAAACAAACAAAAAGCTTCATTTATCCTATCCACACACACACACACACACACACACACATAAACCCTGCAAACAGGCATCAAACTCGTCAAATCAGTAAGAAAGAGAGGCTTCTTTCCCCACAGAACCTGCAACAGAAAACAGTGGGACAACTTTATTATAGCCCTAGGGAGATCTACTAAAGTCTACAGAGCCCCAAAACAGTAAGTGGATATTATCTGAACCTGTAAAGTTATAGAGATTTAATAACAGGGTAATAGCAAAGGAGACAAAACAAAAACAAAAAAGCAAACACAGAAGAAAACCAAGATGAATGCGTTGCCACATGCAGCAAGGCTTTTAAAACAGTATATCTGCTAGCGCCTGGTTTGGCCCCCAGCTCACTGACTGCTTCTTCTCAGGCTCTGGGGGTGAATCCTTTTATTCTTCACACTAAAGTTACTTAGTCTTCCTTTTCTTCTTACTTCATTACAGACTGCCATGGCTATAAATTCCTACCGTAGAGGGCAGCTCCAGATTAAATCTACAACCTGGACCATGCTTTGATCACACAGCTTAAAGTGCAGCAATTCCTCTCAGCGATTTCAGGCAATTTTACACATTCAAATGCAACTTTTATTTACAAATGTGTGTGTGTGTGTGTGTGTGTGTGTGTGTGTGTGTGTGTGTATTTTTAGGCATTCTGTGCACATGTATATGCAGGTGGGCTTGCCCATGTGTGTGCATTTGGAGACCAGAAGTTAACAACAGGTAGTGTCTTCCTCTATTGCTTTCCATCTTGAGCATCTAACCATTCTGGCTAAACAGACTTGACAGCAAGTCCCTCGGATCTGCATGCCCCTGCCTGTCATGTCCCAAAAGTCACAAACACAAACCACCACACCTCGCTTTCGGCTGAACCCTAGGAATCTAACTCAGGAACTCAGAATTACATAGCAAGCACTTCATTGGCTGAGTCGTTTCCCCAGCCTCTTGACACTTTTCTTCCTATCAAACCCTCTACACACTCACTCAAACCAGCCATCCTTACTCTGTTCTGTTGTTTTTATGTCTAATCCCACAGGCAGGTGATCCCACTGATTTATCTCTAAGATATTCTAAACCTGCCCACTCTTCTCCAGCTCTCCTGCTAACGCTCTATTCAACATCACCACCACCACCACCACCACCACCATCTCTTTCCTGACTTCCACACCATCCTTTTAAGTGGTCTCTGCACCTTCTCTTTCACATCTTCTGCCCTGCATGTCACAATGCAAGAGTAATAATCAAGTGGGAACTGTATAAAACCATATTTGTGTTGGTTTCCCACTGAGGTTCAAGTGGAATACCCTTCTCAGGCTATGAAGACCTTTATGATATTACTCTCTCCTGCTTCTCTGATTTCACTCAAGGCTCTCTTAATTGCTCCACTTCAGCTCCCTTAATCCAACAAGTTGACATGTCTCTAGGACTTTCAGCCAATGACCCAAACCACTCACTCCTTCCCTTCTGTCCTTCCTAATGCCTCCTCACCCTTTCGACTTCAGCTTAAATGTCATAATCAGCAAGAATCTCATCCATCAACACTGCTCATAGTGCATCTGCTCTTTGATTCTCCGTGCCAGAGCCTTGTTTGTTCCCTTTGGTACATGACAGTTTATAAGCATGTTAGCTACTTGTTCGTATACAGGCTTTGGTGTTCATCAGCCCTGGAAAATAAGTTCTGCGGAAGCATGAACAGGGATCTGTCAACTGCTTCGGTCTCAGTTCTGAAAGAAAGTGATTGACACGGAGATAGATGCCCAATACTGCAGCTGGCAGTAAAATGGATCAAAACGGAGGACAAGATTGGACATCGGAAAAGAGATGGAGAGATTCGGACAGAAATTGAAATGAGACAAAGAGCTGGAACTTTAATCAGTTACAGCAGAGATAAGGAGGGGAACATCAAGTGATCCAGAAAAAGGTCTTTCTAAGAAACACCTGAAAACAAAGTCCCAAAGAATCAAATCTGAGGATGATGATTAGTCTGAGGTGGGATGAAGCTGAGGTTCCAACCAGGCAGAGGAGCACAGCAGGCAGCCCACTAGCCTGACTCTAGACTTCAGGGAAAGGGTCTGGCACAAACAAAACTTTCAATAATAATTACGCTAGGAAGGCACAGATGTTGATATTTTTACAATATAGAGCTTCCAGAATACTCAGAATACTCAGAATACTCAGTGCCCGATCAAAACACCTGCATCCAAACCCATTGTCCGGTAGTCAGTGCAGCAGCGTGCCCCTCCTCTGCAGGGCAGATCAATACACAAAGGGAGGAAGCACACCACAATGGCCCAGCAAGCTCCATGGCAGCCACAGTCCTCCTACTTCTCCCTTCCGGGTTATCTCAAGTCTTCCTGGATTCAGATGGCCCCCTTCCTAACAAACATCAGTCCATAGCTCCACATGGCTGGGCTCCTCACAAGGCTGACTGATCTCAGATGCGGTACCCATTCAAGATCTCTCCCTGAAACGTGTCAAAACACAGGCTAGCACTGTCTTCCTCAGAACATGTGCCGAAGATAAAAAATTCTTATGGTTTTAGAGATCTTCTCTTATCCTTATAGAGAGACCTCTGCTTTTCTTGCCTGGGATGCAGGTAGGAAGAAATAACTCACTGAGCAACATTTAACTCCAAGTAAAGTAGTAAGCCAGAAAGGCAGGATGGACCCACAGTCTGAGTCATTATCTCCTTCTATTATAATCCATGAGCATATCACCATGCATGTTCCTGCTGTGTTCATATGATCCCACAGCAGAATCTGCCTTAACAATAGGATGGTATAAAGCTCTAAATATTTTCACATAGATAACATATTTATTTTTATTTTATGTGCATTGGTGTTTTGCCATGGGTGTCAGATCCGCTGGAACTGGAGTCACAGACAGTTAGAAGCTGTCATGTGGGTGCTGGGAATTGAACTCAGGTCCTTTGGAAGAGCGGTCAGTGCTCTTAACTGCTGAGCCATCTCTCCAGCCCCTGACACATACTTCAGTAGATTTCCAGCCTAGTTTGTTTTCTATTGCTGTGTTAAAGCCATAATCAAAGGCAACTTGGGAAGGAACAGGTTTACATTATCTTACAGTTTATACAGTCCATCCCCAAGGGAAGTCAGGGCAGGAACCTGGAGGCAGAGACTGAAGCAGAAACCAAGGAAGGGCACTGCTTACTGGCTTGTTCCTCAGGCTCACTTCATCTTCCCAGGAACCCCAGCCCAGGGCTAGCACTGATCACAAGTGGGCCAATCTGATGGAGGCATTTTCTCATTTGAAGTCCCCTCTTGATCCTAGTTCGTGTCAAGTTGACCAAAAACAAAAACAAAAAACAAAAGAAAAACCCACTAACCAGAACATTACATTTCCTGTAATGTTCAGCTCAGGCATTTAGTAGGGCAGGGGGCTAGGGGGCATTTACACATGATGAAAGTTCACTTTGTGGGCTAGGATGCTAGCTCAGCGGGCAGAGCCATTGCTATTCAATTATGACCTGAGTTCAGTTCAGTTACCCACCATCCACGTGAAAAGCCAGGAGCCTCGGTGTACATCTGTAACCTCAGCATCAAGGGAGTGGAGGCAGGAGGATAACTAGTCAGCCAGTCTAGCGAAATCAATGAACTCCAGGTTTAGTGAGAGACTCTGGTTCAAAAAACAAGGTGGAGATCAACTCAAGAAGATCCATGATATCAACCTCTAACCTATACCACACACACACACACACACACACACACACACACACACACACACACACAGGCTTTCTGTTTGAGGTGATTACTCCAATTAGCTAGGCTGAGATGCTTACAAAGACAGAATGGAGCAGCCTCTCTGTGTGAACATGATTCTGTCAATCTCACAAAACCACTCCAAATGGCTAAGCACCGGAACACCCATCACTCACTCATCCGGGGATTCAACCACTCAATAAATATCATAAGAGCTATTGTGCTCCAGACTCTATAGAAGTGTGAAAAACAAAACAACTTCTCTCTTGAAGCAGGGACATAATCTTGCAAAAACCATAAAACACAAAAAAATATAAAAATATAGTAAAGATGGACAATGATTAAGGGCTTACGATAAGAAAGCTCTATACCAAATACACAGGCAATAAATAAGTCATTTGAGCTTTGTAAAACGTATATAAACAACTACCACCAGACAGTCCACGGAGAAGGAAATTGAGACCTCAAGAACAAGCCAGGCGGCGGTGGCACACGCCATTAATCCAGCACTTGAGAGGCAGAGGTAGGTGGATCTCTGTGAGTTCGAGGTCAGTCTGATCAACAGCAGCCAAGGCTACACTGAGAAACTCTGTCTCAGAAACGAAGAGCTCAGGAAAATCCCCAAGAGGAAGATGTTCTAGAAACAGGGGAAGATGTTCCAGAAACAGCCCAACTCTGGTCTCTCTATTTTACTACTAAGTAGAGTGGTCACGTGCTTAATCACCAAAATAAACACATTTTTGTAGAGAATAGACAGTACAAAAAAATTGTAATGGTTTCACAGCATTTAAATATTTAACAGTCAACAAAATAGTTTGTTATATGCAGTTCAAATGTTTTCAAAGTTATTCTAAAAATGAAATTCTAAACAGATGCATTAAGATATACCTTGCATAGAGGACTGGAGAGATGGCTCAGTGGTAAAGAGCATTTGCTGCTTTTCCAGAGGACCTGGGTTCAATTCCCAGCACCCACATGGCAGCTCACAGCTGTTTGTTAACTCCAGTTCCAGAGGACCTTTACATTAATGCACATAAAATAAAGATAAATAATTTTTTTAAAAGGATATACCTTGCATAGAATATACACATCTCTGTGTACTTAAAAATAAAAATGTAGAAAAACTTCTTGTAGATTATCAGAAAATTACAAAATAACACAAGCTGAATAATTTTTCTTGGCACCCGTTCACATCCTTTAAGTCACTGTAAGCTTCTAAACACGGAGAATCACAGAGCTCAGCTTGGAACTCGGCCCAAACAGCTGGTGCAACCGGCAGTCAGCAGGGGTGGTGGTGTCAAATACTTCTCCCCTCGCTACCCAAGATGTGAATGGCTCAGTCAACCTCGACCACACAGATTTAATCAGCCAGCAGGCACCACATACACCATCCGTGAAAACCTAAGAAAAGTCGGGCGAGTGCTTGCCTGCTTCTTTTTGGATGTATTCACACACTGAGAAGAGAGTCTGTTGATTGTGTTTTACATCTTACAAACTTACACACTGAGAGACCACACTGGACGCTAGGAGCCAAGTGCAGCGTCCCTAAGATCCTGCCGCTGTTAGTGTAACCTCGGTTCGGATCTCCAGCCTCCACATAATAAGGCAGGTGTGATCGTGAGCAGGCATGTAACCCCAGCACTGTGTGGGGAGGAGACGGGAGGATTGCTGGAGCTTTGTGGCCATCAGCCTCATTCTCTGCTCAATAGAGACACTGTCACAAGGTACCAAGTGAGGAAATGGTAGAGCAGGACACCAAACAGTCTTCTCTGTCTCACACGCGCGCGCGCACACACACACACACACACACACACACACACACACACACAGGGGGGGGGTGCGGCATTTTAAGAATCTAGGGTAAATCTTTCACCTGTCAGAATAGCTAAAGTCAAAAACACCAACGATAGCCTATGCTGGAGAGGATGTGGAGAGAGGGGAACTCTCATCCATTGTTGGTGGGAATGCAAACTTGTGCAGCCACTGTGGAAATCAGTGCGGCGGTTTCTCAGGAAACTGGGAGTCAACCTCCCTCAGGACCCAGCAATTCCACTCTTGGGAATATACCCTAGAGATTCCCTAACATACTACAAAAGCATTTGTTCAACTATGTTCATAACAGCACTATTTGTAATAGCCAGAACCTGGAAACAGTCTAGGTGCCCCTCAATAGAAGATTGGTTAAAAAAGGTGTGAAACATATACACATTAGAGTTTTACTCAGCGGTAAAAAACAATGACATCTTGAATTTTGCATGCAAATGGATGGAAATAGAAAACGCTTTACTGAGTGAGGTAAGCCAGACCCAAAAAGAGGAACACGGTATGTATTCACTCATAAGTGGATTCTAACCATAATTAAAGGTCTTTGAGCCTATTATTCGTGATCCTAGAGAAGCTAAATAAGAAGATGAACCTGATGAAGATTATTTAGCTATCTGCCAGGAGGTAGGAAATAGTCAAGAGTCCCAGGTAACCTCGGGTGCATGGGGGGGGGAGGGTTGTTGGAAGGGGTGAGGGTTAGAGAGAAGGGAGTAGGGGAGGAATGGGGAAAGCTCGGTTGACCGGGATGGGGGGGATGGAGGAAGGATGAATATGGGATCAGGGAAGAATATATTTCAACTAAGGGAGTCATTTTAGGGTTTACAGGAGACTTGATTATATATGGGATCCCAGGTCCAAGGAGAGATCCCCAGATTGTTCTCTGGACAGAGGAGAGGGTGCCTGAACCGGCCTTGGCCCATAACCATACTGATGAATATTTTGCTTATCACCATAGATCCTTCATCTGGCAATGGATGGCGATACAGACAGAGACCCACATTGGAGCACCGGACTGAGCCCCCCAAGGTCCAAATGAGGAGCAGAAGGACGAAGAAAATGAAAAAGGAAATAAGGACTGCGAGGGATGCGATCACCCACTGATACAAGGGGACTGATCTAATGAGAGTTTACCAAGGCCAGTTGGACTGCGACTGAACGAGGACGTGATCCAACCAGATTCTCTGAATGTGGCCGGATTCTCTGAATGTGGCTGGCCCGAAGTCTTTCTGAAAAGCCATTGACAATGACACTGGGACTTGTTTCCTCTGCATATACTGGATTTTGGGGATCCAGTCTGTTTGGATACTCACCTTCCTGGACCTGGAGGGAGGGGGGAGGAACTTGAACTTCCCACAGGACAGGAAACCCTGACTGCCCTAAGGGACGAAGAGGGAGGAGGAGAGGGAGTGGGGGGAGTGGGAGGGTGTTGGGAAGAGGGGCGTAAATGGAAACTTTTATAATTTATTAAAATTACTTTCAAAATAAAAAGAATCTAGGGTAAATGCTAACCCAGATGGAATGTAGAACATGGACACGGGAGTGTTCCAACACGGTCCTCGGCACATCGGGACGCATGGTCATCAAATGACTGAATTATACTTGCTTGTCAACAACTGTAACAGGAAGCAGACGTCCAAAGAACCTACCACAAGGAAACTTCAAACACGTGTAGGAGGCATCGCCCCTGGCTCGGTTAATAAGGAAAACGTTTCTGTTGTTCAGCCATTCATTACGAGAAATTTCAAGCACACAGACGAACAATGTAATGAACCCTTGTGCACCTAAGATTCCCACTAAATCACTATCCACCCTTAGCCGCTCTTGCTTCATGCATGACACCCCCCACTTGGACTAGAGTTCTTTGAAGCAAATCCCAGACGTCGTATGATTTCATCCGCACATGTTCCAACACGCATTCCTGACTGGTAAGAAAGCTACATATGTGCTCTCAAACCCATGACTTCCTAGGGGAAGGAATGCAGGAAGCAGGAGGGCCTGGAGGTGGAAAGGTAGGAAGGGAGGACTCGGGAAAGCCTGTGTGAAGCCTGGGAAAAAAGACCCAGGCAGAAGCACAAACATGGAAAATAAAAATTTAAAAAAAAAATGCCCATGAGCCAGACAGGAACTGAGACTGAAGTCTAAACTTCCTAGGCTCACTGTCTGTGGTTCACCTGAAGAAGCCACCTTGGCAATGACCCTCCAGAAAAGAGCCACAGCTCAACACAAATCGCCGCACCGCCGAAGAGCACACTGTGCTCTCCCACCACTCGACAGAGGAACTGTATGTGCCGGAATCCACGGAGACTGGCCAAGCCTCTCTTCTCTGCCAGAACACCCTGGCCACGCAGATCAGCTGACCAGAGTCCTACCCCGGGGTAAGAGGAGATGCTAAGTCAATCGGCTCCCTGCTGACTCAGGCAGAAACTCTCTCAGCCTCCTTCGCCAGTGTCCATCTGGCTGCATGCGAGAGAGTCGGCAGCATGCCTGGGGTCAGGAAGAGAGTAGCAAGGCTTGCGCTGAGGACTCAGCTTCATGTTTGCATGTTAGAATCCCCAGTGTGTGTGATTCATCCCAAACGTGAACTGAAACCCTCCCTCCCTCATTTCACCTTTCCTTTCAGATTTCTACACATAAATTCTGTCTAAAATTGAAAGTGTAGGCCCCAAGAAAGAAGAAAGTGTGACTGATAACGCAGAAGAGAAAGTCATGGGAATGGTGTTTACTCTCTCTCTCGTCCTTCCCCGTCCGGGGGTTAATGTATGATTGATGGTTGAAATGGGACCCTGTATCCTGTCAAGCATACAGGAGTCATCAAAATTTTCTCTAACAGAATCAGACTTGAGTCAAGGAAGCAGAGGCCTTAGATGACCCCAGCGGATAAGAAATGGTTTGGGGATGCTAAGTCACAGCTCTGTGGGGGGAGCCTTGGAGATCACCCCAGAGGGAAGTAGAGCCCCTTTGGCTTCTCAGCAGAAGGCTTTCTCCAGCCAGCTCTCCCCAGAACAAAAACAACCCTGTCAGAAACCATAAACATTCAAGAAAACATGCAGGCAGACAAAGCTAGGCCATTCAGTGGTCCCAGCATGGTCTCCTCCACCCCTCTGGATCACTGACCCAACAACTGAGAGAATCTGTTGTAAAAATTGGCAGGAAGAAATCTCTGCAGAAGGAGGAGAAGATGAAGACAAGTTCACGCCCCAAACATCATTCTTTCCGTTTCATCTGGAAAGCCTGTGAGGGCCAGCATAGCAGGTAAGACATTTAAAAACCAGCATACACAAAGCAGGCACAATAGTGCATGCCTTTAATCCCAGCACTCAAGAGGCAGAGGCAAGGGGGTCTCTATGAGTTCCAAGCCAGCCTGGCCAACCTAGCTAGTTTTAGGCCAGCCAGGGCTGCAGAGAAAGGAATGTGACCTCCAGGAAAAGAAAATCAAAGGAACTATCTTATCATTTTAAGAGCTGTCTCTTAAAATGGCAGAATGGGAGGATATCTGTCCTAAGCTATTCTAAGAAGCAAAGGAACAAGGGACTGCCTTCCATGTCACTTCAAAAAGGGACTTTCCAGGCTAGGCATGCAGCTCATGAACCCTGGGTTAGAACCCCAGAACTGCCAGGCATAATACCCCATAGCTGTAAACCCAGCACTAGAGAGACAGGTAGGGGTATTAGAAATTCAAACTCATCCTTGCCTAGCTTGGAGCATGCAAGCTTGGAACACTTAAGACCTTTCTTAATCAATCCACCAGCCAACCAATTAGCCAATAGGGCTTTCTCCACAACTACTAGTCCAAAAGGGTGGGGGAGTGTTTTAAGTCCATCAACTCTTCCGCCTACTTCTCTAAGTGGCTCTTCCTTCGCTCCTCTGCAGAGGTTGACCTGGCCTCTACCCTGAGCCTGCTCTCTCCTTCTGCCGCTCGTCCCATCCTAGTCCAGAAGTGTCTGGCTTCAAGGGCTTCCTCTCTGGAAGCCAAGTCTCTGGAGTCTGACCTAAGTTTTTGCCCTGGTGATGGCTCACCTTCCAGGACTACACTTCGCTAGTCTACTGTCATCTTCGCTGTCACACAGGTATCGTTGTTACCTTCTATCCACACCAGGGAACCCCTTTGCCTGCCCTCATCTCTCAGTGCTCCCCAACTGTGTCAGTCTATCTTGCTTCTCTTAGCTCTCATCCTGCCCTGTGGTACCTCTGCCTTCAAGTCTGCACTATGAGGATGCCTTCCAACATCTGCTCAAAGAGTGCCCCTTCGCTTATTCGACCCCTGCTCATTCTCCATGTGACAGTTCCATGGTATAGGACAGGTTTACCATAGATGAGAGAGAAAGAGAGAGACCGAGAGAGAGAGACAGAGACAGAGACAGAGAGACAGAGAGAGAACGGCCAGAGGCATCTGGAAGAGTCCAGAGCAGAGAGAGGAAGAAGTAGACTTTATGAACATGACCAGCAGACTGAATATGGCTGGGCTATGTGCAAGAAAAGAAAGACTACAAACAGCAGAAGCAGGAACCTAGAGAATATCTGGGTGATGAGAAGGATGAGTAGCTGAAGGGAAGTCCATGAGCTGGAGAGAGTTTAAGGTAAGGGAGGAGGTGAGAAGGGCTAGGATGCATGGTCTTTGAAATGTGCACCAGGTACTTGTGATACACAGGGAGTCCGCATGAGCTTTGATAGGCTGCTGGGCAGCGCGGGGCCCCTTTTGACAGAGGTAGGGGAAATGACTCTCTTTGGTAGACTAAATCCTACTTCACAAGTCCCCCAAGAATGCCGGCTTTTATCTGACTGCTAGGAATCCTCTTACAGTTCATGCCAAGCTCATTTCTGGATATCCAGGCTGCCTTTTGAGGTTTGGGGAACTGGAAATTTCCACCTCTCACCTCATCTTCACCACTTCCTTCTCTCCACGGCTGAGCCCTGACTTTTCCTCTACGTCTAGCAATCTGTTACACGGTTTTGAAGATATGACTGCCCTGTACTAAGCTGGAAGCACCGTGGAGGTTAAGGGACTATAGTAGTTTGAAAGAAAATGGCCCCCAAAGAGAGTGGCACTATCAGGAAGTGTGGTCTTGTTGTGGTCAGGAAGTGTCACTGTGGGGGCGGGCTTTGAGGTCCCTTTGGCTCCCACTTCCCTCAGTGTGACTATCAGTCGACTTCCTGTTGCCTCTGACTCTCAGCTCCAGCACCAGCACCATGTCTGCCCGCACACTGCCATGCTCCCCGCCATGATGATAGTGGACTGAACCTCTGAAACTGTAAGCGAGCCAGCCCCAACTAAACAGTTTCCTTTATAAAAGCTGCTGAGGTCATGGTGTCTCTTCACAGCAATAGAAACTTAACTAAAACAGGGGCACAGTTTGTTTTATTGTACAGTCACCAGAGCCTAATAAAAATGAAGTGTGTTTGCTGAATATAAAAAGGAGAAAGAAAAACAGAAAGGGAAAAGAAAGGGGAGGTAGTAAGGGGAGAGGGAAAGGGGAAAGGAAAGGAAGAGAGGGTGGGAGGTGAAGAGATTTCTCAGAAATGCCCTAAATTCTCCTTTTTTCTGTTTTTTTTTTCGATCTAAATATTTTCCCTTCCTCAAATTTTAAGGATCTACTTTACAGACTCTTTTTTAAATTTTATTTTAGTTTATGTGTGTGGCTGCTTGACCTGTAAATGAATCTGTGCACCTCATACATATGGTGCCCACAGAGCCCCAAAAGGGTAACTCCCTGAGACTGGAGTTACAGGTGGTTGTGAGCCACCATGCGAGTGCTGGGAGTCAAACCCAGGTCCTCTGGCAAAGCAGCCAGGGCTCTTGACTGCCGAGCCACCTCTCCAGCCCTCTCTTTACGGGTCCTTAAGTGGATGATAATTACTTATTTAGTGACCCTGGACAAAGGTACTGTGATGGTTGGCCCTGTCAGCTTGGCCAAACCTACATTTACCAGCAGACACATAAGTAAGAGATTGTCTTAAATGAACTGATATTGGAAGACTCGCCTTAATTGTGGGCGGCACCACTCCCTCTTCAGGGGATCCTGAACTATAGGGAATGAAGAAAGTAGCAGAACACTGGCATGCATGCATTTGTGGCTGCTCACTGCCCCTGGCTGTGGATGAGACTTAATCACTTGCTTTAAGTTCTTATTGCCTTGACTTTCTGCCATGATGGACGGTGAACTGTGAGCCAAATAAACCCTTTCTTCCTTAAGATGCTTTGCCAGGGCCCTTTATGACAGGAGCAGGAAAAGACCCTAAGCTAGGTGCATCTTATAAAACAAAGGAAGATGCTGGTCTGAACCAACTATAGAATATGAAACATCCTCAGAAAAATCACAAATTCACCTGAAAGGAATCCTGCAAGTACAAGAATTGGGAGTTAAAATGACTGGCCTGATAAGAAACAGGAAGATGAAATGGTAGCAAATAAAAATTTGTAGAACATGTTCTTAATGTAAAAATGCTGCCTGGAGGTTGGCAAACAAAAGCAGAGTGAAGTCCAACTTCTCCCTGGCGTGGACACGGGCATTCATGCTCAGTGTTGCACACCAGCAAAGAAGCTCAGAACCAACACATAATTTTTTAGAATAAGTGTGCCAGCCTCTACAAGGTTTCACTTACAGTATTTCAAAATGTCAAAGAACTTAACAATAAGGAAGGTTCTGGTGAATTCTGAAAGAAGAGGGCTTCTTCTTATTTATTTGTTTCCAGGCTTATTTACATTACCCTATAGGGATAAGTGTGTGTGTGTACGCTTGTACACCCACGCATAGGTATCTTTGAAGACCAGAAGAGGGTATCAGATCCCCTGGAGCTGGAGTTACAGGCAGTTGTGAGTCACTACCCTCAGCGATAGGAACTAGGCTCAGGCTCTCTGAAGGAGCAGCAAGTGCTATTAACTACTGAGTTATCCATCTCTCCAGCCCTGCAAGAAGCATTTTAGAGAAGTGCAGAGAAGCCAGGCTCCAGATACTAAGACATAATTGAACAAAAAAAAAATCCCGAACAGCAAAGACACATTTTAAACTGGACACAAAGGCAAGAAAGACCCATACAAACAGACCTTTCTAACAATGGACACAAATGTGAATGTCTTTTCCTGTTTCCCCCAAACCTAGAGATGCTGCATTTTCTAAAAAGCAACTGGCAAAGGGAACTGCAATAAGCAGAAATGAAAGCCAGGTGAGAATTAGAGGCCAGCAGGAGGGCAAGGTGCTGCCAACCACAGAGCAGAGCCAGCCAAGGCGAAAGGGCACCTTCCACCTCAGCACAGTCAACACCAGTTTCGAGCTTGGGCTTCTTCATGTTAAAGCTTTAAAGGAAACACAGACAACTCAAGAGCTAAGATCTGCCCTGGAACACAGCTCTTAAAACCCCAAAGTAAGGCCAGACATGGTGGCACAGGCCTTTGGTCCCAGCACTTGGGAGACAGAGGCAGGCAGATCTTTATGTGTTCAAGACCAGCCTGGTATACATGATGAGCTCCAGGCCAGCCAGGGTTACATAGTGAGACCCTATCCCAAGATAGATAGATAGATAGATAGATAGATGGATGGATGGATGGATGGATGGATGGATGGATAGACAGACAGACGGACGGACGGACATACAGACAGACACGGTAAACCTCAGGGTAGTATTGGTCTCCAGAAGGATTTGTTCTAAATGCAGAAGCTTGTTCTACTCTCTCTATCTAATCATCTCTATCTATCTATCTATCTATCTATCTATCTATCTATCTATCTATCTATCTATCATCTCTCTCTCCCCAGTGGGACGTTGGTTTAGCAGGTCTATGGTGTTCATTGTAAATGTAAATTTTGTCTGTATATTTTTATTACATTTGTTCATACTTGTATGTGCATATGTGGACAAGTGCATGCAAGGCTCACATGTAAAGATCAGAAGATAACATACGAGGCCAGTTGCCTCCTTACACCTTCTGAACCACAAAGATTGAACTCAGGTCATCAGACTGGGCAAGAAGCACTTTCACCAGTGAGTCATCTCACTGGCCTTAAATGTGTTTGTTTGTTTGCTTGTTTGCTTTTAAAGGTAGAGAGACTGAAGACATGGCTCCTTGGTTAAGAATCGCTCTTAAAGAGGACCCTAGTTCAGTTCCAAGCATGCACGTGGTGGCTCACAAGTTCCTGTAACTGTAGTTACAAGAAATCCGAAGCACTCTTCTGGCCTGTGTGGGCATCTGCATACATGTATGTATTTTCATACGTAGACACAAACACATACACACATTAAATAATTAAAAGTCAAATCTTAGAAAAGAAATACCAACCATCTCCATGTCAGACTTATTATAGTGGGTAATTTTGATTCAACTTGACTGGATTAGGAATTGCCCAGGTCAGAGCTGGGACAGCCCTGGGGCACTTGTCTAGTACCTTAAATTCTAGGCTAAATTAAATCACCAGTACTTTGTGGGGGAGGGGACAATCAAGCAAAGGAAGGGAGGAAGAAGAGGGAGTGAGGGAGGGAGGGAGGGAGGGAGGAAGGGAAGGGAAGGAGGGGAAGGAAAGAGGGAAGGGAATGGGAGGGGAGGGTTGAGGAGGTGGGAGGGAAGAAGAGAGAAGAGGAAAGGAGAGGAAAAGAGAAGAGAAGAGAGGGGAGGGGAAGGGAGGGGAGGGGAGGGGAGGGGAGGGGAGGGGAGGGGAGGGGAGAGGAGAGGAGAGGAGAGGAGAGGAGAGGAGAGGAGAGGAGAGGAGAGGAGAGGAGAGGAGAGGAAGAAAGGAATGATCTATAGAATAAGTGAGGTATACCCCTGTGTATATCAGCAGGAAAGTTACTAGAAAGAATTAACCAAGAGGAAAGAGACACCAGAAGGTGAACAGTACCATTCCACAGACTATGGATCTGAAACAGAATGAAAAGTGGAAAGGAAAAGGCAGCTAAGTGGCCAGCACTCATCTCTGCTCCATGCCTGGGGATGCAGTGTGACCAACTGTATACGCTTCTGCTGAGTCTTCTCTACCACAGTGGGTCTCCCTCAGCCTCCTGAACATTCTGGTCAGGTATTTTGCCACAGCTACTGCAGAAGTAACTAACATAGTCCTGAGCAAGAAACGGGGTTTTGGCCAGACTTTGCATTCAGCAAGTCCTAGGTGACTATCTGAGGCAGCTCGGTGTGCCAGAACCCCCGGGTAAGGCACCAATTGTCTGACTTCACGAGGTTATATATTAACTTACATTAATATTTATACAGATGTGGACATTTCTCTCTGAAAGCAAAATAAAAAATAAGAAATAAAAAAATACCCCCAATAATCATAGCCTTGTTAGCCCTGATTGGTTTTAGCCAGTTTTGAATTTAACTGTTTTTCCCTCCACAGCTAATTTCATACTTTATTCAATGTATCAGTTACTTTTTTCCTTGCCGTGTCAAAATTCCTGACCAGAAAAGGTTTACAGAAGCCACAGCAGAATGCTCCCTGTTGCCCTCCAGCTTGCTCTTCATGGCTTATCCAGCTACGTTGTTTTTCTTACAGGATTTCTCCGTGTAACAGCCCTGGCTGTCCTAAACCCCGTTCTGTAGACCAGGCTGATCTCAAACTCACAGAGATCCATCTGCGTCTGCCTCCCAAGTGCTGGGATTAAAGGCGTGCACCGCTCGCTACCTTTCTTGAAGGACCCAGGACCATCTGCCCGTGAGTAGCATCACCCACAGTGGGATGGGCGACAAGAAAATGCCCCACAGGCTTGCCCACCAACCCATCTGATAGAGGCAATTCCTCAATCTAGATTCCTTCTGCCCAAGTGCCTCGACTTTGTGTCAAGTTCACCAACACATGTGAAACAAATATCAAACATGACCCATGCAGTCTAAAGCATCTATAAGGTGGTCTTTTGCAGGAGAAACTATTCATCCCTATACCAAGCACAATGACTCCCCACTGCAAACAAAGGGTTGAACACCCAGAACAAGAGAGAACGCTTTTGGGTTGCAGGTCTAAAACATGAGGAAGGGTTTGTTGGGTACTCCTGGGAAAGACACTCCTTCCTGGTTTAAAGAAATAATACCAAGAACCAGAAGAAGAGAAGAATCTCACTTTCCCTTCTGCTTTGTGTTGTGACCATGAGATGTCATGATACATAGGGTTACAGTATATCCTGTGGTCAGAGACAAAAGCCAGGGAAATTGGGAAACCGAGGGATACTACCATACAGAGCCAGGACATAGCTGAACAACTGAACTAGCCAACTCCAGAATTGTGATGGTCTGGTTATTTTCACGGAAAAAGTACTAAAAAATGATCAGTGTGACCACTTCTGTCAATAGGCTGTTGTATGCACCAGCCAGAATCCCAAGGGATGGAGGAGAAGAGAGAATTCAGCATTTGAGAGTATCTGCTGTTCTTTCCCATTTCCAGAACCAACATGGCAGCTCACAAACATCTGTAACTCCAACACTAGGGAATCTGATGCCTGCTTCTGGCCTCCAAGGGCACTGCATGCACACAGTGCATATACACACACAGACAAACACACATACACACAAAATAAAATAAAACTTTAATCTTTAACTAAGAAAACAAAGACTCTAAAGTCTACCCATTGGCCCTTACCAAAGAACCTTCACAACTCTAGCATAAGGGAAGCCGAGGAGACAAGATGGTTTAGTTCCGATTGGTACGATCCTCACAGCATTGTACCCACCCAGGCCCACTCCACATACACCCACTAACACCCGTGACTAAACCTTGGCTAAAAATAAAACACCAGGTGTTTGAAGGGGGGCCTGGTAAACACCTGAGTGATCTGGAGCCTTAAGGTTGAGACCCCACACTTCTGTTTGTTTTTCTGCAGAGCCCTGTGTTGCTCAGTCTGACCTTAAACTCACGGTTCAACTAAGATGACCTTGAACTTCTAAGCCTCCTACCTCTGTACCCTGACTGCTAGCCCTCCAGACAAGTAGCACTGCACCAGTTTAGGGGCTTTTCGTTCGGGGGATTTTGTCGACGGTGGTTATGTTTTCAATATAGTCTAGAGATGAGCAAGCTTTATCCCATCTGCGCCATCTCCAGCCCTCGCAAATAACATGAAAAGGGTACTGTTTCCAGAAGTGCTCCAGCGAGGGTGCCTGCAAAAATATCCTACTCAGAAAATGCAATACTTCTCTCCATGCATTCAAATTAATTACAAGTTGTTTTATAAATGAATTAAAATTTATTTTTATAACTGTTCCCTGGAATCTACTTCTGGCCCTGAATAGAGAAACTCCCAGAGCGTGTTAGCTCCACGCTTACGAAAGCTCAGGAGACCAGCACGCAGCCATGACAGTATAAGAAGGCCCCTCTCTCTGCACAGGAACATCTGTCCCAATCATTTCCTCTGGTCCAGTTGGCTTCTGTGAGTAATAAATTAATCACCGGAACCTGGATGCTTTCGGCAGCCTCAAAGGCTGTCATACACAGGCTTGGTGATGGAAAAAAGAGTTTCTGGCTCGAAACACAGAAATACCAGCCCAGCCATGTCACAAAAGCTTTCTGGTATTTCTTTTATTGCCTCTACTGGATGAGAGAGAGAGAAAGAGAGAGAGAGAGAAAGAGAGAGAGAGAGAGAGAGAGAGAGAGAGAGAGAAAAGAGAGTTTCAATTTTGTCTCTAGGAAATCAGAACTCCTGAACACAGCCCTTAAAACTATAAGGATCCCATTTTCATTTTTAGAATTGTGGGGCCCTAACCATTGCCTATCCAGTGATAAAGATGTCTTTCTGTCTTTTTTAAATCCCAGGATGTGACTGTCAACCTTGGTTGCACAGAAAGCCCCTCCCCATCCTCAGCAGGGAGCTTTAAAAGTAATGGTGTTAAGTCCCCAGAGCTCTGATTAATAGCTGCACAGGGGTCTGGGGATTCTGAGGTCTAAAATTTCCCCCAGGGGATTCTAAGGCACAGTCAGGGTTGAGAACTGACCCAAGGTCAAAGGCAAATAGAAGAGAGTGTGACTAAGAGCTACACCCCAGAGAAAAATAATTGTATTTATAGAAAGAGATAAGAGAGAGGATTGGGAAAGGTTCTCTCTACTGCCCAACAGTACCAAAACTAATAGGAAATCAATTACATCAATCAATAAGCAATTCAAATGTCTAACAGTATACATAGAAATGCACATACAGAGGCTGGAGTGGTGGCTCAGTGGTTAAGTGCACTGGCTGCTCTCGCAAAGGATCCAGGTTCAATTCCTAGCACCTACAGGATAGCTCACAACCACCTGTAACTCCAGTTCCAGGAGATCCAGCACCCTCTTCTGGCCTCTGTGAGCACCAGGAATGCACGTGGTACTTATACATACATGAAGGTCAAATGCTTACATGAATTAAACAAATAAATAAATCATTTTTTCAAACGTACATATTGTTTTAGGGTCACTGTCAGTGTGATGGAACCATGACCAAAGCTACTTGAGAAGGAAAGGGTTGTTTTGGTTTCTGCTTCCACATCACTAAAGGAACTCGGGACGGGAACTCAAACAGAAACCGTTGAGGCAGGAGCTGATGCAGAGGCCGCAGAGGAGTGCTGCTTACCGGCTTGCTCCCCTTGGCTTGTTCAGCCTGCTTTCTTATAGACCCAGGGTCCGCAGCCCAGCCCACATCAATCATTAGTAAGAAAATGTCCTACGGGCTTGCCTACAGTCAGATCTCCTGGAGGCATTTTCTCAGTTGAGGCTCCCTCCTCTCCTATTACTTTTGCTCGTGCCAAGTTGACAGAAAACTAGGCAGCACACAGACATAGGCATTTCAGATCAGTTAAAAAAGGCACTACATGGACGGAAGAAAGAGACAAGGAGGTGATAAGCTTGACCTTCTTCCCTCTAAACCTTTCCCCTGGATTTCTACCCCTTTGCACACCTCCCCCACACAGCAATGCCTCTCGTGACTTTGGTCTGGGGTCAGCCAAGCACCACTCAGAGACAAATCTAGCTGACCACTTCTTTTGCTAAGTAAAGATTTATTGGAATAAAACACTCAACTTCATTTGCAGGTCATCTGCCTGCTTTCACACAACGACATAGGAAGTGTAACCCAGACCCCTCTGGCCTACAAACCCTGCTGCATTTCCCCTGCAGCCCTGTAGACAAAAGGTTTGCAGATCCCCGCCCCCCCCTCCCTCATCCAAAATGTAGTTTCTGGTCAAGCAATTACCGCACTGCCCTTTTATTCTCTTCCCACTGGGGTCCATCCCAGACATCTGCACCTTAGCCTCTGCCAAACACCTCCTGTTCACCCTCTCAGTCCCAGTTGTGGCTTCCCAGGGTCTCAAGGCGATCCTGGGACATTTCATGCCTCTGGCTGAAGCCCACCTCTCTACAATCACCAGCTCTCAGTGAAACAAAGGCAGCATAGGGCGCATGTCAAGGTGAAGTAGCATGCCTGGTGTTTCCCCAGGAACTACAACCCGGCTTCCCCTTCCCCTTTCCTTCTCCCTAAGGACACCTCATCTTCAGCTGCTTCACTACCCTACTCACACCTTTACCTGTTGTCTGTGTTTACTCACTTGGGGCTGCAGCTTGAACTGGGATCTTTCTCTGCACGAAGCACTCACCTGACACTGACCAAGATCTCAGCACCAACAGTGCCTTCCATTTGTCCTTCTGCTTCTACTTCTTGGAAAACCCTGCACTGTCGTAGGAGGAAGGGAGGGAGTTTACTCATCCACCAAGCGCCACTCCCTTCCTATTTGTTTGTTTTCATGTACTTCCAAAACATCAGTTTTTAATTTCACACAAAAAAGTTATTTTTATGGCACTCAATGGGGGATATTTCAACTTTTTAAAGTTCTTTGACCGTGCAAGAATATAATGTACTTCAGTCATTTTCAGCCCTTTGCCCTCTCTCACTCCCTAACCCTTCTCCTTCTCAACAATGTCCCTCCGACCTTCCTACCTTTGTCTTTACTTACCTTTTTTTTTTTTTTGGTTGGTTTGTTTGTTTGTTTGTGACTCACTGAGTTTAATTGGGGTTGTTGGCAGGAGCATGGATGAGAAGTTATTGGTAGGAGTGTGGGCAACTTACCAATGGCTGGACCACAGAAGAAAATGACTTCCCTTCCCCCAGAAGAACTGTTAACTAACAGAAACGAAACTCCCCTGCCTTGTCTCCAGACATTGCCTAATACACCCTGGGGGCAACCCTGTTCTCTCAGTTGAGAGCCACTGCTGCAGTATGGAAACTCCGTCCAAGCACTGGCTCTGCCTTCCCCCGTTTGACACCATCCCAACCTTCTAAATCCCCACTACTCAGTGCTCAGACCTGCAGCTTCATCAAAGGTGACCAGACTGCTCCTCTCCCAACCGGTCTCTGCCAACCTTCCCATCCCAAGATGCTCACCTATTCCCCAAACTCACAACTCCCCCACCCATAGCAGATGTGGGAATAACTCGCCCCCTCCCCCACCCCATGGATATCCTTTAACCTAACCACTTGCTCCTCTAGGTGCTGAGACTCCTCCAAGAACCCTGTAGGAGAGAGACATTTCACCAAGATGACATGATCCCTCCCCAGCAAGGGCAGCCTGTGTGCGGTACCCACCTCTATGTCTCCGGATGGGGCACTGATGGGTTGTGGAGCTTTCTGGAGGGATTTGTCACTGCCCAGAACTGCTTTCTCGGTTGCCCTTTGGAGTCTAGTCTCCATTGGCCAAACCTCCTGCTGGCAGATCTACCTCCCTGGGGTTTGCTTTCTGAAGAGCGGAGTACATAACACACGGAGGTGGCTTTCTTATTTGCAAAGTTGACCATGTCACCGTCTGTGATCTCTCCCCATCCCTCACCAAGAGGAGCCCTAGGGATAGCATTTCATGCTGTGCTGGCCATGCAGGCCTCCCCTAAGGGGAGGAGGGGAGAAGGTCCTGAACCGGCTGATTGCCATGATATAAATATTTCCTCCATTGTACATGCAGGCTGCCAATGGTTTAACTACCAGCTTACAAAATTACTGGCTATTTAATAACCGCCTCCAAGAACCAGACACGAGCCAGCACCAGCATGCCACGGACAGCCCCCTGCCATTGCTCTCTTCACTTGAGTTAGAGCCTTGCCGTCCTCAGATGCCAGCCTGGTTTGAGAGTCTCCGTCCTTATTGTTGCTCGTTTTGTCGTCTTTTTAAGCTTCCTTTCCTAGTCTGACTCAGGCAGACATACTCAGTGCTTTGGAGTCAGTTCAAATGAAACTCTCTGGATTTTAGAATTCGCCTCCACCCATCCCATTTTCCTGAAAGGTTAAATGAAGCCTAACCTATGGGTCACGGCCCCTCTGGCAAACCTCCAACTCCAAAACTATTGACGTTTGTAATAGTAGCAAAAGTACAGTTATGAAGTAGCAATGAAAGTAATTTTACGATTGGGGGCCATCATAACATGAGAAACAGTATTAGGAAGGTTCTAGGCTCCACTGTTCTAGGCCAAACGTGAAAAGCATTTTCCAGCATTGTATTTCTACTATGCATTACTGAAATTCTATCATCTTGGCCATAAACACTCTTGTTTCTATATTTAGTGTCTGCCACAGATTGTGTAGGGTTTTTTCTTTGTTTTGTGTATGTTTTGTTGTTATTTTGTTTTGTTTTGTTTTAATATATCTGACAGGGGTTAGAGAGACAGTTCAGTGGTTATGAGCACTAGGCTCCTCCTCCAGAGGACTTGGTTTAGATTCCAACACCTACATGGCAGTCAACAATCATTTATAATTCCAATCTCGGACGAGATGGTTCAATTATTAAAGTGCTTGCCACACAAGCAAGAACACCAGAGTTCAAGTCCCCAGAACCTATGCAAATGCTGAGTGGGCTTGACAGGTGTAATTCTAGTCTTAGAAAGTGGAAATGGGATCCCCAGAGCAAGTTGGCGCGATAGACTAGCCCTATTTGTGATATCTGGGCTTGATTTAGAAACCTTGGCTCAAAGAATTTGCTGGAAAAATAGTTGAAAAAAAGATTCCCAACATCAATCTCAAGCCTCTTCACACACACACACAAATATATGCACCATCACATACACATGTTTCCATACACACTTGAACATGTATGCATGCCACACACATACACATAGCAAAAAAAAGGAAAGAAGAAAGGAAGGAAGGAAGGAAGGAAGGAAGGAAGGAAGGAAGGAAGGAAGGAAGGAAGGAAGGAAGGACAGAAGGAAGGAAGGAAGGACAAAAACATGTGTGAAACCTAGAGAAATGGCCCAACACATGAACTGCTTACCACACAAGAGTGACAACTGGAGTTTGGACCACCATTACCCACCTAAAAGTGGGGGGAAAACAGAAACCCACCAATAAACCCAGCACTTGGAGACAGGAGACTTCTGGGGCAAACTGGCTAGCTGGGTAAGCTGCACTGATGAGCTGCAGGTTTGGCGAGAGACCATGCCTCAGCAACGTTGAGAGCAATGGAGGCAGAGACTCAGTATCGACTTACTGTCTCCTTACCAGGGATATACACCTGTACCCATTTTTATTTGCACACACATTCACCTACACACAGAGAGAGAGTTTGGTGACCTTGCAATCCTCTTGTCATGGAATACAAGACATGACAACTCCAAGAAAAGATTTAATTGCTCCAATTTGAATACCAGGCTTGAGTTCTCTCCCATGCTCTGCTTCCAGAATGCTGCACAGAGGCAAACACAGGGATGGCTGAGCAGAGCAAGTCCTCTAAGGCTTCATCTCATACCTAAAGGGCCCTCATGGAGAAGCACTTAGAGAAACAAAAAATAGTCTCTGCAGCCCAGAGCATCAGTCCCTTCTTAGCTCCCAGCCAGGCATTCTGGAAAGCGACCTTTTCAAATGAGATTGGCTCCAAGTCCAGCCATCAACTTACCAGGCTTCCACTGCAAGCCAAACAATCACAATGGGCACCTCCTACTTGCAAATTCCTGCGTCTTTAAAATCAGTTCAGACACAGCACACGCCAGTCAGAGGCATCCGGGAAATGTTAACCAGCCTTGCTTTTCATTCAAAAACAAAAATGTGCAGGACAAGAGGGAACAAGAAAGGGTAATGTGGGATGTTTATGGCCATAATACGTGTAAACAAAAACATCTTTACGGTACCGAGTGCGGGGGGGGGGGGGGGGGGGGGGTTGAATGAGGAATGTCCCTCCGCCCCAAAGGCTCATGTAGTTGAACCTGTGGTCCCCAGTTGGTGCACTTTTCCAGAGGTTATGAGGAGGTGTGACCTTGCTGAAGGAAGTGCATCACTGGCAGGCAGGTTTTTCGCGTCCATCGCCTTGTCCCATTTCCGGCTTATTCTCTGCTTGTGTTTGCTAGTGAAGAGGAGGCCCCAAGCTTCCTGCTCCTGCCACTGTGCCTGCCTCTTGCTGCCATGCCTCCCTGCCAGGGTGGACTCTTACCCTCTGGAACCATAAGGCAAAATAATAAACTTCCTCATCTATCAGTGTTTATCACAGCAACAGAGAAGTAGCAACAGTATGCCTGTCTCAGGGAGGGTTGCTACGGCTGTGATGAAACACCGTGACCAATATCAACTTCAAGAGGAGAAGGTTTGCTCCTCTCACAGTCCCACATGATTGGTCACCACCTAAAGCAGTGAGGGCGGGAACTCAAGCAGGACTGGAACCTGGTGGCAGGAAGCGACGCAGAGGACATGGAGGGTTCCTGCTTACTGGCTAGCTTATCACGGTTTGCTCAATCTGCTTTCTTATAGAACCTAGGACTACAAGAACAGGGACAGCACTACCCACAGGGAGCTGGGCCCTACCCCATCAATCACTAATTAAGAAAATGCCCTACAGCCAGATCTTAGGGAGGCAGAGCCAGCACAATGCACAATGAATATACACTAATAAAACTTAAAACGTACCGCCAGAAAACCTTCATGAAGAAAAAAAACAGTAATTCCCCATGCAACATCTGCTTGCTGAATAGTAACTCATCCCTAAAGACTGCTCATATATAAAGAATAGACATAGTATATACTATATAATGCATATCATATAACATATATTGTTCACATTAATCCTATTTTCTCAGTACTAGTATTAGCTCTATGTTATGAATTAAAAACCAGATATTAGGGTACACAGTTAATAAGTATGAAGGATAGCCTGGCTCCAAATTCCACACCCTTGATAACACGAACAGACAGAGAAAAGCAAGTTTCCATAGAACTTTTAGGCACTGCCACCAAAGGACGAATTTCTTTTCAAAGACTATATCCTGGGAGTGCTGGCCTCTGTCCGTCACCTTGACTGAACAAAAAGGACTGATAATAGCAACAACTAAACCCCACCAGCCCTACAGGACCTTCTGTGCCCTCCGTTGTCAAGGGAGTCTTTCTTTCAGCAATATCAGTGTGGCGAGGGTGGCGGTGGGGGAGCCAGTGTTCCGGGGCCAGAACAGGCAATGTAGGAAAAGAAGAACTCATGCCTCTAGCAATGTAAACAAATTCTCTGTAGCACAGTGCAAAGAGTCCAGAGGAGGCCAAGCACCCAGAGGACACCCGGTCCTGCAGACCACAGCTCACCCTGGAAGAGAGGAAGCTCTCACTGCCTGAAGACAGCTACCAATGTCACGTGTAGAGATCCAGAGTAGAACCCAGCTGAGACGAAGGTGTGGAAAGGAAACACTAGGGAAGACAGAGAACAATTGAGAGCCGGTCCAGGGTGGGCTTGGCCGCCATTCTGACTGGAACAAGGAGATCTGAGGAGACACAGACACCCAGGCCAAGGCGGCGAACAGAGAAGGTCTGGCCCCTCATCAACCCCTAGCAGGGTCTTTGAGCACTGTTAGTCAGCAAACTAGTAAGATTTCTTGAGTCAGGAAGATGGCTCAGTGGTTAAAGAATTTCCTGCGCAAGCATGAGGTCTCTAGCTCAGATCCCCAGAGCCCAATAGGTGCTGGAAGGCCCTGTTAGCCTGCCTGCAATTCCAGTCTCGGGAGAGGGCCAAGCTGATTGACTGGCAGTATAGGCATCTTGTGGGTTTGACTGAGACACCCTACCTCAGTGAATAAGGCGGAAGAGCCATCGAGGATGATTCCTGATACCAACCTCTGGCCTCCACATGCACACACAATGTGCACACACAAGCAAGTATGCATGTCTACATACATGTGCAGCACACACCCGTGCACAAAAAAATGCTATTTCTGAAGTAATAAGTCGAGTAAATCTTTCACAAAGAATACAGTGAAAAGCAAATTGCTCAAAGCCTTGGAGTTCAGAGAGCTAAATTTGAGTTTATGAACGGCTCTAGTAGGATGCTCCCCTACAGACTGAGATAAAGGAGTCATTGCTCGATTTAACGGGAGGGTCAGAGACTGGGAGCTAGAAAATGCAGTGCTGTAACACTGAGGGCAGCTAGTGAAGACTCCATTCCTTCCCCAGGGTCCCTTCCCTAAAGAGTCACCTGTCCTCTGTCCGCTGGGCTCCAGATGCAGCCTCTCAATACGGAGTGGAAGCCGGCTGCTCAGCCAAGTGACCTCGGCCATCTGGTAGCTCTTTATTTCTTGGCTTAGACACAGGCTCCACTTCAGTAAAACTCCTCAGCCTGGGAGCCCTGTGCTGTGTACCCCAGCTCCTGTTTGCCCCTGCTGTGCTGATATTCACAGCATCCCCTCTGGTCCACCATCACTCACCCTGCACCCTTCAGAAAGCCCCTCCCCAGGGCCCCAGGCAAACCCACTAGTTTAATTCACCTACCCCTTTACTAGACTGCCTTCCATAATGAATTTTCTAATCCCCCAAAACCCACCTTCATACATGATTTCTTTCTATGTGAGAAACGAAGATTAGAGTAAAACAGAAGTTATATGGATCACCCAAACCATCACACCTGTTACAAGTATCAAATTAATGGGTGCTTCCAAGAGTTACATAATTCAGTATCTCAAAAGACAGTGACATTGGGAAGTCCACCAATTGTGCCTTTGAAGCGCCCATGCCCCACTAATCACCAAAGGCTGCAATTGCGTCAGGGTAGGAAGGACTCACAAATATGTTAGTATCTGTGGGGAAGGGGATAAAATATTAAAATAATGAACAAGACCAGAGGATCATCAGAGGCAAAATGTCTCCACTACACCCCAACCTAAGTTTGTATGTCTCCCATTGTGTTATTAGCTAGTTGGGGATCTGGAAGAAAATGCCTCAGCCCCCTGAGCTTTGGTTTGCTCCTCTGTGAAAAAGTGGAATGACAAGTTCCTAATGGTTTCATTATGAAGGAATCACAAGCGAACACAGCTGAAGACTCCGACACACAGCAACACAGTGTAGACCTTATTGGAGAAACTGGGCTACGGAAAGCCGCTTAGCCCCATTGCCCAGCCCTGCTGTCACTGACTTAGCCTGTGTTACAGGGCTGTGAACCCAGCAACTCAGTCTCTCCAAACTTAGCTTAAGTTCGGGTTTCTCCTGTATCACTCACAAAACCTTGCTGACTAACGCAAATCAAGGTTGTCTCCTTGGAACAGCACCCCCATTTCTTAAGAAAATGCTGGGGACTGTTGCTTAATAACCAACTGCAAATTATTGGCTTGATTCTATCAACTTAATAGTCTTAAAGTGATAGATCCACCCTCCCGCACCCCAGTTTCTGTTAATCACCAAAGGAGATGAAGGCAGTGAAGGTAAATATTATAGCCAAGGAAGAGCAGCTGGCAAGGCAGCATGCTCTGCACCCAAAATACCTTTGTCGCTGGGGAGAAAAAAAAAAATAACACATTTTTCCTGGCTTAAACCCTTAACTCCTTAGGTATGTAGATAGATACCTATAAGATTTCCTATGCAATGTGACACGGTCCTTTCTGTAATGTGAAAAAGACCTGAACTAAACCTGAGGTCAATATATTTTTATAAGTGAAATCAACAGATCGATTCTTCAAGCTACAGAAGAGAAACCTCGACCAGGTTTACTTTTTCTGAAAGCACAAAATGTCACTCATCCAAACAGCTATCCCCCAGAAGTCAAGTCCCTGTAAACATCCCATCAGCACGACGGTCACACGTCACAGCCGAGCTCTCCAACGTTCCTATGGTTCAGGCTTCCGGCACAGTTTCTTTATTACATAAGAGGCAAGGGGATGCTTTTGGGTAGGTACTCAAAGTGCAATGAGAAAAAAAAAAAACGTTGACGGAGAGCTGAAAGGCAGGGTCCCAACCCTGGGTTACCACCTGGGGGTTATGCAACTCCCAAACAAGCAACTTGCATGGCTGCATTCAACAGTTCCTCCACTCTGTACCGAATCAAGGGAACAGACAGCATTGCTCTGTTTCTTCAGGTTTATCGTGTGCAGCAAACAAGGTGTATGTTGGATTTTCGGTTGTGGTCTCTGAGCACTGCTCACAAATCAAGGCGATGATGGTCTGTCCGCATTCCGTTTTCACTTTTGCCTGGTGAGCCAGGATTAGCTCACTGACATCCTAGCTAAGGCTGAGCCAGCCCTTCTGCTTTTGAGGTCAGTAAGTAATATAAGACTCTAAGAGTTTTCTCTCTCCAACGCCTGACTTCCCTGAGTCAAGTTTCCTTCCTCTGTGTGGGGAAGCTGGTCAAGTCTGTTCCTCATGCACAGGTAACTTTGAACTTCCCAAGAGACTCCTTGGAACCCCACTCTGGTAGCAGACACAGAACAGACGGCTTTGTAACGGCTGTATTGGACATGGGAGTCCCCTTCTGTGTTTGGGAAATTCCCCGCTCTTGGAGACAGACATCCTACCACCCATTACTGAGGTTAACTTGCTGGATGTTTACTTTTCCAGCATCCTTTGAAAGAGAGCATGGAGCCAGAGTCACCACTGCAAAGTTAAAACCAGCTGCTAATGGTGGAACACCAGGAGGGACAGCCTGGGATCCATTTTAGCACCTTACAAAGATGACAGTGCCTCCATCTGGTTTGGGAAAGCTTGCCTAGAAGCACTCCTGGTAAGGTGACATCCCGTATCTACCAGCAGTGGCACAGGCAGATATGTGTGCTCACCATAACAACAGTGGAATCTACACCAGACCCCTTAAGACTGTGTGTTCCATGGTTTCTCTCTCTCTCTCTTTTCTCTCTCTCTCTCTCTCTCTCTCTCTCTCTCTCTCTCTCTCTCTCGTGTATGTTGGGGGGAGATCAGAGGACAACTGGTCGGAGCTAGTTCTCTCCTTCCACCTTGTGGGTGGGTCCTGGGAATCCACCTTATGTTGACAGGTTGGAAGCAAGAGCTTTTACAAACCACATGCATCGCCTTCCCAGCCCCCGGTGAGGTTTTCATAAGCCCCTCCATAATTACTACCTTCTCGGAGTTGCTGGATCTCAACTGTAGCTGCTGCGATGTCTTTGCACCCTTTCCCCCATTCACCATAGTTTGTGAACTACAGGAATAACTGAAGTCCTACATGAAGTTAAGGCAAGAAAAATGAGAGTCAAGAACAAGTTCACAAAACCGGGCCTTATCCATCTTCCTTCAGCCACTATCTCACAGTCTCCCAGGATTAAGCACTCAGATTTTAGTCGGCTGAGTAGTGGAGAATGTAAAAGAGTACACAGCTTCAGAGACTAATATGCTGTAGAGTGGGCAGAGTCTGTCGTCGACACATACAGTATGGATAAACATACAGTGGCCTCTAACCTGGCCAAGAGGGAAGAAGGAAATGGCACCTTATATTGCCACAGTTTTGGTTTGGTTAACCCAGTTCTAAGTAAATTCAAAGAGGGAAAACTAGATCAGGAGGCAGAAGCTACAGAATACTCTGGTACTTGAGCTAGATAAATGCATAACATTGGAAGAAAAATGAGAACTGTCATTCAAGGAACAAGCAAAAACATAAGGGGGATATAATAACATATTTAAGTGAAATAAAATAAGTGATTTTCTTTAAATAAGAGACCTGCAGAGATAGCTCAGCAATTAAGAGCACTTGCTGCATTGGAAGAGGATAGGGGTTCAGCTCCCAGCACCACAACAGACAGTTCACAACAGTTGGTAACTCCAATTCCAGGGAATCCAATGTCCTCTTCTGGCCTCTGCACTGCATGCATGTGGTGCATGTGCGTACACTCAGACAAACAGTTGTATACATAAAATAAAAACAAGGAAACCTTTTCAAAGAAAAACACAAAAAACACCTGCATTTTTTTTAAAAAAAAATACAAGTTACACAGTAGAAAGCAAACTGAGTATACATTTGACGGTTTAGGAAGGAAAAGACAATGAAGCAACTTAGAGAACGAAGTAGGGGAACCCCGAGGTTAGGGATTGAGCAAGAAGATGGAGAGAAGAGTGTCTTATATTAATAGGTGCCTCAGAGCTGCAATCAGTGGGTCTTTACAAGGTGTTGGTGACGTTTGGACATTATACACAAATGACCTCACTCCACCCGTGAGTCGAGTCATGGTTGTGATCATCATCAGTCCCATTTCACAGACGGGACAGCTGAATTTATAAAGCTCTCAAGGCGGTACAGATTACAAGCAGCAGGAGTATATTTAATGTGTAGATTTGTCCTAAATACAATCTTAGACAAAGACAAATGGATGAGAGAGAGAGAGAGAGAACGGCATTAGATGATTTAATGTCCCAAGCCCATTGGTAACAAAGTATTAGTAACAAAGTAAGGAAACCGAACACAAGAGGAAAGACACTTTGTGTTGGAGTTGTTAGGTGCAAAGCAGTGGCAGAGGCAGAAAAAAAAAAATGTTACTCAAGAAATAAGATGGCCAGGACTCAAGCTCCAAAGAGGAGGCTCTCAGGGGACAGGTCTAGCAGTCACATGATGAAAGAGAACCCAGAGGACTGGACACAGAGATGTGCTCATGGGGGAAGCCCTGCCTTAAGAGAAAACCCTTCTGGAAAAAAAGATCCACATTTGGGAAGTAAATAGGGGAGCCATGAAGAGGTAATGTGAGAATAACCAAATGGATAGAAAAAATAAGAGCATGCTGTCAACATAATAACTAAGTCGGTTTCCAATAAATTAGGGTAGTCGGCACAATCCAAAGGAGTTACCAGTTTTAAAAAAGTCGCTTCTTTTCTCCACTAACAACAGTGTTAGGCAAGTGTGTGTGAAGCCAGGTGTCTTCACAAAGTAACAACAGAGTTGTGTCCTCTACAGCACTAGTAAAAACCATGCTTGAAGAAGTAACCAGGGGTCCCTCCAAACCATGAAGGTATCAGTTAAAACCTGCTAAGGAGCCTAAACCAATGCCATTCATTAGTAACAAGAACCTTCCACTTTGGGTATCAGTAAAACCAAGGGGGAAATCCGTACTCTGACCCTCGCTTGGTGGTGGCAAGGAAGTCCCCTCTTCTACCTATTGTCTTAGTTTGTTTTTCTGTTCCTGTAATAAAGCATGAACCAAAAGAAAATGAGAGGAGGGAAAACTTTTTTCTACATACTTCAGGTAACTGTCCATCACTGAGGGAAGTCAAGGCAGGAACTCAGGCAGAAACCTGTAGACAGGAACTGAAGCAGAGACTGAGGAGGAATCGCTGCTTCCTGGCTCATGCATCATGGGTTGCTCGGTTTGCTTTCTTAGGCAACCCAGGACCATCTGCCCAGGGCGTGGCAGCACAAACAGTATGCTGGACCCACCTTCATCAACCACCAATTAAGAAAATGCCCCCAGAGTCATAGCCACAGGCCAATCTGAAGATGCTTCCTCAGTGCAGGCTGCCTCTTCCCAGGTGACGCTAGCTTATGCCGAGCTGAGAAAGACTAAGGTGCATACACGCTACAGAGATATCAGAGGATGTCCAAAATGCAACCTTCAAAGGACACCACTCTCAAGGCCAGCGGTATTCAGTGTTCAGTGGTGAAGAAGACTTGCAACTTTTTTGAGAACCTGAGCTCAGTTCCCAGCACCACATAGGACAACTCACGAATGCCCATAACTCCAACTCTAGAGCATCTGAAACCCTCTTTGGACCCCCACCAACACATGCACACATATACATGACAAATAACAAAATAAACCAATTTTTATCCTTAAGAAAAGAAGCAACCTTATAACAACATAACGTACAAAATGCCCAGGTGTCAACCAAACTTCATTCTTGGAGCATGAAGCAGAAAAAAGTGCAGCTGAATAAGGGAAGATAATACACCCTAAGCCAGCACAGATGTTAGAACTCTGTCTGAGGATGCAGTGGCTATCCCCAAGACACTCAGCGAGCGAATGGTTCGTGGTAAACAAATGGCAGAAGACGAATGTCTCATCCCAATGTTGGAGAAGCCCAGATGCTTGAGAACTAAAACGTGCAAACAAAAATGTTCCTGAAATACAACACATGGACTCCGTCATACACTAGAAGATACAAAGGAAAGAAACAATGGGTTTGAGGACACTTAATGAAAATCATTTGATCTGACAACAAGATGAGAGTAAAAGGGAAATAAAAAACAAATTCTTGGGGACACATGAGACTATAGAGAAAAAAAGACAAAAGACAAAAACAAAACAGGTCTTTGTCAAGGAGTCTCCAATGAGAGAGGAAAGAGCCTAGTGTCACACAAATATTAATGAGATAATTGTTGGCATTTTCCCAATTTAAGGGAAAAAATTTACACACATATGCCTATGAATATATTCGTCTATGGATTTATATATTTATGGTTTACTAGGGAAACCCAGTCAGCATAAATCAAAGAAATTCATGCCAAAACCATCATAGGGTCAGTGAGATGGGTCAGTGGGTAAAGGCACTTGTCATCCATCCTAGTGAACCCAAATTCGATCCCTGGACCCACATGGTAGAGACTCCTGCAAGTTATTCTCTACACACACACACACACAGACACACACACAGACACACACACACACACACACACACACATACACACACAGACACATACACACACACACACATACACAGGCATACACACAGAGAGACATACACAGACACATACACACACACACAGACATACACACACACAGACATACACACACAGACATACACACACACACATACACACACAGACATAAACACACACACAGACATACACACACAGACACACACACATACACACAGACACATACACACACACATACACACACAGACACATACACACATACACACACACATACACACACAGAGACATACACACACACATACACATACACAAATGCCTTGCTAAATAAATGCACTAACAAAAATACCTAACACAAATACCTTGCTAAATAAATTCACTTAACAAAAAATGTTAAGACATTATAATGATACTTATGAAAATTAAAGCAAAATATTATTGAAAGTAGTAGCCAGAAAAGAAATAACTAATGCTTTATCTATCAGTGAACACTGGCTGATAAAAAGCAGATTTCTGAACAGAAACAAAGAAGGTTATAAGGAATGGTAAGTTTTTCAAACCCCATAAGCAAACTGTCAGTAAGCTTACTGAAACACACACACACACACACACACACACACACACACGAGAAAACAAGGCATTCTCAGCTGAAGGGAAACTCATAAACAATGAATAAAGACATTCTCTAAATTGAAAGATGATAAGGAAGTTACAAGTGAGACCCAAGAGCAGCATCAATGTTTGGAAAAAGCAGGTGCCAAATGGAAGATGTAGAAGAGGAGGGAGCAGCTGGATGGGAAGCAGCCAAGAGGACCATAGTCGGGCCAGGAGAGAGCTGTTATGGAGTAGAAGTGGGGCACGGTGGTTAGGAAATACAAAGGGTAAAATCTCTATTTAGCATCACCCAATTATTTTGGCCCAGGGTAACTTCTTACCATTTCTGAACTCCCCCTCACCACACACAATTTTTAAAGGGATCATTGGAATAGCTTCCTAGAAGATTATAACATATAGTAAAGGGGATATGGAGGCAATTGGGCAGGGAGATAGGTAAGAGCAAAGTATAACAGTATAAATGTATGAAAATATCATAAGGAAACTAATGACTTCATATCCTAGCTTTAAAACCAGACAAAAAAGGAAAAAGATATTACTTACATGTGCTCAGGTGAAAGTTCCACCTCAGTCCCCCCTCCCCACATATCTCTCTCTCTCCCTCACCAAACCCTGCCTCATCTCAGAGAACCCACAAAATGGCAGCTCCTCCCCCAGAGATGCTCAAGACCACACCTACAGGGTATTTAAACTGCCCTCTAGAGGTGGGCCATGTGGTTTTTCAGTTTCTTATCCCCTGCTCCCCTCTGGGAACCAAAAAAAAAAATCATCTGGGAGTATTTTACTCATTGAACCTTGATTTTAAATACTTAATTCAGTTTGATTTGGCTTACTGTGTCAGAAAAGAGGCTTAATATTAGGGTATGAAAACCTTTCAATATGGTATTAAGCAATGTCTGATGTTTGAGTATAAAGACCTAAGAAGTGCTCCTCAGAAACCTGTAGAGATGGTTCAGCAGTTAAGGTCATGGGATGCTCATGCAGAGGACCAAGGGTCACATAGTAGTGCACAATTGTTCATAATTCCAGTTGCAAGGGATTCAACGCCTTCTTCTGGCCTCTTCAAGTACCGGGCAGGCAAAACACGTGCACACATAAAATAAAACTAAATGAAAAACAAATGAAAGCTCTGCAAACCATTCTACCAGCGTTAATTACATGACTTTCTTTCAAAAAAAAAAAAAAGAGAAGGAAAAGAAAGACAGGCAGATGGATGGACAGAAGGAAGGAAAGAAGAAAGAAGGAAAGTAACACTGTTCCTTTTAAGAAGTTTTATGTGTATAGGTATCCTATGAGTGTGATCCTCATGGTGCATGCATCTACATGTTTGTGAGTGTCTCAGGATGCCAAGACAAGTAATAAAAGGATGTTGGGTCCTCTTGAGCTCAAGTTACTGAAGACTGTGGAGTACCAGATGTGACTAACCAAACTCTGGTGCTCTGGAAGAACAATAAGTGTTTTAAACTATGAACCATCTATCTCTTCAGTTCCTGTCTTAGGGTTTCTATTGTTGTATAGAGACACCATGACCATGGCAACTCTTATAAAAGAAAACATTTAATCGGGGTGGCTTACAGTTCAGAGGTTTAGTTCCTTACCATCATAGCAAGACACAGCAGCGTGCAGGCAAACATGAGGCTGAAGAGAGAGCTGAGAGTTCTACATCTTGATCCAAAGGCAGCAGAGGGAGACTATGTTCCACGCTAGGTATAGCTTCAGCATAGCAGGCTTCAAAACCCAACCCATACAGTAATGCACTTCTTCCAAGAAGGCTATACTTTCTCCAACAAAGCCACAAATCTAATAGTGCCACTCCCTATGGAAGCCATTTTCTTTCAACCACCACAATTTCCCATTCCTGTTCTTCATAGCTAAGGTAGCTATTTTAGCCATAAGAGGTGCTGGCTCAGGGGAATACTGTCCTCTGAATTCAAACAATACAAAAAGAACACTGGAGGAAAATGAGAGAAAGCCAAGCATGGTGACGCACAGCTATAACCGTAGCACTTGGAGGCAGAAGCAGGAAAATCATAGGGTTAAGGCCAGCCTGAACTACTTAACAAGACTCGTCTCAAAAAGGGTGTAAGTGCTTGGAGAATAAGGAGGGTAGAAATGGGAAAATGACAGGTAAAAGTGCCTGCATGGTGGGATGAGAGAATACAATCCCACAATTTGTCTGTTCTCCATAGGTACACATAACAGAAGAGGGTGTGGTGTAGAAGAGACAGATTTAGGCACACAGAGTGCAAAGGAAACATCAAAGAACACATGCAATGGCAATGTTCATTGTGGGAAACCCTGAGGTTCAAATGATGTCACCCCAACTTGCAGATGCCTCTTCAAGAAGCAATCTGATCATCTCAAGCATTAACCCACTCATCCCCAAGATGGAACATTGTGTCATCTTTGAGAAATCTTTATAACACTGTTAAATGCTTCAGACCATACACATCTATTAAGTTGTAATATTGTTCTTACTAGAAATTAATGGTGAGGGCCAGTGAAAACTCAGTCAGTGAAAAGTACTTGTCATGGGAGTCTCAATACCTAAGTTTGGTCCCCAGAACACACATTAAAAGGAGAGAACTGACTCCCAAAAGTCGTCCTCTGATCTCCACATATATACCATTTCTCTCTCCCTCTCTCTCTGTCTCTCTCTCTGTCCCTCTCTCTCTCTGATGCACACACACACACACACACACACACACACACATACATGGCACATCAATGTGGGGCTGACTACATCCACATAAAACCTGAGAAAGCTTGGAAAGGAATTCTAGACACAAAAGAACAGAGTTAAGCATGGTTTCTCATTAGCCAGCATTTTTTACCAGATGTGCTCTATTTGCTAGAGGTGAGCAGGGGTGCTGCAGTTCCTTTAAGAAAAGGCTTACTGACTAAGCTTAAGAAACGTTGGTTTCCTGGTTTGGGCAGCACGAACTCTGGCTCTTTCAAGAGGCCAAACACTTGAATGGGATTTGTGGGCAGCATGATGCAAGTTACTTGGTAGTAGCATGGGAAAACTGGTTACCAAAGTTTAGGTGGTGAGGACGGCTCCCACCCGGTAGTCTTAGAGGCAGTGAAGGTACCTCCACCATGTTGGATAGGGTGGAGCCAAAATGCAATGCAGCCTTAGTTCTAACCACACAACTTAGCATGTTAAAAAGTGATCCTGCACAGAAAAGGATTGTAGATACACAATAGGACAGATTCAGACATAAAAGACCTCAAAATTAGATAGACACGATGTGTTTTTAAAAAATGTATGTAGTCTTGGTGGGGGGAAGAGTATAGAGAAAAAAAAGTAAATCATTTTAAAAAAAAACAATGTCTTTAAAGAGACAAGAGTATAAACAGTCATAGGTTAAAGGAGTAAAGATAATAAAATAAATTTTAAACTTGTAGAAAAAGTAATATAGTAAAAAATATAAGCCACATAAAGATGGAATATACACAAAGAGTCTGGATTATGTATACTATAGTGTTTTCTTTGAATTTTTTGACTGTGAATGAGCTAAGTACAGAGAGATATTTGATTCTGGGGGCAGCTTAGCCAAACCAACATATATACTTTAAAGGTATCCTGACTTCAAAATTTGGGTCTAAGGATATGTTGCTTTGGAAAAGAGGTTCTGTTTTTGTTTCCACAGAGGATGAGAAAATATGGATTCCTTCCAGACTAATGTGGTTTGATGGACCAAGAGCCCCAGAAAGGTCTCCAAAAACCCTTAAAATTATTTTGCCCCAAAAGAGAAGGAAACAGTTTGGAGAAAACTATGCCCAAATTCCCTAAATAATTATTTATAAATGTTTGTTTACATTTAAAGGGGGATATGCTATAGACATGAATACTTTGCATTGGTATGGATCTTGGCTTATTGATACAAATTTAAGATAAATTTTGTTTTTTTTATATATATATGCTCTTGATTAAGATATTGTTTGTGCATCTCATTTAAAATGTAATATATAGTTAAAATACAGATTAATAGATAGCCAGCTATAATAGTCAAACTTATAGTCATGTTACTTAGGTTTTCTAGATATACAGAGATATATTTCATATGGATAGTTATTCTTCAAACCTTTTAAAGAACTAACAGAATATGGCATTTAAAATGTTTAAGAACTTAGGACTTTTAATGACAATGAGACACATCTGCTCCTGGCAGCATCAATCTACTTCAAGAGGCTGATGGGCATCCTTATGGAGTTTGCTAGCCATTTGGGCAAGAAACTGATCTTGTTTGAACTGCTTGATGTTATGCTGTATGAACTGGACAAGCAGGACCCACAGAGAAATGACTGCTGAACTTATCTAAAGGCAAGACAGTCCTTCAGGGTTCCTGCTTCATGAAAGAGTCTGCCAGACATTCTACAGGACACAGAAGAAAGTAACTGACAAACTGCCAATAAAGGTGGAACCTACTTTAAAATTTCCTGTTTCATGGAAAAGTCTGCTGGATACTATGGGCCTGTAGGCTCAAAATGGATGCCCCAATGTTACAGAAGAACTTTGGATGACTGTTCAGGCAGTTAAATGTCTCTGTCAATTCTAGAATTTTGGAAGTTGTTTACAATGCACTTCCTTTTAACTTAGGTAATATTATATCCTTCTGGAGTCTTTGATGGAGTTGAAGAATAGATAGTTATAATTATAGTTTTCCTTAGTTATGTTAAAAGATAAAGGTAGATATAAATATTATAACTGTAATTCTTGCTTATACCTGTTTTGTTATGTGTAATTTTACTACCTTAAAATTAAAACCTTCTTTTTTTATTTAGACAGAAAAGGGGAGGTGATGTGGAATTCTCCTCTGTATGTTGTGAATATGTTCTAATACCATTGGCTAATAAAAGAAGTTGCTTTGGCCTTTAGCAGTGCAGAATACAGCCAGGCTGGAAGAGATCTAAATAGGGATAGAATAAGTGGAGCCAGAGAGAACCTGTATAGCTACCACAGAAGACAGATGCCAGACACCAGAGGGAAACTTTCCAGTAGGCCATAACCACGTGGTAGTACACAGATTAATAGAAATGTGTTATTTTAAGATATAAGAGTTAGCCAGAAATATACATAAGCTAATAGGCCAAGCCGTGTTTTAATTAATATAGTTTCTGTGTACTTATTTCTGATCTGGGCAGCCAGGTAATGAAAAAGCAGCCTCTTCCAACACACACACACATATATATACACACACACACAAATTTAATAAAAATAGAGCAGCCATTTTTTCTGACCTCTTGTACATACTGACTATAAATTCAAACTAAGTTTCTCCTTCATGATTTACTAGACAGGAAACATTGCCTGGGGTATTTAGTATCCTGCACCTCCCATTTACAAACTCTTCAACGACAAAGACTGCATACAGTCTTATTTTTTTTTCTGTAAATCTTGTAGGAGTGAAATGAGTTAATGCATGTCAAATAAACTTAACAGAAGGTCAGAGACAGAGCCAAAGTCAGTAGCTAAGATGACAAGCAGAAGTCTGGGATTAGAGGAATGAGATCACACAGCGGGCTACCAGCTAAACCAATCAAAACCTGTGTTCTTGTCTGTTGATTCTAGGCTTCCTTCAATCTCACAGCTACTGATAAACTTAGCTTCACAAGAAGAACATGAGTTGTCACTATCTAATTCCATGTACCGAGAAACCCTGTCGACCTGAATACATCCCTCCATCCCTGAGATGCTACTGCTGCTGCTGTTATTTGAGAAAAAGTCTCCTTATATAACCTTGGCTGGCCTGGAACTAGCTATGTAGACCAGGCTGGCCTCTAGTTCCTAAAGATCCTCCTGCTTCTGCCTCCTCAGTGCTGGGACTAAAGATGACAACAACACACCTAGATCATCCTGAAATTTAAAATGCATTACTTTCTTTTAAGCTATTTTCTACTTACCGATGAAAATTCTTATAGATGTATTCTTGATTTCAGCTATATTAGCTATACTTAAGTGTATTTATGAATTCCCATTGCCAAAATTCTCTAGATACCAGATAATGATCAGAAATACAAAGAGAAGAAATGTGGTTCATAAATACAGTGGAATGTTATGAAGCCTTAAAAAGAATGAAGTATTGATCTATGCTATAACATGCATGAACCCTAAAATCCTTAAGCTAAGAGAAGCCAGACGTAAAAGGTAACGTGTCATAGGATTTCATTCAAAAAGTGTTCATGATAGGAAATTCCATAGAGACAGAAAGCAGATTCATATCAGGAACAGGGAGGAGAGGGGATGGGAATGCCTGCTTAATGGACACAGTGTCTTCTTGGGCACTGATTTCAAACAATGTTTTGAAACTCAATAGTGATGCTGCTTACTACCTTCTGCATTATTAAAAATGACCAGATTATAAGCTTTACAAATATTAAAGAGTATTTTATAATATATGGTTTCATGATAATTGAATATGCATATATAAAGAGAGAATTTACCCATGTGACAAGCGGTTCACTAGTGAGAAGAAAAAGACTAGGAACAGGAGACTAGATTTTCCAAAACCACTTTCATCAGCATTACAAGCTCACATAAGGCTAACCCTAGATACAGATAGGAATTCAGTATTAACATATTTGCTAATCACTATTTCATACCAGCTATCGGGATGGGAAATTGCTAGGTATATGGAGAAGGGGTGGGAGTTGGGATTTAAGACAGAGTCTTACTGTAACTCAGGTTGACCTGGAACTCACTAGAAATCCCAGGTTCACCTCAGATCCTTGGTGATTCTCTGAATTCGTCCTCATAAGTGCGTGGATTACAGGTATGAGCTATCATTCCCAGATGAGCTTTGTAGAAGGAGCGGTGGGCTGCTTCCCGCCGCCCACCTCCCAGCTAGCTTTACCCCTGAATAATGACGCGGAAACTGTATTCATTTAAATACTGCCTGGCCCATTATCTGTAGCCTCTTATTAGCTAACTCTTACATATTGATCTAACCCATTTCTAATAGTCTGTGTAGCACCACGAGGTGGTGGCTTACCGGGAGGATTCTAACCTGCAGCTGTCTCGGAGAGGAGAGTCATGGTGACTACCTCATTGTTTTCTTCCCAGCATTCTGTTCTGTCTACTCCACCTATCTAAGCTGCTGTCCTATCAAAAGCCAAGGCAGTTTCTTTATTAACCAATGAAAGTAACACATAGACAGTTAACCCTCCTCCATCATTTCCCCTTTTTCTGTTTAAACAAAAAAGAAAGGCTTTAACTTTAACATAGTAAAATTGCATATAACAAAACTCTAAATTTTAAAGGTTAAAGTCATTAAAAATAAAAAAGAAAGGGAGAAATAGGGTGTGGTAGTACACACCTTTAATCCCAATGCCTGGGAGGCAGAGGTAGATTGATCTCTGTGACTTCAAGGGGCAGAGGTAGATTGACCTCTGTAACCTCAAGGTGTGGTAGTAGAGGCCTTTAATCCCAATGCCTGGGAGGCAGAGACAGATCTCTGTGAGTTCAAGGTGTGGTAGCATACACCTTTAATCCTAGCACTGGGGAGGCCAAGACAGGCAGATCTCTGTGAAGTCAAGGACAGCCTGGTCTACAGAGTTATTCCAGGACAAAGATATATACAGAGAACCTGTCTCAAAAAGCCAAAAGTTAAAAGTAAAATTAAAAGAAATAGAGGTTGAAATAAAGCCGCATAAAGATGGAAAATACACAGAGAATCTTGATACTGTATGCTATTATGCTCTCTTTGAATTGTTTGAATGCTGAGGAAGGAGTAACAGCTGCTAAAAGACTTTTGTTTATAAATGCTGCTGAACTAATCCAAGATAGGTATTTTGAAAATACCTTGACTTCAAAATTGAAGTCAAAAGGTATATTACTTTGGAGAAGAGATTTTGCTTTTGTTTCCACAGAAAATAAGAGGCTCTGGATTTATTTAGAGTTAAGAAAAATCATCTTTGATCAAGGGAGACCTCCTGAGAAATTTCCGGTAGGAACAGATGGCCTGGATGTCTGAATTCTTCATCCAGAACAGGTTCAAGACTGCTGCCTGAGATTATCAAGACTCACAGGATACTCCAGTCAGGACTTGATTATAACTCTAAATTTTCTTTGGGTCCCCATAAGATTATCAGCGCACCCAACCAGCAGGAAGTAGCCTGAAATACTACGCCCACATTCCCAACAAATGGACTATGGGCATTTTCCTTTGTTTTAAAAAAAAAAAAAAGAGGGAAATGGTGCGAGAGAATTATCTGTATTCTGTCAATCATGTATTTTAATAAAACGCTGATTGACCAGGCAGGAAGTATAGGCGGGAAAACCAGACAGGAAGTAGAGGTGATGCAATGAGAACAGGAGTATTCTGGGAAGCAGGAAGCTCCCTCCGCCATTCTGCCCAGACCACTGGAGAGGAAAGATGTAAACTGTCCCACTGGAAAAGGTACTGAGCCATGTGCTAACGTAGATAAGGATAATGGGGTAACATAAGTTATAACAGCTAATAAGTAGCCTGACCTAAAGGGCCAATCAGCTTTATAACTTATAGAGATCTCTGTGTGATTGATTTTCTCTGGGACTTGCCGGTTGTGGGGTACCAGGCGGGAACAGATACCCCAACAAGCCGGCCCTCATGCTACAGAGCTTCCTCTTGAGGATATAATTGCAAACTAGATAAAAACAAAATAGTTCTTAAAATTCTTTAATGAACAGATGTTGGTATTTTTCTCGTTAATTCTTATCAAATTTTCCTGAACCATAAACGTCAAACTAACACTAACGCTAACCATAACCCAACTCTAACTTTTAAACACCTAACTAAAACCCAACATGAAGTTTAACACCTAGGTCTAACTACTAAGCCTAACTCTAAACCTATCCATAATTTATAATCCCTAACCATAATCCTAATCCTAACTCTAACCTTCTAATCCTAACTCTCTCTACTAATCTATGACACTATCCACTAAAACTAAGCCTCTAATCCTAACCCATTTACACTAAACCAACCAACCCTAATACTCTAATACTAACTCTATCTGCTAACCCCTAAACCTAACCTTCTAACCCTATCCACAAATCCCTAACCACTAACCCTAACCTAACACTCTAACTCTAAACTTATCTGCTAACACATTACATTAACCCCTAACCCTAACTCAAAGCCTCTAAACCAAACCCTATCCACTAACACCCAATGCTAAAGAACTAACCCTAACAGTATATGCTAAACCATTATACTAACCCCTAACCCTAACTCTAAGCCTCTAACCCTATCCTATCCACTAACCACTAACGCTAAAGCACTAACCCTAACTCTATTTGCTAACCCATTACACTAACCCCTAACCCTAACCCTAACTCTAAGCCACTAACCCTAACCCTATCCACTAACCCATAACGCTAAAGCACTAACCCTAACCCTACCTGCTAACCAATTATACTAACCCCAACCCTAAGTCCAAGCTTATCCATGAAAGAAAAGCAGAGTACTCCAGAGAAATAGAATTAAATCACACTGCTCTTGAGAGGGAGGGATGAGGGCAAAACTCCGGGAAAAAAGGATGAAATCTAGGTGAGCTATGTTCATTTGCAATTGTCTTTCCAAAACTAATTCTCTGCAGAGGACAGAGAAGGCTGACAGCTGTTCGCTTCTTTTACAGAGTCGTTTGCTGTCTAAGGATCTAAAGCTGTTGCCAGTGCATCTATCTTTTTTATTCTTTTTCAATCAATTCCAAAGACCGAAATACATTTCAGAGCATTATTTTTTAACCTTTAAGAACATCAGAGAGAAACCAATTCCTGAAGGGATGCTGCCCTTTTTTGAAGACTTCACACACACGTACACATGCACATACATACACACACACACACACACACACACACACACACACACACACACATTCCTTATGGTCATATTACAGACACCATTCTTTCATTAATAGCAAGGTTTATCTTTTATCTCAGCAGACTGAAGACAGATAATAGTTTATCTGTTTCAAGAGAGCAAGCCAAATTCGGATATGTATGAATTCGGGTAACTGGTAGACTATACTTTAATTAGTTCATTTTCTTCCAACCTTCACCAAAAATAAGAGAAGCAAGCAAACTGGAATGAAAGAGAGGTGAGATGGATACCATATCTCACCCTGTAGCACACGAACATCTTGAGTCTGTGCTTCTGCATTTGCATGGAATTTCAGTGTGTTCCTTGCACGTTTTAGCTTCTCCTCTGTGTCTTCCCACATTAAGCATTTCTTTAAAACCAAAGAGAATAAAGAGATCTTCCAGTTATAGAGGATGACACCAAGGTCTGAGGAAGTTAGAAGATGAGATTACAGATCCAGTTAAGAGTATTTATTCTTGCAGAGGACTCAGGTTCAATTCCCAGCACCTAGATGCTGGTTTACAATTATTCACAAAGTTCCCACACCCTCTTCTGAGTCCTGAGGGCATCAGACAGGAATGTGGCACACATACATGTAGGTCACATACATGTACACATACATGCAGTCCAACACTCATGAGATAAATAGATCTAAAAATGAATTTTAAAAATAAAGACAACTAGTCAATTTGTTTTTCTCTGGGTTGCTAAGTTTGTTGCTAAGGACTAAGCAAAGCTATGGATACAGACTTTGGAAATCTCAAATTGAAAAACAGTAACACAAAAGTCATGTTTGACGCATTATGAAATCTGAGAGATCACCTTACATCTGGTTTCGCATTTTGTTATCACCCTAAGTCCCTCCTGCACTTCTGTAAGGCTTTCTAGAACTTCCTCTTCCTGTAGAGTAAGAGTGATTTCTAAAGGTCCAAAAGGTTCCCAGCTCTAGAACACATTGACTGAGTTCCTGTTTCATGAAACTTCCAGAATGGCAGGCATTCAAATGAGGCAACATCAATGTGACCTCATGGAGGAAGTACACAACCAAGAGCCAGCAAACTCCCTGGCTCTTGGCAGGCAGAAATGTCAAGTTAGTTCATCAAAAAACAGAAAGGAGGGTGGGAGACATGCCCATATAAATGAAAGCCGTATAATCAGACCTCAAGGCATGCCCTGTTCAACAGGGGCAAGTGAAAATTGGTGAGAAGCCAGCAAAGTGTCATTATAAGCTGAGTCATCAAACACGGGTTGTTAAAGAAAGGCACAGCCAATACCTAGCAGCCGGAACAAACTCAGTCCCCTCTAAATGTTGATATCTTTCTTGATTTCCCGATAAAGTTAGCCGTGGACTTGTCAACAGAAAGCTCTTCAGAGCCAGTTTGGCATTCTGCTCCGTACTGAACTCAGAATATTAACAAAACCCTGTTGCTAAGGGACATAAAAGAATAGTTGAGTCGAAAATACTCAATTACGCTAAACTGCTGGAAGAAACCCTGTCAGTCGCACTGCACAGCCTAGCTCAGCACTGGTCCTATCTCATCTCTGACTGCTTTGTCTGGTGGCCCCTCCATTCCAACCTCACGAAACTTTAGGATTTTATAGACTCTATCGCTGTTTCATTCTATCTAGGTACTAAGTGGGTCTGCTCTCACTACCTCTTCCAGTTCCCTGTTCTGCCATTCACTTTGCAAGATCCATACGGCGAATCGATTCTTTGGGTTTATCATTAAATCTCAGGTGTGGGTAGACACATCTCTTGCCCTATGAAATGTGAACTTGACTGTCTCAAGAAATAAGATGGGGAGTGATAAAGGAATACACCTGGTCTTGACCTCTGCGCACCCACACACTCATATACAATCCCACACACACACACACACACCAAGGGGGGGATTCTTTACTACACACTCCCCAGCATCTCTCCAAGAACCACAGAACCACACAGAGAACCAGATAATAAATACCCAGGGGATGAATGAATTGATGGGTGGCTACATGCATGACAGAATGACAGAGTGGCCCCATTCGATTATCTGATGACTGAATCAAAAGAGACCCTGATTTCTACTGTGCTTGGCACTCTCTTCCTTCCTTTTAAGCCCCGAGAGTGAGCTTCTGCTTTTATAGGAGGTCTAGAAAAGGTTCCTCAATCAGTCAAAGTCTGATTCAGCATCAAGATGCTCCTGAAATCCAGCAATCCGGGTGTGGACTTTAGAAGACCTGTTTTCCATCTATTGGGGCCTCGCCAATATCTTGGCATTTTGACTTCATTTCTCTGGGTTAGAATGGCTTCGTCTCTAAGATGAGATGTCCTCGTTTCTAAGACGCTATGTATATGATTCCAATGTCCTAGCATTGGCTATTTAGACAATTGTCACATCACTGGACAGCCTTGTACTTGCCACTTTGGCATCAGAAAACACCAGTGAGATTTTTTGTTTTATTTTCTTTGGATAAAGGCATGACCTTAGTTGACCGATCAGACAATATTTTGGTCTGTGTGTGCATGTGGGTTTGTGCACATGTCTATGTAAACATGTGGAAGCCACTGACGAACCTTGGGTGTGATTCTTCAGGTGCCATCCTCAATGATTTTCAAAACAGCATCTCTGACTGACCTGAAACTTGGCAAGTGGGCTATGACATCTGGCCAGCAAGCCCTAGATATAGAACTATCTCTACCTCCTCCCCATCACTGGGGTTATAAGCATGTGTTACCAGGCCTGTCTCTATTACCTAAGTTCTGGGGCTCAAACTCAGGACTTTGCAAGGTAAGCCATCTCCCCAGCCCTCTTAATATTCTTCATGTGACTTTAGTGGCCTCCTTCTAAAGGCAACTGGCAACAGAATAAACGATTGTATCTGTATCCATGGCCTCTTCTACACACAGAGAATGTGATCAATCTAAAGAAATACATCTTTTCAGTAGTCAAGTCCTATTATTGACACTTTCAACTTTATACGTAAGTTCTTATTCTAATAACTCCTTATAAAAGAAAACTATAAAACATTAGAGGTCAAAGCACTGATACCAATTCACTTAATGGAGTCTAACCTTTGGGGCTAGAGAGATGGCTCAGAGGGTAAGTCACTTCTTGCCCTTACAGGGGTCCTTAATTCAACACCCCACATGCTGACTCACAAGCACTCATAACTCTAATTCCGGGGACCGAATGCTTTCTTCAGACACCTTCATGTACCAGGCACACACATGGAGTACACATGCGCGCACACACACACACACAAACACACACATACACACACACATGTAGACAAAGCACTCACACATATAAAATAAAATAAAGGAAATTGAAAACAATTTTAATAAAATAAATAAATGTATGTCTAACAAGGCATACTGGTTGTTTTCTTTTTATTTTGCGCATTTAGTTCCTTTCAGCCTGCTTATTCTGTCAATCCATTTGCTTGTCCTGTCTCCCCTGGCATCCCAGATGATCTGGTTCTACAGCACCCCTAAGTGGACAGTGATGTGTGTGTGATAATTGATGAGCACTGTGATGAATATTTGATTTAGACCTAGTCAATCAAATAGCAGTCATTCATCAAAGGATTTGTTTGGAATCATACGGAATGCCATGTCAGAGCACAAACTATAAGTGGCTTGGAAATGGTAAATACAGAAATTACAAAGTTGGGTCAGTGAGAAGAATTTACTAGGTAAAAGTACCTGTCACTGGTGTGGGACAATGGTCAATATATTCTGTCAATTATACTTTAAATAAACACTGATTGGTCGGTAGCCAGGCAGGAAGTAAAGGTGGGACAACCAGACAGAAAGTAGAGGTGGATCAATGAGAACAGGAGAATTCTGGGAAGAAGAAGTCCTAGTCTGAAGTTGTGACCCAGCCACAGAAGAAGTAAGATGTGACTGCCTTGCTGAATAAGGTCCCGAGCCACGTGGCTAGCATAGACAAGAATAATGGGCTAATATAAGTTATAAGAGTTAATAAGAAGCCTGAGCTAATGGGCCAATCAGTTTATAACTAATGTAGACCTCTGTGTGATTTCTTTGGTACTTAAAGATGGCGAGAACCGGGCAGGATAGAAACCCAGACAACATGCTGCCATGCCTGAAGGTCTGAGTTCAGTTCCTGGGATTTCCACACATTTATTACCATAGCCTTAAATAAGTATGTAAGTATAATAAACATTTTTAAAGAAACTACAAAGTCTTGTTGGTTCAGGGCTAGTGACTGCTTTCACCCATATGCAACTGATGAGTGAGCAAAATTTGGGCCCACAGAGGAAGGCAGAGGGTAGAGATGATCTCAGCGAAAGGCATAGTGTGGACTAGCAAGGTGGAGGAAGGGCAGGGTAGAGGGAGGGTAGGGTGGAGGGAGGGGAGGGAGGAGGGAGTGAGTCAGAGATCATGTCAGTTAATAACTACCAGGTTCAGGGGTACCCCTTACAACTGAACTCAATAAAGTTCTCACTAATGAAAACTCTTTTACTTGATACTAAAACAAAATGCCCACAAATACACAAACGCATACATTCATTAGTTATCATACCCCAAAAAGGTTAGCACCCACTCTCCCTCAGCAGAAGCCCCCATTCCACTGATGCTAATTCCCCTCCTCCACACCCTGTGATACCATAGGCATCCGATAGGCAATGCCTTCACCATCTTGTAACAGAACTCTATTTCCCCATTTTAATATTCTAATGGCACACAAAGAAGTATGAACTTTTGAATTGAAGTGGATTTGGGCTGAGTATGTAGCTTTGTAGCAGAATGCTTGCCTAGAACATCGAAGGTCCTACGTTTAATCAAAAAGAGAAAAGAGGAAGGCGAGGAGGGATTTAAATGAACTAGATTCAGATGCCAGCACTGTGTCCACTAACTGTAAGGTGGAGAACAAGCTATTCAGTTCATTTCCAATTTCCTTCTTTATGAAATGGGAACGTCGTCTGCTTCCTGGGCTTTTATGAGCATGGGAGCTACCTCGGCGCTCTAAGTGCTTAGTCCAAATAAAGTGCTTGCCACAGAGCCTCACACAGCATAGACGCTCACTCAGTAGTCACGATTACAGGGTAGGGTACTGTCCGCAGAAACGCTTCCGAAAAGTGCTGGAAACTATTCAGTGCCTAAGCCTGTCTGCAACCCCCAGTACAGTTCTTGATAGAATCTCTAGAACAAACCCTCCCACTAGCACTTGCTAGGCCTTGAGGACTTGTGGTTGTTTTGCACATGGCATCGTGGACATTCCCTAACCTGAGAGAGAAAAGCCGGCAAGCGTTGCTTCTTAAGACAAAGGTCCAAACAATGCTGCTGACTCTGTGGATCTCACTTAGAGAACTGTGCACGGGTACTCAGCATGGAAGATAAGTCTGGGCTCATTTGGAAAAAAGCCTCAAACTGGTTTGTGCTGCTCTTTTCCTGTGGACCCTCCTACTTTTACCTCTCGAAGCTTCTTCTAAATACACCTTCACTCAAAAGCCAGATGAGGCCCATAACCATACTGATGAATATTTTGCTTATCACCATAGAACCTTCATCTGGCGATGGATGGAGATAGAGACAGAGACCCACATTGGAACACTGGACTTAACTCCCTAGGTCCAAACGAGAAGCAGAAGGAAAGAGAACGTGAGCAAAGAAGGCAAGACCAGAGGGAACCTTCATCTGACGATGGATGGCGATACAGACAGAGACCCACATTGGAGCACCGGACTGAGCCCCCCAAGGTCCAAATGAGGAGCAGAAGGACGAAGAAAATGAAAAAGAAAATCAGGACTGCGAGGGATGCGATCACCCACTGATACAAGGGGACTGATCTAATGAGAGTTTACCAAGGCCAGTTGGACTGGGACTGAACGAGGACGCGATCCAACCAGATTTTCTGAATGTGGCCGGATTCTCTGAATGTGGCTGGCCCGGAGTCTTTCTGAAAAGCCATTGACAATGACACTGGGACTTGTTTCCTCTGCATATACTGGATTTTGGGGATCCAGTCTGTCTGGACACTCACCTCCCTGGACCTGGAGGGAGTGGGGAGGAACTTGAACTTCCCACAGGGCAGGAAACCCTGACTGCTCTTAGGGATGGAGAGGGAGGAGGAGAGGGAGTGGGGGGAGCGAGAGGGTGTTGGGAGGAGGGGTGGAAATGGAAACTTCTATAATTTAATAAAATTACTTTCAAAAAAAAAAAAGCCAGATGAACAACCTGCCTCTGAAGATGAAAAAGACAGGTGATGAAGATGCTCACTCTTCATATGTAGGGTTCATAAGGAATAAATGCTTGTACTAGGCTAGATTCCTCATCCTGGTTCCTTCATCATCATTACTATATGTGCATGGGTGATTTGCCTGTGTGTAAGTTTGCACACTATGTGCCTGTCTGATGATGTTAGCCAGAAGAGGGCATCAGACCCCCTGGAGTGGAGTTACAGAAAGTTGAGAGTTACCATGTGGGGGCTCAAAACCAAACCCAGGTCCTCTGGAGGAGCAGACAGTGCTCTTAACCACGAAGCTATCTCTCCAGCCAACACCCTACCCCTAGCCTGATTCCTTGAACTCTTTCACTCCGCTCAAGGCTTTGTAATTGACTTCTCTGCTCATTCGTCCTCCCCCTTCCATTGACTGTCTCCATTCTTAACTTTATGCCAGGCTCTTTGGTTACTTGGCTCACCTATCCCAAGACCACCTCACACTCCACATTACAACTAATTTAAATGAAGGTTTAATCAGGTATACTAGTTGTTTGCTCCCTCCCTCCTTTCTTCCTCCCTCCCTCCCTCACTCACTCCTTTCATCCTCCTAGCCTCCTTTCTTCCCATGCATTTCCTTCTAGCCTGTTTTTCATGTCAATTCATTGGTTTGTCCTACCTCTGCTCTCCTCCCTGATGACCTAGTTCTACAGCACCCCTAAATGGACAACAGTACATGTGATGACTTTATGAGCCTTGGGCTTTGTTTTCACATCCCTACGGCATTCTCGAGGTTACCCATCTGGTGCCCATACTTGTCATCAGCTGCCAATGGGACAGTAGATGAATGAAGAACACTCATCCTAAAACAGAGAAATCCCTTCCCACTGTCCCTGGCATTCACCATGTCACACACCGTAACCAACAGTTTCTTCCTTCACTGTGTCCCCTGATGCAGTGGCTGCTGGTATTCTACTATATTACCTGATTCTAATTGTCCAGATTACATTACAGGGATGAAGCTGCTTGTCAGTTTAAATGCACGGACACGCAACTCAGAAGGCCTTTTGTTAATAGTCAAGGGTTAGAGACATGACTCAATGGCTGTATCCTTTCCTCATACGTACAAGGTCACACAGATTCTATCCCCAGCACCACAAACAAAACTTAATCAATACTGCAAAAGCTCGGTAACACTTGTGCAGTCCTTTTTTATTAAAGCTTACAGGCATTTTCTAAAAATAAGTTTCTAGGCTGCAGATGCTTGGACCTACTCTCATTTCCTAACCTTTGCTCCACTGAGACTTTGACCACTTGTTACAATAGCAAGGAAGCCCTCGCCCCCACCCGAAAACCCTGCCCCGCGTCTCTATACCTCAAAGTTGCCTGTGGCAACCACTGAGAATGATTCATTGGTCTCACTACTAATAAAGACGCAGTTTGGGGAATCAATTGCAACAGCATGTGCGCTCACACGTGTGTGTGCCTATTTGTTTTCTAATTTAACACATCCCAGTTTAGAAGGATCCAACGTCCAGAGAGGAAGACGCTTGTTTTATCTCCTTATTCTCCTGAGAAGCATACTTCAAATTCTACTATGCCAAGTTAATATCCTCCCTTACTGACCAGCTTCTCGATCCCCCCATGAGCCTTATTTAATCAGTATCCTGAAGCATTCCATTCTCTACCTGACCTGCTTAGCATGGCACAGAGCACAGGTTCGTTGACATTTGTTTTCCCAAGTCGTAAGCCGAGCTGTGTCCCCCAAGATTTAATATGGTGAAATCCTAACTACCGACACCTCAGAATGTGACCTAACTGGAAAACAGGGTGGTTGCATGTAATTACTTGAGATGATGTCATCCTGGAATCGGGTGGGCCCCTGCTCCAGTATGACTAGCTTCCTTATGGGACATTTTCAACACACACAGACAAGGGAGATTGCCATTTGACTCGAAGGGCAAAGATCTAGGAGGAGAGTCTACATAGGAAGGCTTGCCAATCAACCACCAGAAGCTAGGAGAGAGGCACGGATCTCTTTCCTAGTCCTCAGAAGAAGCAAAACTTACTGCCAGCTTGATTTCAAACTCCTAACTTCCAGATCTATGAAACTCTAAGTACCTGGCATTCAAGCCCATCCTTTGTGTGATCCTTTGTCCCAGCAGCCTCAGCATCCAAACGTATCCCACTGGACAACAGCCTTCTAGAGGGCAGAAATGACTCTGCCTTAGTATCCACTGAACGGTATACAAGGTGCATAGGTTCAGGTTAGCTGGTTAATAATGTCTAGTGTATCTAACCAAAAAAAAATATAGTCCTTCTAATGTCACACTCCCTCAATACTGACCAGATTCTTTGTCCTTGGATAGATCACATCACAAAGACTAAAATTCGAAGGCTGAGAAGATGGTTCTGTTGGTAAAATACTTTCCACGCAAACTTGAGGATCAAGGTTCAATTCCCAGAACCCACATTAAAAAAAGCCTGTTGTGTTGGTTCATGCCTGTAATACCAGCACTGGTGAGTCAGAGACAAGCTGATCACTGGAGCTGCTTGGCTAGCCAGCTGAGCCCGATCAGTGAGACCCAGGCCAGCAAAAGCCATTCTCTCACAAAAAGAGGTGGAAGACGTTTTCCTAATTAAAGTTTCTCTAAGAATTATTTGATTTTTAATTATGTGTCTATGCATGCATGCACAAGCACATGAGTGTGCGTGCACAGGAGCGCCGGTGTTCTAGGAGGCCAGAGGCATCAGATTCCCTGAAGTGGCAGGGTGTGAGCCACCTAACATGGGTGCTGAGACTTGAACGGGGGCTCTTTGCAAGATCAGCAAGCGGTCTTAACCACGAGCCTTTCTCTCCAATCCCAAGGTAGATAACTCTTGAAGAACATCTGAAGTTGATGTACAGCCTCCACACAAATAAACACGAACACACACACACACACACACACAAGCATGCACATAAAAAATACACATTGAAATTTGGGATCGGAAAACATTCTAATTCAAATATAGCAAAAGTCTCTCAATTCTTTCTGAAACCACTTCCATTCCAAAATTTAACCTGGAGCCTCCCCTACTTTCCCTATAAAAATAGAAGCTCATTCAAGAACAAAATTTCATTGGGAGATCACTTGGCAAGCCACCTGAAAGTAACAATATGGCCAGCAGGCCCTGTGTACCGGGCTGGGTTTTACATTCTCTGTTACTACTCAGCAAGATGAGGCAAACCAGCCCCGTGGTTTGTACAACTCTAAATGGGAGTGGTTCATCTTAGCCCCCTTACTTACTGCTCTGACTTTAATTGAACAGAGTCAATGAAGAAAAAGACAGTGACTAAGTATGGGTTCTTGGAGAAAAAAAAACCCATTTTGAAACCTAGAGCAGAAGGTCACTTAAGGTTTGAAACTGAGCTAGCAAAAGAAAATAATTTTATCAGTTGTAAAAAATATAATTTATTTTCCAACCTGTATTTTTAGAAGCTAGAGATTATTTTATATCGTCTATGTGCAATATACAGCTATATTATAGTACAATTATAATTACACAGATACAATTATAACTTAACAATTATATGTACACAGATAATTTCCAAAAAATATAGTTTAAGATATAAATTATGTACATGTATATACGTCTGTCTTGAGAGAGTAAGCTTAGTAAAATGAAAGATCTCCTAGAACTCCACTCTCAAGTGAGAATTCAGAAGTATATTGTACGATTTTCCTCCTCTTTCAAATGAGTCTAGAAAAGAGCGAGGCACAAAGAAACTGAAAGGGCAGTCTGGCATGTGAGTAGGTTATAAAAAATGAAAATTACACTGCAACTGTGCTCTGGAAAATATTCCATGACCCAGCTAGACGTTGATTATTGAACCAACAGCTTGCTTATATAATTACAGTGTGCCTATAAACCTGGCTGATACGATATACTTGTTTAACTATTAACCGCCAGACTTCCTGGAGTTTCCACAACCCAAAAGCACACCTCAAACGCATGATATAGGCTACACTCCACTTACAAACAGTACTGTGTTTCTCTTGGTACGAAAAGGAAGTACTTCAACAAGGCAAGTGAGGTTTTTCACCCAGTATTTTCCTGGCCATGTCCTTTTTTCCTTTCTTCTTTTGCCTTTTTAGTCTTCTGAAGAACTGCCCTGCATAACCCAGCATTTGATTTCTGCCATGGGTATTAGAAGTCAAGATTCCTTCCCACCTCTACTTGGGATCTGGGACTCAAAGCCCCATCAACCCTGAAGATCACATGAATATTTCCACATCAGTTATGAAGACTTTCCTGGTCTCCTTGCTATCCACAAGGCTCCCCAACTCTAGACAAATCCAACTCTAAACATGGTTCTCTCCTCCTACATGAGAATGCCTGTAAGAACTGAAAGGGAAAGAGGAACGAAACAAACCTGATTATAGAGGGATGATGACAGGGAAGTCCCTCACACAGACAGGAAAACCTGTGAAACGAATGGGTGCCAAGCATGGCACTGAGCATATTATAAGCATAACTTTGTTCAGTCTTCCCAATTGCACCATGACTTCGTGTAGGTCTCTCCCCTGCGAAGGAGCGAACTCTCAAGCTAGAAGGTTTAAATTAGTTTTTGCAAGGTTTCCTAGCGAAGAAATAAGTGTATTTACTCTATGTCCACCCTGTACAGTATTTTTTAACAGATTTATTTAGTTGCTTGGTTGGGTGTTTAGTCTTGTCAGCATGTACGCATGCGCCGTGCCCATGGAAGCCAGGAGACCGCATGAGACACACTGGAGCTGGAGCTAGAGATAATGAGCCACCACGTGTGTGCTGGGAACCGAACCCAGGTCCCCCACAAGAGAAGCAAGGGCTCTGAACTGCTGAGCCATCTCCCCAGCATCACGCTCGGCTGCCCACAGCTCTTCCGGCAGCACAACATAACAACGTTTCAAAAGTTGGTATATCGAACTGGTCCAAACAAATCCATTACTTGAATCTCCTCTTTAGGTGTCCAGAGTCTATGGGATGGATCTGGGTTTGGTCTTGTTTATCAAATGGTAAAGTGGGTAGGGAGTAAAGCTAGAAGGGTAAATTAAAGAGGAAGTCTACACCAGGAGGTGGTGGCCCACACGCCCTTAGTCCCAGCATCAGGAGGCAGAGGTAAGTGGATCTCTATGAGTTCCAGGACAGCCTGGTCTAAAAAGCAAGTTCCAGGACAGCCAGAGCTGTTACACAAAGAAACTCTGTTTCAAAAAAAGGCAACAACAAAAAGGAAGTCTTCAATGCACCTTTTCAAATACCTCCAGGAAAGCTGTTTCTGTAACTTCGCTGGTTTTATGAACCTACTCCCAATGGCTCTTCAGAGTCTGTCCTTGCTCTTCTTCCTAACCCCTGTCATCTCATTTGTGCTTAGAGGGGAAAGAAGAAAGGAGAAGAATAAATGGCCAGTTCTTTTGTGTCCACAGTTTAAAGGATAGGGGAAAGCTTTGCTTTGGTTGGAAAAAAGGACAAGAAGACAAGAAAGAAGGCATTGGTTTGAAAGGAAATTCTTAGCTGGACACAGTAAACACATCTGCCATCCCAACACTCAAAGGGTGCAAGCAGGGGGATCACCATGAGTTCAATGCTAGCCTGGGCTACATAGCTAGTTCAAAACTAGCTTAGGCTATATAGGGAGAGTTTTTATCTCAAATAATGAAGGAAACAAAAAAATATTCATTCTCAACTTCTTAAGGGAATTAAAAATAAATATTCATTCCCAAGTCCTTCTAGTTCCTTAAGTACACAAACGTCAGCTCATACATACAAGAGGAAAACAGTGGAGATGCGGGTTCATGCATAACTTCAAGGAAATTGTACTTGATATATTTACATAGATATAACCAGGAAGAAAGGGAATAACCAAGCCAAAAGGGTCGGCTGTGTTCTGGTTAGAAGCAGTATCTCTTGTACATGTAAGGGCACACACAAGGCTTGAGTCCACTCAGTTTCTCGATAGTACGGGCTTTAATCAGCGAACAGAACCCTTTGTTGACAATGTTTGAGCATCAGCTTCCAGGAGACACTCATCAATATCTGTCACCAGATCACTGCAATCGGCCTCCTTCAAGCAAATGCAAACATGTGCTTGGAAATCAACCCAAGGAGTCACAGTGACTCAGACTCAGCAACCGACGTGCAACAGACACTTAAAGGGACATGTCCAAAGGAACTTATAAACAGCTAGACACGGGTCACCCCTTGAAATTACCATGCTGGGCCCAGGCATGCCCACATCTATCCGCGTTCCTATGGACTCTCATCAGTTTTATCTATCTGCAGCCGTTTCTTTTGTGCAAAGGGTTTTTATAAATGTAGCTTGGAGGAGCAGCTCAAGAAGAATAGACTTGAGCTGAGGTTTTAGACTCAGGTTTAACTTTGACTAAAATCCCTGCTCTGTCACTGTCAGTCTGACATCTAAGTTCTTAAGCTCTGTGGCCTCAGTTTGCCCATCTACAAAATGGGGTATCATCTCACTGAGCAAGAGGAAGAGTTGATGTAATTCACAGGCATCATGAAGTCCAGTGTCTGAAGCAAAAAGAACTCCCAACAGCGCCCCCTAATGGGCTTCTGGGAACTAGCATCTTTGCTGTGTATCTCCTAATCAACCCTAGGTCAACAAACCTGACCCCATCCCAAACGTCTCTGACCTCCTGTGTCTTTCACCTTCCTTGACTTTTGGAACCTTTATGACCACTGTCCTTCTGTTTACAGAGTACATATGACTTGAGTAACTCTGTAAGCAGGGGACACTCACAAGACAACCAAGAAGATGCTATTAAACAAGTCACTGGGGGTTGAGGAAAAAACATGAGAAAACAGCCCAGTGTTTTCAGAAGAACCAGGAACCTCTCTGCGTCGCATGAAAAATGTTCTAGCGTGGAGGAAGACTTCCATCTTCACACAAAGGAATCGATACAGCCTCTGAGCCAGGTCATGGTGAAAGTCACCAAAGTCAGGCAATGATGGCAGCATAAGGGTGACTTTAAATGGACTTCTAAACAACACATGGGATCAAGAAGAAGAGGATGGAGACATGGAGAGGAAAGAAATGCAAAGCCAACAGGAAGCACGGAAGGAAGGGGGAAGGGGCCCTGGTGGGCTAAAGAAAAGGAGTGACTGGTTTGGACAGAACCGGGCAATGAGCTGAATTTTCATAGCTGGGGAAAATGTTACTCAGACATTTCCTGTGGCCTGGGCCTAAGAGGTGGCCAGAAGAATGGCAGAACAGTGGTGATCCAGGTTAATAAAGTCCCATTGAAGTCAAAGAGGAATGCAGTCTGGGAGCCCTGTGAAGTGATATTTTGTTTTTTAAATAAATAAACCTTTATAGATAAGCTTGCCTGAGGTTCAGAGAGCAAAACAGTCCCACTGATCAGCCTTACCGACCAGGCAGCAGTGGCACACACCTTTAATCCCAGTAGACACACTAGTTTGCCACAGAAACCGGCAGTAGTGACTCACGCCTTTCATCCCAGCCCTAGGGAGGAATATAAGACGGGAGGAGACAGCTCTCAGTCACAATCTCATTCTGAGATTCCTGGAGGCAGGACCGCCATTTCAGACTGAGGTAGAGGTAAGAGCCAGTGGCTGGCTGTTTTGCTCTTCTGACCTTCAGGTTGAACCCCAATTTCTGTCTCTGGGTTTCTACTAATTAATCGTGCTATAGCACTGTCATAACAAGACCCCCACTGACCCCACTCCTCAGTTGAGTCAGGTCAGAGCAATCTTTTCAGAAAAGGACAAACGGTAAAGATTTTCTACTTCGTGGGACACGGAATCTCTGTTAGAACTACCCAATCCCAATACTGCAGAGCAAACACCAACCACAGAAACAAATCAACCACAGCTGTGTTACAATATAGCTTTACTTGTGGACACTGAATTTGAATGTTACCTGTCTTTCACACGGAATGTAATATCATTTTCTGGTGACTTGCAATTGTTGAAAACTGGTAATAAAACCCAAGATATAGTAAAATGCAAACAATTATCTCTTCTCCTCCTTAATTATGTTGGTTTATTATTTATCTATTTATTTATATTTGAAAAGCAAGTTCCTATAGCCAGGGCTAGTGTCAAACTTGCTAAGTAACCGAGAGTGACCTTGACCTTCTAATCGACCTGCCTCAACCTCCTAAACCGGGGAATTACAGTCGTTGGCCACCACTCCCACTTTATGTAGTACTGGGAATTAAACTCGGGACTTCGTGCATGCTAAGCAGTCACTCTTCCAAGTGAGCTTCCTCTCCAGTCCGGGAAAGATTACCTGCATTGTTCCTGTCCAAGGTAGGTAATTACAGTTGAAAGAAATGTGTTACACATTTCAAAATAACTAGACAGAAATGGAGAGAAAGAAAGGACAACGACCTGACTTTGATCACCACTCATTGTACATATTTATCGAATTATTGTACTATGCCCTAAACACTAGGTGTCAACCTAAAAACAATTTAAGTTGGAACTGGGATATAGCTTTGCAGGGCAGATGTGGCACGCACAAGACCCTGGGTCAGGTCCTTGGCACCACCAAAAATGAGCAGGGCCTCTAGTTTAGTTCATAGAATTTGGCACAGGGGCTCATGTTTTCTGGCTGCTGGTTACAAGCCTGGGAAATGGGGTGAAACAGGCCTGGTTTTGCCTCCTGCCTCCTCCACTTCCCTTCAGTCCATGGGGGAAAACGCATGATAGTTAATTTACTCATTTGTAAATTAAAAATACTAGGAGTCGCCCGTAGGGTTTAAGTGATACTTTACAAACTTATGCATGAAAAGTAACGATAGCAAACAGTGAGAACGATGGTGGGAAAGTGCAGATGAAGGGTGGGGGGTGATGGTGTTTGGGGATGGTGTGATGGAGGGATTCAAGTCTAACACTGAGCCTACGGGGCTGACCGAGGTAGGATGTGCGTACTAGAAAGCAAAATCAATGGCAGAGAACCTCACAAACGCCTACTTCTTACCCGACTCAGAGCACAGTCAGCGGAGTAACAAGAAATTGTGACCGACTTCCCTAAGTCTCCTCTTCAAAATGCAAAGAGTGGACTTACTGTCTCCACATCCAGCTACCTAGACAAGTTTAGAGAGAGACGGTCGTCCGAGGAAAGAAAACCCAGGCAGGCAGCGGTGGCCAATGGCAGCAGAGGTAGTCAAGGAGGAAGTGAGGAATCACACACAGTACTGGGTGGTTATGCTGGCAGATCTGCTTTATTAGAGGGCAGCCCCACTGTTAACATTTTCTCAATTGCCTCTGATAACCGTCCCAAGACTCCACAAACTTAGAAACCGAAAGCGGCAAGGGGCATGGAGACATTCTCTTCTGTCCTACCAATTGTGCTCCTTTGAGCCACTCATCCTGGGGCCGCATACTAAGAGCCTCCTCTACCACTGAGCAACATCCTCAGCATATTATTTTCCCTTCTGGTTTGTTTGTGTGTGCTTGCACATGCATGTGTTGTATGTGTGTGTGCATGATACACGTGTGAGACGCGTCAGTAACGTGTGCAGGTGGCCACACTTAGGCGCGCACCAGAGTAGGAGGGCAAGGATTTGGGCAGCCAGATGTATCATCACTCCTTACCTTACTTGTTACCTTGAGACAAGGTCTCTGGCTGGACCAGGAGGCAGCCATTTCAGTTCGGCTGGCTGGCCATGGAGCTCCGGAATTCACCTGTCTCCACCCACCAATACTAGAGACAAGGGCACATCTAATCCTGTGGGTGCTGGGGATTTGAAGTTAAGTCCTCATGATTGCAGAATAAGCACCCTTCACTACGGAGCCACCTCCCCAGCCCCTCTGCATATTATTAAAACAAAAGGGTAGTAAAGGGCCATGCACCTTTAAGTATCCTTAGAGGGCGATGTGGGAGGAAGGACATCTCTTCAGTCACTGCTTCTATGCTATTTTTTTGCAACTTCCAAATGATCAAGCAAAGAGATAATGAGACGTTGAATGCAAACAAGGAAAAGTAAAGGCAACAGTATTTATAGTTTAATTACCTCAAACCTTTTCAGGGGAAACATGGCAACTATCCTTACTGATGAAAAATAATGTCCGAATATATTTAATGACACCGATTATCAATTATTGAGAAACACAACAGAACGGTGAAAGAGTTACAGAAGCGAAGACACGCGCAGTTTCTCTGCCCAGCAAGATCTTTCCAAGGAGATAGTCCAGAAAAGGCAAACAGTAATTACAGAGCTTACAACTCCTAGCTGTACTCTGCAGGCAACTGGCAATCAGACGGACAGCATTTGCAAAATATCTTTTGGCAGAGGATCGGTAAGAAATCCTGCCACCATGATTCATGGATCACCATTTCTTGGGCGAAGAATAATAAGTTCTGATGATTGTATCATCAGCCTCACAACTCCTCCCCCCCCCTCAGCCTGCTTCCCACAAAGCAAACAAAATGAAAAATGTCAAATACACTGAATTCTGAGGGAAAGGAGAGGAGTATAAAGGTGGATTATCAGTGCTGGTGTGTATAGATCAGTGGGAAGAACTTTGGGAGAAGAATCAAGAGAGTCGCATTTACCTGTGGCTGTGGTGTCTGCCGCGATGCACTGATCCTAAGGCCTCAAGTCTGCTCATTTGCAGAGGCAAGCCTGTGCTGGAAAGGCCTTTCTTATTCCTAAAGCGCATCAGGAGGTTCCAGAATGCAGAAGTAGACAGGGTTGCAAAGGGTAAGCTAAGCTAAGACTATATCACATAACTTGGGCAGTCAACAAAATTAACTGCAGTTTTAATTGTTTTAACGAAGTAAATTTAAATCAACTGTTCCTTGGGATTAGCCCTGTAATTAAAACTTCAACAATTCATTATTTTATATCGACGTCCACAAAGCAGCCAGGTGCTATGCAAAAATTACTTACAAAACTAAAGAAAAACTAATTTTCCTTGTAGAGGTAATTAAAACTCCAGACACACCCAGAAACAGGTCATTCCCAGTCTGGAATTCAAAGCAGATCATTATAATTTTCTCATTATTTCTATGTGAGTCTGGACAGCTATAGACCATGTAAACAAAATGAGTTTACATTATAAAATATGGGAAATGTACACAAGACATTTTGGTCAAAATAAAATTAGAACTCATCAAGGGATAAAACCATTTAGATGCATAGAACCCAACTCCCAACCCATAATTATCTAACCTCTACAGTCTTCAGATTTCCTGGCCTAACTTGAAAAAAATAATTTCATCTTTACATGAAGATTTTAAAGATACATTTTATGAGGGGTAAGAAGACAAATGAAACAGGGATGTCAAGAGAAATGAACATTTCCAACTTATTTAAAAATATGTAAGTCAGAATCAGATATAAATATCTTTTATCAAATAGGCAAAGTTTTTTTTTTCTAACTAAACTCAAGAGGAGGAAAAGTATGATCTTTCTGGAGAGTTATACATTTGGCAATATTTACCATAATTCTTGAAAAGAAGAGGCCAGAAGCTCTCAAATATCATTGGAGAATTGAGAGTTCAGATTCTCTATAGAATATCTTAGCCACATATCCATGCCCTTTGACCCAGGACTTCTAATACTAGGAATAATCCTAAAGAAATAACTGGACATGCGGGTATATCAACCACATAGAAGGGCAGGTCCCATGCTCAAAAGGAGCTGGGTAGCACAAAATGAACACCATATTGTTTGTGTGCATGTATATGTGTGTGTGTGTGTGTGTGTGTGTGTGTGTACAAACTTCTTTGTTGTTGTTGTTGTTGTTTTGGCATTTTTGTTTTATTGACCTTTTGCAGTTTGTCTGTGTTCACTTTGTTTTGTTTCTATTATTGATTTTAGGGAGAGAAAAGCATAAATTTGGTTGGGTAGCGAGATGGGGAGGACCTGGAAGGTGTTCTGGGAGGGAAAAGAATATGATCAAAATATATTATATGGAAATATTTTTGAGTGCCATAAAAGTTTTTTTTATTATTATTTTCAATGTGAGTCATTTGTTCTTGAGAGAGCAAGAATCTTAAAAGAAAGAGAGAAAGAAACAAACAAACAATTGGGTTGTTGTGGATAATCTATGTCCAAGGGATTCCTTGCAACGTTGTTTATAACTGCACATAAAACTATGTGAAAGTCCACGGAAGACTGAGTACATGGCTGTGTTCTTACAAGTTAAAATATAAAACTGTAACAAAGAATGAGGCTACTGTGTGTGTGCTAATGTGGGAAGATGGCCAAGAGGCATGGGAGAGTTTAAGGAGAATATCCCATACAGTAAAATAACACATTTAAGGCTATGTATACAAAGACAGTCATCACAAGTGCACAGTAATTATTGCTGGGTAGTTTAAGGTGAAGTGTGTGTGTGTGTAATTTTTGAGTGAGACAGAGCCATTCTATGCAGCCCTAGCTGGCCTAGACTAGGACGTTCTTAAAATAAAAGAGATCCACCTGCTTCTGCCTCCTTACTTCCAGGAATGAAGCCATGCAGCTGGCTCGAGTTATATATTCTTATCATAACTTTCTCTTTGGTTTAAAATTTTCAATGAATAGTGACCATTTATTTAATAATGATAATAAAAGCCTAGTTTATTAAATATAAAGAAAATATTGGGGGATGAGGGAGACGTAGACATTCACACTCTGCAGTTGACTTCCTGGAATTTAGTCTCTTGGCATTGTATGCCTGGGAACATGGAGCAATATGCATGATTCTGAAGTAAGCAGGCATTGAAATTCTATTTAAGCAAATATAAAGGAACTGGATATTGCAAATGTAGAAATACATTGACTCAGACACAGTTCATAGTATATTGGTAAACAAAATTAAAAGTAGCCTAGTGGACATTAGTGGTACACATATTATACATGTGCTATATATATGTATATGTGTGTACATATATATGTATACACACATATATAATATGTACACCATTGAAAGAGTATCTATCACAATGTATTTTGCAGTAATTAGTCATTTTTGTTTTTCTTATCTATTGAATATCCCTATAATAAAGAAGTACTATTTATGTACATTTTAAAGTTTTAAAAATATTCCTTGTAGATTTTTTTTTAGATTTTAACAGATGGGGGGATTGCTTGAAGATGGTATTAATCTGTGAAAAACAAAAGAATGAGAATCCCAATCCTTGAACCTGGGAGGAGCTGCGTTACCAACACAGACACACACACAGACACACACGTACCATTTAGCTAACATGCATCACGTTAGAAAGAACCGAAGGCAAAAGCAACACAAAGACAGCAGGAGGCCCAAGGTGCCTATTCTGACTGGGTGTCCTGAGAATGACAAAGTTATAAAACACACTGGCTCAGGTTACAGGTTCAGCATGACAAGAGCGTCTGATACGACCCAACAAAGGCATGTGCGCTGAATGAGAAATTTACACATCTGGCTCCCCGGGATGGAGCAAATTACAGAAACAGAGATGAACTCACTAGGGTTGAAAACCTCGCGGCTCCATCCCTATTCAGTTCCGAAGTGTGCCCTGTAAGCATTTCTTACACGACTTACTTATGACTGCATCCAACTAAAATAAGCGCATATTATTTTTTCAAGGTGGATAGAAAAAGAAGGGAGAAAGACTGGCTCCTAAAAGGGTCAAATATGGATTTTCAGGTAAACCAGGAGATGCTAGAGCTCCCTCCCTCCTTCCCTCCTCCCTCCCTCAGAAGGCCATTCTGGCTGATGACAATAACTTTCTCGCCCGGGTAGTGTAGATGACACATTTTTCCTGTGACTTGCCTTCCTGTAATGCAGGAATTCCTGCAGTCTCTGGTACCCTTCCTGTTAACTTACATTTCAGATTTCCTCAAAAGGCACACTGCTGCTTTAATATTTGAAAAATGTCAGCTCAACCCCAGACAGCTGAGACAAACAAGCTGAGAAACACACCACCTAAACTCACAACTGTGGAAAACAGAATCTCTTTTGAAGAAAATTCTTTCTCGGAATCTCACTGTTGGGAAGGCTAGGGAGAAGGCATCCAGTCCTTCCAGCTACTGGGCAGTCTGTAATTCTTTGCCTCTGCTATGCCTTAAATTAGAGGTCTGTAAAACTGAATTATAGTGATCTAAAAAGTTCATAAAGGTTCGGGAATTGAACATGTTGTTAAATTCTTCAATACTGTGAGATTGTACCCACCTCTCACTTTTCCTCCCATTTCATTTTGCTAAAGTATTAGAAAGAAGTCTGAAACCAAGAAGAAGAAGGAAAAAAAAAAAAAGGAGTGCTTTTGGCCATTTCGGAGAGCCAGGCTGTGCTAGGCCAAGTCCACATAAAAAGTCCAGGCCAAGACTCCTTAACCATTTCTAAAATGATTGCCCACATCTTTCCACCAATAATTTTCCTTTTGGACTAAAACCTCATGTTCATACCAGATATAGTTTGCAAGCAGGATTCCGTGGAGAGCATTCATCTGCAAAAATGGAAACTGACCCGAAGGACAAGCAATCCTGCATCTATGATCAAGAGGAAAGTACCACACAAGTACCCCTGATACCTCTCAAGGTTTAAAAAAAAAAAAAAAAAAAAAATGACCTGCCGAGAAAAACTAAAAACTGTGCAGGGAAGAAGTTAATTTAGAACCCAAGGTCCGAGTCAAGTGGGGAGGACTGCAGTACATCTACACTTCAGGCCCAACTTCCTGACAACTCACCAGTGAAAGAATCATTATAGCCTCTCAACGCTGGGAGCCCCACTTCTCCTCAATAGCCAGGCTTTTGAGCTTTTTATTGCGTCTTCGTTTGCTTCTTCTGAGTGAGTGTGTATGGCCTGTGCATGGTGCACGTTGGCACATCAGAAGACAACTGGGAGGCGGTTCCTTCCACCATTGGGTTTGGAGGGTGGAATGAAGGTAACCAGGCTGGGCGGCAGGCACCTGCGCCAACCGAGTCATCTCACTGGCCCCATCTATGCTGCTATCGCAGGCCACGAAAATGTCCTCACATTCCTGCTCTCTCAAACCAGATGGTAATTCTTGAAGAAAAAGACTTCATTTTAAGTATTCTCGTGTATCCCAAAATTCTATGCACATATACATACATGCAAATCTACATGTATGTATATATGTGTGTATATACAGGCATAAGCATGTACATCATACATATTTTAAGCTGAACTGAAAGAGTGAGTGTATGTTTACCAAATATAAAGTAACTAGAAGCCATCTCCTTAGTATGTTAGAGCATGGACTGACTCTTGTAAACTTATTTCTCTGTTCAATTAATTACAAGATTTTGAGTTTTCCCTGGTTAAGGAATATCCACACCTTAAAAAAAATGCCCATTTCTAGGTTCATAGGCACACTTCTGAAATAGTTCAAACACTTCATCCTCACCTAACATTAAACACAAAACAACAAGCAACAGCAACCATAAGCAATCTTACTTTAAACTCTGAAGAACATCCCTTTCTTCTTGGGACCAGACACGCACGTTCATCAGGTAGAATTAAATCATATCACAGCTCCAGAAAAAAGTGTGGCAAAAGGCTTATTGGATACTTTAATGTCACCAGATCTTACTTCAGTGGTGCACCCAGCTAGTCTAGCTCACTAGCAGCTAACACACCTCTTCATTTTGGGGTGTTTTCAGATGCCATCTGATTTCTCTATGGTGAGGAAGATTGCTCCCAAAACAGGTCATTAAAGGTCTCACAGGCACCTAAGCACCCCTTCAGCTCTGACGCCAAGCCAGGACTTTTTTTTAAAAAATTACCTCCACAGAACATCATCAGTAAATCTGCAAAAGACAACCTTACAATTTTTTTTAATTAAGTAAATTTGAAAAAGAAAAAAGGCAGCCACAGCCCTGAACTTCTGACCTATTAATCTCTGCAGCTACACACTTACAGGAATCCACTGCAGTTGGCAGTAAGACGGTAAAGGTCGTCTCATGTTGATGCAAGGCTTAGAAATACGGCTACCCCCTAAAACCCTCCCTCCCTCAGGTGCAAAAGCATCTCCAAATGGCCAAGCATATTTAGGTTTTCACCACTGCAAGCGACTGGTAAAAGTGTAAAAACCTCGGGAGAGCAAGGCTTGTCTGCTTTATTTATTTATTTTTAATATTACACTGCTCTCCACACTTCACCTTTACGTCTCTTCAAAATCAAAAGTTGCCTATTGTCCAAAGCGAAATTAATACAAATTTAGCTGAAATCTGGCACCACTGTGGCTCATTCCCCCCAAAGAATACAAGATCACATTAATTTCCTAGTAGTTTAAGTCGCGTTTTACCTTTCATCTTCACCTCGAGACTTTTCGAAAGTTTGGATTCCTGTTGCACACAAAATTACTTAGAATGTGCGTGCATACTAAAGAAATGTACTATTATATAAAGCATTGCACATTTAGACGCTACCAACCTGCTATCTCTCTCCTGACTGTGCAAAAGGCAAAAAGGCTCAGTAATCCTAGCAGAAGAATGCAAATAATGTCAATGCACAGCTGAACTGCAAGCCCTGCCTTACAGGAACTCTCTGTGTCTGCAAAAAAAGACACACACTAAACAGGAAATGCAACTGAGCTGTGGAAAACCTCAAACTTAAAAATGCAATCGCCGGGCGAAAATTGCATCCATGCATTCATGAATGCATGCATAAGCCTTTGCATTTTTTTGCAACTAATGCAAACAGGCTCTTACCTTTCGACTGAGACATTTTCCCCTTTCCTTTGATGGGGGAGGGGAGCACAAAAGACTTTGCCTTGCTTCTCTTCTGTAGCTAGTTTTGCAACAAAGATGCAAGCTGCAGGCGTGCAATCTTCATGCAAGTGGAGTTTCTCTTGACCGATGCAGCAGATGGACTTTCAGGGAGTCAAGATGGAATTGCACACCTTGCAAAACAGTCTGGAAAGTGATTTTTCCCCTAGTTGCAACGTTAGGGAAGGCTGTGCTGCAGCTACATGATGGGCCAGGGCTGGCAGCTAAAAGCTCCAAACTTGGAACTGAGTATCTTAGTGCGCAGACGTCCTTCCTGCGAAGGGCGCGAGGCCCGCTGGGTAATGTAGTTCGCCTGTAGAGTCCATGGGTCTCTAATTTAAGGAAACGTGCTCCGGTCGGTGACTGAGCGAGGTGACTGACTGAGCGCGACAGAGATCTTACTCAGATAAACAAATCGGACACACACTCTTCAGTAAGTGAAGGGTGATTGACGGCCAGGTCCATGAAAGGAGGCGTTTTGTTCTCAAAAAGCCTATGAATCAACAGCTTAGAGAACACAGGGGTGGTTAAGGCGCCTTTGTCACCCCTAGACTAAGGTCTAATTGGGGGTTCAACGCGTTGATTTCTTTCTTTTCCTGCTCAGTATCTTTGTACTGTTCTGCCTGTAGACAGTTCGGCCTGACACCTCATTTCACAACAAACATTTGTCTTGAATGGGAACTCCGGTGGCGATCTGACCCCTCAGAGAAGATACAAAGTTTTATTTGGGAAGACACGATCCCTGTCAGTTCTTTTCAAGAAAGCTGAAATTCAGTTCTAGATAGGGCTGAGGGAGAGAAATTTGGGAAGTTCTCATTTCTTACAGGGTTAAAAAGGAAATCTTGTTTCTTATATATCAAAGCCAATTTTAATCAAAATAAAGATAATTTGAAATTTCTTTTCTCGCCCGAGGCAAGTGGGGAGGAAGGGGAAAGTCCCTGGCCTTAAGAAGAAAGGGTGGGTGGTGGGTAACAGTATTCTTAGGTGAATAAAGTCGAATATCTTGAAAGTTTTCGATACCATCAAGAGATGTTTTTTGGGAGCCCAAAGTGCGTCAGACACCTTCCCAGGGCTTGGGATTTTCCCCTTTTTCCTGCTCTGCTCAAAGCTAGGGGTGGCTTGTATCGCGGTTGTGGGGGGAAAGCATCTCCCCTTTAAGGAAGTCAGAGATGCAAGCAATCCCTGAAAGGGGTGGAGAGGAATAGTCAGGGTGTGTGGGCCGGGAGTTCCAGCTTACGTTGTACCTATTAGACCACCTCCAGGAATGTTCTTTCAAGGCAAATAGGGAAGGAATGAGGGTTTCGGGCTGCTGGTCTGCAAACAAACCGTTGTGGGGAGAATGAGCGCCAACTGTCCATTCCTGGGTCGCTGAGGGGGACCATGCTGCCTTGTGAGCTAGAGTGGCCCTCAGAATTAACCTGGTGTGGGGCGTTCTACCCGGATTTAACTGTTTAGACTTTAATTGAAAACATAGAGGAGGAGGTAGAAGGTTTTGAAAAGGGGAACTTAACCAAAGCATTGTTTCAAAAATGTAAATTTACCCTCAGAGATCTAGGTGGGGTTGGACTTGGGAGAGGCCAGAGGTAGTTCGGGTCGTTTGTGGAAAGCCACGAGAGTCGCTTTGGAAGTCGATTCATCCATGATGGCTGCTAATAAAAATTTCTGGAATTGCATTAAGAATTCTAGGAAGCCAGTACCATCTGAGTAATGCGTGAATCAGAAGGAAGGCCACCACATGGTAGCTACAAATCAACTCTTTCTTCTCTCCCCAAAGTGCTGGAGATTGGATCTAGGGCCTCAGGCATCCCAGGCATGCGCTCTATCACTGAGCTGCAGCCACAACCCTTTCTTTAAAAAAAAAAAAAAAATTATTTTGAGGCAAGATCTAGCTGATCCAGGTTGGCCTTTGAACCCAGTACCTAACACAGACAGGGTCTGAATTTGTGATCCTCCTGCCTCTGACCACCTCCAACACAAGTTAGCAAATCGGCTCTTAAGGAAAATATGCTGAATGGGGTGGGGGGGCCGGGGAGGGGGAGGCTTGCACTTGTTACTTCCAGTGCTGCCCTTTACTGACTTTTTTTTTCCCTTTGAGATCTTGCCTTCTCTGACTGGCTTGTAACTCAGTGTGTAGAGTTTGCGGTAATTCTCCTGCCGCTGTGCCCCTGAAGTGATGGGATTACAGGGGTACCCCACAATTCCTAGCTTCCTTTACGGACATTCAGGAAAATTAATCAAGGCAACTTCACCCAGGGAGGGGCAGCGTCTGACTGTAACAGGGTAGCTTTCCGTCTCCCATCTAGATGTAAGGATTTTCTTTTACCTCCTCTGCCTTTCAAGTCTAATCCACACTACACCTCCCCACCTTTCTACTGCAGGTAGATTAGAGCCTCCTTGGTGAGCCTTTTTTCTAAGTCTCATTGAACCAGGAGATACAGGCCAATTCAACACACTGTCACTTTCCTTTTGAAACAATGAGAGGAATACCTGGGATAGGCAATGACAGCGCCGGGAGAGCTTTGTGAAGCTATCCTGGCTTACCCCAACCAAGACCGAACAGCCACAGAGACTTGGCCATTTGTATTTCCTGTCCTCAGCTGCACGGCTCTTCAGTGAATTTAGTCTGATTTCAAAAGAGTTCTTTTCTTTGGTGACAATCATTTAGTGTACAGACATGTGTGCACACGCGCACGCGTTTGTACACAGGCCTAACGTCAAGGTCGTGGGACAATTTGGCAGGAATCAGTTGTCTCCTCGCACCTTGTAGGGCCCGGAAATCAAACTTGGGTCATCGTACTTGGTGCCAAGCGCCTTTACGAAGCCATCTCAGCAACCCTGGAAGAGCTCAGATCTCTGCTGGTGTGGCAGAATAAGCACACATAAGCCACAGCTGGTAGGACCAAGCTAGACCCTCTGAATGTGGGTGACTGCTGTATGGCTGGGGCTGACTGAGGAGCCCCAGGATTTATCCCTAGTGTTTGCACTGACTCTTTGGAACCCATTCTCTTTGCATGGATACCTTGCTCAGCCTGGATATAGTGGGGAGGACCTTGGTCCTTCCTTGAAGCAATGTGCCTTACCCTCTCTAGGAAGTGGATGGGGGTGGGAGTGGGGAGGGAGTAAGGAGGAGGGAACAGGAGGAGGGGAGGGAGTGGGAACTGAGATTGATATGTATATGAAAAAGATGTTTGTTTTCTTTTTTAAATAATAAAATAAAATGAGGAAAAAAAAGACACAGCTGGCAAATGTGGTGAATTCTGAAAATCAATCTGCCATCCACACTCCACGGAAACAGAGAGATGGCCGACAGACGGTGTGCACATGCAAGCACACATGCACAAAGACACCTTTTAACTGCAAGCCTGCTGAGCCACAGATTGTGACAGAGTGGGCCCTTTATCTTATGGATCCTGAATTCAGAGCAGGTTGCTGGAATGACGGGGAGTTCAACCTCTCTGAAAAGGTTTGAAAAGCAAGTTCTTGGTGTGAAAGGGTGTCTTCCTCCTCGACTCCCTGTATGGTAAAGAAGCTGTGCCCCTTGTTCTGCCAGACTGTAGTGGCAGGAGAAAGCAAAAAGGGCTTCGGACAGACAGACAGACGGTTCCTTTAAAGGTACATCAAGTGTCTGTCTTGGAATTTTCCAGACTTCAGATCCTTAAATGCAAATCTGACAGATTCTGCTTATCTGCAGAACCAATATCTAAACTCCTTGATATAGCACCTTGGCTCCTCAGGGCGTGAGCTCTGTGTGTTTCCCAGCTTCGTTCCTCAGGCCAGGCCGATGTCATACCTAGGAGAAAGCAGGATTTCTGGCTCTTTTGAATGTGGTGCTCCTCTGCCTGAAAGACCCTTTCATTATCTACTGGTTCTGATTTGTCCTTGACTACTCTCAAAATACTTTCTGTAGTGAGGGGCTGCGGGCAGGCCTGCTTTTCGCCTCACCCGGCTCCTGCACGGCTAGCTTAGCCCCGGAAATAACAACACACAAATTGTATTCATTTAAGCACTGCCTGGCCCATTATCTCTAGAGAGTTAGTTACTGGCTAACTCTCACATCTTGATTAACCCATTTCTAACCATCTGTGTAGCATCACGAGGTCGTGGCTTACCGGGAGAGATTTAGCATGTCTGACCTGGTGGCTGGCTTCATGGCGTCTGCCTCATAGCCCTCTTCCCAGCATTCTGTTCTGTTTACTCCGCCTACCTAATTTTCTGTCCTATCAAGGGGCCAAGGCAGTCTCTTTATTGACCAATGAGAATAACACAATAGACAGATAACCCTCCTCCATCATTTCCCCTTTTTCTGTTTAAACAAAAAAGAAAGGCTTTCATTTTAACATAGTAAAATTACATATAACAAAACAGTTATCAAGCAAGAATTACAGCCACAATATTTATAACTATATCTTTATAATAATAATGGAAAACTATAACTATGACTATCCATTCTTCAACTCCATCAAAGACTCCAAAAGGATATAATATTACCTAAGTAAACAAGAAGTAAGCAACTTCCAAAACTCTAGAAATGACAGAGACATCTCGCTGCCTGGACAGTCACCCAAAGTTCCTCTGTATCGTTGGGGCATCCATTTTCGGCCTTCAGGCCCATAATATCCAGAGACATTTCCATGAAGCAGGAAATTTCAAAGGCAATTCAGTCACTATCTGCTGTGTCCTGCAGAATGTCTCGCAGACTCTTTCATGAATCAGGAACCCCGAAAGATCATCTCACCTTTAGGCAAGTTCAGCAGTCCTCTCTCTGTGGGTTCTCTGTGTCCAGTTTATATAACAGTCCAGGCAAGAGCAGTTTCTTGCCCAAATGGCTAACCAACTCCATAAGGAGCCTCTTCGATGCCCATCTTCCTCTTGAAGTAGACTGGTGCTGCCAGGAGCAGACGTGTCTCATTGTCATGAAAAGTCCTAAGTTATTAAAACATTAAATGCCATGTTCTGTAGTCTTTGAAAGATATGAATGTCTATCTGAAATATATCTATGCATTTCTAGAAAATCAGACTAACATTACTACAAGCTAGTATTATCCATTAACAACCTATATTTTTAACTACACATTGCATTTTTAAATAAACTACACAATCACAATATCTCAATCATGATCAGAAACATATATACATATAACAAAATTGACCTTAAAATCCATAACAAAGCAAATTATTCATATCTATATCAACTTTCTGTATTGAGGGTGTCCCTACCAGCACCCATGTGAGTTGGATGCATTCCCTGATTCTGTAATGCCTTATATATGTATCTGACCTAAGACCCATCCCAGGCCTCTTCTCTGTGTCTCTGTAGGAGGCTAGAGTAGAGACAAGAGATTTTATCAACATCTCTACTTCTTGGTGCCCAGAACAGCATTTAGCAGGTTGTACTCTTGAAGACCTGTAGCAATTGTGCACGGAGCAGATGGGGTAAGGACCTGTAACCTTGGCTAGCCAGGAATAACCTGATTCTGATGAGAGTTAACACCTCCGGGGAACCCAGAACACCTGTGGAAAAAACCCACTCCGTCAGGTTGAAAGTGTGAAATTCTTGGAAGGAAGCCCTTAGGTTAGGTCATACTGGTTTCTCAAGTAGTTATTCTGGAGTTAAAGGTTGGGTGGGGGAGGGGGTAGCCTGAGTATCAGGAATAATCCCTGGGCCAGGAAAGGCACCTGCTACAACTTAGTGGTAATAGCTCTCTCTCAGCTTACCTCCTGGGTGTTTGGTAATGCGTGCTTTATCGTAATGAAGAAGAAGGATTGATACTAAACATCTACTAAACAGGAATTTAGAGTGCAATTGTCTTACAAAGATACACAGGAAGTCCCGCCCTCAGCAAAGAACAATCTGGTTCAAATACCAGTGTTGAGTATAAGAAATGCTGATGCGTAGCGTGAGAATGTATTCCCTGCTCTAAATTAATTTAAACTTACGAGGTTTGGTAAGATGTAATTACTTAGATGAGAGAAACTTAGAGTCTAGACACGGCTATGGACATGAGCTGTGTCTGCTGAAGCAAGTCGTTTCACCTTTCTGGGATTCTTTGTTTTGTTTTGTTTACAAGACAGGGTTTCCCAGTAGCTATGGAGCTAGTCCTGGGGCTCACTCTGTAGACCAGGCTGGCCTCGAACTCACAGAGACCCGCCTGCCTCTGCCTCCTGAGTGCTGGGATTAAAGACGTGCGCCACCACTGCCGGCCCTTTCTGTGATTCTTTTAGTCCCAATGTTGAACAAAGAGAATTAGTCTCAGGCCTGTGCCAATCTGAGCATTCCATGGTTCCTGACTCACCAGCTCATGTGTGTATTGAAGCCACCAATCATTTATTTCTAAAAAAAACTTTTTTTAACAGCTAAGATCTTTCTGTTTGGTAGCTAGAAGGGTTACTGGTCCTTTATTTGGCAGCATGATGAGTGACCATCCTAACAACATGTCTTAAGAGATGAGACAAGAAATGTTCCTGCAACATTTTGCAACGAGACCTCTAAGGGAGCAGTACTGATCTGAGCAGGACACCTGAGCGTTTTCCAGAAGTGTCTACTAGACGTCAGGAGCAAGAGAAAGCAAGGTGGTGATGTTAAAGCTGTAAGTTGAAGGATTAAATGGGAAGCATAGTAGGGAGAGGCCCAGGAGGATTTATTTAGACGTTTGGTTGCCTTTGCACAAATCTTTGAAGGCCTGTTTTTATTTTTGTAATTATGTGCATATATGTGGGTATATGTCCATGGATAAAGATACCCGTGGAGGCCAGAAGAGGGCGTCTCATCCCCAGAAACTGGAGTTTCAAGTAATTGTGAGCCACCCAATGTGAATGCCAGGGGAAAAAAAAAAAACAACTTTGGCCTCTTGGAAGAGTAGCAAGCCTTCTTAACCACTGATTCTCTCCGTCCCTTTGTAATGAATATTCACTGGGATGCTTCAAGTAAAATAAAATAGACATAAATATATTTTATATATTAAGTAATAATATATTATATTTTTATTACATATACTTAAAGCATCCCAGTGAATATTGATTGCCAGCAGCAGATCTGGTTCAGCTTAGCTATCAGTGTTCTCCCGAGTCTGACACAGCTATACTTGTTTAGCCTTATCTCCCACTCGGCAATTTAATCAACGTACTATTCTTATTCTATTAGGACCTGAATTTACATGTCACTAGTTTTCTATATTTCAGTCTATGGAGCTGCCTTATCCTCACCTCCATTTTGGTCCTCATTTTCCGTGCTCTACTCTCCATCCAAAATTCAAAGTCATCTCTTCTATGAAGATCTTCTTGATGATGTCATCCCCACATCCTATTTGAAAACCATCCTCATTTAATCTAACTTCACATTGGCTCCTAGAAGGCTAATATATAATGAAACACATATTTACTAATATCTTATTTGCATACAAATATTCTAATTTTTATAACTTACTTCTGATTTACATGTATGTTTGTGTGACATTTGCTCTGAGACAAATATCCCTTCCAGCCATTAGCTCTCTCCCCTCACTCTTTGGTATCTCAGACTGCTTTACCTCCTTCGGAACACACTTTGTGGGCACCCTGGGTTCTGCAGATTGCAATGATACCACAATCCTTAGTAGTACCACCCAGCTCCTATAGCCAAACTTTCACAATGTCTCCATTCTCTGTGGCACAAAGTATACTGCTGTCTACCTGTTAGGTGGTCTGGGACTCATGCCCTGGTATTCCTTTTTCTAAAACTAGGCTTGGTACCTGGTGAAGAACCCTTGTTAATTCCCATCCCTGAGTTTAAAGCAACGTGATATGAGAAATGAGCAATTCAGGTCATTCCCCTTCTAGCAGCCCTGCGCATAACTGCCAGTGTTTCCACCAGAGCCGTGGGCAGCGGGACTGGCTACCTCCTTAGCTATTTACCATAGGCTTTCCTCCCACTTCATCCAGGATCTCCAGTGGGTGACTCAGGCCATCCTAACCCTCCAAGGCCCAAATAGACCCGCGTAGTACTACAAAATTGGCAAGGATTAGATTTACTAACTTCAGAGAGAGGTAGTCTTTGTGTCTTCCTCGGAGAGGAATGTTGCTTCTATGTTAACCAACCAGGTATAGAAAAAATAAGATCTGACAGCTCCAGATGGATCTTCAAAAATGTAAGAAACAGCTTGATACCTCTGGTCAGTACATCACTGAGAGTCCAATATAGAACTGGATGCTATTCTTCTGGACCCCTCTTCTCCTCCTTTTCTTAGTCCTACAGTGGCACCCTGCCTTATAAACTTCTTGCCTAGATTCTTTCAACAACAGATCCAAAAGTTGTCAAAACAAACTTTTAGCTAGTTACTATTACAAGATTACCAGCCCATAGCTACAAAGCCAGAGACCTACAACACCTGGTTACATCCTGACAATGAATATCAACATTGCCCCAAGAACCGCAACACCCCAATTCTACAGGAAGTACTCTAATGATAACGTCGCCTCCTTTCCAACGCCTGGTTGTTTATTAATAAGCAAAAAAAAAAGAGAGAGAAGAATGTAGGGTAAAAGGGCCAGCCAAAGAAACACACCGTGCCCCTGACCAATTCAGCACAAAAATAAGTAAATAATAAAAAAATAAATGAATCCCTGAGCAGGAAAACCTGTGCACAAAGCCCAGCCAATCTCTGATCTTGTCCAAACTCAGAGATTAAAATCTGACCAATTCCCACCCTGAAACTTTTCACTCTGGAAAAGCACCTCCCCTAAGAAGCCCTATAAAAGCCCAGTACCTGTTCAGTTGGGAGCTGCCTTTTTCTACCCTGGCAGAGGCAGCCACACTCCTGGATTGTTCCCTCCTAGCAACTCTTTTGAATGAGGTTTGGGTGAGAACGCCTCTCACTACAATGAAGGAGAGCAGAGAAGTGACATCTTTTGTCAGAAGTCAGAGCGGAGTGGAGCAGAACTGTAACACTTTGATTTAGGGAAAAAATATCCCCTAGCAGAGCAGAGTTGTCACACTCTGGAGACCTGAGCAGAATTGTGACAACTTCACTGAGGAAACCTTCCCCTGCCAGATCAGAGTTGTTACACTGGGGAAACCCTTCCCTGGGGCAGGGTTGTAAGGGGCTATGCTTACAGTAACTTTGGGGTATTCCTTAGCTCCTGACTGCCAGGATTCCTCTCCCTTGGAACTGCAATGTTTACAGTTCCATTGTATGAGTTTATGTGCACCATGTGTGTGTAGCTACCCAGGGAGATCAGAAGAGGACATCGCCTGGAACTGAAGTTACAGACTTATGAGCCGTCCAGTGTAGGTCCTGGGAAGAAAACCCATGTTCTCTGCAAGAGCAGTTAAGTACTCTAAAACACTGAACCATTTCTCCCAAACCTCACATTTTCTGAGCAGTGAATTCCTTGCACATTGTTAATCTACTCCTTTGGGAAGACCTCATTGCTTACCTCCTTTTAACCCTTAACTCTAAGTTTAGCTGAAGATGGTTTAATGTTTACTGAGTCTCTCCAGGTTGCAATGAAGACAATATATATTCAACCTATACTCATTCACCTGATGTGATCCTGCATTTATTACCTAGATAACAGATGACTATCTATTAGCAGATCAGCCATCTTTGTTAGAAATTTAAAAAAATGCATAGGGATTTGTTAGAAGAAAAATTAATTATGATATCTAATTAAAATATTTTAGCTGATATTTTAAGACTCCTATAAAGATTCTAGAGTCTCAGACTACGAATGAATGAATTTCCTTTCATAACTGTCAGTGCTTGTGAAAGGCTGATGGGATATCTAGTCCTGATATAACTACATTCTTGTTAAATTAAAAGAAAAAGTATAGTAAGAATATTAAATGTTCCTTAGCAACTCAGAAGTCATATATAGAACTCCAATATAATATGATTTTAACCCTTGTCCCCAAATCATAGAGTCCTGGAGAGGAGTGTTTCCAAGAGCTGACTGACACACAGTTATAGTTTCTAAGAAGGTAAACATGAAAATCATTTTGCTCTGTTATGAAACCCTATGAACACTTCAGGGCATCACTTGTGTGGAGATCTGTAGTATTGGCAAGTAAAGAAATGCCCCTAAATCATTAAAAAGTATCACAGAGCCCCACAGAGATTTCCCATGAGGTTCAAGAGACAAAATTGGGACCTTGTCTAATCAAAACTTCTTCTTTTCCCTCTGCCTAATGCCTAATCTATCTCTCTTTGATATCCATATGGAAATATATACACACATGCATATATATATATATATATTACATGCATATAATATGCATGTGTATATCTGCATAATTTTCTGATACAGCACTGTTACATAGCAGTTTCCTCCAAGATAGAACATTCCGTCTTGGAGGCAAGAGGCAAGATGTACCATAAGCAGGGTTGGCAAAGGTGGAAGTGAAGAGGAGAATTTGAAACATCCCATGTTTCAGAGAAGCTTCAGAAGACATAATAGTCTAAAGGGAAGCGAAACACTCCAACCTTCAGGAAAACACCTTAAGTTCAGGAAGCAGACAACCCAAAAGTTCCAGGAAGTCCCTGAAACTCACCAGTACCCTCCTTCCCCCAAGCAAATATAAGCTTTAAGGACTGCTGGGAGACTCTTAAACTAGTCAAGCTGCCTGGAAAAAACACTGTCCAACCTGTCAAGCTTTGGAAATTGTGTAATAAAGCTCCAGGTCCTCAGCTTTAATGAGTCTTAGGCTTATGGTGGTACAACTATTTTGGCATCATTTCCACTCCTGAAAATCATACCTCAGCCGTACTCCTGTGAGTAACTCTGATAAAACTCAGTTCACCAACTGGGACTTTGGTGATATCTTGCATTGTTCTGTCACTGGCTCCCAATCTAAGTGAGTCCAATGTCTGTTTACATCTCCATAGGGAAGAAGGTCACACCACAAACACTTATTAATTTCCTACTGGAATCTGCTGTGGGAACTCATTCAGCCAATAGCCTTTAAGATACCAGCCCACTTGGGTGTGGTCTCTTGTACTATAAGTGCAGATGTAAAGCTTGTACGGCTCTCTCTTGGTTGCTGGATTCAGTTCCTGTTCCCTGCTAGTGCAGAGGACTGTTGATCTGTGAGTCTACCCCTAAATAAAGAGCCCTTTATTATACACCATTATGAGCTAGTGTGGGACAACTTTATTGTAATCATCTATATCTGGCATCCAATTCTGTCTGTCTATAAAAAAACGCAAAGAACTGCAGCTTTGAAAAAAAAAACAAGTAAATGGTAATGTCTAAATCTGGGGTTCCTAATACATATAAATTTGGTGCTCCTTTGCAACATACTAAATCAATTCCACACTTAATTGATCATGACACACTGTCCAAAGAGAATTCAAACTGAACCTGGGCCCTTTGGAAGAGCATCCTGCTCTTAATCACTGGGCCATTACTCCAATCCCATTGGGTAACTGTTGGAATGAGCTCTAAAATGCACTTTTTTTTAAGCTGAGAGGAATATGGTAGCATTTTGAGGAATTTTATTATCATTTAATGATACAAGCTCAACTCATGACCAAGCAAGTCCATATAAGGTCCATCTCTCTTCTCTGTACTCTACACCTTGAACAAGGCATTGACAACTGGGTAAATACCATAGTTTTTGAGGATGTGTTGGAAACACTGATATAGGACATAGTGTCATGCCCTTAAAGCCTCCTTGATCTGTTTATGTTGATATTAATAGACAGTTCTGGGCTCCATTCACAGACACAAAGTATTCCGGTCATGCTGACCAGATGCACTTTGTAAAAAAAAACTATTAAGTATTCTGGGAAATTTCTAAGGTAGATGACATATTAAAGATATAGAGAAAAAGGATAAATTGTCCGCAGAAAATTAAGCTGTTGGAAGTATAGTTGTATAGAAATAGCATACCATGTTTTTTTGTAAAATCACTTCCTTTGAATTAATATCCAAAGGATATATTTTATAATTGACAGTATATGTTTATGACAGAAAGACTAAAAATGATATTGATTTTTCCATTTTACTATTTTTTGAAAGATCTGTTTTATATTTATGAGTGTTTTGCCTGAATGTATATTTGTATAGCATATATATGCCTGGTGTCCACAGAGACCAGAAGAGGGACTGGAAGTGGAGTTGGCAGGGAAGCAGGAGGCAAGTATGTGCGCGTTAGTTAGTGCACGTGCTCTCAGAAACCAGTTGTCAGATCCCCTCTGGGGCTGAGGTTGCAGGCAGTGATGAGTTGCCCAACATGGGTGTTAGGAACCAAACCATGGTCATCTATAGATCACAGTTTTCTTCACCACTGAGCCATCTCTTCAATCCCTTAAAGAGTCAAAATCCTATCTGGGTGGTGGTGACACACGCCTTTAACCCCAGCACTCGGGAGGCAGAGGCAGGCGGATCTCTGTGAGTTCGAGGCCAGCCTGGTCTAAGAATGAAAATTCTTTAAAATTTGTCCATTAGTGATTTTGTTTATAGACCAAAGTAAAAAAAAAAAGAATGCAATTTATTAGCATTATATTATATAACTGAGTAATAGTTCAGAAGTATTACATAAGGATAAAATATTTCTCAGGCACTACTTAAAAAGGTAAGAACCTTTGATTAAAGTGGTCTTCATATCATCTATAAAGTGTAACATAATCTAAGGTCAATAGCATGACCCAGATGTTTTATGCACGTCCCCATTTCGGTCCACAGTACAAGGAGGAAGGCCGCAGACTGGTCCACGCTGTTCTGCCACCACTAGCATGCTTCAGTCGTCTGCCCTGATGCCTCATTGCTGAACTCTCACCTGATCGCCTTCCGAAGAGCCAGGAAGAGGATCTAGGAACTGTGTAGTTATGCTAAAGGCAACTGGAGATGTCCATTTTATAAATCCTTATTGTTTCTGTTTAAAACAAACAGACAAACGAAAAGAAACTAACAGGTGAATAGGCAGGTGCGTTTGTTAACCTCCTAGGAGTCTGCTGCCAAATTGCTTGGTATTGTAGATAAATTGGGCAGACACTGGTCTGATCCTGTGCTTCAATTTTGAAATGCTTGTAACATTTTTAAAGGAAAGTATTGGACATTTTTCTTATGCTTTTCTTAAATTTATCCTCATAAGTCTAAGAAGCTCCTTCTGCAAATTGTCAGCCTGTGATTTTAATACACAAATCTTTTTTTAATTAAAAAATATACATGTTATTTAAAACATGTCATGTATAGTGGCACATGCTTATAATCCTACCAATAAAGAGGTAGAGGCAGGCCACTCAGGTGTTCAAAGCCAACCAAGATTGAGGGTAGCCTGGTCTTCAAAAAAACAAAACAAAACAAAAACAAACAAACAAAAATGCTGTATAAATGTACTTTCGATCCCATATTTAATTCTTTTTAATGATGTGTGTATGTGTTAGTAGTGATAGTGTGAATATGCGTACATGAATATAAGTCCACTTGGAGACTGGAGCATCAGATCCTCTAGATCTGAAACTGCAGGCGGTTGTGAGTCATCTGACATGGTTGCTGAGAACCAGACTCTGATACAGGACTGTTATGTAGCAGTTTCCTCCAAGATAAAACATTCTATCTTGGAGGCAAGTTTGTTAAGAGGCAAGATGTGCTACAAGCAGGGCTGGGGAGGGCAGGAGTGAGGAGGAGAAGGTGAAACAGCACATATTTTGGAGAAGCTTCTGAAGACAAGATATTCTTCATCAGTACATTCAAAACACTAAGTTTAGTACCAGGTACTTTTGTGCTTCAAAAACCCTATCGAGAGTTTCTCTGCTTTTGTTTTATTTATTTATTTGTTTTTTGTATATGAGTATTTTGCCTGCAGGTATGTCTGTGCACTGCTGGTGTTCCTTCAGAGGCCAGAGGAGAGCCAAGGAGATCCTCCTGGAACTGGAGTTACATCGAGACACAAGCCACCATGTGGGTGCCGGGAACCAAACATAGGTCTTCTTCAACAGAAGCAAGGGAGCTGTTCGCTCCAGCTCTGCTATTGAGGATTTTAATCCTAAGTGTTGTGGTGTTGTTTTCAAACATGGGCTCCTTTCTTGAGAATGAACAGACTGCATTTGATATAAAATGTACGAATCTGGACCCAATCAAGTTAAAAGAAAAAAGATAGCAATGAATGAAAAACTCTATTTTAAAGCCACCGGAAAGAAAAGGATGATAGTAGACCACAACTACCAACACGAGGAAGTATGAATAGAAACTCTTGGACGAATGGGAAGAAAAAGAAGGGGATTTTTTTTTTTTATTTATTGCAGCAAATCAAAACACTGTTGGATGCTTGTTTAGAGGAAATGGAGGCCATCTGGAGAAAATTTTATTCCATAGAGTGGAATGGATTTTTAAAACAGGGAATAGCTAGGACCAATGAATCACGTAGGCCTTGGGCTGTGGGGTGTCAGAGATGAACAAAGCAAACAGCAGGGGGCATGGTGGTGGTAATGGGAGTCTGGAAATGTTGTCCAGAGCCTATCAGCAGTGTTTAGGATGTTGTTTCCTTACTAATGGAATAGCATAGGAGCATCATTTGGGTTCTTTGCCATCACCTGATGTTAGTAGTACGGCCTTAGTTCTGTGTGATTCTATTTTATTTAGTCTATCTGTAAGTTTCTCTTCTTCTTATTATTAAATTCATTCTTTAACATTTTCATTCACATTCCCTCCCACCCTTACCAGTTTGCCTGCCCCAAACCCCTTGCCCATATTCATATCTTTTTGTTTTATTTTCTGACCTATTGAGCTTAACCATGGCCATCTGTTAAAAGCAGGGTTTCAGAATGATCCGCTGGAGCTTGGTGGGTAGACAGCAAACACACAACTGAAGACAGCGATTTTTTTCCCTCTCCCCAAATCTTTCAGAAGGCATCATTTCAGCAGGACAGGGCCTAGTTATATATTTCTTATGGCCATTCCATTTGCACCTGTCCTTCCTTGGAGCCCTTACTAATGGTTACTGCCTCTTTGCCATTAAATTGTCAATTAATTAGTTCAGTATAAAAACTTAGATTAAGCATATCTTAAGATCTTCAAGATGGCTTCCTCCAGTTTCTTACTTATCTAAAGGATAGACCATAGAGAACTGTTTCGTTATTAATCAAAATGTAAATCTTTTCGTTAAAGATCAATTGAGTCTGTATTTAAAGTGACTGTTTAATGTCTGACCAAAGTGATCCTCATAGTGTGTTTGGGGTTAAACAGGGGCAGAAGAACAAGAGCGATAAAGCAGAGAGAAAAAGCAGATGAGTTTCTTATTAGCTAAATACTCTACTTCCTGTTACAATGAGTTTTAAAATCTTTGTGGAAGTAGGATATGGTGGTCCGTGTCTGTTACCTCATCACTAGGGTTGCTGAATCAGTGGGGTTTTCAGTATGAGGCCAGTTTTAAGTATGGGCTACAAAGCAATACCCTTTTTCTATATGGAAATTGAACAGCCTTCCTTTTTCTGTATTGAGAAGTAAAATCATAAATGACCTCCCACAAAAATCTTTAACAGTCCAAAAGCTTAGAAAGATTTATACTGAAGTTTTAAAGTCTTCAAAAAATTCAAAAGCCTAACCCATTATAAACAGATCATACATCAACCACGCTTTTCCGAAAAGTTATTAGCATTCTCCAGTTACCATGACTTCTGAAACTGAGTTTCTTATTTCAGGAAAAAGGTGTATATATTTAATCACTTATTTTCTTTATTAAGTTCAACTTATTTTAGGATTTAAGCCTGACAGTAGTGGTACATTCCTTTTTTTTTTTTAAAGATGTATTTCTTATGAATATAGAGTTCTGCCTGCATGTATGCCTGCAGACAAGAAGAGGGCACCAGATCTCATTACAGATGGTTGTGAGCCACCATGTGGTTGCTGGGAATTGAACTCAGGACCTTTGGAAGAACGTCCAGTGCTCTTAATCACTGAACTGTCTCTCCAGCCCCGGTGCATTCCTCTAATCCCAGGAGAATATTCTCAGGAGACAGAGACAGGTGGATCTCTGAGTTCAAGGCTAGCCAAGGCTACACAGAAAAACCCGTCTCAAAAAAGAGAAAAACAAAAACAACAACAGCAAAATTTATCTTAGGAATTAATGGCCAATGTCTGTTTCGAAAAGATAAGGGAAAAAAATTTAAGAATCCATTTTTTTCCACAATGAAATTTCGTCAAAGACAAAAATTTATGCAAGGTTAAATATCCATTAGCACACATTTTTAAAATGATTTACTTATTTTTATTTTGTATGCGGTGGTGTTTTGCCTGCATGCATGTCTGTGTGAGGGTGTTGGAACCTGGAGTTACAGACAGTTGTGAGCTGCCATGTGGGTGCTAGGAATTGAACCCGGGTTCTCAGGGAGAGCAATCAGTGCTCTTAACTGCTGAGCCATCTTTCCAGCCCCCCCCCCCCACGCCGCCCAATTAACATGCCTTTAAAAAGTGAATTGAGCCTTCCTTGTCTATTGAAAATGGCACTTGCAGAGGACCTAGGCTTGGTTCCCACCACCCATGCCAGGTAACTCACTACTGCCTGTAAGTTCAATTCCAGGGGCTCTGACACCTTCCTTCAGCTTCCACAGACACCTGCACACACAAACACACAAATAAAATTAAAGATAATCATTCATAGGGGAAATGAAGAACTGGAGAGTCATGCTCCTCAGTGGTGGGTGGTATCCCAGGGTCCTTTTCCATCCGTTTTATAAACTGCTTTGGATGTAGAATGACAGCGAATATGAAATCATTTTTCAAGTTGTTGTATTGCACACTCTCTTGGTTCTATTTCTGTATTCGTCAGAACAGACAATTTATGTGGTGCACTTGAAATACTCCCAGAACAAAGACCAATTTCCCTGAAGGTTATGAGCACTCTTGAGTTTTACAAATACAAAGGGGGAAAAATTATTTTCCGGTTGTCATATTTACATAATGAAATGTGCCAGATTTACAGAGTCCCCAGGATGAGCCTCAGGAAGCATGCCCACTGTGCGTATTGATTTTATTTGGAGATTCACAGAGTGGCTTTAAGCAGTTCGGAAGTAGCATTAACAACAGCCATTGACAGGGAGAGTTTCGGAGGGCTGAGGGCTGAGAGGCTGTGCCCCTTAGCTCTGCACATGGATGCCTGCCATTCTGGGGGAAACAAGTATTCTATTGATCTGCTTATCTTCCTTGGTCTAGGTTTGGGGATCTGAGCATGAGTCTGTGTGTGACGGCAACCAACCACCTGTTTTCTTGAAATGGAAGTGCGAAGGTCACATAAGGACAATACATTAATCCTTTTGGCATCTGATATCTGTTTGCTTGTTTTGTTTTCCTTAGAAGAGATGCGTAGAGCTTTCGACAGAGCTGCCTTCCATTTGGCCCCCTCACGTGATTCCACCCAGGCTCTCAGCACGCTGTCCAAGCACACAGTAGTAACGTAGGGGATTCCAAAGTTCAGACAAACCCTGAGGCTTGGCTCCCTCAGCCTTTCTCCGGGAATGTTTACACAGTGACGCTGGTTTTAATCGTACCAATGGCGTCTTGCGGGAGAACTGAGTCTCTTGACATAGGTAGGAACCGTGTTCGTGTTTAAAGTGCTCCTAACTGCCTGGTGAATAATCAAATGTGCAGATCCACATATCACAAGAAGCACAGCTGCTGCACTGTTTTCTCTTTCTTTTCAAGAAAATGAACCGGCAAGAGCAGAGCCCAGAGACTGTTTGTTTTGTCTGCGGTGCAAACTTCCCCTGAAGTTCCCCCACGGTTGGGGGCGCAGTCCTGCCTAAACTTGCTTCTGTCACATTCCACACCCAGGGCAGAGTTCTGCATGTGGGAACACCATGCCCTTGCCTAGGACCTTGTTATGTAACAGTCATAAATGTTCTCATGTGCCTGTGTACAAGCCAGGAGGAAGACCGGAATGCAAAACTCAGCTTTGAAGCAAGGCGTGGTGACACATACCTGCCTTGCCAGCAGCCAGATTGCTGAGGCAGAAGGGTCGTGAGTTTGAGGACAGCCTAGGCTACACAGTAGGACTTTTGTTTCCAAATAAGCCAATCACTACAAGAGAAAAAACAAAACAAAATAAAAAACTAAACCCGGATTTCATTTCTACACAAAGAAAAAGCATTAGGGCATTCTCACCGTGTATAAGCTCTGGGGTAAAGACACCATTACCTGTTTTACCGAACATCATAAATACTTTAAAATCACAAAGGCTGACTGAGACAGAAAAAGGGTAGGACTTTATAAAAATTGCTTTAGTCCTGAGTGCAGAAAATTAAGGCTGGTTTAAAGTTTTTAATAATTGGCTTTATTAACTGATAATTGGATTCTAGCTGCTAGAAGACCGATACGCTCATTCAGGTATATCCAGCCATTGGAATCAACACATTCCGTGACTGGTTAGAATCATTAGTTGAGGAGAAAAAAAAGTGGACTGGGAAGTTGGTAGTAAAGATGCAAGTACCACCGGATGGTGGCAGCACATACCTTTAATCCCAGCACTCGGAAGGCAGAGAGAGGCAAGCAGATCTCTATGAGTTCAAGACCAGCCTGGTCTACAGAGCGAGTTCCAAGACTGACTCCATAGCTACTGAGTTAAAAAAATCAAAAAAAGAAAAAAAAAGGCAAATACTTAAAATAAAATTAGAAGCAGGCTTTGAGATCAGCTAAAATAAGGTCGGAGTATAACTTCACAGATTGTCCCACCAGACTGAGAGGGAAAATAGAGTTATAGAGATTTGACAGACAACCGCTTTCATTCTTCCGCTAATTTAAATGCTGTTTTCATTTGTTCATTCATTCAAGTCATTCATTTATTCAGTCTGCTTTGCAAGGAAGAACAGACTAGGGATGAGAATGAGTCTGCATATCTCAGTTGATGATTTCTCTCTTCAGAAGAGGGGTGCTTTTTTTGTGGTAGGTAGGAAGAGCTTTGATTATAAAATTAAGCTTAGATAACTATGTTCCAGTGGTTGGCAAGCACAGCCATCAGTTTTTCTTGAAGATGCATTTGGGGATTTGAAGGGTCGCTCAGTCAATCCCCATCACTGAAGGGGGAAAAAGAAGAAAAAAAGAGAAAGAGAATGAGAGAGATGGAAAGAAGGGAGGGAGGGAGGAAGGAAGGCATCATGCTTTGGGAATCTAAGAAGCTATTAGTACCAATGTTCTAGCCTTTGGTAAAAGAAAAGGCACCTGATGAAAACAGAAAGACCACAGTGAAACATACGCTCACACTTCCTAGGGTAGCCACTAGCAAACAAACAAAACCAGAACGAAAACAGAGCTGAGCGTGGTGGTCTGCTCCTCTAGTCCCAGCCCTCTGGAGGAAGAGGCAAGAGGATTTTAAGTTCAAGGCCACCCTGGCTGACAAAATAAGCCCCTATTCCCAAACAAACAAAAAGCCTGGAGAAAAGAAATGCTGGCAAAGATACAGGTGTGGGATCCCTTGTGTCTTGTGGGTGAGAATGTGCAAGGGTATAACCATTGTGGGAAGCATTATAAAAGTTAACCCCAAATTAAAGATAAAATTATCATATGATCTGTCAATTCTAGTTCTAAGTTAATACTTAACTGAAAGTAAAAGCTTTAAGAATATTTGAATATCTGTATTATATCATATTCACAATGACCAAGAAGGGGGAAAGAACCTAAATATCAATGTATAAGAGAATGGATAGAGAAAACAGAGTGTTTATATAGAATATTATTTAACCTTTAAACAGAAAAAAATCCTGATGTAAGCTACCACGTATTTAAAACTGGAGAGCATTTTGCCAAGTGGGATAAAGCAGTTATAAAAATACTGCAGTGTTTAATTTCTGTGCGGTTTCTGCTGCCATGGTGCAATAAAAATAGAAAATAAAATGGTGGTTTCCATGAACTAGTGCTAATGAAAGGGGGGAATATTGTTCAACTGGCAGAGTGCTACGTCATGCATATCATGGAGGTTTGAATGAAAGTGACACCCCAAAAACCTCATATATCTTGATGCTTTGTCCCAGTTACTGGAACTGCTTGGGAAGGATTAGGAGGTGTGGCTTTGTTGGAACAAGTATGTCACTGGGTGGGTCTCGAGGTTTCCAAAGGCTGTGCCATTCCCAGTTAGATCTCTCTGCATCATGCCTGTGGATCAAGATATAAGCTCTCAGGGACCGCTCCAGCACCATGCCCTATGGAATTCTGATCCCCCACATGAATTGCTTTCTTCTTCTAAGTTGCTATGGTAAAGGTGTTTTTTTTTCCCATGGCAATAGAAAAGTAACTAATAAGTAACACTATCATATTAGGCATCCAAGCCAGAAATTAGAGAGTAATGGATGTTTGAGCTTCGCCTTTTCTCTTTTCATTCATCCCAGGACCTCAGCCAATGGGCTGGTGCCACCCCCAGTGAACAGGTCTTTTGACATCAGCTAACCTAACATACATAACCCCTCTATGGTATATCCAGAAACCTGTACCCAGATGATTCCTGAGCTTATCAGGTTGACAGCACTAAACATCATACACTTCCCATGACTCCGTATCCCCTCAGAGTAAAAACTGATGTCTTCTCAGTGGCCCCACAGCAGCCCACAGAGCTCACTCTTCCATCTACACTAGTCTCCCTAAAACTCCTTGAAATCCATGCATGCTGAAATGCCAAGGTTTTCCTAACAATTTCTTCTGTTTATAACATCTCCCTTATCTTGATATCCAGATAGCTTGTTTCTTCTTTGTTCAAACCTGTGTTCTCCTGTCATAGTGAGACTTTCTTTGGAAATACAGTTTAAAGGCGCTCCAAAACCCATCCCTGGTGTGTTTGTGTGCACTTTAAAATTTTTTTTTAAAAATTATTTATTTGCATATGTGTATATCTTTGTATGTATGACACATATGTGCAGGCACCCTTCAGGTGTGAGATTCCCTGGAGCTGGAGTTAACAGACAGTGGTCAACCAGCTGATAAGCATCCTGGGAACAGAACTTGGAGCCTCCATCGGAGCAGTCTATGCTCTTAGCCACTGAGCCATCTCTCCAGCTCTTGCATATTCACTTTGTTCTAGAAAAGCTAGACAGAGCAAAAGTGAATGCAATCTGGTACCTACCTTTAAGGAACTTGTAATCTCATCAAGACACACAAAAATAAATGAAGACAGCAGAAAAAGATGTAGAGCACAGAGGAAGAGATTTGTGAGTACGAGGGATGACACTGGGCTGAGGGAGAAACAGAGGCAGGGAAGGATGCTACTTGAGTCACCTTCTTCTGACTATCCATCTCCAACTGCTGTCTGCATAGCTTCTGCCGTACAAATGTTGACTAAGGGGTGATGTCAAGCCCTGCTTCAGTGGCTCTTCATCCAGTCTGCCTCCATACAGGCTGGAATCACATTTCATGGCATGGTAAAGTAGGTTCCTCAATTCCTAACTTCCTGCCCAGACTCGCCCCCTGACATTCTCCTGCAAAGTGCCTTTCCTTCTGAATAGAATGATAGCAATATGGGGGTAAATGTGTACATTCGAGTATATTTTTTAAATCTTAGATTTGTTAATATGCGTGTGAATGTTTTGCCTACCTGCATGTATATTCACCTCACGCATGCCTAGTAACCTGGGAAGTCAGATGAGAGCTTTGAATGCTCAGGCACTGGAGCTACGGAGGGTTGTGAACCATCAAGTGAGCACTAAGAACTAAATCCCAGGACTGGAGAGGTGGCTCAGAGGATAAGAGCATTGTCTGTTCTTCCAAAGGTCCTGAGTTCAATTCTCAGCAACCACATGGTGGCTCACAACCATCTGTAATGAGATCTGGTGCCCTCTTCTGGCCTGCAGGCATACATGCAGGCAGAACACTGTATACAATAAAATCGTAAAGAAAAGGTTAAAAAAAAAGGAACTAAACCTGAATCTTACAAGTGCTTTCTACCCATAAATAAGCCATCTCTCAGACCCATTCAAGAGTTTTTAAAGGTGTCTAATAAAATCAAGTAGACAAGAATGATGTTATTACCAAGATTCAAGTGACCAGAATAGATGATACAGATTTGTAGCTCTCTTTATGACTGCTTCTATTTATTCAAGAAATTAATGGTAATCAATATTAGGTAAACTATTCAAATTAGTATTCAACTGAGTAATTCAGCAATTGCAACTCTGAAAGTCAAACATTGTCCTAGTCTTAGATCTATTCATGAATTCTATAAAATAAGTTCTGTTTTCTTCACTAAAGAAAGGTGACCTCAGCATGGCGGGGCATGCCTTTAAGCCCAGTACCTGAGGCAGGCAGATCTCTGTGAGTTCTAAGTCAGAACAGTCTACATAGTGAGTTCTGGGGCAGCCAGGGCTCTGTAGAGAGACTGTGTCTCAAACAAACAAACAAACAAAAGAGAAAGAAAATTAAAGGAAAGGAAAAGAAAACTAAAGCTGGAATTTAGGACAGATTGCTTCACAAGGAAGGGTCGAGGGCTAAGCTTGGTTCTCTCCGAACTATCCAAAACTATCCAAAGATATTTTTAAGTACATTGTGGTAGTTTGAATATAGCTGGTCCCCATAAGCTCACAGAGCGTGGCAGTATTAGGAGGTGTGGCTTAGTTCTACAGGGTATGAGGCCTTGTTAGAGGAAGTGCGTCACTTTGGGGGCGGGCTTTGAGGGTTCCTATGCTCAGGATACAGCCCAGTCACAGGGTATGAGGCCTTGTTAGAGGAAGTGCGTCACTTTGGGGGCGGGCTTTGAGGGTTCCTATGCTCAGGATACAGCCCAGTCACAGGGTATGAGGCCTTGTTAGAGGAAGTGCGTCACTTTGGGGGCGGGCTTTGAGGTTTCCTATGCTCAGGATACAGCCCAGTCACAGGGTATGAGGCCTTGTTAGAGGAAGTGCGTCACTTTGGGGGCGGGCTTTGAGTTTTCCTATGCTCAGGATACAGCCCAGTGTTTCCATCGACTTCTTGTTTCCAGCAAGACGTAGAACTCTCAGCTATTTCTCCAGCACCATGTCTGACTGTGTGCTGCCATGCTTCCTGCCATGATGATTATGGGTTGAATCTCTGAAACTATAAGCTGTCGACTCAGTTGAATGTTTTCCTACATAAGAGTTGCCACGGTCAGGCTGGAGAGGTGGCTCAGTGGTTAAGAACACTGACTGCTCCTCCAGAGGACCTGGGTTCAATTTCCCAGCACCCACATGGCAGCTAAAAACTCTGTAACTCCAAGATCTGGCACGCCCACACGGACTACATTCAGGCAAACATCAATGCACATAAAATAAAATAAAAAATAAATCGTTAAAAAAAAGAGTTATCCTGGTCATGGTTGTTAGCACTCAGGCACCTGTACTGGCTTGCTCTTGGGATCCCGACAGGATACATCTTCAGCTGCAGCCACTAAGAGCTTCTCCTGTGCTCATTCACTATGTTCCCTTTTAAAAGGGCCCTGCCCACCTCCCATCTCTTGTTCTCTCTCCCTCCTTCTCTCTTTCTCTTTCTCTCTCTTATTTTGTTTCTCTTCTGCCACTCTTGTACCAGGCACTGGTCTCTGCCCCCCCACCTCTGCCCCCATTTCTGCCCTTTCTCCTCTTCCAATGAACCTCCCATGTGAGCCCTGTTTCATGGCATGACTTCTCTTTGTGGCATTTTTAAATGAATTACAACCACGGTGTCTCTTCGCAGCAAAAGAAACCCTAAGACATGAATGTTGGCTTGCGTATGTGTCAAATGCACCGTGTGTGTGCACTAGCCTTAGAGGTAGAAAGAAGACACTGGAGCCGGTAAAATGGAAGTTAACTGTTTCTGAACTGCTATGTGGGTGCTGGGGATCAAACCTGAGTCTTCTGCAAGAGCAGTCAGTGCTCTTAACCACTGAGTCACCTCTCCAGCCCCTCATTCTCAACATTAAGTGTTTCTGCCTGTGTGATTCTTTGTTCCAGGATTTCATTATGAAGACCCATGTCTCTGAATTGAAGCCACCCTTTTGCATCAAATATATGGATACTTGGATGGCAACTTGCATACCAGGAATTATGGCTTGTCAGAGATATTTGTCTGATCAATCTGTGATTGTATTCTAAACTCATTGAAATTAATAAATCAGCTGGTAACAGTTTGAGTTCAGTAAGTTGGCTTGGGCAGGTGCACAACAGGCATGATATCTGACTGCAGAATGCACTTTTGTAAAAACAGAGTAGTTGAAAGACTGCTCTCAGCAATTGCCGAATTCCAAGAAGGAGCTGACAGTCCTTTGAAAAATCCCCCTGGGTGTGATGGATTTCGTTTTGTATAAAAATGCAAAGCAATTGAGTTTCTTGTAACGGAATTCCTTAATTTACATGCTTTATATTGCTTATATTTTAAAGTTAATCTTGGTTTCTTGCAATTCGGTAGAAATAGTAGCAAAGATGGAAAAAAGACTGGAAGGTGATATAGGAAAAAAAAATACTTTTGGCCGAAAGGAAAATGTTTGGTCAAAAACTCATCTAAATCATATGAGTTGGCCTCCATTTTTGAAAATGTGTGATTTTCCATTTTTTATTTTTAAATTAATTCTTTTGATAATATGAGATATGTTTTGATAATATTTACTCCCCCTCCCTTCCTTCCTCCTGGATGCCCACCCCCCCCCCCCCCGACTTCCTCACCCTTTAAACATTCTGTGCCCCTACCCCCATTTTACCCAGGGAGTCCAATTGGTGCTGCCTAAATCCTCTTGGTTGTGGAGCCAGCTGTGGAGCATGGCTGACCTACCAGGGTCCATGCCCTTAAGCAAACTTGCTCTTCTTCTCCCAGAGGCTGTCATTGTATCCTTGCCAGTAAGTCCTTAGATGTAGGCTGGGTGACTTCACGTCTACCTTCCCCTTTCACAGAAATTTTCTCATCTGCTACGTTGCTCTTCAACTATGTACATTCATTTGAAGTAATTAAGACAAGGATGATATATAAAAAAAAGGAACCATTCAAATGCTTCTGTTTTCAACATTAAACACCAGGGCAAGTACCACTAATGCATATTCAACCTTTCGGCATGTGCTCAGATAAAGAATGGGTGCTTGACTGACTGCAAGAAAGATAAAATGCTCCTCCTATTAATAAATAATTATAAACGCCACTGGAACTAAAACATTAAGCTTTCTTGAATTCTGTATAAGACCAAAAAAAAAAAAAAAAAGGAAATGAAATTGAAGAAATTGGTGAACTTCACACGTTTCTTCGCCACAGAAGAACTCATTTCCTAAAATGTGTCTATGCCGTGAGGTTAACTTCAGAAAAGGCAAAGGCACAGGTGTAAAAGAAAACATTACAGGCATTCTGCTGTTTTGTTTGATATTTTTGCTTTTCATTAGCTTGTTTGTGGTGCTAGAGATAAATCCATGACTTTATGCTTGTTAGGAAATTCTGTTTCAAAAATACAATGTACTTCAATTTTGGTATCCATGGACTACCTCTTGTGAAAGCCTGAAATGTTCTTCCTCCCATTTCCCGTTGGAAATTGCAGAATTTTTAGCATTATCTCGACGGCTGCATTTACATGTTCCTTTCTTTGACTATCATCTTCATGGCTGTGTGTGGCTCTCTGCTCAGAAAGACTCGGAGTTAAGGCCACACTTTCACTTCTTGTTTTTTTTGTTCCTAAATTCTTTTCTTTTTTTGAGACATCTGAATTTTGTTGTCTAGCATTCAGAAGGGCTCATAATTGCTTCTCTTTAAGTAATTTCAAGTTTGAGTGTATGACCTGACAAACAGACTGCCTAGCAAATACAATGGATTATTCTTTGGGGCATCTTCCCATTAATGCTTGTAGATGCTTAGACTTCAGTATGCACACAAATTACCTAAGACTTTGCAGGCTGAGCCATCTCCTCTCTCTCTCTCTCTCTGTCTCTCTCTCTCTCTTTCTTTTTCAACTAGCAAGTAAATTGCTATTAACAAGTTCCCTCATGGTGTTTTCATGCAAGCTTGGTTTTGATTGATCACCTCCCCTCCCACTCCTGCCCATCCCCCACCTATATTTTTCTCCCTTATTTTCATAGCACTTGAGTTCGACTCTCCCCACTTTTCTGTTCAAGCCTCTTTTTATCCCTGCCCCCTCTTGGGCCACTTTCTGGTTTCCTGACCGCTATCAACACCGATTCTCATTTAATGACGTATATAACAAAATGCAGGCTTTGGAAGAATGAAAGGAAGATCTCCTGCATTGGAGTTCTACCAAAAATCCAAAAACTTGGAAGAACAGTCAACCATACTGAAAAAAAAAAAAAAAAAAAAAGCAAAGGCGGTTTCAGCTGGATTCTTCTTAAACTCTGAGTGCAGCGTTTACCTACCTCAAGGTCTTCCACAGGGAACTTTCCCCACCTCCCTTGGCCTCAGGGATGTCTGTAACTCTCTCCTCCTCTGGGCTCAAATCTCACGTTCTCTGACCCTCCTGACTTCCACCCTTTCTCTGCACGTTGTTTTTGTTTTCCTCTGGAGCACCCCTCTTTTCCTAGCGCACCCTATCATTACTGCTTCTTTTCACTTTCCTATGGGCCTCCCCTGCTCCACTCCTCGCTCCCTACTGCGGGAAGTAAGCCTCCGGAAGAGAGCCTTTCCTGCCTAACGCGCAGCACCTGGCCTGTGGTATTTAACCTATGTGAGCTGAATTTGTTTGTTTGCTTTTCTTGCTCTGCATGACGGTGACGCAGGGGCTCGAAATCCTTTGTGAGCCTTTCTACTGCTATCTGTGTTCTTCTCTGTCTCCTCGGCAACCCATGCCATATATTTTGATGGAGACAATCTTGTACCCAAAAAACCTGTTTGCCCAAACTACATCTCTAACTGTAGCCAACTCAGAGTGCATTGTTCAGTGGGGCTATTTATAAACAACTACATCAATATATATATATATATATATATATATATATGAATATATAGTATATTATATAGAAAAACATATACTTAATAGATATAAGAATACATACCATATATTCTTAATTTCTCTACATTATTTTGATGGTGAATTCAGCTAGAGGGGAAAAATTAAGGCAGTTAGGAATTTGAAAGGCTGGGGATGTAGTTGGGCAGTAGAGGGTTTGGTTAGAGACCACAAAGGCCTGAGGTTCATCCTTGGCACAGCATAAACCAAGTGTGGTGGCACACACCTGCAACCCCAGGGTTCTGGAGGCAGGAGCAGATGGAGCAGAAATTCAGAGTTATCCTCAGCTGCATAGCGAGTTGAGCCTGCTAACCTCTCCAGAAAACCCTGCTGCAAAAGGGGAAGTTCAATTATTTTTTTTAACTAATTTTTATTTATTTTTAATAAAATAGATGTTCTGTGCTGGGGATTAAAGCCAGGGCCTTGTGCATGTTATTCTTCGTTCTTTCAGTCGCCTCTCTTCCTCCATGATGCAAAAACCATTAGTATGGATTCATCTTCAGGAAGTGGGCGATTTCGGAAAGTGGCAAAGCTACCCTATAAACACCAGGACTTCTTTTATAGGCAGTTTGATTGAACTTCTGAATCTTAGGCACTTTGGTAGAAGCTATAATGATGCCAACTATCTCATGGATTTCAGGACTACTTAGTCTACAATCAAAACACATCTTACAATTGATAATTATCATAATTGTGTCTTAGACACTTTGCCAAGTTCTTAACACACGCCATATTACTTTATCCTCAAAGTAGCTTAGTGATTTAGGCAAATTGAAGAACTTTACTTTTCTTGCTGGAGGCTGAATTCAAGGCTTCACACAAGCTAAGCAAGGGTCCTACCACAGAGCTTCAACGCCAGGCCAGAGATAGGTTTTAAAAGACTGAAATGATGACTCTACTACAAGCCTAAACTAAACATGTGTCCCAGAGCTTACTAATCCATTATCGAATAAGGAAACCCATAAGTTGTTGCAATTGATTGAGAGGAAAATGTTTTAAACTACTCTTGTGCAGCTGGAAATGAGATTACAAATATATGCACAGAAAGGTGATATTAACAACAAGGGGCAAACTTTAATACGCCTTCAAAATACCCTTTGTTTTCATTTTACTGAAAACCTTTTTTGGAAAAAAATAAGTTAGTGATGAGCAGAAATAGTCATATTTCTAACAAAAAGTGATAATCCCAGGAGAATTCCAATCGACCACTTTAAACTTTTGAACACAGGCTCCACAACCTGGAGCTAAGTATTCTCAGTTATCTGTCTACTTTCTTTCCTTCTTGGCCAATTGAGAAAGAGTTGCTAGGCAGAAAATTCTGTCAGGGCCAATGGCCACCTCAGTCAATGTACTATTCCCTCCGCAATTTATACATCATGCAATAAATATCCTGTCCTCTCATCATAAAGATAAGGAAGTCAGTCCTCCCTACTGCTCATTTGGATCTTTAAAGCCTTTGCTAACTACAAAGACCCTGAGAATCAGCAATTCCCTAAATCTCCCCCAAGACGATGAGAACACAACCTCCCACTGAGGTTGAGCAGTTATAAGAAACTGCAGGGAAATTGACTTCACTGTACCATGTACCAACAGTCTAAAGTATGAATTTTATAGCTTTACAAAGATGATTGAACTGAGGGTTTTGAGCATACTGACAAGTGCCTCCCTGAAAGTGATCTTTAAATAAAGTGAAATAACCATGGAATATTGGCACGTGATCAATATTTCAGACCAAGATCACATTTTTATAGACAAGAGTTTGAGGTGAAGCAGTTTGCTCCAACTCAGGAAGCTGGCTATTAGCTGACCTGAAAGATGAGCAGAGGAAATTAGGGTTTTCTCCTTAAGTGTTAGTAAGTAGGAAGAAACAAAAAATTAAAACCCACGTATTAAAACTACCTTTAAATATATTACCCTTAATAAGTTTTCCTTCTAAAATAAAATTAAATGAAAGCAAACAGCAGTAAGGAAACTAACATCCCCGAGGTCCTAAATGTAGAGTAAGATCGGAGACTGTGTTGGTATCTGGAAGCCTGTTTTCTTCCGCCACACCCAATATCATGAATTCTCATTATTTAATTATGCGATTATAATCATGTTAAATTATGAATATGTTCTCCAACTGTAAGTTTGTACTGAGCAAACGATTTGATTTAATATATATGCAAGGAGACATTTTCTGGGAAGACACACTCATCAACTGACATTCTCTTCTTAATTAAGTCAAAATACTCCTCTGCCTAAAGATACATTATCAAGGAAGTTCAATTATAGATGTGAAAGCTGGCTTTTGTAAAATGAAGGGTGTGCCTGACATCTAATCCAACAGAGTGCTGTTAAGCTGCTACGGAAAGGCCAGGCCCAGGGGTGCCCCTTAAATCCCAACACTCAGGCAGCAGAGGCAGGCAGATCTCTCACAGCTCAAAGTGAGCCTGGCTTACATAGTGAATTCCAGGCCAGCTAGAAAAACAAACAAGAAATTGCCACCATATTCAGATTGGATGCCTGGGTAACAATTTTTTTTATTAGAGTTATGTCATTTTTCTCTCTTAAGCTGCTGAACTGAAACATAGCTTATCGTTTCATATGTAAATGTTCTAAGAACAGTCCTAGAGAATCTGATGTGCTCGTTCAGTTTTATATCATGAATATAGCAAGGAAAATACACAAAGGACCTAGGGCCAGACAGTTCAAGTTTCTCTGTTGTTCAAACTAATTCTGTCTCTGCCCCTTGTTCTTTTTGAGAAACATCTAATCTGATTCGGGGGACGGCATTTTTTCTTTGATTATAGTCAATGATCTACGGTATTGAAGAAAGGTCACTTAACTCTGTATTTGATCTTAGCCCAAAGGCCTACAAGTGATGGCTTTCTTGAATGACCCCGAGGCTGGTGCCCATCTGATGATGAACAGGGAAACCGGTGCTGCAATCATTTTGGGACAGAGTGCCTGTCTTTGACATAGTGTGTCCTTGGCTTAAAGAAATCCTTTGTGCTAGCAAAGGCATGGATTTGTCCAACATTAGGCAATTATCTTTCCAGGTAGATCTTGCACTGGGAGAAAAACAAAACAAAAACAACAACAGCAACAACAAAAATGTAGGAGGATCTTTGTGCATGTCTAATCTTGAGCTGCTCTCAAACCATCCTTGGTGAGTTCTAGGGGCTTTTCCTGAAAGAGAACACATGCACCTGGTTGTCTGAAGAGGTCACATCTGGATATGTCCAAGCCTGTTGACAGAGGGTTCTGTCCCACCTGGTCCTGCAGCCGTTCAGTCCAAAAGAAACACACAGAGGTCTACATTAATTATAAACTGGATGGCCTATTAGCTCAGACTTCTTATTAGCTAATTTTTACATTTTAAATTCTTGTCTATATTAGCCACGTGGCTTGGTACCTTTTATCAGTGAGGCCTTTTCATCTTGTGTCCTCTGTGTCTGGGTGACGACTGCAGACTGAAACTTTTCTTTTCTCAGAATTCTCCTGTTCTTGTCACCCCACCTCTACTTCCTGCCTGGTCATCCCGCCTATTTTTCCTGCCTGGCTACTGGCCAATTAGCATTTTATTAAACCAGTACAACTGACAAATCTTTACAGGACATAAGACCACTGTCCCGCAGCCCAAGCCATTGTCTGTCATCTGTCATTAAAAGAGTGCCTGATAAAAACAAGGCAAAGTGGGCTTTGGGCTATATTATAAAGTCTTAATCTGTTTGTGCTTTAATAAGGAAATTCCATAGTCTGGTTGGCTTACATTAGAAGCATTTACTTCTTTTTTAAAGACAGGGACGGAATGTTGGCTTTGAAGATTTATTTTAAGAGCATATTTGTATACCTGCATGCATGTATACATACTGCAAGTGTGCATGTGCCGGCAAAGCTAGAAAAAGGTGTCAGATCCCTTGGAACTGGAGTTGGAGTTTCAGGTGGTTGTGAAGTACCTAATGTAGGTACTGGAAACCAAATGGGAATTCTCTGCAAGAGTAGAAAGTACTTGTAACTATTGAGCTATCTCTCCAACTCCTACTTCATTTTTTAAATATTTTTTAAAATTATTTTTATTACGTGTGTGTGTGTGTGTGTGTGTGTATGTGTGTACGTGAGTGCAGTATCCAGAGAGGCCAAAGAGGGGGCATGAGACATGAGATCTTCTGGAGCTGGAACTGCATACAGATGCTTATGAAACTCCAGATATACATCTTATGGATCAAATGCTGGTCCTCTGCAAGAGCAGTATGTACTCTTACCCACTGGGCCATTTCCGGCCCCTATATTTTTCATGTTATTTATTTCTTCTCTCCATCATCACAGTTGTGTCTGCCTTCCTTTCTGCTACCTAGTACAGTAGATACTAAGTAAAGATTTTGGTGAATAAATGAATGAATTAAATTAAAGTGAAGTGAATCAAGACACCTCTGGGAAATCTTGCATTCCCTGTCTTAGGCCCAACAGGGTGAAATGGTACAGCCCACTACAAAGCCATGATACTCTAAAGGAATATAATGGCTCAGAAACAGAAGAGGCAAATTTACCTAGCCCTGGATTTTACTACTAAGAAGTATGGAATGTAGCTACCTTGGCCCCACTCTGAGAGCTGCTATGAGGATATATCTTTGTTGCTGTTGTTGTGAGACAAGATTTCTCTGTGTAGCCCTAGCTACTAAAGGCATATGCTGCCACTACCTATCTTGAACGCTATATCTTTTGAAGACCTTCCTGGTAAAAGTAGGATTTTGTTTTGTATTGTTTTGTTTTTCTTCTGATACTCATAAGCAGTGTTGTTTTCTGGTGCTTGGTTGTTCACAGTCAACTGCTGACAGGGGTTTCTGTCCTACCTAGTCCCATAGTCTTGAGTCCCAAAGAATCACACAGAGGTCTACATTAATTATAAACTTACTGGCCTCTTAGTTCAGGCTTCTTATTAATTCTTATTAGCCCATAATTGTTGTCTGTGTTAGCCACAAGGCTTGGTACCTTTTTTGGCGAGGCAGTCACATCTTGCTTCCTCTGTGTCTGGATGACAACTACAGACTGACTCTTTCCTCTTCCCAGAATTCTGTTTGCATTGCCCGGCCTATACTTCCTGCCTGGTCATCCTGCCTATACCCTCTGCCTGGCTACTAGACAATCAGTATTTTATTAAATAAGTACAAAAAAACAAACCTTTACAGGATATAACCATTGTCCCACAGCACTCCCCCCTTTTTTTAAAACAAGAACTCTGAATAGAATCTCCCTTGCTTAGCTTTCTTCCTGACCATTATCCATAAAACTTGTAACTAATAATCTAAACAAAAACAAACATCCATAATCCATATTTTGGCAATGCGAGCATAGTTTTCCAGGTTATTTCCTGCTGATTGGGGGTATTGATAATTTTACAGAGACCTAAAGAAAATTTTGAATTATGGCTAAGTCCTGAATGGAATATTCTGTGAGGCTTGACCATCTCAGCCAGCAGTTTTGAAACTGTTCTGAATATAGAATTCAGACATCTGGGCCATCAGCTCCTATCAGAGATTTCTCAGTGGGTCTTTCTTTCCTTTTTTTTTTTTAAACATTTGTGTATTTATTTATTTATTTATTTATTTATTTATTTATTTATTTATTTTGTATACAATATTCTGTCTGTGTGTATGCCTGCAGGCCAGAAGAAGGCACCAGACCCCATTACAGATGGTTGTGAGTCACCATGTGGTTGCTGAGAATTGAACTCAGGACCTTTGGAAGAGCAGGCAGTGCTCTTAACCTCTAAGCCATCTCTCCAGCCCTCGGGGGGGGGGGGTCTTTCTTAATCAAACCTGATTTTTCTTAACTCAGAATGAATCCTCAGCTTCTCATTTCCTGTAGAAATAAAAGCAAAACCTCTTCTCTAAAGTAACTTATCTTTTTGACTTAAATTTTGAAGTTAAAGCATTTTCAAAATATATATGTTGGATTAATCCATCAGCATTTACAATCAAATATCTTTTAGCAGCTTTTGCTCCTTCCTTAGCCATTAAACCATTCAAAGACAACTCAAAAACATACAGTATCCAGACTCTCTGTGTATTTTCCATCTTTATGTGGCTTTATTTTAAACTATATTTCCTTTATTTTTATTTTTAAATTTTGTCTTTTTTGAGATAGGGTTTTTCTGTGTATCTTTGACTGTACTGGAATTCACTCTGTAGACCAGATTGTCTTTTAACTCACAGAGATCCGTTGGACTTGGACTTCCAAGTGTTGGGATTAAAGGTGTGTGCCACCACACCCAACTACTCTTTTTTAAATTTTATTTTAAAGACTTTATCCTTTTCTTTTCTCTCCCAAACTACACGTATTTTTAAACATACTGTAAACCATTTAGAGGTTTTCTTCATCTGAATCTATCTTTACTGTATATCTCTCTTTATCTGACCACATGAGTCTTTAATATGCTAAGTGATATGGCAAGGATTAAAGTCGTGACTTTGAAGGCTGGATCCAGCCCATTCCTTAGCTTTCTGAGAGTCTAGCCTCAAGGCAGAGGTACCAGCTGGGCCACATTTACTGCCACAACTCTATGGAGTTTCAAGGTCCCTGCTATCACCAAGAAGCATGCTGTCAGTTATTCAGAAACACCATTAAAGTGTTTGCTGGCAGGGCCTCTTAAAAGAGCTGCAAGGTTTCGCAGCTAAAGCTGAGTCAAGAAGCCTCTCTCAAATGAGATGCGCTCATCTCTAGCAAAGAGAGCCCACCCAAGAAAGTGTTGCTATCAATAAGCCATGCTTAACTCTATTCTTTTCTGTCTAGAATTACTTCCCAAGCTCTCTCAGGCTTTATGTGGATGCACTTGTCCACGTGGGCACCATTCTGTTGACAGGGGTGTCAGCTTCCTATCCAGTCAAAACCATCAGTGATGTTTCTGAAGAAACTCAGGAATGGCTTTCCCCTGAGCATTGCCATGTTTCTGGTCCAACAATGGGCCCCAGCAGAACTTATTTCAAAACAGATGCTGGTAAGCCAATGTAGCTAAATGATGGCTCCCTTTCAACGGCTGATAGCAGGCACTATTTTCAGATGAGTTCTCAGTGTTGCAGTTGTAGGGTGGGAGTAACAGCAAACATTTATTTTACAGGGAGAATATCCTTGTGCTCCGCATGATCAACACACCCGGAGACTTTTACACATTCTCCAATTCGGAAGTTGGTCATGTGACTTGTCCATACCTATGACATGGAGGACTTTCTAGATTTAAACTTGGGCACATAGCACTGATGTACCCCATGATTCAGACAGGAATGAAGTTGGGCCTCGTAGGTGTCCTTGTTCCTAAGGCAGACCGTAGATTACTCTAGTATGTCTTATGTCATCTCTTTCCCCTCCAGGGGGAAAATAAGACTTTCCATGCATTTGAGTTGCTCCTGGATCTCACAGACTATGGGATGGGTAATGGGACAGCCTTCATCAGAAAAGATGTGGGGGGAGGATCTCACATCGAAGTCTTCCTTCTGTGAAAAAATGCAAGGCATTGTCTTCCTACCTGAGCCCTCCAGGAAGAGGGCAGAGATAACTCCGTGCATGCCCACGTTGCATGTAGCAGTGCAGGTGTCTTGATGCAGTGCACCTTGGCATGATTTTTTTTTTTTATTTATCCACAGATGCCAGTGCTATTCTAACAGTGTCCCGGGATAGTCTTGGTATGGCTACTGCTGCCTCGGTCTTGACTTGATTGTGGTGTCTGTTGTTGTCATCGCGGAGAATGGCATGGCTAAGAATGAAATATCGTTTCTAAAAAACATTGTTCAAAAGGGATGGTGGTGGAGAGAGATGACTTAGCAGTTAAGAGCAATTAATAGTGCTCATGTAGAACACCTGGGCTTGGTTTTCAGTACCCACGTGGAGGTTCGCAACTACCTGAACTGTAACTCCAGTTTCACAGGCTCTGACACTCTCTTCTGGCCTTCATGAGCATGACATACATGTGGTACACATGTACAGGCAGGCAAAACATGCACATAAAATAAAAGCAAGTAAATCATTTTTATTGTTAAAACAAATTTCTGACTTTATAAGCTGTTTTCTTATAGAGACATGATATAAAATTATAATCTACAAAAAGTGACAGAATTGAGTCAGCAGAGAACATTATATATTTATAGAAGTGATGTGGGCATGTGTTTACACAAAACAAATGCTTTTCAAATATAGCTATATAGCTGTCTGGTTATTTATGGAAATGAAAAATGTCAATCTATAGGTTTCTCTAAAGGTTTTACATTTGTCATAGGAAATTTATGTATGTTTTTGTAGGGTAAGCAATACCCATTTAATGAAGCTTCATATATACATATATTTCATATTGTGTATATTAAACTAACATAGATCTAGTGCCTCATAATGTAAAGTATATATATTTATATACATATTTAAATCATAGGCTATTAGTCCTTCTATTATGTTTTGTTTTAATTTTTTCCTTTATTTTTATATTAGGTACATATGCCTACATGTATATTTGTGCACCACATACATGCCTGGTGCCCACAGAGGCTAAAAGAAGGCATTGTATTCACCTAGGGCTGAAGTTACAGACAGCTGTGAGCCGCTGTGTGGATACTGGGAATTGAACCTTGGTTCATCTGGAAGATGGTCAGTACTCTTAACTTCTGAACCATCTTTGCAGCCTGTATTATGTTGCTTTTGTTTGTTTTCTGAGATTTGCATTTAATTTTCATTACATATATGCATTGTGGGGGAGAGTGTACATGCCAATGGAATGGCCAGGCACTCCAGAAGAGGGCATAGGATCCCCTGAAGCTGGAACTGTGACCCGTCCAACATGAATGCTGGAAAACTGACTCAGGTCTTCTAGAAGAACAGTCTGTGCTCTTAGCCACTGGGGAATCACCCAGCCCTCTATTTATGGCTTCAGATTATGGTGATGTGACCACAGGGGGGTGAAATGATACTCTGAAGAGACATTCTGTCATTGGAAGGCAGGCAGTGTCTGAGAGGGTGATACTTTTTGGGTGGAACATAATGAGTTTGAAATGTTAAAACAATTAGAGGGCGTCCAGAGATTCCCAGAGATAGGATGCTTGCCTAGCATATGAAACACTCTGGGGTTAATCTATAGCACCACAAAATAAATAAGGTAACAAACAAACCAGCAGGAAGGGAAGGGAGTAGGCAGCAAACACTTGGGCCATATCATTAGGCTTTGGAAGATGTGTCAGGACCATGGTACAGACAGATGTGTAAATTGTCTTTATCGAGGGCATGGTTGAGACATACAAATAAATGAAAGAATTAAGTTAGCATAAACAGAAACAAATATATTTCAAAAACTATATTCTAACTAAACATGGGTATTACTAATTTGTTCCCAAAAACATGCTGTTTATCAATGTTTCAAAAGTGTAAAAGCCTAAAGAGGCCATCACCATAGCATGCCCATGTTGAGATTCAGTACCACAATGTAAGAAGGGATTGGGAAAATAACTCAGTGGGTAAAATGCTTGCCTTGCAAATTGGAGGACCCAAATTCAATCTCCTACATAAAAATGCCAGGCGTACTTGCTGGCCCTTGTAATCTCAGCTGTGGGGAAGGAGGTGGATACCGGAGGATCCAGGGGTTCACAGGCAAGTCAGCTTAGCTCAACTGATGAACTTCAGGCCAATGAAAAACCCTGTCTGAAAGAAAGCTGATGGTGCTCCTGAGAGTGACACCAGACATCATCCTCTAGCCTCTATGTATGTGCACACATATCCATGTGCACATGCGCCATGCACACACACACACACACACACACACACACACAGAGAGAGACAGAGAGAGAGAGAGAGAGAGAGAGAGAGAGAGAGATAAGCATACAAATAATTTTTTTTGTTTGTTTGTTTTTTCAAGACAGAGTTTCTCTGTGGCTTTGGGGCCTGTCCTGAAACTAGCTCTTGTAGACCACGCTGGCCTCGAACTCACTCGAATCCCGAGTGCTGGGATTAAAGGCATGCGCCACCACTGCCTGGCTGCATACAAATAATTTTTACACTAGTTCTGGTGGATCCGTAAGAACAGACTCAAAGGATTATGATAATCTCACTTTCCTTTGATCTGTTTCAGACTTTCTCATGCATTAGATTGTAACTTGCTTGGATGTCTTTATTGCATTGATCTTTTATTCCTTTGGTGCATTGATCTATTATTTCGCCTGACCTAGATAAATTTTCCTGAAAATGAAAATTCATGATTTACCTCGATGCTCTTCTGAAAAATCTCCTGGGTGAAAGTCTGCTTTTGCTTCTAGTTTATAGTTTTAAACAGGAGGTGATGTGTCCAACTCTCTTGTCTACGTCTGCAGAATACCATCACACACAGTGACTCAATCTAGTACAACATACACTAGGCTGCTGGTAATTCTTTTACAAAACTACAGGGAGTCCATACATCTTATAACACGTAAGAGCCAATTACATTCCTATATTTTGGCATTTACATATAGTATATAGGATAGAGCCTGGCACATATTAAGCTGTTCAGTGAATACGTGTAACAGGAATGGACAGAGGTCTTGTACAAAGGTGATAACAGCCTGATTTATTCCACTGAGGCTATCTCCATCCCTGTAAGTATAAAATATTACCTCAGTATAAAATATTATAAGTATAAAATATTACCTAGTCAGTGGGCTGAGCATAGGAATAGAAAAAACAGATTCATAGCATGTGAGCTCTAGGATACGCTACCGAAACACTCAGATAACAGTTTGTGTAGTACTAGGGATTGTGGGGCCTCAGGGCCTCATGCTATACTCTACTGCTGAGCCACACTCCCAGTACACTATACTATACTATACTATTACGATAAACCTAAGATTTTTAGTTCTCTTCTCAGAGATGGTATTTTCCAAAAGATAATCACAGCTGGCGTCTCAGGATTTGAAACTAAAATAACAAATAGCAAAGAGACACCAAATGAAGATTACTACTTTGCCCTTCACCCTCATCTTTGTCAAGTTTGCCCTAACCATAAGATAGCTTGCCTGGACTTAAAGGAGTCCTCGAAGGATTCTTTGCCCTGCCCTCTATAATTTGCTACCAAGAAGTTGATGAGTGATCCAGCGTTGAGTCTGGAAACTCTACTACAGAAAGGACTCATGTGCCACCTCCCAGGTGAAGCCTAAGGATGAAGTAAATCAATTACAGGAACTTACCCCAGCCAGAGCCGTGTAATAGTGTTCAAGAGTAATGCTATCGTAGTCTACGCACCTTTAACTGTCGACTTGGCACAACCTAGATTTATCCAGGAAGAGAATTACAATTAAGGAATTGCCTAGGTCAAACAGGCCTGTGGGCATATTTAGGGGGGCATTGTCTTGACTGTGAATCTGTGCAGGAGGGTGGGCGGCACCATTCCCTAAGTTGGTGATCCTGAATTGTATAAGCGAGCTATGTGGCAAGCAGCAACTTTAAGGTTCTTGCTGCACTTCTTTGACTATGAAGTGAGATCCTTGAGCAGAGGTGATGATGTGTGGAATGGTGAGCAGGCCCATCTTCAAGTCCCTGACTTCTCTCACTGATGGATTGTGCCCTGGAATTGTAAGTCAAATGAACCCTTTCTCCCTAAAGTTGCTTTTGGTTAAGGTCTTTTATCACAGCCTTAAAAACAAAGCCAAGATGGTCCTCTCTTTAGTGACCATTCATACTATGCTGACAGGAAAGACTGTCCCTGGACTTATTTGTCGTGAAAATGAACTTCACGGACTTGAAGTGTCAAAGCAATAGACATGTGGGAGCTGGCAAGATGTTCAGTGATTAAGAGCTTTTGTTTCTCCTACAGAGGACCCGGATTCAGTTCCCAGAACCACATGGCAGCTCACAACCATTCTAATCCTACTTCCAAGGGATTTCATGCCCACTTCTGATCTCCATCGGCAACAAACACATGTATGGTATACATACACACATACGTGCGTATGGGCAAAACCCTTCTTTTTAGTTTAGTTTGTTTGTTTGTTTTGTTTTCGAGTGAGTTTCTCTGTAGCTTTGGAGCCTGTCCTGGAACTAGCTCCTGTAGACCAGGCTGGCCTCGAACTCACAGAGATACACCTATCTCTGCCTCCCATGTGCTGGGATTAAAGGCGTGCGCCACCACCGCCCAGCTGGGTAAAACACTCACACACATAAAATAACTAAATCTTTTTAAGAAAGTGGTAGACATGATGAGTCAGTTTTAGAGGATAGGGGCAGAGGCATATTGCAAAATCAATGAAAGTGGCAAATCTCTCAGTGATGCTAGTGAAAGGTAGAGGTTTAAAACAGGCCTGAAGGGCTGGAAAGACGGCACAGAGATTGAGAGCACTGGCTGCTCTTCCAAAGATTCTGAGTTCAATTCCCAGCCCCCACATGGTGGCTCACAGCCATCTGTAATGAGGTCTTGTGCCCTCTTCTGGCTTGCAGGCATACATGCAGCCAGAACACTGTATACATAATAAATATATAAATCTGAAAAATGGAAGGAAGAAAGAAAGGAAGGAAGGAAAGAAGGAAGAAAACGGACCTGAAATTGAAATCTTCCCAATGGTGACTCTGTGAGCATCCTCCTCTCAACCTCCCATCTCACTACAGCCTGAACTACAGATGTGTCCATCAACCTCTTGGCTACTGAGACAAACACCTGAAACAGGGTAGAGCAGTGTCTCTCAACCTGTGGTCGGGATCCCCTTGGGGGTCGCATATCTGGTATCTTGTGTATCCGATATTTACATTACAATCATGATAGCAGCAAAATTGCAGTTATGAGGTAGCAACGAAATAATGTTATGGTGTGTGTGTGTGAGGGGGGTCACCACAACATGAGGAACTGTATTAAAGGGTTGCAGCATTAGGAAGAGTGAGAACAAGTGGTTTAGAGGAAGATTTATTTCAGCTCAAGATCTCAGAATCTCCACTGCCTGATAGGCTCTGAACTGGTGAGGCAGGGTTCCATGGCAAGAGAGGACACAGTGGAGCAGATCTGCTACACTCACAACATCCTGGAAGCAGAAAGAAGTAGGAAGGAAGACCTAGTCCCCCAAACCTGCTTCGCATGACCTACTTCTTCCGGCTTGGAAAGTTTTCCCTACATCTCAACAAAGCCATCAAAGCCATGAATAAAGACTATGGTGGATACATCTAAGCTTCCACCTAGGGCTACAATCCAGTACCTTCCTTGAGTCTCCACCACAGCTTATACCACATACAAGGGATAAAGTGGTCAAAGTTGAATTACTAGGTCAGAATTTATGGACCTTGCTCTGGACCGAACTGTGTTGCCCTTAAGTCTGTACCTGGAGATCTAAGCCCCAATATGACCATAGCTGTTAATAAGGTTACCGATAGATAATGGTACCAGGCTTGGCCCCAACCAAAGAGGACTTTGTTTTTAATTTAAAAAGAAATATATATATATATATATATTCCTTTTTAAATATACACACATATATGTACACACACACACACACACACACACACACACACACATATGTTGCTCTCCTCCTAAATTCTTCCCAGGAAGCTATCTACAAAGTAAGAAGAGTCCTCACCAGATAGTAAGTAACCCAGGAATTTGATCAAGGAATTCTAAGGCACCTAATCCATCCTATTTTGTTGCAGCAGCAGTAGCAGCAGCAGCAGCAACAACAGCAGCAGCAGCAGCAGCAGCAGCAGCAGCAGCAGCAGCAGCAGACTAATGCAAAAATTTTAGACAGGATGTGTGACACATACTAATAAGTCAGGTTTAGAAAGATATCACCAGTATACGCCGTTCGTTCTAGGAGCCAGAGAGATGACTCGGAAATTAAGAGCACCTACCAATATTCCAGAAAACCTGAGATTTTCTGTTTGTTTTCTTCTCTAAAGATCCTTGTTAGTTGGACTCAGAGTTGCCTGTAACTCCAGCTCCAAAGGATCTAAGGTCCTTTTCAGACTTCCCCAGGTATCTCCCTCTCCCCCTGACACTGAGTATTCATTTAAATAAACGAACAAACACCATTCCATCAGCACACAAGAAAGCTCATCGCCTTACATACACCCTCAACCCTCAATATTCATGGAATACAAATTATTAAAAAATTTTTCTTAAATTTCGTTCTTCTAAAGGCCTAAACTGCACTTTCCCACCTAGGTTGATGCTAACATTGTACTAGACTCTCCCCAACATGTGCGTGTTCACAGCATAGACTCTTTTGCTATTGAATAGGGACAGAATTTGCCGAACAGGGCCTGTTGGCAGTCATCATGAGGACAAACGACAATGGCGTGAGTCGATGTGTGAGTCACTTTTCCCTTCTGACTCCACTCCTGTCTCACCTGCTCCATCTAGTATTGCTTTCTGTGAACCACGCTTTGGTCCCCTAACTTTGCCCTGAGTTGGCACCAAGTCTGCAGAGATGAAAATATCTTTTACGTCAGTCCTCTTGCCTCATGACATTCTCAAGCTGTTTCCCCCGTTTTAGCATTTCAAGGGCCATTCTTTCCCACTGTCTCCTCTGAAAGCCGCTTGGGTTTCTAGGGAACCCAAGTCTGCTGAGTGGATAATAGAGCCAAGAAAATTACATTCACTTGGAGCAGCCAAAGCGGACAGAAAGGGTGCACCAATGTCAAACAGAGGGAATTTCAAAAGTCAATTTGAAAAATAGACTTGTTTTTTTAATTTTGGGGGGGGTATTAGTGCTTTGGCTGCACCTATGTCTGTGCACACCCTTCATGCAGTGCTCACAGAGGCCAGAAGAGGGCACTAGATTTTCCTTGAACTGGAATGAGAGATGAGTCCGAGCCAGCTGAGCCATCTCTCCTGCCCCTCAGAAGTCTTTCTTAAGGGTGTTCTTTTCTCATGGAAAAGCCAAGCAGGAATGTTCTCAGCCCAGAAATTTTTTCCTATGGTCTTTGAGTTGGCATCTTAATGTTATTTTTATAGCCTGTATGCTGCTTTTCATCTACTATATAAATAGAAAAAAAATCAAAACCAATGAGTAACTAAGTTGAGAAATTAGAATAGATATTTGGGCAGTGAGAAGTGGGGGGAGAATATGAAACAGAAATACCATTTCCTTCCCCCCTCTTTGGTTCTTAAGAAAGCAATCATAGCCAGGAGTGATGGTACACACCTTTAATCCCAGCCCTTGGGAGGCAGAAGCAGAAGGATCTCTGAGTTCTAGAACAGCCAGGGCAACCCAGAGAAACCCTGTCTCAGAGGGGTTTTGATTGGGGGTGTATGAGTGAGTTTTATCTAATGTGTTATTGGCAGAACAGAGATGATGTTATTCACTATGTGTCATTTACTTGGAATTAAATTAGTTTCAATTTTAATACTTGGCTGTGGTCATTGTAGTGTGGAAAATGACATCTTTCAGTTCTACAGAAACTTATTTGACTTTATATTAGAAACTGATAAGTTGAATGCATCTGGGAAAATAGTTTCGTTTGTATTTTCATTGTAGACTTTTAAAAAAAGACTCAAGCATAAATCAAAGAACAGGAGCTGGAGCGATGACTCAGTGGCTAAGGGCACTTGCAGTTCTTGCAGAGGACCCAGGTTCCATTCTCAGCATCCATATGGTGGCTCACAACCACCTGTAAATCCTGTTCCAAAGGATCTTTAACTCTTTTCTGGCCTCTGCGGGCACCAAGCACACAAGCCGTACATTTGTATGCATGTGGGCAAACATTCATACACATAAAATACATATAGATACATTTTTAAATTAGAAAACTACATTGAGTCATATAGAATATTAAGCAGATGGTATTGCTTCTATATTTGGTGACGAAAACGTGTCGCCTTTGATAGATTGCAATTGCATGTCACAATACTTTAACCACAATGTAGGGAATTAAATCTATTGGTGTTTCCCCATCAAAACGAAGCTCCCTTTAAAATACAAAACTCAGATACAAGAATAGTAACTCAGTTTTATCAAAATTATCCAATATGGTAAGTATATTGAAAATTTTTAGACTAATTAGAGGTTAACAAGCTCTGATATAAAAAGCAAAATATTTGATGAATTTGTGACAGAGTGGGTGTCACCTACAGCTGCAATCCTAATTATCCCAGGCAGTTTTATTCTCGGTTGACAGAACCACCCTAAGCCTTAGAGCCCCTCACCCCCAGCATGTAATAGGCAAAAGGGGGTAAAAGAGGCAATTTTAAGTATCCCAAAATATAAAAACTACATATAAACATATAATGAATGAAGCTTCTTTTAGATCTTCAGGAAACAGAACATGGCTATTACTGAAGATTTGCTATCTCCTGCCCTTGATTTGGGCTTTCTCTCTCTCTCTCTCTCTCTCTCTCTCTCTCTCTCTCTCTCTCTCTCTCTCTCTCTCTTTCTCTCTCTCTCTCTCTCTTTATCATTCTTTCCTTCTTTCTTTCCTTCCTTCCCTCCCTTTCTTCCTCCCTCCCTCTTCTTTCCTTCCTGTTTCTCTTTCTTTCTTCCTTCCTTCCTTCCTTCCTTCCTTCCTTCCTTCCTTTCTTTCTTTCTTTCTTTCCTTCTTTCTTTTTCTTTCTTTCTTTCTTTCTTTTTCTCTTTCTTCCATTGCCGTTTGTTTTTGCAAAGTGTCTGTATAGATAAAAACATTTCCCTAAGACCTAGGTGAAGCCACATAACTATTGCTCATAAAACATACAGGCAGAAAGGTCTGCACCTTCATTACCTTGGTAGCACCGCATGTTCTCACAGAGTTCTTTAGCATGCCAAGACTTTACCTATGTGTGAGGGTCAGTTTATAATGTCAACTTGATTGGAGCAAGAAACGTTAGGTGTGCGTTAATGAGATCCATCTTTGGATATGTATGTGAAGGCGTTTCTAGAAAGGAAAGACCCACCCCTAATGTGGATGGCACCATCCCAAGTGATGGAATCTCAACATGAATAAAAAGAGAAAAAGGAAAAAACCAGATGAACTTTGGCATCACCCCCCCTCTCCTGCTTCCTGATCCACCTGGATGTGAGCCAGCAACCTCACACTTCTGCTGCTTTGACTGACATCTCCTGTTACCATGCCTTCCCCACCATGATGATCTGTCATCCCAGACAACGAGCAAAAATCACTCCCCTTGTTTTGTGTTAATGATTTTGTCAAAGCAAGGAGAAAATTCATTAGTTATACTATGTTGATATTCTATTTTCTTTTTCCCTTTGTTTTTTGAGACAGAGTCTCTATGTAGTCCTGCCTGTCCTCGAACTTAGTATGTAGACCAGCAGGCTGGCCTTGAACTCACAGAGAGCAGCCTGCCTCTGTCTCCTTTAGTGCATGCCTGGTGGTATTCTATTTTGTAAGTTTATTTTTTATAAATTTGTGTTCTCAAAATGTGATTACAGTACATCTCTTTTCTTGAGAATTAGGTTCATGAAAAAGACAGTATAAAGTAACACAAGCCACATCCTTCTAAGTATTAATAACACTATTTATCATTATTTTTCTCAAATTTACTAAGAATCAGAATCATGTGAAAGGTTTTTTTTTTAAATATCCTATTCTGTTTTTAATTTTTATTTTATATGCATTGGTGTTTTGCCATGGGTGTCAGGTCTCCTGGAACTGGAATTACAGACAGTTGTGAGCTGCCATGTGGGTGCTGAGAATTGAACCTGAGTCCTCTGGAAGAGCAGTCAGTGCTCTTAACTACAGAGTCATGTCTCCAGCCCTAAATTTCCTTCTTAAACTTACTTCATATTATTCTTCTTCCATCTGGTGTGGGAAGTCCTTCTTTATATGTGTTGCTTTTATTGGTTAATGAATAAAGAAATTCCTTGGCCTGTGGTAGGGCAGAGTAGAGCTAAGTGGGAAAAACTAAACTGAATGCTGGGAGAAAGAAGGCGCAGTCAGAAGAAGCCATGTAGCCCTGCTGAAGACAGACGTCGGACACAACCTTGCCAGTAAGCCACAGACATGTGGCGATACACAGATTAATAGAAATGAGTTAAATTAAGATGTAAAAGCTTGCCAATAAGAAGCTAGAGCTAATAGACCAAGCAGTGATTTAACTAATATAATTTCTGTATGGTTATTTTGAGTCTGGGTAGCCAGGAACGAACAAGAAGCTTCCTACAACACGCATCTATGAAATGACTAGGTGTAGGGGCTGGAGAGATGATGGCTCAGCAGTTAAAAGCATTGCCTGTTCTTCCAAAGGTCCTGAGTTCAATTCCCAGCAACCACATGGTGGCTCACAACCATTTGTAATGAGGTCTGGTGCCCTCTTCTGGCCTGGGACAGAATATTGTATACTAAATAAAAAAAAAAAGAAATGACTAGGTGTAAAAGCACCAAATTAATACATAGAAATATTTATTCAGTACTTTAATATGTAACTGACTTTAAAAACTATTTATTAGGGAATCACAGACAGGCGGATCTCTGTGAGTTCAGGGCCAGCCTGGTCTACAAGAGCTAGTTCCAGGACAGGTTCCAAAGCTACAGAGAAACCTAGTCTCAAAAAAACCAAAACCAACCAAACAAAGCAATACAAAACAAATTATTTATTCAATATGTATGTGCCTGAGTGTGCGTGTGTCTGTGCCACATATGTACAAGTGCCCACAGAGGCCAGAAGAGGGCCTCAGACCTTCTGGAACTGGAGTTACAGGTGATGAGAGCCACATGATGTGGATGCTGGGAACGGAAACCAGTACCTCTCTAAAAGCAGCGAGCGCTGTTTCTCTAGCCCCTAGAACTGGCTTTTGATAGATGAAAATTTTTTAAGTTTAGGAAACTTGTATCACGAACCAGGAACGTGTGCTTTGTACTAGCTGGTTTTGTGTGTCGACTTGACACAAGCCAGAGTCACTAGAGAGGACGGAGCCTCAGCTGAGGAAATGCCTCCATGAGAGCCAGCAGCTGTGTGGCACTTTTTCAATTAGTAATTAATGGGGGGAGAGTCCAGCTCATGGTGGGTGGTGCTGTCACTGGGCTGGTGATCCTGGGTTCTATACAAAAAACAGAATGAGCAAGTCATGGGGAACAAGCCAGTAAACAGCACCCCTCCACGGACTCTGCCTCCAGAGATCCTGCCCTGTTTGAGTTCCTCTCCTGACTTCCTTCAGTGATGAACAGTAACGTGGAAGTGTAAATAAACTCTTGCCTACCTAACTTGATTTTTGATCATGGTGTTTCATCTTAGCAAGAGAAACCCTAACTAAGACATCAAATGTTCTTTTTCCTTGTTTCCAGTGTCTTTTGGCAGAGTTTGCTAATAGTCAAAGACACTCTTTTTCACAAAAGTAGGATTTGGCTTTAAAACTCCTATTCATCCAATGCTCCACGGAATTAGTACTGAATTATGTGGAGAGGCATGCCAATGAGAAAGTGATTGTTCATCCTTTCATTTGAAACTCCTTCCCTAATCTCTTTTAATCGTCTCTTGCCTGCCATTTGATGTCCCCCACTTCACCCCCAGCTCACTTTCCCTCCCCTTTTACTTATTTATAAGTGCTGTATCTCTCTCTATCTTTTAATTGAAGATCAGTAAGACACCATTTTGGTGCAAGGTACTAGCCAAGAGAGGCTCATAGATCAAACAAGAGGCTGAAATCACTCTTGACAGAAGCAACTTAAAGGCAGGGAAAGACAGGTTGTGCTACTAACGCATGTAGAGAAGGGTAAAATTGGTATAGAAAAATCAAAATTAGTAGAATTCTATAAGATGTTCCTATGTCTTCTTTCCTATCCTTCTGCATCATTTTTTTCTTCATGCTAGCTTTGGGGCTACAAAGACCAGAGTTTAGAGTAAGCTAAGAAGACTCAGTAGGTAGAAAGTGCTTAGAGACAGTTCTATTTTTTTAAAGATATTTTTATTTATTTTATAAAATAATATCTGCATGCATGCCTCCACACCAGAAAAGGGCATGCAATCTCACTACCGATGGTTGTAAACCACCCTGTGGTTGCTGGGAATTGAACTCAGGGCCTCTGGAAGAGCCACCAGTGCTCCCAACCTCTGAGACATCATCTTTCCAGTCCTAGAGCCAATTCTTGATTGTCCTACCAGAAAGACGTAGGGGCTGGTAAGCCTGGCAATCCTCAGACCTTGCTAATCAACCACACTGATGATGTAACTGCTTTGAATAGAGGACACATGGAGCCCAGTGAGTCCACATGGATATTTAGTGCACGTGATTCAGTGCTCACCTGGTTCTGCCACTTCTTTCTGTCTAGACAGTCAGCACTCATGAGGTCTACTTAGTTCACATCTAATGCTTTTATACAGCTCTTGTTGTCTTGTTTTATCGTTGGTTTCTTTCATTTCTACCCCAGACCTGATCCCTAACCCGCACCTCCTCACTCTGGTGGCAGGGTGGAATTCAGGGCCTTGTGCATGGCTCCACCATGGGAACCACATACTCAGCTCAGAACCACATATCCTATTTTTGTTTTCTTTTGTGTCTCAATAGCTGTCCTCTAACTCAGTGGATAGACCAGGGCAACCTGGAACGCACAGGGATCCCACCTGTGTCTGACCCCCAAGAGCTGGTGTTAAAGACCCCTGTCACATGCCCAGCCTCAGGATTACATGTTCTTAAGTGATACAGGAATATTGTATCCCGTAATATATGTAAAATTGATAACTATAGGCATCCATCAATAGAAAAATAGAGAAAGCAGATTTCTAAACTGACTTTTTTCATATTACATTGTGTTGTTTTGGGTTATAATATGGCAGTTCCATGTTGATATTTATGTAGTTTTCAAACATTTTAAACTAAATTTCGTTGTTTAATGTTTATTCTTACATATCAAAGATTTCACCAAATATATGTTGATTCTTCTTATGAAATTGTAAAGGAAATTTATCTTCTATTTAAAATATCCTGGGAATAATTTCCTCAGATCTTATTTGCAGCCTACTAATTATTTCTTTCACTGTGTCTAGCCCCTGTTTAACCCATCAGTTGAGTTTTCTTTAGTTTGAAATAGAATGTTCAATGATAATAGAGGACTTGTTTGTCTTTTTTTAAAGATTTATTTATTTATTATGTATTCACCGTTCTGCCTGCATGTATATCTACAGACCAGAAGAGGGCACCAGATCTCATTATATATGGTTATGAGCCACCATGAGGATACTGGAAATGAACTCGGGACCTCTGGAAGAACAATCAGTGCTCTTAACTGCGGAGCCATCTCTCCAGAGCCGTGAATTTTTCTTTGATTGTCACTTTCAAGCTATTTTATTTGCTTAGTAAAACACAGGCTCATGGAACACTGATATTTCTGTTTGTTGTGTCTACTTAGGCTGCCTTGTGGAAAATTACTTCCTCACGTAGCATTTCATTTTTGATTATTTATTCTTGCGTATGGCGAGGGACTCATTTGTGTCCTGGGCTATGCAACTGTCTTTATCAAGGACTTTTGTATTCGCTTTTGTGGGTGTTCAGTAATTTCTGTATGGATTCTATTTTCACACAATAATGTAAAATTGGACTTGTATAGGCCAATATTATAAATTTTTATGAGAAGCATCACCCTACTGAGATGATTGGGTTTAAATATGGGATTCTCAGCAGGTACCTTAGGCTTCAGAAAGCTAAAGCTTTCTCAGGCTCCCACCCTGAAGGCGTAAGTCACAGACAATACCACACCAGTTTGGAATTATGATTAATAGAATGGTTATTTATTCAAAGGGGAAAAAACTTACAGATTACCGTCCCAGACAACAACCCCTCCCCGCGAACAGGAAAGGAGTCTAGAAGCCGGAAGCAGAGCCGGAAGCCAGAGAGGGAGAGGAGGACAACCATTGGCTGCTTTTTTAAAGAGAGAGAGACCACGCCCCAATGGGCTGGTAACTCAGCGGTGATTGACTGAAGGAGTAGCACCACCCGGTTTACACAGGAAAGCTAGTTCAAACTCCTTGTGCCTTTAGGGGCACTTACTCTTGTACAAAATGGCATTGAAAATTCAACTCCTGCCCTTTATTATAGTGACTTTGCATTTCCTTGTTATGAGACTCTGAAGCCTGTGAGCTTTCTATTTTGATTTCCATTTTCTGTGTCAATACACTATGTTCTCTGTCTAGACAAATCAGGGAGGAAGCAAAAGTCTGTCAGTTCTAGGTAGGAAGATAATCTGGTTTTGCTATTTTTACCACCATGTCATTCAGATCATTTAAGATGCTATTGATTATCTCATTTTTTTTTATTCTTAAATTTTGGATAGTAGGGTTTGAAGAAATGGCTCAGCGACTAAATCATACTTGTTCTTCCAGAGGACCAGAGTTCAGTTCCCGGCGCCCTTGGCAGGTTCACAACAACCTTTACCTTCTGTTCAGCTGGAACCTCCAGCTCGGTTCCACTTCTCTCTCTGCAGACCCTGCCCTCTCAGAAAAACCTCCAAAGTCCAGGCTCCTCCTTGGATGCTGCTAGCTGCTCTAGACTGTGCCTACAGGGTATTTAAGCCCCCTCCTCTAGATCAGCCACAAGATTTCTCCTGCCCCCTCCCCCACCTCACCCCTGGGGGCTGAAAAGATCATCAGGGAATGCTTTGCCCAATAATCCTGGTCTTTTACTTTTAATTTGGCTTGATCTGGCTTACTGTGTTGGTGAAGAAAACTAATATGGGAGTATGAACACCTTTCAACTTCAGCTCCAGGGGATCTGACACCCTCTTTTGGACTCTGCAAACACCGTACTCACACACATGTGCAGGTACAAACGAGCATGCGCACATGCGAACACACACAGACACACACACACACACGCGCACACACACATGCAATTAAAAATAAAGCAATTTTAAAAAGAAACTTGGATGGTAACATTACGGATATTATTATTAAAATCAGTTCTATAAATAATAGTTATATTTAATAATTAAAGATATATCGATGGTTAAGATATGATCTACACATAAGAGGCAAGCATTATGCAGCAATTGAGAAAGACTCACAAATAACCACAACACAGAAAGTCCTTAAGTGCCACAGAGACGCATATAGCTCTTCAGATTAATGCATCTTCCATCTATTATGAAACAAATGACTAAACTCTTTAAAGAACAGAACAGACTCAGAAGATGGAATTTTCTAACTATTGTTAAGTAACAGGGGCCACTTGCCGGTTAGCTATGTCAACTGAAATGTTCATTGAAGAAGGATTGGCATATCTAAGAGGTTAGGGGAGGGTTTGCGGAGAGGGGGTGCCTCTTCATGTAGAAGTGAAAACTATGCACTTAGATAAGGTGCTGGGACATGGAGGAGCTCAACTAGGAAGGTCAGGCTCCTTTCCCAGGCTCAGAGCTCAGGAGGAGATTAATCCTAGAATGTACAGTTGGAATAAAGCGTGGGTGGGGCCCGGGTGGTATAAGGCAGACAGGGACTCAAAGGTCATTTGATTTTCCATTTTCTTCAAGTTATAATGATCTGAAGAGAAAGGATATTGTTGGGTCGATATTGAAAGGGTAATTTGTGAAGCAGAGTCACTCAGAGTTTGGGGTGGTTAGTTTCTTCCCAACGTTTCAACTCTTTGGTTGGCTACTTAATTTTCTAGAAGGTAAACTGAATCAGCATTTTGTCTCTCAGGCATACAAGTACCACCTAGTGGTAAAAGAAAGGACCCACAAGAACAAGCTTATGAAAAGGAGTATTAAAAAAAACCACTTAACTTATTTTTTACTTATTTCTAGTGTTATTAACTTATAACAGAAGGCCATGTTCTATTAAGATAGGAAAATAAAGCAGTCTAAAGCAACTTCTTTGCTTGATTTTTGGACTAAGAGAACACAAGATAATAGGCTATAAATAAAGGATTTGTAAATTCTAAAATATTTGAAAATTTCACCTAGGGAACTTCACATCACTTTATATTTTAGAAATAAACCTTGAGCCAGGTGATGGTGGCTCATGCCTTTAACCCCAGCACCCAGAGGGAGATCAGGTGAATCGCCATGAGTTCAAGGCCAGCCTGGTTGACAAAGTGAGTTCCAGAACAGAAACCCTGTCTCAAAACACACATACACGCACACACACACACACAAAAAAAAAAAAAAAGAGAGAGAGAGAGAAAGAAAGAAAGAAAGGAAGGAAAGAAAGAAAGGAAAGGAAAGGAAGAAAGGAAAGAAAGAAAGAAAAAAGAAATAAATCTTGAAACAAGATCTATATATGAATTTGGAGAGAAAATTGAGAAAAGAGGACATCATTGTAAATAAAAACAAAGTCAAATAATGAAAACAAAATGTTCTTCAGAATATTCTCTTTCCCTTCTGTCTAACTCTTAGTTGGCCTTCAGATCTTGAGATAGGTGTTCCTCTGGACACATGCTCTCAGATTCGGGTTCAGTCAGTCTCTAAGGACCAACTATATCATGATGCCAGTGACCATTTTCCATTGTCACCTCCTGTCTCAGAGCGCTCCTCACAGTCCACTGCTGAACAGTTGGTACCCAGTCTGTTTCTTTCCAAAGGCTTAGGGTGCTACCCGGCATCAAATATGTCCTTCATAAATATTTACTGAAGGAGTGGGCAGCTTGATGGAGAAAACAACATTGATAGGAATGTGCAAGGCACAAATATGGGAAGCCACCGTCAGTGAGGGGAGAAAGAAAACAGATTTCCAGGAAATTATTAGCAGAAAATGTTTTGTTCGCTGTGTATTGGTTTCCTGCCTGTTGTCCATTTGTTTGTAATCTCGAGTGCTTTTTGAGTTTTCTGTAACTCAGCTCTTCTCTCCTTCATTGTTGAAAGAAAAAAAAATACACAGGGATCATTTTGTCACCAGAGATGAAATAAAATGCTTCATAGAAATATACAGAACAGAGTGCTGCCCAGTTGTGCTGAACAACCGGGTTTTACTCCTTCACACAGCTCATTTCCTGAGCGCTCTGAAGAAACCCAGATAATCAGAGGTGGCAGCTATTTTTAGTACTACTAATAATAGTATTAATAATGATAATATGATTGGAGAAGTTAACTATGAATGGTAGGTAATAATGAAGGCACATTATTACAAGGTTTCGGAATCCACAATATTTGACTCGTAGGTTCATTGTTCTTCCTGTGGCATCATGTTTCTTAGCTAAGGGAAGAAAAACAAAGAAGTGGCATTTGGTTCTAAAAGACCCCAGTGCTACAGGGCCGAGGATGAAGACCTGCTTTAAGATGTACAATGGGTTGTACTAGAGAGATGGGTGGGTGATAAGAAGGCCGAATGATCTTACAGGAGATCTGAGTGGTAGTCCCAGTTGGTCAGCTCACAACTGTCTGTAACTCTAGGTCCAGAGCAGATCTAACACTCTGTCTTGGCCTCTGTGGACACACACACACACACACACACACACACACACACACACACACACTTTAAACAGAGAATTACAAAAGATCTACTAGTTTCCTATTGCTGCAAATTGCTATAACCTTAGTGATTACAAACAGTACCACCCTATTGTTTAGCAGCCCTAAATTTTGAAGTCTAACACCTGAGGCTCTCTGGGATGGAATCAGATGTTCATAGGCCCTGTTAAACTTGAGAGGAGAGTCTGTTTCCTTGCTACTTCAGCTTCTAGGGCCACTTGCATCCCATCCTCCATCTTCGCAGGCAATGGTGGTGGATCAAGTTCCCATACTAAACCTCCCTGGCCTCCTCTTCCACAAGGATATATTTAAGAATCAGGACCACTTGAAGTTTAGGTTGGGCAGTTTCCTTTTTTAAAGCTCCTGGTCCTCTGTTTCATTGACTTCCTCTCCCTTTTAGGTGATGTGGGATTCCCCTCTGCCTATGTTTAGGGACCCTTTAATTGTATTGAGTTCACCAGGATAGATGAGGACAATGCCCCTGTGTTAAGGCCAGCCAATTTACTAACCTTAATTCCATCTATAAAACTAATTTCACAGTGTGGTGACACATGCCTTTAATCCCAGCACTCAGGAGGCAGACGCAGGCAGATCTCTGTGAGTTGGAGGTCAGCCTAATTCCAGGACAGGCTCCAAAGCTACAGAGAAACCCTGTCTTGAAAACAAAACAAAACAAAAGACTAAGTCCACACAAAATGACCTCTTGGTCAGTTCCCAGGACTAGGGTATAAACATTTTTGGTGATTTTTATTCTGCCTTTATGCAGGTGGTAGAGGTAATGAATTTTCAGGGGCTAGTGGCTGAGGAAGAAACAAAAGAAGAGTGATAGGAGTGGGAACTTCAGATGGAAGCAGGGCAGGTGGGATTGCTGATACCCCTCGATATTGTTGATTAACACTAATCCTGTCAGGAAGCTGTGCCTGGCGGCTTGTGCCTGTCATTGTGACTTCTCCAGAGCTACCATAGTAAAGGGTTTTGGGGACTGATACCAAAGGATGCTTTGAGGGTAAGCTAGACAGTGAGTTCTATCCTAGCTTAGGCTACAGCAGGAAACGCTGCTTCAAATAACAGCCACAACAAAATATATTGGCATACGTTCATACAGTAAGACACCTGGCTGCTGTGCTATTTTGTACCTGTGTAGGCTTATTGTTCAACTTGAATATAGGCATTTTCATAAATGTCAGGTAAATTTTGTCTTTAAAATTTTAGCTCAGAGTTCAACATTCAAAACAATTTCATTTTCTATTTCTACCTTTAATTATATAGTATTTCTTTTTTGTTTCATTCTTGGATTTGATCAGAAAGAATTGTATGTTTTTTCGTCTATGTAATTCATGAAACATATAAAAAAACAGATCACAATTAATCAATTAACTGAATTTGTCTAATTATATTAAACACTTAATTTGAGGTCTTTCCATGAAAAGATCATGAAAGATAATAAGTAGATAGTTAGCTGAAATTAATCTATGTCATGCTTATAAAATTTCACACTAACGCAAGGTCAAGTAAGCAAAGAAGCACAGCATGGCTTACTCTAGATTGTCCTGTTTCTAGTGACCACTTGGTGTGGGAGAATTATCTGTATTCTGTCAATCATATTTTAATAAAACGCTGATTGGCCAGGCAGGCAGTATAGGCGGGAAAGTCAGACAGGAAGTAGAGGTGGAGCAAAGAGACTGGGAGTATTCTGGCAAGCAGGAAGCTCCCTCCGCAGTTCTGCCCAGACTACTGGAGAGGAAAGATGTAAGCTGCCCCGCTGGAAAAGGTACTGAGCCATGTGCTAACGTAGATAAGGATAATGGGGTAACATAAGTTATAAGAGCTAATAAGTAGCCTGACCTAATGGACCAATCAGCTTTATAATTTATAGAGATCTCTGTGTGATTGATTTTCTTTGGGACTTGCCAGCTGTGGGGTACCGGGCAGGAACAGATACCCCAACAAGCTGGTCCCACATGTTACAACCACTCAAGTATTTAATCATGGATTCTGAAATTGCACTTACTCGATCAGAAGTTTTTGGTGACCATCCTTTTTGGTTGTGATCTGTTGTCTTTCATGTTTTACAGTGTTTCAGAACTTACCAGTCACGGGTCTTTGGTTACCTGTAGACATCTGTGGGATGTAATTTGTGCCTGGGAAACATGAGCTGATTTGAAATAGACAGGTGTTTCCTTACTCCCCAGGTGAAGAGCCAGCTCACGTTTCAGTCATCTTTCTGCATTTCAACTGCATCAACCTAAAGTCCATGGCCTTTCCCAATGTAGGAAAGGAAACTCAGATGGAGACAAGCCTGACTTGACTTTATTCTCTTAAGTAAACTGCTCACCCTGTGCTTAGAAATGGTGAGGGAGGCCGCCTCTTCTCTCCTTTCTAGTATCTTCTCCTCATTAAACCAGTCTTTCCATCTTATCTTCTTGGAGTTACCAGATAGTTTTAGCTCTTGAGGATTTGTTCTTTATAACTTAACAATAAAGCAAATATTATTTTTCCTGGTTTGCTGTTTTTTTTTCATTATTGTTTTTGTTGGTTTCTGAGGAGGTTTTCGCTACCTACCATACTAATTTCTCCCTCACAGACTCAGGAGAACTCCTTCCTCAGTTTTCCAGGGTCTGGAACTATATACGTTCCTTTTGTTTCATTCTAAAAGGTTGGATTCATTTATTTAGAGACAAGATCTCCTTCTATAAACTCAGCTGACGTTGGACTTATGATCCTCTGTGCTTCAGCTTCTGGACTTCTGGGCTCAACACACCTGTTTTTCTAATACCAGACACTGCCCAGCCCGGAGGAACAAACCTTTCACACTATCCTAGCCCTGGGGTGCTAGAAGCAGAAGGATCAGGAATTGAAGTCCAGATTTGGTTACATAGGGTATATGAGGCCAGCATGAGGTACATGAGATCCTGGTTCAAAAAAAAATCAAATTTAAAACAAACCAACAAACAACCAAAGACCAGATACATGGCAAATATTTGTTGGGTGATCAAGTTTTAAACGTTGCTCTGACTTTAAGGTCTTCAAACATCAGTCTCTTTGACAAGTTTCTTTCTTTTCACCCCCCCCCCCCCCCCGTTTTATGGAGCAAGAATGATGAAATACTTGCTTTTTTCTTGTGAAATAGGAACAATTGTGACAACAGTGACAGTATTCATAGCAAGAAAAATCAAAGTGAAATTAACATTAGAACTCATTCCTGTGGCTGCCTCCCAACCACTCACAATCATTCATCTCTTCTTGAGCCATCCAGCAATCGTCTCATCCACAGTTGCTATGACAGTCAAGAATTCAAGTACTATAGGTTCTTGATTCCTGTTCCACTTTGATAGCATAGTCTGAATTTCTTTGCCATGCCTTATGCTAAACCAAGGTTATCAATTTGAAATTTTGTCAATTTATACCTATTTTAGAAACCACGCTTCTTCTCTTGGCACCTTTCTTAACTTCCAGAAGTGGAAAATAATAATAATAATAATGATGATAATAATAATGTTCAGTATGATTTAAAATTGCTACATATTGTTTCCAGTATACTGACAATCAAGTCAAATACTATAAGAACAGTATTGGACAAAAGGTGGCGGCATGGTGACTTAGTTACTGCATATTGCTGTGAGGAGACACCATGAACAAGGCAATTTATAAAAGGAAGTATTTAATTGGAGGGTTCGCTTACAGTTTCAGAATGTGAGCCCATGATCATTGTGGTGGGAAGCATGGCAGTAGGGAGACAGGCATGGCGCTGGAGCAGTAGCTGATGGCTCACCTCTGATTTTCTAGTTGCAGGGTGAGAGAGAGAGGGAGAGGGAGAGAGAGAGACAGAGAGAGAGAGAGAGAGAGAGAGAGAGAGAGAGAGAGAGAGAGAGGCATTGTGAAACCTCAAAAGCCTGTCTCAGTGAGATACTCTATCTTACCTCCTAATCCTTCCCAATGCAGTTCCACCAGCTGGGAACTAAACATTTAATTATGTGATATTATGGGTGCCGTTCTCATCCAAACCATTACAAATGATTTGGTAATCTTGTCATTCATTTTAGAAAAAAAGCCTAGAAAATTCATTTAAATTTGGCGTCTAGCAAGTGAGAAAAGCGACACACACAGTCATGGTTCATCAGGTTGTAGGTTAGTATTCCAGATAACAAGATTTATTTTCTTTCTCCACATTAAATATTGCTAAGAATTGTGTCTCACTGTTATTTTCCTAGCTGGGTAGCTTCTTAAATAGCAAGCTGGAACTCCTGTGATATATGAACTCCCATGTGGTTGATTTGTCTCTCAGGTCTATTAATGAGATGTGGGGATTCCAGTTGCCACCATGACAACCAAGACGTGAGTACTGCTTGTTTCTATTTCCTAGATACAGAAATGCAGAAAGGAATATCTTTCTCTCCAGTTGCTATTTTAATATTAAAAATCTGGTAGCTGTGGAAATTTAGATGGAGATCGTGTGACCAACACGTTTACAAGATACAGTCTGACAAATAGCTTGTTCAGAGGCAGTAAAAATATGTCATAACCCACATATTAATTTGTAGCAATCTTTTTATTAAAAAAACTTTCTTGTATCCTGTGTTAATCTCACAAGCTTATAAGTTTGGTTTCCATTTTATAAGGTGTGTGGGTTTGTATATGTATTTGTGTGTTCATGTGTATATATTTGTGCATATATGTTTGTGTGTGTATGTATGTGTATGAGTTTTTGTGTGTATGTATCTGTTTGTGCGTGTATGTTTGTATGTATATGTATGTGTGTGTGCTTGTGTATGTGTGTGGCTGGGAATTAAACCCAGGACCTTGTGCATGCTAGACAAGCAGTCTGTCACTGAATTACAGGTCCGACCATCTAACATAATTTTAATATCTTCTATTTGCAGGTGAGCGCGAATATTTTGTGGATGTAAAATATTTGCATACTCTTTCATGTATGTGCTCTCTCCCATCAGTTGTATGTACTGTTAGCAAAAGTTGCCATGTACTCTATGGATCCACAAGACCTAAAAATTTAAATTGGTGTAAGAAAAAGCTCTTAGTGTCAGACTATTTATGATGTAGCTTAAGAGGTTAGCACATAACCAAGTGAAATGGACAAGATGATGCAGCATGTGGTGTTGAGAGGAAAGAGAGACAGTTTTCTCAGGATGAGGAGACTTTAAGTGCAAGTCATTGTAAGTCAGAACACATACATGCAGGCACAACACCCATGTACAGAAAAAAAATGCAACAGAACATTAAACCAAGTACACACACATACACAAAAGATGTACATATTCACAGATTTTAAAAAGTCACTGAAAGTAAGTGTGCAACACAGCAGCAGTGACTGCATGCACAAGAACCATTCAAGATCGAGTCAGCTAAAGTCCCCTCTGGTGTGCGTGTGTGTGTGTGTGTGTGTGTGTGTGTGTGTGTGTGTGTGATGAAGTCCCACCCTTAGCTGAGGAGCTATTGGCAGTTGGTGGGCTCTGGAGAAGAAAGGATCGGTTTTCTTCAGGGATGTGTAATTTTGGTATTGTGAACTTTACTTTGAAAAGCTTTTCACCACTGCTTGGGTCACTTTGGGTAAAAAAACTCCAAACATCAGATTGCCTGTTAAGAAAGAATTAAACGTGGTATATTATCTCTGCCAGAAGTCCTACCTTTGAACTTTTGAGTAATCCAAGTTTTGTCACACTTGCAGATTTTAGGGAGGGTATTTGATGGAACTCAAAGCACCCTCAATTTCAGGATGTGCAAGGTCCCTGGTCTGAGGCTGGGGAGGGGAAGGCAATAGTTACAGAAATGGGGACGCCGCAGCGGGTGGGAGAAAGAGCCACAGTGAGACTTTCATAAACCCTTTAAATGCCAGGAAACAGAGGCTGATGGGAGGGCGGAGGACCAAGGCCGTCCTCCAGGAGGCTCCTCCAACCTCTGCGGCCTCCACAGTGGGTGCAGCAAACTCCGTGGGGGGTTCGAGACCCCTGAACTTCAGGCAGCAGGCCGGGCCTCGCTCGTTGACTTCTGCCCGCAGCGCCTAGGCCCCAGAGCTCCGCCCACCCGTAGCTCCGCCCCTAAGCGCGCTCCCATCCTGAGTCCCTGAAGCGCGTTACGCTCGCGCGGCCCCGCAGGTGCGTTCCGAGGCGGACAGGGGGCGTGGCCTGGCGGCGGGCGCGCGCGCTCTCTCCCGCGGCCCCGCCTCTCTTCCCCGAATTTCTGAGCTCCGTCACTCCGGCGGTCTCCGCAGGGACGAGCTCGGCGTGGGCCTGACGGCGCTGCGGCTGCGACGCCGGGGTGAGGGAACGCCGAGGGCCCCCAGCGCTCGAGGCCTGCGGCTCGGCCAGTCGCGTCTACGGAGAGAGAGGTGACTAAGTGGCAGGGGGGCGGCGGGGACTGCCGAGTTGCGGGGGGCCGAGGAGAGGGTGTGGCGGGTCGCCGGGGGCCGGAGGATGCTGGCCCGTCTGGGACGCTGGCGGGTGGCGGGCGCTGAGCTGAACCTCGGGCCATCGGGTCGGCGACGTGGAGCGCTCCCACCCTCAGAGAGAGAAGGAAAACAAGCAGGCAGGCAGGCAGACAGACAGACAAGAAATCCCCAAACCAAACCGGAGTCGTTTTCCCTCCTGAGGGCTAGGAAGCTTCGTTCCGCTTGGGGTGCAGATTGGCTGGCGGGTCTTGTGTGACCAGAGAGGACTTTGGGGTGAGAGGAAAATCCGCAGAGCTCGTGACATGGTTCTGGGGGCTGTACATATCGGATTTCCCCAAACATACCGAAGATTACCTGGCGCGGATCTGGTTCAGGGAGGAAGAAAAAGCGAGGCCGATGGATGCAGTAGCTCGGAGGCGATCAGAGTGGAGGGGTTCGCCCCAACTCCCCTAGGCTTGGCTTTACGTTGTAAAAGAATCGAGTCTGAGGGCAGAAATGCAAGGCAGGCGCGTCTAGTTTCTGCCGAGGACCGTCTAAGGCCCCCGAGACTAGATTGCATCCTGGCTCTGGGCCAGGGTCAGCATTACTTCATCTGACAGTGCTCTGAGGTTGGAGATGGTCCTCTAGTTGAGTAGATGTGGGAAATGGGTCTTAAAGAGGTTAAATAACTTCATTAAGGTCCCAGCTGGGGAGAAAAAAAATGAAGCGTTGAGATTCTACCGCAGGCATACTGGACTCCCTAATTCTGGCGCTCTACCCAATATATTTTGTTATTTTTGTCCAGAGAGCATTGTTATGTATCTTCAGAGAAGACTCAATAGATGGGAACATTATGAGAACACTTTGTGGGTATTTACCCTGAAATCGTACTTAAGAGACATTGGTCTTTGAATGTAGGTCGTTTAATCGGATGTGTTCTTGAAAATGCAAAACTTCAAATGACATTAAATATAGGGAAATCTTAAATTTGGTATAAATTTATTAATACTTTGCGTTTATTGTCTTTTACGTTCCAGATAATAATTTTGTTCTAAAGTACAAAGATAAATATAATTTTTAATGCCTGCCATTGAGTTTAATTGAAAAAGTAATTATATAAAAGCATTTCATAATAATATAAATTGTAGTCTTTATTAGTGTGTGAATTAGATTGGCGATAGTTCAAAGTGCCAACTTTAAACTTTTATACAGAATTAATAGTATATATAAACCAAGTTATTAGCTAACTTGCCATATGGGTTCCATTGCATCGTCTTCTGCAGCAAGGCATGCTGTCATCAAATTGATTAAACTTCATTGGCATTAGTGTTTTATTTTGTCACTACTTTTTCAGTAAATTTTCAAAGATCAATGAAAAAAGCATTTATGATTGATCTCCTATTAAAATTTAAAGGTTAATTTTGTCCACTGAGAAGCCAGTGGTATAGTTGGGCAGGATTTTCTTTCAGTGCGTTGTTGGATAGCTTAATAGCTCGTTTCAGAAAAATTAAATCATAACTTTAAAGTCTAGCAAAATCCAGATTGCATTTAAACTTTCATGGTTTAGAGTGCTAGGGAAAATGGAGTCTCGTCTAGGCTGTAATGGCTCATTGTTTAAGACGTGCAGATGACAGGCACAGATGTAGGTAAGTGGAGGGAATACTGGAGAGATTACTTTCGACTGCTTCTTTTTTCTCTCTGAAGCAGGAATCCAGATCACAGTGGAAAGAGATGCTAGAGATGGGATTGTAGGAGGTTTGAGGATTGGGAGGGTGAACAGGCTTGTAAAGAGGGATTGATTGGCAGGCAGTGGAAGCATGCCCCCTTGGTGTAAAGGTCCAGAAGGGGATAGACGTGCTCCTGGGCTGTGCACAAAAGTAGTGTTTTGTTTTGCATAAAAGGTGTTTCACAATCTGTTTTCAGTTTCCATCTTTATACCGATCACTAGGGCGTACACCCATACGCTGTCCCATTTCAGTTTGCATTCTGTCTCCACTCTCTGCTCTTCACTCAAGCAAGTCGTTTGGAAATCCAGCTTTCCCATAGTTTTTCTCTGCTTAGAAATTCCATTTGGCTCTTTCCCAAAGTCTTTCCCTCAACTGAGATGAGAACATTACATGTCATTTTACTTACCTGAAGTCTGTTTGGGCAGAAATTCTTCAGAAAATGTTACAAAAGTGACTCACTTTTCCCACTTGCTTCTGTCTTCTGTAGCTGATAGAAGGAATTAGTCAGTCTTTTGGATAAAGTGTCAGGGAATTAAATCTTTTAGGTTTTGAAGACTGAGTAGGATCTGTCTCAACTTAAATCTGTTCTCATTGCACAAAGCAGTCAATGACAGCGCACATATGAAACAGCTTGAGCATATTCCAATAAAACTTCATGTATAGGCCCTGAAATTTGAATTTCATGTTTTGACCCATCACAAGTTATTAATTTTTGTTTTGTCTCCTCAAGCCGTTAAGAAATTTAGATCCATGCCAGGCAGGTGGATCTCGGAGGTGATGGCCCTCCAGGGCTACATTTCTTCACTCTCCAAACCCCTCACACATTGTGAACTTTTAGATTGTGCAGAGCAAGGTGTGTGTGGGCTTAGACACCACTGCCTCTTCCATGTTGGTTTGCAGACCCTTAATTTGTAAGGACTCTCAGGAGAAGGTTTGATGAAGGAATTTGTATTAAGAAAATTTTGGTCACCGGTACTGAATGAGCATGTGATCAAACCGGACTCTCTGAATGTGGCTGACAATGGGGGCTGACTGAGAAGTCATTGATAAAGGCACTGGGACTTGTTTCTACTGCATGTACTGACTTTTTGGGACCCTAGTCTATTTGGATGCATACCTTCCTAGGCTTGGATATAGCAGGGAGGGCCTTGGACTTCCCACAGGGCAGGATTCCCTGCCCTCTCTTAAGGAGGGAGGGGGAGGGAGGTGGGAGGGAAATAGGAGGAGGGGAGGAAGTGTAAATTTTTGAATGGAAAAATAAATAAATAAATAAATTTAAATAAATAAATAGAAATAAAATAAAAAGAAAATTTTGGTATTACCATTGGTGTGGTCAGAAAAGCAAGTAGAAGACTTTTTTTTTTTCCTTTTCATTAAGAGTCTCATGGTCGGGCTCAAGGTTAGGACATAAAATGGAAATGCAGTATACTAGCTAATTGTAGTTATAGCTACTTAGTAAAACGGGAGAATAGAACAGTGGTAATTAGCTTTGCTTGAGTTGGCCACAAATGACCTCAAACAGTTATCTCTTGGAAATACAGAACATATTTTCATCTGAGAGCTTTCTCAAGTGTCTTTCAAACATGCTAAAAAGGTCACTGACCACATCTTACCAGTAAATAGCTCTGAATATAAAGGTTGCTCGTTTCTTTATAAGATATAATCTTACTTCATACATCATAGAAGTAAGCATGAATTTAAAAATGGGCTCTACATAACACATTTTAATTTCAAGGTGATTTTGCCTCTTACAAAATTAAATGGTATCGTTTATTTCAAAATATTTCATGCATTACTAGCTAAAATGCTTGATAGAAGTAATGGTAACATTAGGTAAATTAGAGATTTTTTTAATGAAGAGTCTCTTAAGAAAAACACATTTTTAAAAGAGGCAATCAGTAAAATAATAGGATTCTTTTACATTCAAAAAAATATCTGTAACTTTCAAATTTCTCAGTTAATAGACAGTGGAGACTCAGTGAGATGGCATAGTGGGGGAATGCGTTTGCCATCATGCCTGAAAATCTTGAGTTCAGTCCTCCAAACCAAATGTAACGAGTTTTTCTGTCCCACCCGCCAGCTCCCAAATAATAGAGACACTATAACAAATAACACAGACACTATAATTAATTATGAATGCTTGGCCTATAGCTTAGGCTTATTCCTAACTAGCTCTTATAACTTAAACTAACCCATTATATTAATTATGAATTTTATAATAATTTATTATTATATATAAATATATTTAAATAATATAATAATTTATTATATTAATTTATCACGTCGCATTGCCTCTTTTCCATCTTACAATTCCTGTTTCTGTATCTTCTGGTGTTGCATGTACACCTAGATTCTTCTCTTCCCTTCTCTCCCTGGAAATCACGCCTATATCTCCTGCCTAGGTATTGGCCATTCAGCTTTTTATCACAACAATCATAGCAATACATCTTCACAAGTCTACAGATACGTCACAAGACCCACATGGTGGAAGGAGATGACCAACTCCCGAAACACACACACACACACACACACACACACACACACACACATACTTTTAACGGACTTTCTGGTATTTGGCTTGTGTAATACTTTATTTTTAAGTCAATGACTTACATGTGAGAAAAGAAAGATTACTTTAGTAGACATTTAAATTTTCTTTTACAGCTGTCACTAGTATATCTAGCCAAGTTTTACTACTTGGATGGATAGAAGCTCAAAAATATTGAAATGTAATATTTTCCACACAATTAGACCTGCTTTTCAATAAAAATGTCTCACTATGACCATGCATACTGATTCATCAGTTTTCATATGTAACATTTTATACTTCTTTATTGTTTTCTTCTGTCTGTTCTTTATCGTCACCCATTCTGATAGATTCTCATGATTCAGCCTGACTTCTAGTGGACCAATTTGTCTTTAGAAGCTATTGACTCTGTAGAGGTTCTGATTCTGCTAATTTCTTTAATCACCCTGTTGTTCTTCCATGAATAGTATTCTTTACTATTCTTTTGTGACTATTAGTTCTACTACTTTTATATACAGTTGTGACTAACATTTATAATTAATTACTTGCCTTGTTCCAGGGTTTCAGTTTTACATATACCATTTCATTTAGTTATTTTAAGAACCCCAAGTAGGTGTTGTAATTGTTTTACAAAAGACAAATAGAGACAAAAAGTTAAATAACCTGCCTGAGCTCTCATAACTATGAAACGACAGAGGCAGAATTTATGCTAATTGACTTGATTGCAGAGATCACGTTCATAACCACCATACCATCTTAGTAATTGTTGTATTTGTTGATTTGGGTGCCTCTGTTGTGTTGGTTAAGATTCTTTTGGTTTTAATTAATAATCATGGGAAGATAATAGAGCATGTACCCTAAGGAAGAAACACCAAGTTTGAGCATAATAAGAATTTTCCAATTAGGTGAAAACGTAATAGCAGAAAGTTTTATTTTCGTAAATGTTGTGTTTAAGGTAAATTCAGTTCCCATGACTTGGGAAGCAGAGGCAGGTGGATCTCTGAGTTTGAGGCCAGCCTGGTACTTAAAATGAGTTTCAGGATAGCTAAGGCTACACAGAGAAACCTTGTTTTGGAAAAAAAATGAAAACAACAAACACACAAACAAAAATTCTATACTGCCGGAGGAATAATGTAATAAGTGAAGCTCAAGGGGTAGCTATAGTGGAGGAAATGGAAATGGTGTTGTAGTTGTTGGGGTCATGGTTAGGAGGTAGGATTTAGGGTTTTTATTTTGTTTATTTGTTATAATTTTTAAAAGACATATATGGTCTTTTTATGTAGCCCTGACTGAACTTGAACTCACTGTGTAGATGAGACTGACTTTCAAATCACAGAGACTCACCTGCCTCTGCTAGGGTTAAATACATGATCTTTCATACCCAGCCTGGATTTAGTGTTGTTTTACAGAGTTCTCCCAAGATGTGAAGTGGATAAATAGGTTTGTGAACTTCAATAAGGGACTCAAATTTGAATTAAGGCAACAGTTCAAAGTAAAAATATGAATCGAGCTATTCTGTGGAGAATTTGGTATCTAAAAAATAGAACGTTAAACATTCTATTTGGTAATTTTATTTACTAAGTTGTGTTTTAGCAGAAAACTTGGGAATATTCGTGTTGAGTTGGTTGATGTTTCTGTTTGTTTTATAGCAAGTTACCTTTGAATGACAGTGCCTTTTCTTTTTCTATTTCTTTTCTCTGGCCTAGATATGATTATCAATGCACTCTTGATTACTTTTATTGTGCTATTTCCAATTCCTTTAAATAGTTCTACAGTATGTTATTTTTTCATGTGTAGGTAATTATAGATCGGTGACAAAGTGGAAAACAAAGTAAAAGTTGTAATTTCATTGTTAATTAAAAAATTCTAGTCTAATCCTTTTTCTCTGCACATAAAAAGAATGCTCATTTAAGTTAACTTTTAATAATAAAGATCCATTCAGGAGAAGACAAACTGCTTCTCTGCTTCTAAAAGGTTGCTTGCCTTTTTATCTGAAGTGGAGGCCATCAGAACTTGGAACAGATTGTTCTTGCTTTGGAGAGGATTCACATCAGTGGCCTCCATTAGATAGGTTTATATAAAACAAGGCCGCACCAATTGCTTTGGAAGGTTTAACAAGACCTTTTTTTTTTTATCATTCACAGTTGCAAAACTAGATATTATCTACTTTAATCACATTCTGCCCATCATCTTCTCTTAGTTCCTTGTTCCTTGTGTCCATCAAACAACTTCCTAACAAGACCCCCTCTTAGTTGTTGTTGTTTTTTTTAACAGAAACAAAAAACTTTTATTTTTGTGGCCCAGTGCAATTAATTAGAGTTGCTTGCATGCACATGGGTGGGTGGATGGGTGCTTAATGGCCACACCACTGAAGAATATGAAAGCCTCAATTAACTGTTTATGGCTCCTCAGGGAGGCGTGCCCCCCCCCCCCCCAAAGCTGATAGCTGCACTGGTTTAGTGGGCATAGGCATAGGGATTTAAAAGGCTGTTTAAGATGCGCATCATATCCTTTTAGCAAAACAACAATACTGGTTTTCCCACTGGGGCTGGTGATTTCCCTAGGCACGGACTTTTGATGGGTTTATAGTATCAAGTGTAAACTGCCTCCTGGGGCTTAGATTTCAGATCCATTAGAAAGTGATAGGTTGCTTCTGGAACAGGCTTGCTTGCCACTTGGCGCCAGTTACACTGTAGAACCCCTTGTTCGGCTAGTTGTTAGTGCTGCATGCAGAATCTGTACATGAGTGATTTTATTGTCAGTTACCCCGCTGGAGAGCTAGCCATCAAGAGGGACTCCACCCTAGTTTCACAAGCATTTCTCTGTGTCTCCCAGATCGCTAGCTACTTGGAAGTTTTTGTCAGATAATTCAAAATTCGTGTGCAGGAACTTTAGTCCTCAAATCTTAGCCAGACTAACTTCTATGTTTCAACACTGTTTGCTGTTCTTTGTGCCAGACTGACACTAGTTAGAACATTCCTTCCTATGGTCTGAGAGTTTTCTGAGACCAGCAAACTCTACAGTAAGAGCAAGGATAGAGATCATGCAAACATGTAACTTTCTCAGAGTCTGGTTTTATCTTTGTCTTCTGTTATCTAGGCTTTATTTCCTGCTTTGATTTTGCCACTTTAGCATTGATTCTTAGTCCAGTTGTTATTTGAAAATAGTTCTATTGGTGAGAGGCCATTTGTTCATTCCTGGTTGCCCAGATCACAAAATAATCACTCAGAAACTATATAATTTGTAATACTGTTTGGGCAATAGTTTAAGCATATTTCTGGCTTCCTCTTATATCTTAAATTAACCCATTTTTATTAATCTATGTATCTCTACGTGACTGTGGCTTCCAGGCAAGATTCCATCACCAGCACATCTGTCTCCCTGACTCTGCCTACTCTCTCTCTATAACTCTTTCAGCCTGGCTTATGTTAAGCCATTCGCTGAAAGCAGCTTCTTTATTAACCAATGACAATAAAACATTCACAGCATACATCACTTCCCACATCACCTCCCCTTTTCTGTTTAAATAACAAGGAAGGTTTTACCTTTAACATAGTAAAATTACATATAACAAAACAGTTATCAAACAAGAATTACAGTTACAATATTTATATCAACTTTATCTCTTATAACTAAGGAAAACTATAACTATGACTATCTATTCTTCAACTCCATCAAAGACTCCAGAAAGATATAATATTACCTAAGTAAACAAGAAATGCATTTTAAGCAACTTCTAAAACTCTAGAATTGCCAGAGAGATCTCACTGCCTGGACAGTCACCCAAAGTTTTTCTGTAACATTGCGGGAATCCATCTTTAGCCTACTGACCCATAGTATTTGGCAGACTTTTCCTTGAAGCAGGAAAATTTAAAGACAGTTTCACCTATATTGGCAGTTTGTCATTCACTTTCTTCTGTGTCCTGCAGAATGTTTGGTAGACTCTTTCATGAAGCAGGAACTCCAAAGGACTGTCTTACCTTCTTCAGGCAACTTCAACAGTCATTTTTCTCTGGGTCCTGCAAGTCCAGACAAGCAGTTCTGGCAAGAGCAGTTTCTTGCCCAAATGACTAACAAACTTCATAAGGAGTCTCTATAACACCCATCATCCTCTTGAAGTAGATTGGTGCTGCCGGGAGCAGATGAGTCTCATTGTCATGAAAAATCCTAAAACATTTTAAATGCCATATTCTGTTAGTCTTTGAGAGGTTTTAAAAATAACTACCCATTTGAAATATATCTTTATACATCTAGAAAACCTAACTAACATGACTGCATGCTTCACTATTATAGATAGCTATCTATTAACTTGTATTTCTTAATTATACATTGCATTTTTAAATGAGTTGCACAAACACAATGCCTTAATCAAGAGCAGAAATATATAACTAATTTGGCCTTAAATTTGTATCAATAAACCAAGATCCATACCAATGCAAATCTCTATAGCATACCCCCCCCTTTAAATGTACAAACATTTATAAATAATATTTAGGAATTTTTCATAGTTCTATCCAAACTGCTTCCTGCTGTTTATTGGGTGAAGTAATTTTTTGGGTGTTCACAGTGACCTTTTGGGAGGTCTTGGTCAGTCAAAGCACATTAGTCTGGAAGGGATTCACGGGTTCTCATCTTCTATAGAAACAAAAGAAGAACCTTTTTTCCAAAGCAACTTATCCTTACCCAAATTTTGAAGTCAAGAAACCTTTAAAGTATATATGTTGGTTTAGCTTAGCAGCCTGTACAGTGTAATATCTCTCTGTACTTAGCTCTTTCACAGTCAAAAAATTCAATGAAAGCAATAATATACATAATCCAGACTCTCTGTGTATTTCCCATCTTTATGTGGCTTATTTTTCTTTACTCCTTTTAATCTATGACTGTCTGTACTCTGTCTTTTTAAAGACTTTGCTTTATTTATTTATTTATTTATTTATTTATTTATTTTTGGTTTTTCAAGACAGGGTTTCTCTGTGTTGCTTTGGAGCCAGTCTTAGAACTAGCTCTTGTAGACCAGGCTGGCCATGAACTCACAGAGATCTGCCTGCCTCTGCCTCCAAGTGCTGGGATTAAAGGCATGGGCCACCACCACCTGGCTGTTTTTTTTTTTTTTTAATGATTTACTTCTTTTTCTAACTCTCTATGCTCTTCTTCTCTCTCCCAAGCTTACGTATATTTGTCCAACACTATGACCCATTTAGAGGTCTTTTTTTTTTATCTGAATCTGTCCTGGTTGTGTATCTGTAGTTATTTTCTGAGCAGAAGTGCCCCCTCCTTTTTAAATGCTAAATGAACATAGCTAGGGCCAACACGGCTCTGCCTGCTTGCTCTGCCCCATCCAACATGGCAGAATCATGTTCGCTGCCTCTGAGAGTCACGTACACTGCCTCATTTTCAGGCACACAGTGGGTCTATGTTGCCGTTAAGCAAGTTGCAGCACTCTGCTCACAAACCCCATTTAAATGCTCAGTAGCTGCACCTCCTGAAAGAGTCAGAGATCTCCTTGAAAAGAAAGAGGGAAAATTGAATGGCATAGTAGGTAGATTAGTGTGAGCTAATAATAATAATATTAATAATTATAAAAATAACTAATAATAATAGTGTGTAATAGAATGAATACTTGTGAGCTATTATTTATGGACAATTTACATTGGTATAGATTCTTGTATATTGATACAAGTTCAAATTATATTTGTTATATTGAATATGTTCCTATTTCTGTTTACAATATTTGTACACCTATGCAAAGTTATATGCATGCATGTTTTTACCTCTGTTTAAGGCATTTTGTATATTGGTACAATTTTAGGATATATTTATCATTTTCCATTATATATTTATACCTCTGATCAAGATACTGTACATTGTTTACGTTTTGAGGTCATTGTCCTCATTTACTGCACAGGTGTTTAAAGATTATTTAATATTCTGATATGAAATCTTAGTCTTTAAGTTATATAGATATTAAGTATTATAGGTGAGTAGTCATTCATGTTTGTTATAGTCAGACTAACTAGATTATTTAGAGACATAGAGATTGTATTCTACATATATAAGTTATCTTCAGCCACTTCAAAGATCTCTAGAACATGGCATTTAAATAACTTAGGGTTCTGTTGGCGTGAGACATGATTACTCCTGGCAGCACCAATCTATTCCCGAGAGAATGTTGAGCACCGAGGACATTCCACTTGGAGTTTGTTTTCTTCTTGGCACAACTGGCCTTTGGGCAAGGAACTGCCCATGCCTTGACCACTGACAAAGTACATGATATCTGGACTGGACAAGCAGGATATAAGACAAAGGATTGTCAAATCTTGTCAAGACAGGGTAAGACCATTTTGAAATGGTCTGTCCGTTACTCTAGACCTTAGCCAAAGTTGGTTGCTTCAATATTGCAAATGAGACTTTGGGTGATCGCTTGGGTAGCCAGTTGTCTCTGTCATCTACAGCACGTTTTGGAAGCTGCTTGATAACACTTTCTTCCTACTCAAGTAATTATCTCCCTTCTCAGGCCTTCACTGTGGTTGAAGATTAGATAATTGTAGTTACCATCCTTTTATGATCTAGCCAAGCCATTTCGAATACAAACTTAGACTTCTTAGAACAGAATTATTAAAACATTTAGCATATGCTCCTTGCTTAATATTGTTTATGCTGGTTGTAATTCTAATTTTATACTTGATTATCTATTCCTAGTGTATATAGTTTTGTATTGGGTTTGGAACTCTCTTATTTAAAGAAGGGGAAGGCGCTGTGGGAGCTCCTTCAACCAATAGCCTTCAAGATACTAGCCCACTTGGGCGTGGTCTCTTATACTATAAATGCCAAGGTAAAGCTTCTCTCTTTGGGCTTCTGGATTCGGTTGCTGTTCCCTGTTGGTGCAGAGGACTGTGATTTGTGAGTCTACCCCTAAATAAGTAACCCTTTGTTATACACAATTCTGAGCTAGTGTGGGACTTCTTCTTAGTGTCCATCTTCACAATTCTGCTGTACAGAATTATAGCTGTAAAATAAGAATTTAGGTGGGGATGGTGACTCTGGTGCACTGAGAGTCACTTACCACTCCATAAATAACCTTTTATACACCATTTGTTTCCTTCTTAGGTTGAGCTTGTTTGGCTCTTTGATCTGTCAATGGCAGATGCTGCTTTTGTTGTTTCTGGTGAAATTCCTACAGTACTGTCATTTTGGCAGTGGGATATATTGGCCATTTGCCATGTAATTTGTAGTTATTTGAGACATTGGACTTTTTCTTAATCTTGTGGAGATGTTGATACTTTCTCTTAGCAGGTTGTGAAGGCTTTTAAGTTTTGACGGTAAGTTTTTCCCCACATTCTCTGAACTATTTGTATCTTCAGTTGAGTTTTCACAAGGTTTGTAGTTTGAATCTGTCATGTGAATGCTGCCTGGTGACTAGTCTGGATCTGGGTAGTGGTATATGTGTGTGCTAGTTTGATTTCTCTGGTCTTTATTAACATCCATAGGATTAGATCTCTATAATCCTAGTTTGGGAATTAATCTAAGAGGCAATAGAAACTTTATTTTTTTGCATGTGAATTTCAGAACTCCCCTTTTATTTGATCTCTCTATTTTCTCTTTCCCTCTGGCTGCTCATCTGTTCCTCTAGTGAGAAAGTTTCTCTGCGCCACTTCACTTTTGCAGCAATAACTAGTTCTCAGGACACAGTGGTAGGAGAGGAATGTACAGAGAACAGTGGGGAAGAAAAGAGTAGGGATTGCCCAGTTTTCTTGGAGAGAAAGTCTCTCTTCCTCGGAGTTTTCGTTACTATGGTCTGGTACTGCCACCAAGGGGATTTTTCAGGATAGGGACACAGAAAAGAACGTGATGAATAAAAACAAATGACATTTCCGCATCTCCTTGAGTTTTAAGACTAACTTTCCCTCAAGTCAGAATTGTAAGTTAACTTCTGAAGCCCTTTCTGTCTTGGTGCTCAGTTCTCAAGTGCTCAGTCTGAGTGACACCAAAGGAGAAAAAGTGGTAAGCTCACTGCTAGTTTGGGGCTGTTTGAGGTTTGATGTTTTCCTGTTTCGCATGTTGTTATGTACTTTGTAGAGCTGTCAGATTGCTCTTTCGTGCATTCTATACAAGTAGGAGAGATAGCTTGCAGTATGCTCAATTTTGTTTTACCCGGGAAATGAAAAAGAAATCTATATATTGTTGCCATTAAACATCACATGTGCTTTACTGTGTAGTTCAAGCTCTGTTTGTTTTTCCTTTTGATAAGCTGATCCAGAAAACATGGCTACTGCAATTAGGGATGTGGGAGTTTGGAGACAGACTAGAACACTTCTGCTGAAAAATTACTTAATTAAGTGCAGGACTAAAAAAAGTAGCGTTCAGGTAAGTTAAAAATACTCATTATTTTGTCTTCTTATGGTTTGTTTTGCTTTGATGTGTTCTATTTTAAGGTAATTTTTTGGAATACATTTGTATAATTTGATTCCTTCAGTTTGTTTATAAAAGTATATTGTATTGTTTATGATAGCAAGAAAAAAAAAGAATGACCTAATGCTCCTAAATGTATCAGTGATTACTCAGTTCAGTTGACTTCTAACATCAGCGTGTAATTTTGCATTTTCTCCCCATTGATGAAGAGATAACACAGATAACTTTTTGGAAGAGTATTGCACAATTTTTTTTAAATATTTATTTATTATATAAACAATATTCTGTCTGTGTGTATGCCTGCAGGCCAGAAGAGGGCACCAGACCCCATTACAGATGGTTGTGAGCCACCATGTGGTTGCTGGGAATTGAACTCAGGACCTTTGGAAGAACAGACAGTGCTCTTAACCTCTGAGCCATCTCTCCAGCCCAGTATTGCACAATTTTATACCCCACATCTTCCCACTGTATGGTTTCTGAATTAAGTTGCCAAAGAATACTAAACTTATGTCACAAGAGTTGTACCCTAGCATGGAATGCTTTTGGTAAAAGAATGAAGTCTAGCTGGCCAATTAGCAATAATTTCAAGTATGGGCTATCTCCTGAAACAAGCAGAACAAGGAACAAGATAAAGTAATAGCTCATGCCTAGTAAAGCAGGCCATAAACTAGTTAAATGTAATTTTAGTAGTATTTTAGGTATTATTAATAAGGTACTGTTTTAAATTCAGAACCAAAGAGTTTTTCATTCACTTATTTGCTTGTTTTTCTTTTTTCCAAGTTCATTTCTTTTTAATGATAATCTTTGTAAGGATTTGTTTGCAGGTTACTTTAGGATTTTATGAGTAAATATATTGGGCATTAAATCAGGACTCTTAACATATTTAAACATTATCTTTCTGTCACTTTATTATATAAGTTGAGTATTAAAACATTTCAGTAAAACTGAATGCATATTGAAAATGATCAACCAGTTTTTGGGGTTTGGTGGGTTGTTCACCATAGCAATTCTTTTAGGATAGGGTTGATTTTACTTTCTCTAGATGTGAGAAGGCAACACTTCCTTGCTAATTTCCTTAGTATTACCTATGTTGTTTGCATAGAAATCTTGATTTTTGCCACCATCCTTATGCTTTGTAATAATTGTTTCTTTTATTGTAGGAAATTCTTTTTCCTCTATTTTTTTTATTTTGGCTAATATTAATTAGCATGATGCATCCAAATAAGAAATATGAAGAAGTATCTGATATAGAACTTAACCCCATGGACAAGTCTAGCCTTTCTAACCTTATTCTTGGATATACTCCTGTGAATAATATCACAACCAGCATCATGCAGAGAGTATCTTCTGATCATCTTCCCGATGGTATTGTAATCTTTTAAAAGATTGATTTTTTATTTATGCTTATGTTGTATGTGTTCGTGTGAGTGTATGTACATGTGTGTGCAGGTGTCCACGGAGGCCAGAAGAGCCGCTAAGAGTCCTTGGAGCTAGAGTTACAGCAGTCCAGTTAATCAGCTAGGTGTCATGTATGAGAACAGTAAAGTTAGGAGAGTTAAGTCGCTAATGTGAACTTGCACAGCTAATGGATGATGAAGCTAAGTACCAATCCTAGGTTCTTTTACAACAAATCCTGGCCCTTCTGTAGTGACGTTAACTTATTGTAAACAATGAGAGAAAATTATTTTTAATTTTCTCAAAAACTATTTCTAAAAATTGTCTAACTTATTGAATAGAAAGTGACCATGTTTTCTCCATTTAGCCTCTAAAGAAGAATAAACAATATTAGATATTAAAAATGTTGATTTTTGTTCAAAGAAAACTGCAGAATTTTAGCATGATTGCTAACACACGTGTAGTGGTGCTCAGCTGTGGGTCCGTGGGCTCCATGTAGCTGAGGTGGGGATTGCTATGAATATGGTCCAACACAAGATTACCTAAAACATTAGATTATGTTTTTGTTTGTAAATTGGTTGTATCACATTGTCAAAGAACTTGGCATGCCTGGAAAAATTTTCTTCATAGGAACAAATATTTAAAAGTAAAACTTCAAGTATTAGGAGTTATTTTACTTTGAGACAGGTAATTGAACTGCATTATTATTTTTATAATTTTATTTCTGTCTGAAAGTTTACAGACTTTAAAAAGTATAGCTGGCATGTTCAAGGACCTAGGTTTATTTTAGTACCAAAACCAAAACAGATTTAAAAGTGGAGATGATATAAAAACTATCCAGCCTTAGAATATATTATAACACATTGAAATTTTCAAATAATGTGTTCCGATGAAATATTCTGAGTGTTGTTTTCTTATTATACTTTGTAATATACATAAATTTTGTATTGTAATGACATAGTTTATGTATTCAGGTCACAGCTCACTATCTGTAAAATAATACTGTTGATCATTTTATGTAATTGTTTTCTTTACAGTTACCTTCATTTTCTAAGAAATTAATAATTAAGAAAAAGTACTGATAAAATATTCTTCAAATATAATCATAAAATGGATCTACTGTATTATAGTAAGCTGTTGCAATTTTGTGAGTTAATTACAGTGTTCTAATATTTTACAGTTATAAGTACTGAAGAATATGCAAATGAGAAAGAAATGCTAGCATCTAGTCTTTCTAAATCAAGCAACTTTGTAGGTGTGGTTTTCAAAGACATCATGTCCTATGAACTTCGTTTTTTTCCTGATATGATTCCAGTGTCTTCTATTTATATGGATTCAAGAGGTAAGTAACTATATATAATCACTGAACTCAGTGTTAAGTGCATTTTTTTATAATCAAAATAAGATGGTGTCCAGTATTGTCATTTTCAACTGACATATTTGTTCAGGTAGGTATGTGCAGCATAAAAAATTTAGGTATGAGGTCAGACATGGTGGCATCCACCTTTAATCCTGTGCAGCTTTCTGTGTGTTCAAGGTCAGCCTGATGTACATAATGAGTTGCAGGTCAGCTGGGGTACATGCTGAAATCCTGTATCCAGAAATAAAAATTGTATGTGCACATTTTCCAAATATCTATCTAATGTATCCTATATAAAATAACTATAACATTCATTTTAATTTTAATACATATGCAAATGTCATTTACATTAAAAAACAAAATTGTATCTTCCATTGTATGAGTTTCCTCCATGTAATCGTTTTCACTGTGATATGATGTAAAAGTTTAAAATCTCAAGGTCACCTACCAGTGAAATTTCTTAAGTTTGCATTTGAAACATGGAGAAGTGCCTTCAGTTATTTAAAAAATAACTGAAAAGATGATATCAATTTTGTTTATTGTACAATATTGAAGTCACTCTATTAAGTGCAGAAAGTTTTTTCTTTATTCTACAAGTGTGTTTTGGAAAATTCTACTCACATGTCAGTGATAAATGTGCATTATAGAATGATTTACCTTAAAGCATAAATGACTTATTTTTTATTTTGTATTTATGACTGCTTTGCCTGTTAATATGTGTGCGCATCATGTGCATGCCTGGTGCTCACAGAGGTCAGTAGAGGGGTTTGGATCCCCTGGAACAGGAGTTTCATGTGCTTATGCGCAATCTACTGGGAACTGAACCTGGGTGTTCTGGAAGAGCAACCAATGTCCGTCTGTCCTCTCTCCCTCCCTTCTTCCTTCCTCCCTCCTTCCCTTCCTCTCTCCCTCCCTCCATCCCCCCTTCCATATTACTTATTTACTTATTTATTACTTGAAGAAAATTTAAATTTATATATATATATATTGATCATATTTTTCCCCTTTCCTGTTTGTCTAGATTCTTTCTTCCTCCCTACCCACCGAACTTCGTTATTTCTCAAAAAACCAATATGAAGGTGGAGACCACTCTTTTGTTTCCAGGCTTCCCAGATCCAAGTAATAACACAGAAACAATATTAATTACAACACTGTTCAGCCTATTAGCTCAGACTTCTTATTAACTGTCTCTTAATTCTTTTATTTTATTTTTTCAGCAGATTATTTTTTATTACTTTATAAATAATATCAATCAAGATTTCCACTTCCTCCTCTCCTCCCACTTCCCTCTCTCTCGTCCTTCCCCTTCCCTCTCTAGTCCTAAGAGAGGGTAAGATACCCTGCCCTGTGGGAAGTCCAAGGCCCTCCCCCCTCCATCCAGTCTTAGGAAGGTATGCATCCAAGTAGAATAGGATTCCAAAAAGCCAGTACATGCAGTAGAGACAAATCCCAGTTCCATTATCATTGGCTTGTCAGTCTCCCCCAGTTGTCAGCCACATTCAGAAGGTCCAGTTTTATCCCATTTCTATTAATCTGTGTATCACCATGAGGCTGTGGCTTACAGAGTAAAGTTCTGGCTGGTGACTGGCGTCTTTCTCCTTCTACTTGGCATCTCCCTGACTCCACCTACTCTCTCACTACATCTCTGTTCAGATTTCCCACTGGCTTTATTCTGCCCTGCCTTAGGCGGAAGCAGCTTTATTCATCAACCAGTAAAGCAATACGTATATATCACCAATACAAAAACAAAATGCTTGAAGAAAAGAGATTATATCACCCAAAAGGGGAAACAAAACTAAACACCAAAACTGTAACCAAATAAAAACACACATGCAAAAACCCTGTGGCGTCTATTATTTGCTGGTCAGCTACTCCTGACATGAGATCTGCCCTGGAGCAGTTTTCATTCTGTTGGAGGAAACTGGTTTTCTGTGTGCCAGCAGGTATAAAATGGCAGTCCCATTGTTAACCTATACTCTAGTGGCAAAGTTTATATTCATTCATTCATTCATTCATACATTCATTTTCTCTAATTTTAGAAATATGACAAAATAAAATGTAAGATAAAACAAAACTATCACATCAAAGACAGACCTACAGAAAGAAAAGAGCCCAAGAGCAGGTACAGTAATCAGAGACCCACGCAGTTGTGCACTCAGGAATCCCATAAAAAACACTAAACTGGAAGCCATCATAGAAGTGCAGAGGGCCTGGTGCAGACCCTGCAGACCCTGCGCACTGCTTCAGTATCAGTGAGTTCATGCGAGCGTTGCTCATGTTGCTTTAGAGGACCTTGTTTGTTTGTTTGTTTGTTTTTGGTGTGTGTGTCCTCCATCTCCTCTGGCTCTTACATCCTTTCCCCTCTCCTTTGGAGTTCCCTGAGGGGAGAGAATTTGATGGAGACATTAGGGCTAAGTGTTTCAAAGGCTCTCACTCTCTTTGTAATGTCTGAATGTGGGTCTGTATTCTTCCCATGTGCTGCAGGAGGAAGCTTCTCTGATGACAGTTGAATAATGCACAGATCTATGAGTATAACAGAATATCATTAATAGTCATTTTATCACTACATTTTTTCTTTTTGTTTCTAGATTTGTATTATTTGGTTTTGCCTTAGGTCTTTGGGCTAACTAGTGTCTGGTTGTTGATTTGGTTGTTGATTATGGGTTCCATCTCATGAAGTGGGCCTTAAGTCAGAACAACAACTGGTTGGTTACTCTCACAGACTTTGTGCCAACATTGCCCTGGCATAGCTTGTAGGTAGTACACCAGGTAGACAAAGGGTGTGTGACTGCCTTGGTGTTTATGTTTCTCTTTTGATAGCATATAGAGTACCTTCCTGTAAAAAACACCCTGAAACATAGGTGTGAATGCTCTGTGTAGGTACCAGTTTGGCATCTCCATGTTCAATGAGTTGTGTAGGTGTTGTCTTCAGTAATGGGGCCTTTCTGTCAGTTTGTAGAGAGAAATCTATAGTCTTGGCAACAACCTGGGTTGCTTGGGTATTCCTGGGTTGTTTGTTGGCTTTTGGCTAACAACTCAATTAGATGTAACCCAATCCTGGTACTGGAAACTTCATTTGGAGACAAGAGATGGCTAGCTAGGTCTCTGTCTATTCCATTATTTGGCATTTTCATTTAGATCACCGCCATGTATGTATATATTTTAGGAGGATTCTACTGTTTTAGGTTTCCACACTAACCTTCAAATGTCCTTCATTTTATCTGTCTCTACCCATACTCCTTCCCTCATCCCCTTCTCCCCTTTCCATTCCCATTTGATCTTCCATTCCAGAACCCCCATCAATATATCCATAAAAATCAACACTGTTTCTCTTTCCTAATGAGATCTATCTGTTCCCTCTTGTCCCTTACTCTATACACCTATCCTCTGTCATTTTATGGATTGTAGCTTGATTATTACTGACTTCACAGCTGATATCCACATATAAGTGAATACATTCCATATTTATCTTTCTGGGTCTGGAATACCTCACTCAGGATGACTATTTTTTGTAGTTCCATCCATTTGCCTGCAAATTTTATGATGTCATTTTTTTGAATTGCTAAGTAATACTCTTTTGTAAATGCACCACATTTTCTTTATCCATTCTTCTGTTGGGGGACATCTAGGTTGTTTAAAATTTATAGCTATTATGAAGAGCACAGCAATGAATATGATTAACAAGTGTCTCTGTCATAGGATGAAACATCCTTTGGGCATATGCCCAAGAGTAATACATTGGAACTTTGAGTTAGATTGATTCCCAGCTTCCTGAGGAACAGCCACACTGATTTCCATAGTGTCAGCCAGTGTTCTTAATAACTAAGCCATCTCTAGCTCTGGAAAAATGACTTTTAAATAATTCTGTTTATAATGAATTTACATCTTTATTCATTTACCATTTAGTATCCTATCACATCTATTTTTTGTTTTATTTCATGTGATATGTGATATGTGTTACGTGTGTGACTATATGTAAATTCCTCTGTGTCTGCATTGGAGGCCAGAGAGCAAATTTTGGAAGTTCATTTTCTCTTTCTGTCTTGTTGAGGCATAGTCTTTCCTGTTGTTTCTACTGCTTTGTACCCCAGGCCACTGACCCGTGTCATTGACTTGTTCTCTTGTCCCTGTCTTTCATCTCATCATAGGAATGCTTGGCTTCTACATACAGACCACCATATCTAACTTTTTGTGGCTTTCGTGGATAGAACTTGCATTATCAGGTTTATGGGGCAGGTACTTTCACCCACTGACTCCTCTTGCTAGCCTCTAATGTGTAATTTAGTCTGAGCATTCAGATAAACAGGAATCTCACAGATAATTGTCTTTGAAGAGTAGTGGCATGTTTTCTTTGGTCCTATATAGAGAGATTGATTGTGCTACTTTGGTAACCTTCCATGTGTTATTTTCAGAAGAAAGCACTTACAATATAGTACGGAATCTTACATCTATGTTTTCTTCCCTGTAGCTGGTTGTTCAAAATCGTGTGATGCTGCTCAGTACTGGTCCTCAGGCTTTACAGCTTTGCAGGCATCAATAGATGCTGCCATTATACAGGTACTGTAACAAAGGAAAAAATCAAACCACATTGGAATAAGTAGTCCTTAATTCTTTAAAGTTGGCTTTAGTTAAGTTAGTTAAAAAATATATATAATACGTGATATAATCATTTGAGAAAAAGATAAAATGGAAATATTTTCTAATTTAATACTTTTGAAGCCTATTTTTATTGTATAGTTTTATGAATAGAATTTATCATACTGTATATAAATATTGTATATTTATTGATTATAGGTAATATTTCTGAAATATTTCTGTATTATGAAGTATGTGAACTTTTAGACCTTTCCCTTGAATACAAAGAAGTTAAAGGTGACTACCTTCATTATCTTAATTGTACTGCTAGATTTTATTTTCTCTTCAACGTTTATCCCTTATTTACAATGTTTCTACGCTGTGTTCCCATATAAACTTTCTTAATGTTTAATAACCCTCTGAGACTGAAACTGAAATAAAGTAATATCAGGTAGCTGTAGAACTCTGAATTGCTGACAGAGGATCAGATTATGGTCTTTTGACTCCTAAATCTGTGCTTTAGTACAACTCTGCCTCTAAGGTGGTGTGTACATTCTTAAATTATGTTCTAAAGCTATAGCCTGATTCAACATTTCACACTGTAGAGAATCTAACCTTAAATTTTGTGCCTTAGGCTAGGACTATAGAATTGTATATCACATTTCTCCATTTCTCCTAGGATCTGTGGGCTTTTTCCTGTTAATCTAAAAGTGCATATAAACAGTCTTCTCTACCAAACTGTACATTTTGAGTATATATGAATGGTAATTAGCTTAGAATTAGGGTCTGTAAGCAAGAGTCCTGTCTCTTCTCGCTGTTAAAGTGCTAGGTAGAACACCAACTGTAATAGTCATGCTTTTTTATGACAGGAGTGTTGTAAGAACTAAGATGATGTGCCTAGAATTGTCTTAAAAAATTGCAGCTTACATGCTATGACTGTATTTGGGTTTGTAATGTGTTATTTCAGTTGTGCTGTTCAGATAAAGATGGAAACATTAGATGTGTCTCCATGTTGATATTACATTGTGTTTTAGTGAGACATTAGCCATCACAAGCTTAGACCACTGTGAGTAGTACAGAGTTGTAGGTTAGGCATTCTTGTGAATAGTAGAAGTATAAATTGATAAGTATTTTTATTACATAATTCTGTAAATATGTCCTGTGTGTACCAATTTTAACTCAGTAAGAAAGCATGCTCTTTATATAAAAGAGCCTTTTAAAATATAGTCATAGGAATGGTGGTTGTTAATCATTCCTATAAGCCTCAGCTCTGAAGGAGCAAACATATTCTTATTATGCCTTTAATCTGCTTAATGTGGTAATAAAATCATATGCTTTTATTTTATTGGATTAATTAAATCAAAATTTATTCATTCCAATCTTCAAACTTTTAATTTCCAGAATGAATTAAGAGCAGAATTTTACTTTTTATAATGATATTGTAGTCACTCACTTTATTTCAAGAGTGTGGCTTTTTGAGTATTTTATTTGCATGAAGTTACTTACTAATTTTAGGTAATAGTAATCACATTTTATTAGGAGCTATTTTCAGAACTAAATTAATGTATTTACATTTTCTAATTATAGTGGAAGACCAATGTTTCCCTATGGAAGGAGCTGGAGTCAACCAAAGCTGTTATCATGGGAGAAGCTGCCGTTGTAGAAATAGACACTTTTCCCAGAGGAGTCATTTTAATCTATCTAGTCATAGCATTTTCACCTTTTGGGTACTTTTTGGCAATTCACATTGTAGCAGAAAAAGAAAAAAAGCTAAAGGAATTTTTAAAGATAATGGGACTTCATGACACTGCTTTTTGGTATGTTTAACGGTTTATTATTTAGTATAGCTAACAGTTGTTTTAAATGCACAGATCTTCAGCAGTATACTTTAATTTACACAGTTTAATACTGTGATGTTCGTGATTCCTTATAATGTTTCCATTTTACTTAGAATTTGTGACCAGCCAATTAGTTGCTTGTTTTACTATAAGGAAAGAGCAATGTGAGAAGTTTGTGTTGATAATACATTTAAATTTTATTTTACATTCTGTTTGAACCCATGAGGCATGTACCATGAATTCCATCATATCATTTCACGGAAGATGTGAAATCTCTAAAACCTAAAAGTTGTCTATTAATGTCCTTCCCTGGTGTCACAGCACATACATAACACTAAAAATGTAGTTAAAAAGATTGGGGTCTGCACGTGTAGTTTCTGAACTCTTTTTCCCACTGGGAAACTTCAGTAGAGTAAGATGAGGAACACACAGGTACTTTATAGAGATGCAAGTGGAGAAAACAGTCTCCACAGGTGAGCACTAATATATCAGAATTTTTGTACAGTGCTGATTTTATGGAGCCATGAATATTTTAATAGCTAAGCATTTTTTTCTTTCTACTGTGTAATTAGACACTTTGTTTATAAACTGTCTGGCTTTTGCAGCCTATAATGTTAGAAAATGTCAAGAAATCGAGTCAGGATGGTCTTGAGGCCAGGCTAGACCACATTGCCAGATGCTGTTTCAAACAAAAATTGGTTTCTTTTATCTCATTTAAGAGTAAGGTTAGTACTGTGTAAGTTGCTATTAAAAGATGCATTTACAATTTTTTATTTGGCCTATTGTAACAATTATAAAACCTTTATCAGGTTTTACCAATTTCTTTGCATTTTAAATTTTATTTTTATTTCCTATGTATGGGTGTTTTGCCTGCATATTTGTGCACCATGTGCATGCATTGTCTGCAGAAGCCAGAAGAGAGAATTTGGATTCCCTGGAACTGGAGTTAGAGATGGTTCTTAGCCTCTGTGTCAGTCTAGGGATCAAACCCAGGTCACCTGCAAGAGCAACAAGTGGTCTTAACCACTGAGCCATCTCTCTAGCTCCACACTGTTTTTTTTTTTTTGAGAGAGGATCTCCCCAAGTAACTCTGGCTGCTTTGGGGCTTCCTAGGTAGATCAGACTGGCCTTGAACTCACAGGGATATGAGGGAAAATCTTGAGTAAAAACAGTGACTCTTGTTGATCTCATTAATCAGCAGCTTACATTGGTGTGAGTATGGTAATTTATGTCATTAATTGGTAAGAACTTTTGTGTTTTTGATAATCAGGAGTTTAATTATAGTTCATTTTACAAAGAAAATAATTATATTGACTTATGAAACTGTTACAGTTTAAGAGAATCAGAGATGCTGCTACTCTCTTGAATTTTTGAGTGTTTTAGCTTTAACCATGAGTTGCTATTGCAGTTTAAAACTTTTTGGTGCTGAGAGATAGTATTTTATCTCTATATCAATCACATTCACCTGTGACTTGACTAATAGTTTATTCTGGATTACTTAACAATATTAATTTCAGTACATGAACACATGCAGATAAATTCGTTTAAAGAACAAAATGGATAAACCTAATTTTAAGTTTAAAGTAATTTTTCCCTGCTAAAGTGTGTTTGTTTGACTATAAATGTGTTTGTGCTTTTATTGTAGGCTTTCCTGGGTTCTTCTGTATACAAGTTTGATTTTCCTCATGTCACTTCTTATGGCAGTTATTGCTACAGCCTCTTCCTTATTCCCCCAGAGTAGCAGCCTTGTGATTTTTCTACTGTTCTTCTTATATGGATTATCATCTGTGAGTATTTTAACTCGAAATATCAAAGTACCTTGGTAAAACTTAGTCAGTTTTCCATTAAAGATATTTTCACTAAGTTGCAGATAAATAACTAGATAGTACATGATGTAGTTTGTATTACAATGCTTTTAGAAAAATTATAACCTCATATTTAAATCTAACTTGTTTTGGTGTATTACACTTTACATAGTTCTTCTGCTGTTGTCTTTAGATAGTTGGTGGAAGATTGCACAGCGCTGTATTTTTCCCCCTTTCATGAGGCCTTGACTCTTTCAAGTTAGTTTATGTTATAGGACAATTAGTTTTAAAGGTTTTTTTTTTTAATGTAGTTCTTTAGTAGTCTTGATATTCATTTGGTATACTGACTGATGAATGTAATGACTGGCATGTTTTAAATGACTCCAGTTTTCATTATGATTGATTTATGTGCCCATTTGTATATTGTTAAATAACTTTACTATCATTTAAATTCTTTAAATAATAAATTATAAATAACTCATATTTCCAGTATAATGATCTAATATATCATTTTCAGCATTCAGTTTAAAACATAGTTTCTTTGTTTAAAAGCTTACTGGGGAGTCGGGGTGATGACCCAGTAGCTAAAATGCTTGTCTAGCAAAGATAAGGGCCTGAGTTAAGATCTCTAGCTCCCTATAAAGTCTGGGTGCAGCAGTGTGTATCTGAAACACCAGTGTGGGTGTGAGGATTGGGAAGATGAGGGGATAGAAACAGGTGGGCCCCTGAAACTAATTAGTCATTACATTGTTCCTAATGGTCTCTATTGTATAAATGTGATTATCTTCCTATCATACAGATAAAATGTAGGCATTAATATTTGCCAATTTAAAAATTTTAAATGTGTGTCTCTGTGTGAAAATAAAGCATCTTTTCATAACATTTAGAAATTGTGTTTTAACAGCTGTGGTTTCTCATGAATAGAACTTTCTTTCACAAAAAAGTTAATTTTGCTTTTGTGTCAGTGTATATGAGTTGCACATTAACCTTAACATTTATGTTTTTTAGGTGTTTTTTGCTTTAATGCTGACACCTCTTTTTAAAAAATCTAAGCACGTGGGAGTAGCTGAGTTTTTTTTCACTGTGGCGTTTGGATTTGTTGGCCTTTTAATAGTCCTCGTGGAAAGCTTCCCCCGATCTCTAGTGTGGCTCTTCAGTCCTCTCTGTCAGTGTACCTTTCTGATCGGTATTGCCCAGGTAGGTGATCCACGCATCTTCATCCCCCGCTATTTTCTCTTCTTCCAGTTCAGTGCAGTGTCTTGTCCTGTCACTGACTTCTAAACAAACACCACTAACATTTCATGAGAAAGCAATGTAGAAAAACTGTTAAATCTCATCAGAAAGAAATGTACTGCAGTCTCTTTTATATCTGCTGTCACTTAGAATGTCTCCGATTTTAAGTTCTCATTAAGTATCTTGCATACAAGTTCTACAGGTTTTTCTTAGTGTATTTCATAACTCTATTTCAGTGTAATAATTCAGTTTATTAGAAGTCACTGGTTTGAGTTACAGATAATCTTCATCGCTCTACTGTAAACACTTACACGTTTATTTCAGAAGAATGCCAGACAGAAAGTTGTGTATGCCACAGAGCAAAGTTTCATGAGTAAAATAATAAAATATTTTAGTGTGTGTAATAGGTTTCATTAGTTTAGGAACCATGGAATAGTCATTCATCTAAATAATATTTAGAATTCAGGCAGGAGAAATGTCTTTTTTATTATTTATTAGATTAAAAAAAAATACCAATCCAAGTTTCCATTCCCTCCTCTCCTCCCATTCCCCCCACATACTCTCCCACCTCACACCCATCTAATCCTCAGAGCAGGTAAGGCTCCTTGCTTTGTGGAAGGTCCAAGACCCTCCCTACTATATCTAGGCTGAACAAGCTATGCACCCAAAGAGAATAGGATCCCAAAAAGCCAGTACATGCAGTAGGGATAGATCCTGGTGCCACTGCCAGTGGCCCCTCAGTCTGCCCCAGCCATGCAACTATCATCCACAATCAGAGGGACTAGTTTGGTCCTATGCTTGTTCTTTCCCAGTCTGGCTGGAGTTGGTGCACTCTTATTAGCTCAGGTAAACTGTTTCAGTGGGTGAACCCATTATGGTCTTGACCTATTTGTTCATATTCTCACTCCTTCCACTCTTCCACTAGACTTTAGGAGCTCAGTTCAGTGCTCCGATGTGGGTCTCTGCCTCTGCCTCCATCAGTTGCTGGGTGAAGGCTCTATGTTAATATTTAAGATATTCATCAGTCTGACTACAGAGCAAGTCAAGATCGGGCCCCATCTCCTCTATTGCTTAGGGTCTTAGCCGGGGTCATCCTTGTGGATTTCTGGGAATTTCTCTAGAGCCAGGTTTCTGCTAACCCTATAATAAAGACATCTCTTTCCTTGCTCTCATCTCTGTCCTTCGTCCATCTCGGCTATCCCATTCCCTCAGGTTCTCCTCAATCCTCCCCTTCTCCCACATCTTCCTCTTCTACCCTTCCTTCTTCCCCTACTCCCATGCTCCCAGTTTTATCAGGCGATCTTCTCTGTTTCCAATTTCCAGGTGGATGTATGTATGTTTTTCTTTGGGTTCACTTTATCACTTAGCTTTTCTAGGATCATGAACTATAGGCTCAATGTCCTTTGTTTATAGCTAGTATCCACTTATGAGTTAGTACATACCATACTCATCTTTTTGGGTCTGGATTACCTCACTCAGGATAGGGTTTTCTAATCGCATCCATTTGCATGCAAAGTTCAAGATGTCATGGTTTTTTTTTTTTTCCCACCGAGTAGTACTCTAATGTGTAAATATGCCACATTTTCTTCATCCATTCTTCAGTTGAGGGGCATCTAGGTTGTTTCCAGGTTCTGGCTATTACAAATAGTGCTGCTGTGAACAAATGCTTTTGTAGTATGATTGCAGGAGACATGTCTCAGTGGTTAAGAGAATTAGTTACTTTTCTAGAGATTCAAAGTCCATTCGCTAGTACCCACATGGTGGCTTTCAAGTGGTTATAATTCTAGTTATAGGGATCTGATGCTCCTTTTTCTTCCATGGGCACCAGGCACACGAATGGTACCCAGGCATATATGCAGACAAAACACTTGTGCACATAAAATAAAAAACCAAAATTTAAAATTAAGACTATTCATATTATAAATTTGGTTTTTTATTTGTCTTACATGTATAGTTAGAATCAAATGAAAAAGTCTCATAAGGAGCTATTTATAGAGTAGAACGTAAACTCAATTATTATATGTGGTTTATATTTAATGTTTTGTAGGTGTTTTATGAGGTAACATTACAGTAGATTATTTATAAATATATTAATTACTTGATTTAATTACTTGGAACTCAAGTGTCATTGTCCTACACTTCGAGACTATACTGTTACACACAGACTTAAGAAGCACAGACTGGGAAAAAAGAAAAGGTGGACATGATGGTACATTCCCTTACTCAACATGCCTTTAAATCCTATAATCAGGAGGCAGAGGCAAGTAGACATCTGTGAGTTCAAGGCCAGCCTGGTCTACACAGAGAGACTCTGCTCAAAAAACAAAACAAACATGCAAAACTTCACACAGAATAGAAACCATGATTAAATGAATCATTTAGATAACCTTTTTTTTTTTAAAAAAAAAAATTTTATTTTTTTGCTGGTCTTTACTGTTTCTCTTTTATTTTCTGAAAACAAGTTTTATTTAAATAAGGGTTTAAATACAATGCATAACATTGAAACTGTAAGGAAAAAGAAAACCAAAAAAACCAGTTTGTTCCTTCACATGGCACTGGGTAGCTGCTACCATTGAGTTGAAACATACAGCTAGCCACATGATCGATGGCATCAGTTTGGTATTTGTTCCCTTGTCATAAGTTTAATTGATACGAGGCTGACCCCACCCTTCAGTTCTTCCAACATCCCTTGGGATATGCCTGGCTAAAAAGATTTCCACATGTCCATGACCCCTGGGGAAAGATGGTCCTTTCTGAATTCTGCCTACCTGGCCGGTCACCAGGGGCTTACTAGAGACTCCCTCTAGTGGCATAGCTACTGTGGTGTTACCCATTCTCTTGTTCACCTGGGCTGTTCAAGTGGTGACATTCTCCTAGGGCAGGGGATTCTGTAGGGGGGAGCCAAGGACCTTCTGGGCAGGCATAGCCTATGAACTTGGGGTTCTGAACTTGAACTATAATAACTATATTATAGTTATTATAATAACTATAATAAAGCATAGTTATTGCTTTGTTTCAGGCTGGACATTGCCGGGGCTTACTGCTTGACCTGTTTAAATGAGGGACTTCCAGACTAGACAGCATGGCTCTTTTCAGTTTATTGCATGAAGGAGTTACACTAGTCCAAGTTAAAAGCGGACCCCAAATGGTTACATTATACAAGCTGTGAGGTTTTTAAACTTGTGACAAGGGACAGGAGGGAAATTCTACTCATTGCAAGGAAATCCTCACTTAAGCTTCAGAGTCACAAGCACTTAAAACCCATGAACCTTCAGCTGATCGTCCTTAGCCAGTCCAATCTCTATTAGGAACTGGCATATGTTCTTGCGCTGGTCACCCTGTAGCTGAATTACTTCTCCATATTCTGGATGCTCAATTACAGTACCATTGCAGGCAAATTTCTTCTTAAACGCCTTCACTAGTTTCTTTTTATCGTAATCATCAGCGATCCCTTGGACAGTGGTAAGGGTCTTCCTGCCGTTTCTCTGTTGAATTCTTATATGGATATAATCCTCAGTGCCAGCAGGAAGCAGGTCATCACCCTTACTTGCATCAGCAAAGGGGTCGAAAGAGTGGACCGGCGGGGGGGAGGAGGGACATGGAGCATCGGGAAGCGAGGGGGCTCGAGGGAGAGGCAGCTGAGTCCTCGGTGGTGGCTCAGTGACTGGGGCTAAAAGGAGGGGTGACTAACCCACTGAGCCAACTAGGCAGAGCTTACTGTTTCTCTTATAAGAGCAGGTTACTAATTATTTTTAAATAGCTCTCTTACTGTCACTCTGGTTATAGAGTTGTGTTTAGTGATGTCAGCTTTGTTCTAATCATTTCTATGGAGTAAAGCTGGTGTTTCTGTTTTTAGGTCATGCATCTAGAAGATTTCAATGAAGGGGCCTTATTTTCTAATCTGACTGAAGGCCCCTATCCTCTGATCATTACTGTTATCATGCTTGCTCTTGACAGTGTATTCTATGTCCTCCTGGCTGTGTATCTTGATCAAGTCATTCCAGGTATGTGGTTGGTTACTGTAGAGATTCTAAACAATACTGCTTTTATAGGATCATTTAACTTTTTTTCCCTCCTAGTCAGAGTATTTTAAGTTGTTGATGGTTTAAATTGCTTTTAAGTAATATGTATATATTATGTTGTTTATTCACCAGCCACTAGTGGACATAAGAAATGTGTAATAAGAGAGATGTTTGTTTTGAAACTTCACATCTCAATCCTTTATTATTTTAAACTATTTTATTTTACCCTCTAAAATCCAAACTTGGGAAGCAGTCTTGTAACTCCACACACTTTCCTTCTCTTCTTTTTCACCTCACTCCTCCAGCTCTTCCCCCCCCCCCCACTCATGGCCTCTTTTTTTGTTGTAGTTACATCTGTGTCTTCCTTTCTGTCTGTCTAAATATCTGTCTGACTGCGTAAGTATGTAAATACAGCCTGCTGATCCCCTGTAGTGTTTGTATATGATTTCCGGGCTGACCATGTCACCCTTCATGTTTTACCATGTGTTCTTGAGTTCCTCATTACATCTCTCTGTATTTCAGGTCTGTCTAATATGGTCAGTACTACTTAATGTGATGTTATTTAATTAATCATTACTGGTTTTTTTTTTTGAGACAAGGTCTTATTCTCTAATATTTTCTGATCTGGAACTTGGTGTGTAGTGTCTGCTGGTTTTAGACTCAGAATCTGTCTGCCTCTGCTTCCCAAGTGTTAGGATTCAGTGTGTGTGCTACCACACCCCTCTAATATGACTTTAAAATTAAAATTAAGAAAAATAAGGTTATTTAATATGATTTTAAAAATGCTTTCAGAAATAATGTCTTATAACTCAGTTTTTAATTTCTATTTTTAGGGGAATTTGGCTTAAGGAGATCATCTTTATACTTTCTAAAACCATCATATTGGTCAAAAACCAAAAGAAATTATAAGGAGCTATCAGAGGGTAACATTAATGGGAATATTAGTCTTAGTGAAATTGTTGAGCCTGTTTCTTCAGAATTCATAGGAAAAGAAGCTATAAGGTATGATTCATTTTTTAGAAGTGTAGGTAGAATGGTTGATGGAAATTGTGACTTTTAAATTCTGTAATATACTACCATAAAAGATATGGAATGAGGAAATTTACATTTGTAGGCAGTTTGATAATGCTGACATAAAATGACACCTATTTTCTATTCCCTTTATTACTATAAAAAGCTTTTAATTAATGAAAGATGAAAATAATCTGTAAATTCCTTGAAGCAGTGCTTCTCTTGGAAGTTGTCTTAGCATGAGAATGAGCGAGCGACACGTGAATAGAGAGCAGTGTGCATCATGGCTCCTCAGGAAGGGGGTCCTTAGTGCCAGTGTTCTGGGGTTTCTTGTTATAGCAGGGAAGTGGTTTATTATTTTTCCTATTAAATATTCCAGCCTTTTCTTTCCTCTAGTTTTTGTACGAGAATGCAAATTTATTCATGTTTTGAACATGTGATTACAAAATACCCTTCTAGTTTCACCCATCCATTTCCCCCCCAAATTTGAATATCTGTTACCCAAGTATGTGCATACATCACTGTCTTATAGTATGGAAAGTGTCTCATATTGCTAGAGATGCATATCTAGTTCAAAATTTAAAAGGAACAGCAATTAAGACAGCTTGGATAAAAATATACATGTAAGCACATGTAATCATAAATTTTGTGTGTACATTTAATATAAATCTGTGTTTTTCAGAATAAGTGGTATTCAGAAGGCCTATAGAAAAAAAACCGAAAACGTGGAAGCTTTGAGAAGTAAGTAGCCTGCCCAGAATCTAGTCCGTAGCATCATAATACACTGGAGAAGTTTAAACCTGCTGTCGTGATTTTCTGTCTTGCCGTTGTAGATACCTTATGTAACTAATGTTGATAATAAAACTTAACATCATGGAAGCTGATAAAGCCAGGAAGTGGTGTCTGTTAACATAAAAATAGCCAGTGGTTTGAACCAACTTATGTTCTGTTCTTTTACACTTTACTATTGTGCACAGGGATACATATTAGCTATCTCTTTTTCAGATTCTTTTTGTTGTGATGAACTGTCTTGAGAATTGGGGTACATATATATGTGTCAGTATCATATCAGTAAAATACACATACCCTGTCATTTCTAATCTATGTGACTTTACTCTGGTAGGGTACAATGGTTTGTTAGTCTGGCTTTATTTTACATTGGCCCAAATGCTCCTTATCATTCTTTCATTGGGCATTTGAGTGTTCTTTTTCCTAATTTACCTATTTAAAGTTTTCATTTTTTAGTATTTTAGGTTCATGGCATTTATTAGATAAAGATATTCAAATATCCTATTCTAATCTGAAGCATACCTTTTGGGTCTAAACAGTGTGCTTTGATGAGCATAAGCAAATTCTTAATTTAAATTAGGCCCAAAATATGAGTCTATCATTTGTGACTGCAGTACTATTAATGATAAATGACTCTTTAATTCTTTTACTTAACATTAAAGGTTAATTATTCTACTGGAAGTTATTGCCAGTGCCAAAAAGCAAGAGAAGGAAATAAATGATACCCCGGTTGTAAAGGAACCAGTGAAACCAACATATTTGCAGATGAAATGATTAATCTCTATAATAAATACAGTAAAACTAAACATGTGTTCAGAAAGGTGACAGGGTGCAAGATAAGTATATAAAAAAATCAATTGTGTGTCTGCATTCCAACTAAATAACTAAGTTAAAGTTAAAATAAAGATCACTACTCATGATAGCATCAAAAATACTATGCACTTAATAGATAAATCGACAAAATTGTAGAAGACTTGTATCTTAAGAAGTACAGAACATTTCTGACAAAAGTTTAAGGACAGGTTAAAATACCATGTTTAAGGATTGGAAGAATGAATGTGTAGATGTGAATTTTATCCAGATTTTATAGATTCACAATCAGTCAAAGTTAAATTAGACTTTTTTGTTCATTTTGAAAAATTGATTCTAAAATTATATATAAATTAAATGACTTAGAATCCCCAAACAAATGTGAATAACTACAACAATCACTTTGGAGTATATTATTAACTTGTTTCAAGATTATAGTAATCAAGGCTTTTTTTGACATAAAAGAAATAGAGAGATCAGTGAAATAGAGAATCCAGAAATATTCCTTATATTTTTATGAGTACTTAAAATTTCATAAAGTTTAAAACAAAATTAGAAAAATATGAACCGTGATCCACGCTGAACACTGTATACAAGACCGCGTGGAAAATGGGTCATACAACCAAAAACAGAACACATGACAATAAAAGTTAAAGAATTAAAACTAGGAGAAATATTTTGAGTCTTGGTTAAACAAAAGTTTTATATGTATGGCTTTAAAAGCACAAACTGTAACTGATTGAAAATTAAAGTCTTATGCTCCTTGTAAGATGCTGCTAAGGAAATGAGAAAAGTAATAGATTGGAAGAAAGGTTTGTAAATCCTATGTCCAGCAAAGCACTGTATCTAGAATATTGAAAAGTGCTTCAGAACTCAGAAATAAGGGAACAACAGCCTCCGTGTTCTAGTTTCACAGTTGTTGCTGTAATAAACACAATGAGCCAAAGCAGCTTGGGGAAGAAAGGTTTTCTTTGATTTTACACCAGTGCATCACTGAAGGAAGGCAGGGCAGGAATACAACCAGGAGCTGAAGCCCAAACCATGGAGCAACACTGCATGCACGCTTGTTTTCCCTGGCTCATCTTTCTTATCTGAACCAGGACTATCTGCCCAGAGGTAGCACTGCCCACCTCTGGTGGTGGTGTGTGTGCCCTCCCATACCAGTCAACAAGAACAGGTCCCACAGACATGCCCACAGGCCAGTCTGAAGGAAGTAGTCTACCAATTGAAACTCCCTCAAAAGACCTGGGACTGTCAAGTTGACAGCTACCTGATGCTAAGGAAATCATGTATTAAATGGACAAAGTATTTAAAGAGATATTTTACCAGTAAAGAAAAATGGATAGCATATCAGCACATGAAATTTTGTTAAATATTATTACTCTTTAAGGTAATGCAATCACCACGAGATAATTAAAATTGCAAATACTCAGGATGTATATTAATGAGCATATAGGAAATGTATATTTTACTGAACTGTTTTAGTTGACATAGGTTTTTGTGCATATGTATGTGTGCACAGATTATTGGTGTATTACTTAGAGCTCATCTGAGGTAAATATATTATGATCTTGTTAGAAGTTTGTTACTGAATCATTTTCTACATTATACTGTTAAGATCCTACAGTATTGATTTGTTTGCTGTTTAAGAAACAAAGTTTTGTTATAAAGCCTATTACAGTCTTGAATCCTTGATTCCTCCCCTCTCTGCCTACCTCACTCCCATCACTAACTTGGGTTACTGACTTGGGATATGAGACTTCCCTCCCCCTCCTCTTTTGTATTTTAGCTGTGGATGCAGAAGCACAGCTTTCACTCAAAGGACTAGGAGAGTTTATCCTGGGGCCAAATAGGAGTGAATATGGCCCAGGAACACAGATTTAGATTCCCTCAAATTTCATGTCAGAGTAGTAACAAAACACAGAAACTCAGAGTGAAGGAACTTTTCAAATCTAAAGCAGGGTGGTGGGCGGCTATAGGCCTCAGGTGCTATCTTAGCTTGTTGGTTGGTAGAAGCTAGTGATCTGTTGATACATTTCAAAGGATTTTACCTGCCAGTCACAGGAATGTTAGGTTAAACACAAAAGTGGGAAAGGATGACTATTCCAGGGACTCACGGTCGCCTAAGATAAATCATAATTAGGCTCTGGACCTGTAACATTTCAGCTTCTGCAGGTCATAAAGTTCTAAACAGTCAGCCTTGCATGGCTGAGTGAACAGCGAGACTTCCTACCAGGCTGCCAGGAGCATTCTTCCAGTTTTAGGGTTGTTTCCTGACCGCTCATTCCTGCTCTGTCGTTTTAGTGCTCATCTCTGTCCTCCTTTGGTTGTTTATATGTCCATCTAGTTATACATAATTCATTAAATTGAACCCTTAGGGGCTGGAGAGATGGATGGCTTAGCAGTTTAGGAACACTGGCTTTGTTTCCAGAGGACCTTGGTTCAATTCCCAGCATCTACATGGCAGTTCATAGTTGTCTGTAATTACACTTTGAAGGGATCTGACACACATGCAGGCAGAACAACTGTGCACACAAAATGAAAATAGAAAAATTACAAATTGAACCTTTTAAGCATTCTCTTAGCCATTTCTGTGCTTCTGATATCAATTCTTTGTTATGTTCTTTTTTGTTTCCACCATATTTAACATGTCTTCAGATACCTTTATGAGGTAAATTTTTATTTTAATTGTATTGACAATTTTAAAAGTCAGTATACAGAAAACCTTCAAATATTTAGTGTATATCTTAAATCTTAGTGTTGGAACAAATCAGTAACAGTCTATTTACATTTCCTGCCCTTCATATCACTGACTATGTTGAGTCTTTTTAACCTGCTTAAACTATTTAGTTAACTTTATGTATTGAAACTTGTCTTCCTTAAGATTGCTTGGAATTACGAATTACCTTATACAGCTGAACAAAATAAAAACCAATCTGAGCCTTCTTTTTTCCCCTGAACTAGATTTGTCATTTGACATATATGAAGGTCAGATTACTGCATTACTGGGTCATAGTGGAACAGGAAAAAGTACATTGATGAATATTCTTTGTGGATTGTGTCCGCCTTCTGATGGTAAGAATTTTCTTACTTTAAAAAAAACTCTTAAAATTGTTTTAAGTGCTATTAATGAAGGAGTCACAGTTTGTAGCTATTATTTGTCCTCTACACGTGTGCTAGATGATTTGGATCAGTGATTAGGGATAGCTATTTCAATGTCGATGAAGAAATTTTTTCTTTATTATATACACTCGTTTCTTAAATAAAAAAATCTGGCCCCATATTTAATAAAGTAAAAATATAATTTTTAACCTTTTATTTTTATTTACTTTATTATTTATTATTTTATATACCATTTCAATCACATGTTTATATGTGTACATATGTTTAGTCCTTCTCTTCACGGAAAAACAAATCAGTAAGTAACTAATTGGAAATTAAATTGCCATTATAAAAAACACAAGTGCATCTGAAGGAAAGAATGATAAATAGCAACACTATCTACTAAAATAAAAACTTTAGGAGCAGTACCTCAAGGTACAATCTAAATCTGGGCTTTTTCATAGGTGTAAACTCTGGGAATCCTCATGTTTCTGCAATTACCAAATAGTGGATCAGTGAAATAAATTTTATCATAGAGGGGCCAGATTGTATTGAATCTGTATTTCAGCTTTGTAAAAGAGAATTAGTGTGACTTTTTTTTGCAATGTTTTCTGACATTAGTCCTAATGTCTTACACTTTAGACATATGAGTTTTTTAGAGTTCTCCACACATTTTCACATGATTTAACATTTTGTAAGTGGAGCATATTACATTCAGTTGAGATAATAAGAAAGCTGGAATTCAAGACATTATTATGTTCAAGACCATACAACCAGCTTGTGTAAAATTTGTAGATCTTATTTTATTATCTCATAGTATCTGGAGGTGAAAGAAGTCTTTGCTGAGCCATAGGCAGTGTCACTGTAGACGTTTCATGTTAGGCTTGTAGTTTGTTGTTCTTCCTACTATGTAATATGGCCTGAAAAGGAAAGAAAATGAGTTCGCAATATAAGTGAAAACTTAACACCAATACTATGTAAATGAGAATGTGTGGTATCTTCCAAATTTATATTAATTCTGGCTTTACATATATGCTGTAGCAAACAAAGTTATTAGGTACATCAAAACATGCATTTTTAAACACTCAATGTCTTTAATGTAAATATAAATATTTTGCTTTTAGGGTTTGCTTCTATATATGGACACAGAGTCTCTGAAATAGATGAAATGTTTGAAGCAAGAAAAATGATTGGCATTTGTCCACAGTTAGATATAAACTTTGATGTTTTGACAGTAGAAGAAAATTTATCAATTTTGGCTTCAATCAAAGGAATCCCAGCCAACAATATAATACAAGAAGTATGTTATCCATATATGAACCATCACTGTATTTCCTATAATTTAATATTCTTTGTAATAATTGTACAATAAATATGCTTGAAAATCTAAACATATAAAACCTATCTGGGCCTGTAAGTAGAAAATGTGAAGAATTATATGCCTTTGGAGTCCATACCTTAGCCCATGTGAATAATCCATTTTTCATCTGGAGGGCACTTACTTTCCCCTCCTTTCCCCATCTGCTCTGTCCTCTCCCGTCTTCTGCACACCACTCTCCCTGGCCTCAGTACACACAGAACCTTCAGACTCATCTTTTTCCTTCTCCATTATTGAGCAAGGCACAAAATTGAAACACACTTCCCCCAAGAACCTTGTTACTATTGTTTTCAAAATTATGTATGATATTTGTAAAAGTTAAGCACATCCTATCATTTTAAAGTTGATATTAAAGTTAATTTTAAAATTATACTGCTTAAATGATGCTTAAAACAGTACTTCAAAACTTAAGATATATAAAAATAATTTGATGGATATAGAAATGATATGATCGTTAAAATAACATTGTTCACACTTTACTTTTACAGGTGCAAAAAGTTTTACTGGATTTGGATATGCAAGCCATCAAAGATAACCAGGCAAAAAAACTAAGTGGTGGCCAAAAAAAGAAAACTATCTTTAGGTATTGCAGTTCTTGGGAATCCAAAGGTAAATACAATGTTAATTTCACTGCTGAGATCATTTAAATTATATTAGGTAGGAAAGAAGGTAATGGGGCTGGAAATAAGGCTCACTGGTCAAGAGCACTGGCTGCTTTTCCAGGGGACCTGTGTTGGATCTATTTCCAGCATTCATATAGCAACTCAACTGTTTCTCCAGTTCCAGGGGGATCTGATACACTTTTCTGGCCTCTGAGGCACCAGGCATACATGCAGTACACACATGTACAAGCATACAAAATACTCATATGTATAAAATAATAAATATAATTTTTACAAAATTAAAATAAGAAAAAATTAAAGGAATAATTAAGTTAGCCACTACCTGGGTGCATTGATTTTACCTGTGTTTATTTTATGCTGTTCTCTAGTTTGTAGAAACAGAGAAGCAACTTTGCCTTACACATAGTTAAAAAGCTCATGTGTGTGCTTACAGCGGAGAGCCTAAGAAAACTTCCATCCTCCTTTGATCCTCCTTTCTAATATAGCATGGGATCAGGATGGATTCTGAATTTTTATTATCTGGGCTTTGTTCTAGCATTCACTACCATGGTTTTTAAATTAAAAACAACTTGAAGCCAGACGAGGTGGCACATGCCTATAATCCAACGCTGAAGAAGCTGAGTCAGAAAGATCATGAGTTCAAGGGCAGTCTAGGCTACATAGTAAGAGTCTATTTAATAAAAAGTTCCCTTCAAAAAATAGAAAGAAAAAGTATCATTCCCCCCCAAAATGCTTTCTTTGAAATGCTATAGAACATTCTCTAAATAATCAATTGCTATATATGCGTATTCAATTACATATAGCAATACACTTAATATTTGTCACTTTTTACGATTGTCATATCAGTGTCTTATATATAAGTAACCAAGGAAAAGATTCACTTACAATTTTAAACATTTATACAAGCTTTATGTAACTGTAAAAAACAGAGTTTTGGGTGAGAATATTAACTTGAAATAGAGAAAATGTCCAGTATTCACCTAAGTTTTATTGGCTTTCTTTCTTTTTTCATATTCGTGTTCACTCAGATACTATTGCTAGATGAACCAACAGCAGGGATGGACCCCTGCTCTCGTCATATTGTTTGGAATCTCTTAAAATACAGGAAGGCTAACAGAGTGACAGTATTCAGTACTCATTTTATGGATGAAGCTGACATTCTTGCTGGTGAGAATTTTGCTCTTAAAAGATAAGGTCACAAGCCCGAAGGGAGGTAAACACGGAAATGCTAAATCCCAAGGAATAAATGTTTATCTAGTGGTATACATGATAAACAAAAAAGATTTTTTAAAATTAAAAATTACATATTTCTATATTCAGTGTTTCCCAAATCATCTTCTGTTTCAGCGAGTCCACAAAAAAATTCATATAAGAGTTTCCATATTTTCATACTCATTATATAATTAATTTATTATAGCAAAAGGCTGTGAAGCAAAATTAGCAAAGTGCTAAATCACATGAGGCACAATCTGGAGGAAGCCAGGCACAGATTCCCAGAGTCTCTTAATTTCTCCTTGCTTTTCTTGTAACCATATTTGTGAAATAGTGTCTTCTAGTTTCTTAGAGACTCAGGGTCCATGGTCATAGAGCTACTCTTCCTAACACAGAACATTTCTAGACACCCTAAAAGAAAAAAAGTGTTCGGCATAAACTATATATATATATATATTTGTGTGTGTAGAGTTTTTGACACTAATAGGAATCTTTATCTATCCAGATCTCCAGATACTAGTTAAGGGCCAGCTTTGTAATCAGGTTGTTCTGAGGCAGGTTTCCCTGGCCTGTGAACCATTTATGTGCAGTTTTGTATATGTGTGTGTATATATGTATGTATATACACACATACAGTCCAGGTTTGTATATGTGTGTGTATGTATGTATATACACACATACAGTCCAGGTTTGTATATGTGTATATATGTATGTATACACACACATACAGTCCAGGTTTGTATATGTGTGTATATGTATGTATACACACACATACAGTCCAGGTTTGTATATGTGTATATGTATGTATATACACACATACAGTCCAGGTTTCTAACACCCAGGATAGCTGGCACTGCTGTACCGCAGTGCAGTGCAGTAGATGGGTAAGCTCATTCATCTTTGCAGTATCTCAATCAAAAAGAATCCAGTGAACTAACCTTGTTATTTTTCTTTTATGTTTCCTTTTCTGTACATCTGGTTATACAGGAATCATGAAAACTCCTGTATTATGTTTCTTTAGGAAGATTCTGAGCTATATGGAGTATGCACTCTGGAGTCAGGCTGCCTGAGTAGTTTCTGGTTTCATTATGTTAGTAGCTCCGTGAATCATTCTAAACAGTGTATATTTGTCTTCTCTCAATATTCTTATCTGAAAAAATAAGTGATGATATCTAGTGTCTTCCTCATAAAGTTGTTGTGATGATTTAATGTGGTTATATAATACTTGCATGTATGCCATAATTAACATAGCAATTGAAATGTGAATTCCACTTCGTAGATAGGAAAGCTGTCATATCACAAGGAATGCTGAAATGTGTTGGTTCTTCAATTTTCCTAAAAAGTAAATGGGGAATCGGCTACCGCCTGAGGTAACACTTTTCTTCTGTGACTTTATTCTCTTTGTGTTTTTGCTAGACCCACTGTTAGTATTTTTAAGACTTGCTATTATTGTCTTAAATGTGTTTAGTGATATAACTTAAAAGGTCAGAATTTGGTTGTTTGTGGAGCATTCATAAGATGATGAATTTGGCTTTCTCTAGCATGCACATTGACAGATACTGCGCCACAGAGTCGCTGTCCTCCCTGGTTAGGCAGCACATCCCTGCAGCCGCTGTGCTGCAGCAGAATGACCAGCAGCTGGTGTACAGCTTGCCTTTCAAAGACATGGACAAATTTTCAGGTATGTTTTTCAGTGTCTTGGTTGACTAGTACTTTTGTTTTGGAAATCCGTTTTCCTGATTGCCTTTTTTTGATTATTTTCCTATATAATAGTCCTAAGTTCCTATATAATAGTCCTAAGTTCCTATATAATAGTCCTAAGTTCCTATATAATAGTCCTAAGTGGCCAGAGCTTGTAGTTTTTCTACTTTATCTTGTCTTTGAACCTGAAGTATTGCGTACTAATGTGTGTGATTTTTGTTTTTCTCTTTTTACAAATAGTATGCCATTATAATTGGTTAATTTTATCTTAATGCAAATAAAGAGAAATATGTTTACGTTGTTAAGAAAAAAATAAATAAAGACTGGGTCTGGTGGTGCCCGTCTGTAATTAGCACTTGGGAGACAGAGGCTGCTGGAGGATGACTGTAAGGGTGAGGTCAGTCTAGCCTGCATAGCAAGTCCCAGGCCAACCCAGCCAGTTCTACAGTGGCAGACCCTGCTGCAAAAAAGCCAGAATTTGTTGTAGGCTTCCTGAGGACAAGAAGTGTGTGCATGTTTTTTTGTTGTTGTTGTTTGGTTTTGGTGTATAGGTGTGTAGGGAGAATTTGTACGTTTTCAAATAATTTACCATTTCAGAATAAAATATAGATTATTTCAATTTAGAGTTATTATCATTATTTTATATATTTAAGTGATATAAAATATTAATTTTAATTGTTAACATGCTGAAGTTCTGATTGATATTTTTCTACTAAAAAATTTCCTTGGCATTCCTTGGAATTTATAATATTAAAAGTATCCTGAGACCAAAGTCTTTGAGTACCACTATGTTAAGTAAATTTAATCATATTCTATTTTTTCTTTCTTTTCTCTCTCTCTCTCTCTCTCTCTCTTCCTACCTCCTCTCTCCTCTCTCACTCTTTTTCTTTCTCCTTTCACACTGTAGTCCAGGCTGTCTTGGAACCCACCATCACCATGTAGTGCTGCATGGTCTTAATTTCATGACAGTTCTCTTGCTTCTAGAGTTTCTAGAGTGCTGAGATCACAGACATGAATAACCATGCTTGACTTATACCCATTTTGGAATGTATTTTATACCGTTTGTATTTTTGAATGGTGTTATAGGTCAATTTTTATTAATCTTATCTTAGATTATGTGTGTGGGGGGGGGGAGGTATTTGCATGTGAGTACAGGTGCCCGTGGAGTCTTTTCAGAGGTGTTAGATTCCCATGAGCTGGAGCTAGAGGCAGGTGTGAGTTCTTCTAACATTGGAGCAGGAAACTGAACTTGGGTCCACTGTAAGAGCATATGTGCTTTTAACTGTTGAGCCATCTCTCCAACCCTCTGCATGACTTAGGAGAGCTCTGTGCCATTCGACCTGTTTTTTTCTTTTAGGTTTGTTTTCTGCTCTAGACATTCATTCAAATCTGGGCATTATTTCTTATGGTGTTTCCATGACGACATTGGAAGATGTATTCTTAAAGCTAGAAGTTGAAGCAGAAATTGACCAAGCAGGTAAAAATATCAGCCAATGAACTGGACAAGACAAATAATTATATAAGCAAATAAACTATGCAAGCATATGAAGTTTGTGTTGCTTTGTGGAACTAAGGACAGAAGTAAATAAGTAGCTTAAGTATTTGTTAACTGCAATAGAAATTATGAAGGAAATGATATTATATTCTTGAAAGGTTTTATTGAGAATGAAGTGAGATGTCAATTACCAGAAAAATTCAGACGTCCAAACATTCTAGGGCAAAATATACCAGATAAAGAAAATTTCTACTTCACAGGTGTTGGGATATTAATTAGATGTCTTTGAGGTACAAAAACACAGGTCATCATGGCAGGAACCATGAGGAAAGTTATACACATTGATGTCAGAGAGTAGACCAATGGCTGGGTCATGTTTTACTTCCAAACATCTGAGAAGAACTTTCTTTAAGTTTTTAGTACAATGTCAAAGAGTTTTGAGCAAAGGAATAACTTAGTAATTCCTTATTTGTGTTTTACTGAACACATTCTTGGCTGGGAAAGTAGCTCTGTGTAGTGATGAGGCAAGCAGGCCTGCTTTTCATCCCTCCCGGCTCCCGCACGGCTAGGTTTACACCCGAAATAACAACATACAAATTGTATTCTTTTAAACACTGCTTGGCCCATTATATCTAGCCTCTTATTGGCTAGCTCTTACATATTGATTCAACCCATTTCTAATAATCTGTATATCACCACGAGGTCATGGCTTACCGGGAGAGATTCAGCATGTTTGACCTGGCTGCTTTATGGCAGGCAGCTCTCTGACTCTGCTTCTTTCTCCCAGCATTCTGTTCTGTCCACTCTGCCTATGTTCTGACCTATCAGGCCAAGCAGTTTCTTTATTAATTAACCAATGAAAGCAACAGAAATAGAGAAGACCCACCTACATCAGCTCTGTTATAGAGCACTTGTCTGGCATCTTGAAGATTCTGGGTTTCAAGTCCACCATTGAAAAAAGTGTTTCTAATTATTGAATGATAACTTGTAGTATGAAAGAAGATCAGAAGATGAGTGAGGAAGCTTGTAAGTTTTAGTTTGAGTTAGAGTAGCAAGGAATGGATTTTGTGTTGTATTGATCTCAGCAGTAATGATTTGCCGAGGAGTGTTAGGGAGGGATCAAGAAATCTTAAATTTTTTCTTTGAAAACCTGGTATAGGATTGCTGCTTCCTGAGAGTAGAGGAACGGGGTTAGAGTTATAGAAAAACAGATTGCATTTGTGGTTTCACTGTTGGAGATGTGTTTGAATCTAAGTGGAGATGTGAGGGCTAGAGATGTGCATTTTGAAGTCACAACTATTCTGTGGACATAGGTAAGAACACTGGGATAGGGAGCATAGAAATGTATAAAGGGGCAGCCTCCAATGGTGAGCATCAGGGAGCAAGTGAAGGGATGACAATTAGAATTTTTCACCAAAGAACAGAGAAGCAAAATTTTAGAAAAACTATCTTTGGGGAAAGAGAAAGTGGATGTTTAATTGTCAGCATACAGATAAAGTGAGGAATGAAAATAGTTTTGGAAACAAGATAATGAGGCACTTGGTAGTGAGGAAGATAGTAGTGACCTTGCCAAGAGCATCTTGGGTGCTGTGGCAAAGAGCGACGCTGGACCTATGTAGTGTAAAATAGCAGTGTGAGCTGAGGATTTTATGATTGAAACTTAACACGTATTCAACTTTAGTGGATGTTGACAAAATGGTTAGAGTTCCATTTTTGTTCCACATCACTTCCAGATTCATCCTGTAGAGATGACATGTCTTAGTTTTTATTTTTGAACTTTCTCTCTTTCTTTACTTTTATTGACATTAGATTATAGCGTGTTTACACAGCAGCCACTGGAAGAAGAAATAGACTCAAAATCTTTCGATGAAATGGAACAGAGTTTACTTATTCTTTCTGAAACCAAAGCTTCTCTAGTGAGCACCATGAGCCTTTGGAAACAACAAGTGTCTACAATAGCAAAGTTTCATGTCCTCACACTGAAGCGGGAGAGCAAGTCAGTGCGCTCAGTGTAAGTGTGGTTATCATTCTTCTGAAAGCTTGTCTTTTTGAGGTTGCAAATTGGATTTGCTATCTGAAGTTTTAAAAAAATGACATGTACACATCTTTGTGGTTTTGAAAGATTAAAATGACAATTTCACAGTATCAAAGGTACAGTAGTTTTATTTATATTGATTGGTTGATTTATTGATTAATTGGTTGATTGATTGGTTGACTGAGACCCTGTAGCACTGGCTGTCATGTAACTAACTTTGTAGAACCAGGCTAGCCTCAGCATAGCAGCAATTTGCCTGCCTACCTCCTAAATTCTGAGATTAAAGGTGTGCATGCTGTGTCAACTCTGTGTTCTTATTTTCTAAACTGGGATTTGATGTCTCATCTTTAAAACGATCAAGTGACATATGGTATCTTGTGTCATATTTTTGAATTATTGTCATTATATTTCAATTTTTATTTTTCATTTATATCTTTTCATAATTTTTCTATTCATTAATTTTTATAATTGCTTTTACTACATAGCAAGAAAATTGCATTTTATCTCTTTTATCAAATGAAGAAGGCTGAAACATAAAGAAATCTGTATAGCTAGTAGACCTGGGATTGAATAAATTCTCTACGTAATTTGATTCTCTCTCAGTTAGTACCCCCATTCTCCTCAGTCTGAGAATGAGTTATGGAAAATTAAATCACATATCTATTTTATTAGAGCCAAAATGATTGTAGGAATAAAATTTAACAAGAACATTCATAAATGTATGAAATATCCTGGAGTTATTTGAGGTTTTGACCAAATTTATTTAGTATCAAACAAATGTTAGTCAGTATCTGATTTGTTTCTTTATCAATTGTCCTGAAAAAATGGTTTTTTGAGTCAGCATGTTTTAGTTTATTTAGTTGAACATCACTTTGATAATTCATTCTCTGGCAAACAATAAAAGTGACTTAATTCAGATTGCTGTAGTAAAATACCATGAGCTGGATGTTTCTGGAGGTTGGAAGTTGGGGATCCCAAGTATCAGCATGGTAAAGGCTCTTTTCTTTCCTTGAGGAACGATACCATTTAGTTGCATGTGGTAGTGATTTCTTTTTGTGTTTGAAACAACGTGCAAACCAGCACACTAACATGTGCTTGCTGGTGTCACGTTTATAGGGGTATGAATCCCATTATAAGGGCCTTATCTAATTTGCATTGCTTTCCAGAGTTCCTGTCTTCAGATATCTTCATATTAAATACTAGGGCTTCATAATGTAAATTTGAGGGACACAAACATTGAGTTCAAGACAATAAAAGTTATATAGTCAAATATACTAGGAACTATTTCTTCTGATATTCTCTCAAAGAATAGTTGGCATGTATGAACACCATGGAATATTTTTTCGGTTTTGTAATGTAAATTTTTTTTATTTTATTTATTTTTTTAAAAGTTTATTAATTTATAAAAGTTTCCATTTCCGCCCCTCCTCCCAATACCCTCCCACTCCCCCCACTCCCTCTCCTCCTCCCTCTCCATCCCTAAGAGCAGTCAGGGTTTCCTGCCCTGTGGGAAGTTCCTTCCCCCTCCCTCCAGGTCCAGGAAGGTAAGCATCCAAACAGACTGGATCCCAAAAATCCAGCATATGCAGAGGAAACAAGTCCCAGTGTCATTGTCAATGGCTTTTCAGAAAGACCCCGTGCCAGCCACATTCGGAGAATCTGGCCACATTCAGAGAATCTGGTTGGATCACATGCTCGTTCAGACCCAGTCCAACTGGCCTTGGTGAACTCTCATTTAATCAGTCCCCTTGTATCAGTGGGTGAACGCACTCCTCATGGTCCTGCCTTTCTTGTTCATGTTCTCCCTCCTTCTGCTCCTCATTTAGACCTTGGGGGCTCAGTCCAGTGCTCCAATGTGGGTCTCTGTCTCAATCTCCATCCATCAACGGGTGAAGGTTCCCTCTGGTCTTGCCTTCTTTGCTCATGTTCTCTTTCCTTCTGCTTCTCATTTGGACCTAGGGAGTTAAGTCCAGTGTTCCAATGTTGATCTCTGTCTCTATCTCCATCCATCGCCAGATGAAGGTTCTATGGTGATATACCTCTCTCAAGACCCAGCAATTCCACTCTTGGGAATATACCCAAGAGATGCCCTATCATACCACAAAAGCATTTGTTCAACTATGTTCATAGCAGCACTATTTGTAATAGCCAGAACCTGGAAACAACCTAGGTGCCCCTCAATAGAAGAATGGTTTAAAAAGGTGTGGAACATAGATACATTAGAGTTTTACTCAGCAGTAAAAAACAATGACATCTTGAATTTTGCATGCAAATAGATGGACATAGAAAACGCTTTACTGAGTGAGGTAACCAAGACCCAAAAAGAGGAATATGGTATGTATTCATTCATATGTGGATTCTAGCCATAATTAAGGGTCTTTGAGCCTTTTATTCGTGATCCTAGAGAAGCTAAACAAGAAGGTGAACCTGAAGAAAATCATGTAGTTATCCTCCTGGAGATTGGAAGTAGACAAGAGTGCCAGGCAACTTCGGGTGCATGGGGGGGGGGATTGTTGGAAGGGGAGATGGTTAGAGAGAAGGGAGTAGGGGAGGAATGGGGAAAGCTCGGGGATTGGGATGGTGGGGAGGGAGGAAGGATGGATATGGGATCAGGGAAGTATATATCTCAACTAAGGGAGTAATTTTAGGGTTTACAAGAGACTTGATTATAAAGGGGATCCCAGGTCCAAGGAGAGATCCCCAGATTGTTCTCTGGACAGAGGAGAGGGTGCCTGAACCGGCCTTGGCCCATAACCATACTGATGAATATTTTGTGTAATGTAAAATTTTAATATTAACCTGAAGTTTCCATATATTCTTCAGTCATGATTTTTTCTTTCTTAAAACATCTACTAACTTACAGATTTAGGTTTAAATACAGCATTTTTTGAGGGATGCTGATTTCAGAATATTTAAAATGGTGTAATAATTTTGTTTTGATATTTGCTTTTTTAAATAAGTTTTCTCACACAGGCTGCTCTCCAATTCTCAATCCTCCTGCTTCAGCTCCTCAAGGACTGGGTTTATGTGAGCACATTACCATGCCCAGCAAGAATGGTTTTTAAGAATACAAGTGATTTAAATGGAAGTTGTAAATTAATGAATTAAGTGTGATGGTTTAAACACTCTAGCAACCAAGATACGTTATATTATATGTAGATACTTTATAGGCAAGTAACTGCTTCTCTCTGGCACTACAATACCCTTTTGTAGTACTCTATATTCATGGTACTACAATATGATAATATGCAGGTATGTATGGCATACTATGCATCTTACAGTACAGTTTGACAGTATCTTACTGGAGCATTAGCAGTTAATGTAATTAAATTGTGTAGAGTAGTCAGGCAGTGGTGGTGCATGCCTTTAATCCCAGCACTCAGGAGGCTGAGGAAGGTGGATCTCTGTGAGTTTGAGGCCAACCTGGTCTACAAGATCAAGAGTTAGTTTCAGGACAGGATCTAGAACTATAGAGAAACCCTGTCTCGAAAAAAAATTGTAATAAGTATGAAAATTTTAAATTGCAGACTTTTTTAAATTTTCTTTTAATTATTTTAATTTTAATTTTCTTTCCTACTTGAAATATTTTTGTTAGTATATGAAAAGTAAATAGAATACAGTCTGAGCAAGAAGCAGTTCCTTCAGGAATATAGAAACACAAACATTTATGATAATACTTAGTTCTTTAACAGTTTTATGTTTATATGTCCTATAATTTAAGAGGGAATCTTGTCTAAATATACTTTTAAAACTTTTTCTTCTCTTTACCTAAAATTTATTACTCTATAATTTTGATATTCCACTTAGCTTTTTCTCCAATATTCGTATCAGATCAGTTTTGGTAACAGGTTCTTAGTAAGTTTTTACTTGTCTTTGTTTTTTGTTCATCTTCTTTGTTTACTTTTGTGATTGAGTATTGAATTTATACTAAAATGAAGAAAGATCTCTGATCGATTTGTATGCTAATGTATCCTAAACTATATTATTTTTTTTCTTGCAGGTTGCTTCTGCTTTTAATTTTTTTTGCAGTTCAGATTTTTATGTTTTTGGTACATCATTCTTTTAAAAATGCTGTGGTTCCCATCAAACTTGTTCCAGACTTGTATTTCCTAAAACCTGGAGATAAACCTCATAAATATAAAACAAGCCTGCTGCTTCAAAATTCTACTGGTGAGAGGGTGTGAAGGTCTGTGAATGTGTGTTGGCTGGGGATGGGGGTGAAGGGTTGATGAAGTTCAGAGCGAGCATGATCTATTGTTGTAAACTCTAAATTAAATACTTATTGATACTGAATGATATCAGAAATAAAGTTTCAGTTTAAGTGTAATTGGCAGTTTTAAAAATATTCTAATATTCTGTTTATAATTATTAAATTGTTTTTTTAAGATAGTAGTAAGTTCTCACAGGCATATTTTACCTCAAACTTTAACGATGGTCTTTGAGGCCTTGCCTCAGTGCACCCTCAGGGTTCAGAGAGGATGCTATAGCAATGGAAGGCTAGGGTCTGAGGGCGAGGAATGAATTCCTCATTCCGTGCTTCTTCGTGCTAGTTTCTTTATATTGTCTTGCTTTTATCCTAATTCTCCTGCCCTACTTCTTACTTCTCCTAGCTTCTTCCACTATTATAAAACTCTTCTCCTTGGGAGCCTTGAAGCAGTAAATTACAAGAGTTACCTCCTCATTGGAGCACTTTCCTAGGGTAGGTGAGAAGGGAGCTGGGCCATTGCCATGGCAAAATAAGGTCCCAAGGCCATAGGAGCAAGAGCGTGACCAGGAGGGCACAGTGCCCAATGACAACTTTGAGACACAGGTCTCTTGTTAACAGACTGGCAAGTGAAGAACTGGCATGCCCTTCCTAGGGTGCTCTGCACAGCAACCTGGCCATATATCTGTGACTCTGACCTTGTGCAAGCTGTAAAGTTTTAAATTTATGATATATTTATGAAAAGCCTTTAGTTCAGGTTGAAATTGTTCTGAGGTGAAAGTGAGCTAATTGTGTGCAGTTAGTCTGAGCAAGATAACAAAGTAGGCTTTTAAGTGTCCCCGTTCTTTGTGGGGCAGATAGATCCAGTTATGAAGCATATCCCAGTATATATTTTATATATCAAAATTATGTAACCAAATGAAAAGTCATCTTCTTGACAACACAAAGATGTATGTACCCAGTTGATGAAATATTTTCATGAGATAAACACACAAGCAGTGGGAAAACACCCGAAGCTATTCTTAGGGAAGAAATGAAGTTCTTAGGGAAGAAATGATAGAATTCAGGAGAGAAATTGCAGACAGGAGCAACTGGTTTCCACAGGCAGTAACTTCACTGCCGTTCCAGGTGGGGCTGCCTCTCAGAGAATCACTCAACTGGTAGGTCGGCCTATTGAACACTAGGTGTCACCTGCTGTATTCTATCTCTCATGGCCTGACAGAAGTTCATGATGTGCTTAATGAACTTCAGGTTGTAAAGTTCTCCTTAGCAAGAGCTATCGATATCGATAGATAGTATATCAATAGATAGATAGTATTTTCACATATTCATTGAGATTTAAAGATTCATCAAAAACTGTGTGAAGAATTGGTTAAAAGTAAGAAATAAGCCTTACTCTCATGTAAGTATTTATACCTGAATATCTTGTTTGCAGTTGATAATTTTGTATTTACGATTTTTATTCTAACTATATAATTGACAAAAAGTTTTTTCATATTTTTATGGACTTGAGCTAATTTTAAATTAGGATTCTAAGTTTTCAAAATATTAGAACTTAGTAAAGAACTTTATTCATGTTCAGCTTTTTTTTTAATAACATCTGCTTAGGTAAATAACCCATAATCTGAAGACTTGTAGAAACTATGTTACTATAGAATTCATTACTGTTAAAATACAATGCTGAGTATGATACATAACCTGATCTTTTCTGAAAAAGATGCATTTAGCATGGAGAATCTCCAATTAGAAAATATTTTACAATTTGCATTTTTCACTTAGAAATCATGTCTTCAATATATATTTTATGTAGTTAGAATACAATAATTTGTGAAATCTCTTATTTTTGATTTTTATGCATACCTAAAAATTACATAAGTATCTCAAATATATCTGTTCTTTCATTTTTACTGCATTATAGAAATTCTAGTATTTTCAGTGTTTGTCTCTTCATTTCTTTCTGTAGTGTTTCTTGCTTTTGGTTCTGTACTCCTATTGCTGGTCCAAAATGAATCTTGCATATGTATGTGTGTGTATATATAAATGTATACGTAAGCGTATGTATATATACACATGGATATTTATGTGCATGCATATATAATGTATATATACAATACACATAAACACATGCACACACACACATTAGATACTTATCCTTTGAGAGCATAAGTTACATAGTTATATCACTTGTGGTGTAGCTCTTTTCTGTAGTGATATTTTATTCATATTTTCATAAGTAAAGCTTGCCTAAAGATCAAAAGGGCAAAGCTAAGCCACTAGAGGTCAGACAGTCTTGGCTGTTTTACTTTTCTGACCTTTAGGCAAGCTTTAAAATAAATATCAATATACTTTTCTTGTTTATGTAGCCACTCTCTAGTGTCCAGAGATCAGCTAAGGTTCTGGGTTAGGAGAAAATTTTGTGTCACGAAGCTGAAAAGCACCATTGTCTATGATATTCATGATGCACTCAGTCTGCTCTGTCATTCTGTTCAGTTACTGAGAGTGCTTGGTTTGTGAGATTGGGGTTTCTGTGTAAGTCACATCTGTTCTGTTTTGGGTCCTGGCTTCTGTGTGGTGCAGCAGCAGCAGGACGGCTTCCACTCTTTGGGCATGGTGCTGTGCATTTCAACACAAACAGGATTCAGCCTTTTTTTTTTCTTTTGGTTTTGAGTCAGGTAGAAGACTAATTTTTGTGGTTGGCTATTTTTGCATAATTAAAATTATCAAGTAGATAGTTTTTACACTTTATTCAAATTTCATGATAACTTTTTTACTGTTATTAATGTTTCTGTAGGCAGCAGATAAAATTTATAGTTACCTGGTTCTGTTCAAAGTCTTGCATATGTGTTCTGTTATCTAATTGTCACAGCCACTGTTCCTGTAAAGTAGTTATACCTCTTTCTTCTTGACAGAGGAGGAAACAAGATCCTCTATCACTGTAACTTGCGTGAAGGATGTGTAGTGTAAGTGGTACAACTTGGATTTCAATCCTGTCCTACTGGCTACAGAGCCAATGCTCTTACCAATATGTAGCCCGAAGATAAAAGATCTTGAAAGAACACTATCTCCTAATGTAGTTAAAAATCAGGCTGGGTTGTATGGCACACACCTTTAATCCCAGCACTCGGGAGGCAGAGGCAGGAGGATCTCTGAGTTTGAGGCCACCCTGCTTTACAGAGCAAGTTCCAGGACAGGCCCCAAAGCTACAGAGAAATCCTGTCTTGAAAAAATGAAAAAAAAAAGTCAGTTACGTCTCTTACTTGAACTGATTCTTTATTATTCTCATTTTCTAATCCAGACTCAGATATCAATGATCTTATTAACTTTTTCACACACCAGAACATAATGGTGACAATGTTTAATGACAGTGACTATGTGTCTGCTGCTCCCCATAGTGCAGCTCTAAATGTGGTGCTTGCAGAAAAGGTAAGAGTGCTAGACGTGAGTACTCATTTACAAGTTATAAAGTACTAAAGTGGTTACTTATCCCATTAATCATGAATTACAGTCTGTTTTTAGAAATGATTAAAAATAATTGGTTTTGTTTGTGATAGCCTTTATGCCCTGGTAAGTGACCAGTAAAATCTTTTTATTTTATTTTCATGTTATATTTTTGCTCAAAACACCTGCATATTTCGAGCCAGGATATCTTAGCTGTCATCACTTTTCCTATCCTTCACGGTGCCTAATAAAATTTAATTAATTAAAAGATTTAACTAATCTAATGGAGTTAGTTAGTAAGAAAAGTTTGGGCTTTAGTGATATCAGTATTCTTATATAAAGAATGTGATAACTCTTCTCTTTAAATTGCAGGACTATGTTTTTACTGCTGTTTTCAACAGTACTATGGTTTATTCTTTACCAGTAATGATGAACATCATTAGTAACTACTATCTTTATCATTTAAATGTGACTGAAGCTATCCAGATCTGGAGTACCCCATTCATTCAAGTAAGCAAACATACACAAAGATGAATTCAACTGTGGAAATATCGTGACGTTAGAAGTTGAGGTGGGGAATTTAAGGGTCTCTGGGAGTAGTGTGCTTTAAATCCAGAGCAGCTCTTTTTGGTGCTGGTAGATTTGTAAAACCCTGATATTTTAACTGTAGACAAGAAATGAACATTGTTTAGTATTTTTTGGGGGTGGTGGGTGGGTTCTGGAATCTAGTTTCTGAGATATGGAAAGAAATCTTGAGAAGTTACACAGACAACTATTTTTACTTTAAGTAGCTGTCTTAGACTTTTTTATTGCTGCAGAGACACCATGACCACGGCAGCTCTTACAAAGAAAACATTTAATTGAACTGGCAGCTTAAAGTTTCAGTGATTCAGTCAATTATCATCATGAAAGGGACCATGGCAGTGTGCAGGCAGACTTAGAACTGGCTACATCTTGACCAGGAAGTGGCAGGAAGTTGATTAACTTTCATACTAAGCGAAGCTTGAGAAAAGAGAATTCAAAGTCCACCCCCACAGTGACACACCTACTCCAACAAAACCACACCTACTCCAAGAAGGCCACACCTCCTAAGAGTGCCTTTCTTTTTGAGGGGCCATTTTCTTTAGCAAAAAGTTGAAGGTCAGGAAAACAAGACAATGATGTACTGTTTCTACATCATCTATGAAAAGGTGAGCCAGGACCATGGTGCTTGTTAGAATGTGGATTATGTTCTAATGCAGAGTAACTTTCCTGTTCATGAGTGTATCACCTTACATAAAAATGGTAGAGATGAGTCCAGGATTTACTCTTAGAATGCCCCACTAGCAGGTACAAGAAACTGGGTTTGGTCTCTAACACAAAGATCAGGGTGAGAAAGGAGAGAGAAATGAACTTGTTGAGGGTAGGTTATAGCACCCAAAGCAACCTAAGTCTCAGGTAATCTGCATTTGGATGTCAGTTACTTTTTGACCTGCCTGGAAAAGTTAGCTGACTCCTTAGGGTAACAAGGGACATGGAGATAGAGGAGTTAAAGTCACCCTTGGAAAAAAAGGAGGGATCAAGATCCTATTTGACGAAGTCATAAAAGTATTCACGCAATAAATGAAGTGTACCAAAAATCGTTTTTAGGTATTTCTTGTCACTGCTAATTGTTTATTACACATACTAATTAGTGGCAGAGTTGGCAGTGTAGCCCGGCACTTCTTGGTAATAAATATGTTGTTTGTCCGTACCCTGTGGTAGATATCTTAATGTCTTTCTTTAGAAATTTTAATGCTTTTTCAGGATGTTCTAAAGCATTCTAAAGTGATTCACAGATTCATTTTCTGTTGTGTTTGTCTTTCAGGAAATCACTGACATAGTCTTTAAAGTTGAACTATATTTTCAAGCAGCTTTGCTTGGAATCATCGTTACTGCGATGCCACCTTACTTTGCCATGGAAAATGCAGAGAATCACAAGGTGATTGTTCAGACAAAACATTACCGGTATCAGGCTCTGGCAAGCCTGAGGACCTGAGTGAGATCTGGATCCACATGGTAGAAGGAGAGAACAAGTTCCTCCAAATTGCCCTCTGATGTCTACATGTGCCACACATGTGTACACATAAGTAAATGTAAAAAAAATGTTTTTTATGTTAGTTAAAAAATAAAGAGGGGCTGGAGAAATGCCTCAGCAGTTAAGAGCACTTGCTCTCCTTGCAGAGGACCCTGGATCAGCTCCGAGTATTCACATGTCAGCTCACAACTGCCCATTATTCTTGTTCCAGGGAATTCTGTATCCTATTTTGCCCTCCATGGGCCCCTGCATGTATGTGGTACTATAACCTCACACAGACACACATACACATGATTAAATATCTTAAATAAGATAAAAATTGCCGGTTATCTATTGCTGCTAGTAAGAAGGATTTTATATTTATAAACCTGTTTGCCTCAAGAGTATTTAATTTGAAAATGTCTTAGTTATGTTTCTGTTGCTATGATAAAACACCATGACCGAAAGCAACTTGGTGGGGAGGAAAGGAGTTTATTTAACTTACACTTCCAGGTCTATCACTGAAAGAAGTCAGGGTCAGGAACTCAAGCAAACCAAAGGAACCTAAAGGCAGGAACTGAAGCAGAGGTCATGGAGGAAAGCTGCTCACTCGCTTCCCATGGCTGCTCACCCTGCTTTCTTACACCATTAACCTATTTTCTGTTTTGTGATTTATGTATTTCAAAAGCATATAAATGGAATTACACTATGTATTTGACTTTATTTTTTATTATTATTATACTACCGTAGCTTCTTAGTGCTTTCTTGAAATGCATGAAATTTGTGTCAAGAGTGTCTGTAGTCCATTCCTTTTTATTATTGAGAACTATCTCAGGGTGTGGGTGTATTATAGTTTGTGTAACTACTGCTTGTTAAAAAAAACATCTGAAATGTTGCTGGGTTTCACAATTACACATACAGTACTATGAATGTTTGCATATAGGTGTTTGTATGAACACCAGTTTTGCTTGATGTGTATCTATGTATCATATGCCTGAAAGACCCACAGAGGCCCAAAGAAGGCATCCGATTTTCTGGGATAAGAGTTCCAGGTGGCTGTGAGTCACATAAGTGCTGGAAATTAAATCTTGGACCTCTGGATCCAAGTGATCTTAACCTGTGAGCCATCTCTCCAGTGTGCCACTTCTTCCTCTTAACACATTTTTTGTTTCTTGTTTTCATTTCCCACTCTGTTGTCTGCTCTTTGATTTAATACTCTTAAATTATGAATCGATAGTTTTAGAAGTGTACAAATCAAAAGAATAGTATTTTGTTTTGTTTTGGCTTGGTTTTTGGTTTTTCGAGGGAAGATTTCTCTGTAGCTTTGGTTCCTGTCCTGAAATTAGCTTTTATAGACCAGGCTGGCCTTGAACTCACAGAGATCCATTTGCCTCTGCCTCCCTAGTGCTGGGATTAAAGGTGTGCACCACCAACACCCAGTTTAGGAATAATATTTTTTAGGCATCAGAATTTGGGAAAGATTTTTACAAAAAATAAATAGAGCATGAAAAGAAAAACTGATTTCATTATTAATATACAGGAAAATACTAGTATGAAAACCATGCATTTATGTACTATGTAATTTATTTCAAAAGTATTTAAAATGTTTTCAAATATATTTTCTTTGCACAAAATTTCACATATAATCTGAAATTCTGTAAAGATCCAGAGGATATTAGGCAGTTTATATGTTCTTATTAAAAATATATTTTGAACATGAGAATCCTTTTCCATTTAAATATATCCTTCTTTATTTCTGCATAGTTTCATATGAACATGTTTGGCTGTCATTGATCGCATACCCACCATTTCTATGTTACCTTTTGTTGTATCTTATTACATTCTGATTCTTAAACATTTTGTTGAAATTGATAAATCTTATAAATGAACCTATCTAAGGGCTAAAATGACTGCATGTAAAGTCACTTTTTTGTTTTGTTGATTGGAATGAAAAGTTCTGCAATAGTTTGCTTGCTTTTTATTTGTAAATTGCTTAAGTTTTTTTAAAAAATATTTATTCATTTATTATGCATTCAATATCTGCCTACATGTGTGCCTGCAGGCCAGAGAGGACACCAGATCTCATTACAGATGGTTGTGAGTCACCATGTGGTTGCTGGGAATTGAACTCAAGACCTTTGGAAGAGCAGACAATGCTCTTAACCACTGAGCCATCTCTCCAGCCCCCAATTGCTTAAGATTTTAATAGTTTTTCTTTCTTTTTTTTCTTAGATCAAAGCTTATACTCAACTTAAACTTTCAGGTCTTCTGCCATCAGCCTATTGGGTTGGACAGGCTGTTGTGGATTTTCCCTTTTTCTTTGTTGTTCTGACTTTGATGCTGGGAAGTTTATTTGCATTTCGTCATGGATTGTATTTTTATCCTGTAAAATTTCTTGCTGTGGTAAGTTAGCATCAGTTGTGTTCATGATATTTATAGTTAAATATATTCTAAAATCTATTTATGTATGAATATATGACAGTTGTCAGGTAGAATAATGTGTATATATTTTAAAACAATGAAACAAATATTTGCTATTGTATATGGTACATTTAATTCAATTTTTATGGCAAGTGATTTAAAAAATGCAAGCTACCATTTAAAAATAATCCCCTGAAGCTTGTCGTGGTCTTTCATGTAGACTACTTACTTTCTTGCATCAGGCACCTAAATACAGTCTTCCTTCCTTGTTGCCACACTCAAACATTTTACAAGAAAGTAATTAGTTTCTTAAAAAGACTTGATTCAAGTAATGTGCACATGGGTGTAGGGGTGTGTGTGTGTGTGTGTGTGTGTAAGCCAGTAGCCATAGAGGGTGTCGGATCCCTCAGAGCTCTAGTTACCAGAATTCACGCGCCAACTGGTTTGTCAGGAAGATACTAGAATCTGAACTCTAGTTTTACAGCTGGCCTAGCTCTAAACCAGTGTATCATCTCTTGAGCTCTGGGAAAGAAACTCCTTCTAATTTTTAAATTTGTCTGAAAATGTGAAAGAAATGTGTAACTAGCATTCATGATCTGTGGAAATGTCTAATTAAGGGTTCCTTTTGCTAAATGGTTTATAGTAAAAAAAAAAAGCAAAACAATATAAAGCTATGTATGAGGATGTTGGATGCAAACCTTGATTTTGCTAGAGAACATTTGGACTTGGTATATTAACTTCTGCCTTGTAAAATAATCTTAGAAGTTATATTAAAGCCAGACATCGTAATATTCACCTTTAATCCCAGCACTTGGGAGGCAGAAGCAGAAAGATCTCTGAGTTTGAGGCTAGCCTGTTCTACTTGATGAGTCAGCCAGGACTTCATTGTGAGACCCCATCTGAAAAAATATATATAAAAAACCTCACTAAAGCAAACAAACAAATAAAAGTTATATTGAGTGTGTTACATCAAAATAGTTGCTAAGTGCTGGAGAACTGGCTCAGCAATTAAAGGAACTTTGTTATTATTGCAGAGGACCTGGACTCAGTTCCCAACACCCACGTGGTGGCTCCTGGCCATCTGTAACTCCAATCCAAAGCAGCCTGTTGCCCTCTTGTGACCTGCATAGACACTGGTCATGCACGTGTACATACACATATAAGCAGGCTACGCACCTCTTATGTTAAAATAAACACACCTAAAAAATTTTAAAGAATGGGTCCAAATATTTGAAAACTAGTCAATTGTAACTAGCTTGATTTTAATAATAAAATAATTGATTTTAATAATAAAATAATTAGAAGTTTTGTTTTGTTTTGTTTTGCTTTGGTCTTTCAAGGCAGGGTTTCTTTGCGTAGTCCTGGCTGTCCCAGAACTCATTATGTAAACCAGCATGGCCTTGCACTCACAGAGATCCACCTGCCTCTGCCTCCTAAATGCTAGGATTAAAGGTGAGTACTATCACCACCTGGCATGAGAGAACATTTTACTTGGTATAAAAAAATTACAAGTAGGGGCTGGAAAGAGTGCCCTGTTGGTAAGAGCACTGGCTGCTCCTTCAGAGGTCCTGAGTTCAATTCCCAGCACCCACATGGTGGCTCCAATCATCTATAATCGGATCTGATGCCCTTTGTGGCATGCAGAACGCACATATATAAAACATAAATAAATTTTTAAAAAATTAAAAAAATTACAAATAATGCTGAGGTTAAATTACTTGGAGTTACTTAAAACAGTAATTTAAAGCATGATTTTTATTGGCTAAATAGTGTTATAGATTTGTAGCTCTTCAAATAAGTAGAAAGACAGTTGTGGTAGTGAAATTAGAGAAACAAAAATTTCTTAATATTTTAATATGACTGATTTTTATATTGTGTTATAAACTACTCATATTCTTATGGAACGTGCTTTTCTGATTTACAGGTTTTCTGCCTTATTGGTTATGTACCATCAGTTATTCTGTTTACCTATGTTGCTTCTTTCACCTTTAAGAAAATTTTAAATACCAAGGAATTTTGGTCATTTATCTATTCTGTGGTAAGTCATGCTTTTATTTTATTTCAATTTTCTGAATCAGTTTTTGATGCATGCTTTAATGATGGTGCTGAGGGTGTAATGTATCTTTTCTAAGTGGAGAGTGTATGGAGAGAACTGGCAGTTTCTCCCAGTGGGTGTATTGCTCTTCCACCATCTACTCCAAGGGATATAGCTCACAACTAGCAATTGATGCCAACATACTGATATTTCCTGGCTTAGTATCATTTCTGGATGTATGTTTTCTTTGAGAATCAAAAACATAGTTGATGCCAAGGCATAATTTGTGAAAAGTTTATATGACATTTTAAACTACTCTGTCATTTATTATTTTCTTGTTTCCTCCTTAGACAGCACTGGTGTGTATTGCAATCACTGAACTCACCTTCTTTTTGAGATATTCAGTGTCAGCTGTTCTTCATTACACCTTTTGCATAGCCATTCCAATCTACCCACTCCTGGGCTGCCTGATCTCTTTCATAAAGGTACGTCTAGGAGATGCTCCAGAAACTTTAAAGTCTAGATATCAATTTCTTAGTCTTTGATATCTTGTTTCTTGTACTGAAAATAGTAACAAATATAAGATTCACTGTTACTGCTTGATTATATAAAGGAATTTAAAATGACAGATATTTTCATGTATGACTTCAGGTTGTCAGAAGAGAAAAGCTATGTTCACTGCATGGTTTCTGATGCTTAATTGGATATGCATAATTAGATGTATGATTTTATTTTTCATTTTTTAGAAATTTCTTAAGGATTAAGTAATATACTATAAAATGATGAGAAAAAATTAAGTATAAATGATCCCTTCCCCCAGGAAAACATTAAGGAAAAACATCAGATTAATTTTGGTCATGGATAAATCGAAGATATTTTCATCTGATTAAAAAAATAAATAATTGAGAAGAATAGGGGTGACTATGATCAAATTGTATGAAATTCACAAAGAAATAATAGAAATGTTATATTAATTAAGTTGTAAACTTATAGTTTATGACTTCTGGAAAGTTCCTTTTTCCACTCTAGTTTAAATGTTTGACTATACTTGCTTTTAGAAATATTGTGTAGCGGGAAGATTTTAAGTTAGACACAACACAGCTTTTAATAGGAACAATTTATTTATAGAGATTACATGTTTATGCCTAAAATATATTAAACATTTAAGCCAAATACTTGTTTCTACATGTTATAAAAGTGTTTTGTTTTAGGGTTCTTGGAAGAATATATCAAAAACCGAGGAAACCTACAGCCCATGGGATAGGCTTTTAGTTGCTGTTATAATGGTAAGAAAGAGAAAAGTCTATTTTTGTGTGTTTGTGTGCTCTTAAGAGTATTTGTGTGGACAGAGATGTAACTCAGTGGTTAAGAGCACTGGCTGCTCTTCCAGAGGACCTGGATTCAATTCCCAGCACACATGGTGCCTCACAACTGTAGCTCCTGTTCCAGGGGATCTGATGCCTCTTCTGGCCTCCACAGGCACCAGGCATTCATGTGGTGCACAGACATTAAAAACAACAGAACAAAACAAAAGCCCAACTCATACACCTAAAATATAAAATAAAATTTAAAAAAGTAAAAAGCCAAAAATAGAACTGGTTAGGACATGACTCAGCTGTCAGGAATGCTGGTCTGGCATGGATGGAGCTCTTGTTTTGATCCCTAGCACAGGAGCAACTAGGTGTAGTGATGCACTCCTGTCGTCCCAACACTTCGTAGCTGAGCGTACGGCCATCAGACGCCTGAGGGCATCGCTGGGCTGCACAGACAGTTAGAAACAAACGACTTGTTTCTGTTTTATTTTTAGTTTTTGTCCTAATGCGTAATGAACAAGCCCGTAAATTAAGTATGTTAATGATAGTGAATCTGCGTTTTTGTAGAAATACCTTTTTTGTTGGCCAGTTATCTCCAGTTCAGTACACTTGACTTTTCAATGCTGCTGATTCTATTTTAATAAAACTGGCTTTCTCAGAGGAAGAACAAAGTCTTCGGTTGTTTGTGAGACATGGTCTTAGATAGCCCAGCCCGACTTGATTTTATGGTCTTTCTGTCTAAGATCCCTTAGTGCTGAGATTACAAGTTAGTGACATAGTTCCCAGCTAAGCTTGATTATATTTTGTTAAATTGACAGTAAATGAATTTATAGGGATAAAAAATATATGAAGAATTAATTTATAAAAAAATAACATTGCTTTCTTCGTACTAAAATATATGACTGGTGCTGCAGTTAGTGGACGGGCACAAGCACTGCATCTGTGAAGCCCTTGAGTTCAGTCTCCATCACTCAGAAAATAAAAAAGACAAATTACTTTTAATTATCTTTATTACAACGAACACATAGCAATTGGATTCTCCCCTCTGGTTATGGTAAAGAACCTGATCTTTGAAGTCTTCCTTCTGTTGGAAAAGCAAAGAAGTGATGATTCAGTCATAAACTGTTACATATTCTTCTCTTAGCCCTACCTGCACTGTATACTGTGGATTTTCCTCCTACAACACTATGAGAAAAAACATGGAGGCAGATCAATAAGAAAGGATCCCTTTTTCAGGTTAGTTAATTTTTTTTTTACTTAACTTTTAAAGTTTTGGTAAATTTACAGAATTGTACAACCATTACCATACTTTTAAACACCAATGTAATTTTAAAACAATTCCAGCATTCCAAGTAATTGTATCCAGTCACTTTCCTGTATTTTTCCCATGCCTCTAGCCCTATGCAACAACTAATCTATTATATTCAGCATGTTTGCCTGTTGTACACTTCACATTACTGGAGTTATAGATAGCATATAGTCATTTCTTGGTTTTGTTTCTTTTTTCAGAATATACATTAATGTGTAGTGTCCCTCACACATTTACTGCATGTTCATTCTGGATATTTCTATAATGCATATAAAACATTTTTAAGAAAATAAATGTTTTAAGATTTTAAGCCACTAAAGACCGTGGTTCTATTAAGTACTTTAAGTATATTTAAATTGTATAGCTACTGCTTTTTACTGTTGAAAAAAATTCAAATTGTTAGAATTTGAATTATTTATTTATTTTTATTATACTTGTATTTATTTTGTGTTTGTTTGTTTGTGAGTATGCATAAGCCACAGAATGCTTGTGGGTCTCAGAGGACAGCTAGAAAAACCTGTTCTCTCCTTCTACCATGAGGGTCCCAGGGATTGAACTTAGGCCATCAGTTTTGGCAGTAGACACCTTTTCTGGCTGAGCCATCTCACTGGCTCAATTGCTAGGATTTGAATAGCAAATTATATCTATTATATAGAGTTTCACGGGGGGAATGATTTTGGAAAGTTCCTCATTTATACTGGAGTGGTGATTCATTAACTTTTTAAATTTAATTTTGCTAAATAGCATTGGAATCTCCTTTTCGTATGCTTGTTGTCCACTTTGATGTCTTCTGAGAGGGAATAAATTTTTGTTAAATTTTAAAAATTGGTTCCATTATGTTTATATTGAGTTCTAAATTTTTTATGTATTTTATATATAGTTAGATGAAATGCAAGTATTTTCTCCAAACTTCAGTACCTTTACTAGGTAATGTTAAACTGAAAGAATTGTTGTTTAGTGAAACATAGGTGTTGGTAATAAACTAGTGTGCACCTGCCCTTTTATACCTGCTTCATTTGTGTATTAGCAGAATATTATTGTATACAGACACTGGACAACTAAATGTCCATACTAGCTTTTGTAGCTCTCATATTTGTGTGTTCTTGCCGAGTATTAATATACATAAACACTGATGCTTTAGATAGTAAGTGTGTAATGCTTGTTAGCTTATAGTTCTAACATCAGAATGTTAATGCATGTAAACATTGGGAAGTTCAGATGAGTGTGTGATGCTTAGTAAACAATGCACTCTCCCTCTGCACTGAGAAACTTAGGTCTGGCTCTCTTTATTCCCCCTCTCCCTACTTCTGCTGATATTTGTGGAAAAGATTCTTATATTCACAGAGATAGTCTTTCTAATACCTCAACCCCTTTGTTTTCTGATTCTCCAAACCAGTCAGGGACTCTCTACTCTGTGTCACCCACTTAACTTTGTCAGAGCCATGCCACTGGCATTCTTTTAATTTTTTTAATGCTTCAAAATTTTATTAATCAATTATTTTTTCCATCCCAATTAGAGTTTCTACTTTCCCTTTCCTCTCTCCTAGTCCCTACCCCCAACATTCCCGTCTCCTCTTTTTACTCCCTCCCCCTTCCCTGTACATCAGTCAGCCATGGGATGTCACGTTGCAGTAAGACTAGGCCCCTCCGCTCCTATTAAGACTGGATAGGGCAACCCAGCAGGAGAAAAGGGTCCCAGAAGCAGCCAGCAGAGTCAAAGACAGCCCCCACTCCCTCTGCCAGGAGTCCCACAAGAAGACCAAGCCACACAACTGCAGCACATGTGCAGAGGGCACTGGTTAGTTCCATGCAAGTTCTCTGGTTCACTGTTCAGTCTCCGGGAATCCCCATGAGCTCAGGTCAGGTGACTCTGTGTGTTTTTCCTGATGTCTTTGGCCCCTCTGGCCTCCATAATCCTTCCTCTCCCTCTTCCACAGGATTTCCTGAGGTCTGCCTAATGTTTGGCTGTGGTTCTCAGCATCTGTTTTCATTAGTTCCTGGGTAAAGCCTCTCTGATGACATTTAGACTGGGCAATAATCTATGAGTATAGCAGAATATCATTAGGAATCATTTCATTGATTTTTTTTTCTTTTTTTCCAGTCATATTTGGTTCTATTCTAGGTCTCTGGGCTGTCTAACCTCTGGGTTCTGGCCCTCCAGGCATTGTCAGGGGTGGGCTTTCTCTCAGGGTATGGGTCTCAAGGTGGACCAGTTATTGGTTGCCCACTCCATAATTTCTTTGCCACTTTTGTCCCAGCATATCTTGTAGTCAGGACAGATGGTGGGTCAGAGGTTATGTGGTTGGGTCTCTTATTGTTAGGAGTCTTAATCAGGGTCATCCCCATAGAATCCTGGGAGTTTCCATTGTACTAGGTTTCTAGCTCATCCCAGAGATGCCCCGGATTGCAGTTATGTGTTCCATCTTCCCCTCCTCTCATCTCTCCCATTCCCAACCCTGATCCAGACCTCTGCCCTACGTACTGTGTTGTCTATTCTCTTTCCCCTTCTCAGTGAGATTCATGTGTCCCAGAACTTAAGCCTTCCTTTGTTGGAGGGGCTGCTTGTTCGTTCCCAGCTGCTTAACCCTGAAATAATCACACTGATACTGTGTTAATTAAATCACTGCTTGATCCATTAGCTCTAGTGTCTTATTGGCTAACACTTACCTTAATTTAACCCATCTCCATTAATCTGTGTTTTGCCACGAGGCTGTGGCCTACCAGCAAAGTTTCAGCGCATGTGTCTCCGGATGCTCCATGACTTCTTCAGGAAGAAGAAAAAAGTCTACCCTTTTTTCTTCCAGCATTCAGTTTAGTTTTCCCCACCTACCTCTATTCCTTGCACAGGCCCAAGACGGTTTCTTTATTAACCAATGGTATTCAGAGCATACAGAGGGGATCCCACATCATTCCTTGTTATTTAGCTTCTTTGGGTCTGGATTGAAGCATGGTTATTCTTTACTCTACAGCTAATAGCCACCTATAAGTGAGTATATAACATGTTTGTCTTTCTGGGTTTGAATTACCTCACCCAGAATGATCTTTCCTAGTTTCATCCATTTGCCGGCAAATGTTCTGCTGTCATTGTTTTTAACAGATGAGTAATACTCCATTGTGTAAATGTACCACATTTTCTTTCTTTTTTACTTTTATTGATTCTTTGTGGATTTCACATTGTGCATTCTGATCTCACTTATCTCCCTATCTCCTTGCCCTCTGTCCTTGCTACCTCACCTACCAAATCAAAACCAAATTTAAAAGGAAAACCAAAAAAAAAAAAAAAACCACCAAAAAAAACAAACAAACAAAGGAAGAATCTTGTCATGGACGCTGTGGTGTGGCCCACTGAGCCACACAGTTTACCCTTTAATCCATTCATCTTTACTTGTAAGTGTTCATTGCCGTGAGTCTGATCTGGCTCTAGTCCTCTGCCTTCTGCTACCCCACCGATAGTGAGCTCTCACTGGAAGAACTCTTCTTGGATGCCCTGTTGTACTGTGTCATGAAGATCCTGCTGTTTTTGATCTGTAGATTCATCTTCTTCACATACTCCAACAGTTCATAGATTCGATAGATGTGGGAGTGGGCCACCTCACAGCCCTGGTTCTGGGCCTGGTGGTAGCTGAGTTGGCCAACTTGATAGCTTTACCTCATCATCACTATCCAGACAAGCTCTCCAGCACTGACTCAGCTAGCGAGCTTAGTGCATCCTACAGCAAGGATCAGGGCCAGTTCTGTTCTTGGGCCCACAAACCCAGGTTCCCCTCATTCACATCACCAGGGTCAGCTCTACTGTTTGCCCAGGCAAGGTACAGGGCCCTCTCTCCTGACCACTGTAGGTAGAATGAGAACAAGAGAGCAGGGTCAGCTCTGTTGTTGTTATACTCTCAGGGCTGGCTTACCTGTCCCTCGTCTGCCATGTGGTGACGGGTGAGGGAAAGATGCCCTCTACCCTCCACTCCCTGCTACCTGTGTCAGGTGAGAGACAGAGAGCTGGTTCCAGGGTCATGAGAGTGACCTGCCCCACATCAACTGCAGCACATAGGAGAGTGCACCCCACATCCTGTCTAGTCAGCACACTAGAGCTGACCCTGTTGTCAGGTTCCACATTTTCTTGATCCAGTCTTTGGTTGATGGACATCTAGGTTATTTCCAGTGTCTGGCTGTTATGAATAAAGCTGTTATGAACATAGTTGAGCAAGTGTCCTTGTGGTATGGTCGAGTGTCCTTTGGGTATATGCCCAGGAATGATATAGCTAGGTCTTAAGGTAGACTGATTCCCAATTTTCTGACAAACTGCCATATTGATTTCCAGAGTGGTTGTACAAGTTTGCACTCCCAGCGGAAATGAAGGAGTGTTCCTCTTGATCTGCATCTCACTAGCATGAGCTGTCACTTGTGTTTTTGATCTTAGCCATTCTGACAAGTGTAAGGTGGAATCTCAGAGTCCTTTTGATTTGCATTTCCTTGATGGCTAAGGATGTTGAACATTTTAAGTGTTTCTTTGCCATTTGAGAATCTTGTTAAGGATTCTCTGTTTAGATTTGTGCCCCCATTTTTAATTGAATTGTTTTATCTGTTGATGTATAGTTTCTTGAGTTCCTTCAATTATGTCTATTTCTTCTATTGTTATCTTCCACATCTGAGATTCTCTCTTCCACCTCTTGTATTTTGTTGGTGATCCTTGTATCTGTAGTTCCTGTTTGCTTACAAAGATTTTCCATTTCCAGAATCCCTCCATTTGTGGTTTTTTATTATTATTAAATTAATTCTTTTAAAAAAAGTCTTTTTTCATTTTATATACCTGTCCCAGTTCCCACTCCCTCCCCTCCTTTCATTCTTCCCACCTTCCCTTAACCCCAGACCCCCTTCCACTCCTCAGAGAGGGTAAGGCTTCCCATGGAGAATTAGCAGAGTCTAGCACATTGCTTTGAGACAGGACCCAGGCCCTCCCCCACCGTGTGCATGTGTGTGTGTGTGTGTGTGTGTGTGTGTGTGTGTATGTGTGTGTGTGTGTGTGTGTTTTAATTGCTTCTTTTTTCATTTTCAGGTCTTGAACAGTTCCTTCATCTGTTTGTTTGTTTTCTTTTCCTTGGATTTCTTGGCATTCTTTAAGGAATTTGTTTATTTCCAATTTTTGTCTTTTCCTCAATTTCTTTAAGAGAGTTTTTCATTCCTTCTTTAAGTCTTCTTTAAGGAACTCTATCATCTCCATAAAATTGGTTTTAAGGTCCTTTTCTTGTGCTTTAGCTGTGTTGGATTGTTCAGGCTTTGCTTCATGGCTAACCAGGCTCTGCCAGTGCCTGTTGCTCCTTCTGTTGCTGATTGTGTTCTCAGGTTGGCAGTGAGACATCTGGGTTTGGGATGATTATAGGCCTAGGTGCTGGTTCCTGTTTAATACCTTCTTGTTTTGTTTTAATAGCTACTCCAAACTTTTTTTGTATTCTTCAAATTTCCCAGATTATCTCACAACCTGCTCCTTAGTTTAATATTGGTGTTTATCTTGAAAACATAATACTTAATTGTTGCAAGCACCATGGCCAGCAGAGGATCTGGCTCAGCATGATTTATTTAGTCAAAGTTGGTTCAGACGTCTAGAGAATGACTCAGGCAGTTTATTTTAGACAGGTTTAAGTAGAATACAACTTTGGAAAAAAGTTTCCTGGTAACAGTGATCTCAATCCCATGTGCTCGAGAAAGCTTAAGGCATGACTACATCAGAATTCTTCTGCAGACTACATGTGACCGCTTCTATAAGGATGAGTTCTATAGTTTTAGGGCCTAAGGAGGATCAGGTATGGTTTCGGTTTTGGTCATACAGAGCTACAAAGTACATGTGACATCTCCTCTAAGGAAAGGTTCTTTTGACTGAGAAATACTGCTTAATATATAGGTCAAAGGAGCAAGAGTCTGGGGGATTTGGGTGTGAGCTGGCCCTGGAGATAGCATAGATTACTAGACTATTAACAACACCCACACCCAAGCATTCCAGATAGAAAACAGGTACACATCTCTTTCCTTGAAGAAATAAGTCTTCATGCTTAACATTTCTGGTTTTTTTTAGTGCATGCCTGTGAACACAAGGATCTTGAGCTTTCTATACTTAATTTCAAATATCTGCAAATTTATCTGCTTTGCCTTTCCGGTCCCAGAGGAAGAGGTGACCTTCTGCTGTGGAGGATCACTTACCCCTGTACTTAAGAACTTGGGTCTATCAGTCCTCTTTTCTCTTGCAGTACCATTCTTCTGAACCATGTGCGTGTGCTTGTGTGCTGTAGCACATACATAGTGTGTGTATGTGCATGTGCAGTGCGTGTGTATGTGAAGGCCTGACGGTTGACATCTTCCGCAATCTCTCTACCCCAAGAATCCTTCTACTCCTTCCCCAGCACTGAAGTTACAGAATTGTGCTGCCAAATTCAGCACATGCTGAAAATCCAAACTCGGATCCTCATGCTTATATAGCAGACACTACCGAAATAAGTCATATCTCCAGCCCCTTCCTTCAGAATCTAAACTTAGAAAAGAGGAATTACACTTTCTTCCATACATAAAAGGACCTAAAATCTTTTTCAAATATAAATTCATTTCTGGCTCTTTATACCTCTGTTTGTTTTCATATTTCAAACACCTTCTATCTTTAATTTCATAAAATTTTGGGTTCCTCTTAACTCGCCACTGATAGTGTCTTCAGTTTCTTTGCCATGCCCTGTGGTCTTAGCTTGCTTAATTACGTAATTGACTTCCTCTTCCTTGTTCTTTTCTTGTCCTTTTGTTTCTATAATGTCCCCTTTATTTACCTCTTTTTCTTTTCTCTTTCTTTTTTCAAGACCGGGTTTCTCTGTGTAGCTCTGGAACCTGTCCTGTAACTCACTCTGTAAACCAGACTGACCTTGAACTCACAGAGATCAACCTGCCTCTGCCTACCAAGTGCTAGAATTAAACGTGTACACCACCGCCGTCATTTATCTCTTTACCCCTCTTCCTATTCAAAAATTTCTTTGCACGTAATTTGTTCTCTGTTTGCTATTAAAGAAAGTATTCCTTTAGATTTTTATTTCAGCCTTATCTACTCTTCATAAACAGTTTCATATGTACTCAGACTATAATTTCTTTGGAGAAAATATTTATTTTTTAAATTAAAGATTATACTTTTAAAATTTATTTGTGTGTGTGTGTGTGTGTGTGTGTGTGTGTGTGTGTGTGTGTGTGTGAAAGCCAAGGCCAAGGAGAGCAGCACAGGTCCTTTTGAGCTGGAGTTATAGAGCGTTTTGAGCCTCCTGAAGTGGGTTCTGAGAACCAAACTCACGGCCTCTGGAAGAGCAGTACATGCTCTTGGCTGCTGAGCCCTCCCTTCAGCCTCTGTTTGTTCTTCCTGTGGAATAATACCTTAAACATACTAGTTATATGCTATCATATTGAATAATGGATAGCTTTGGATAATGTCATTTAGGTACTAACAGTCAGTGAAAATTACCATTTGGAGTTTTACTCTTCAGGGCTAACATTAGGAGTCATGTTGATGTTCTTTTAAAACCTTTTCCCCTATGTAGTGCCTAAATTTCTTAATGTTTTAATTATGTAGCCATCTACTATTTGTATGTATCTAGGACCTTCTCACAAAAGTCCAAAACTAAGAAGTTTCCAGAACCACCAGTCAATGCGGATGAAGATGAAGATGTCAAAGCTGAAAGACTGAAGGTTAAAGAGCTGATGAGCTGCCAGTGTTGTGAGGAGGTAACTTGATTATTATTATTGCTAAGTCATATTAAGTCTAAAATAGTAAATTACCAAAGGCATATGAATTAATAAATAATTTTCATTGCACATGAATGTGAAATTTAATTGTATACTTCCCTATTAAAAGTGAATATAGTTCTTAGGATACATATATGAGGCATGAAATGATAAGCATCTAATTTATAACTATAAAACCTATTTTGCCTATTAGAAGCCAGCCATTATGGTATGCAATTTGCATAAAGAATATGATGATAAGAAAGATTTTCTTCATTCAAGAAAAACAAAGAAAGTAGCAACAAAATACGTCTCATTCTCTGTGAGAAAAGGTTGGTATTTATTTTTCTCAAGTTTTTCAGTAAAGTAATTTTTATTTTTAGTTTGTCTTTAATATATAATTTTTCTCTCAATTTCTATAGGAGAGATCTTGGGACTGTTGGGTCCAAATGGTGCTGGCAAAAGCACAATTATTAATATTCTGGTTGGGGATATTGAACCAACTTCAGGCCAGGTATGATATGTAAAAGTGAGGATTGTGTCTAATATAACTTATATTTTTAATTAAGATAAGTTTACTATTGACAAATTGTGAATTTGATGGTTTAACTTCATGTGTTTTAGTATTTTTTGTATAGACTTATGAGATTAAGATATTTTGGTCATCTGTGAAAGTAATACAAATTGTGAAATTTTCACACACAAATAGACACATACAGTTCTGTTTTTAATAATTATTTACATTCAGGGTTGGTTTATCTACCCATTTACAAAGACAGTTATAATAATTTCTGGAGATACGTAAATTAGTCTTGACTCTGTCTGATATAGGTGGATCTTCTGTATTCCTGTTGCTTTCATTGGTTAATTAATAAAGAAACTGCTTGGCCTGATAGGTCAGAACATAGGTGGGTGGAGTAGACAGAACAGAATGCTGGGAAGAAGGCAATGAGGCAGATGCCATGACTCTCCGACCCAAGATGGACGTAGGTTAGGATCTTTCCCGGTTGGTGCTACACAGATTATTAGAAATGGGTTAGATCAATATATAAGAGTTAGCCAATAAGAGGCTACAGATAATGGACCAGGCAGTGTTTAAATGAATACAATTTGTGTGTTGTTATTTCGGGTGAAAGCTTAGCCATGTGGGAGCCGGGCAGGACAAAAGTAGGCCTGCCCCCTGCTCCTTCCACACCTGTCAGTTTTCAGTTATAGTCATGTGCGCTACCAGTTGATGGAATTGATGGAACCCCCAGCGTCTATGCTGCTCTCCTTCCCTGCTGTTCCCCTTGTTCTCTTCACACTAGACAGACAGACGCACTGTCCTCCTAGGAGTAACAAGGATACTCTTTTGAGATTTTTCTTGAGCTATTCCTTATGTCAATTATAGCCTATATTCAAGAAATACAAAGGATTTATTTATTTTCTTTAACTCGTTGGTTTAAATATTTTCGGGGAAGCCTCATGATGGCAGTACTTGTGGTGTGATTCCCACTCAGCAGTGTAGAACTTCCACGTTTTCTGGCCGTTATCTCTAAACTCTGACTTAGCTATGCAAGTCCTGGCGCCTTTAAAAAGCAGTAAAACACTGGCTAGGTAGTATGGTTTCTGAGGGAAGGAGTTTAAATGAATGTACTTACTGTCTCCTTCACAATACAAATTAAACAACGATACTAAAATTTGGTTTGATTTTTGTAGATATTTCTAGGTGATTATATTTCACATTCAAATGAAGATGATGAATCCACTAAGTGCATGGGTTACTGCCCTCAAGCAAACCCACTGTGGCCAGATATTACTCTGCAGGAACATTTTGAAATTTACGGAGCTGTGAAAGGAATGAGTGCAAGTGATGTGAAAGAAGTAATAAGTCGGTAAATGATCATCTTCAGTTGCTTTTGCTGTGCGGGTCAGGAAATGTATATTTTAGTTTTTTAAAAATTTAATACAACATCATTTTTGTAGATTATAATTTACTTAGAAAATTATAATTTTCATGTATTCTTTACAAAATTATGATACCTATTAAAAAGGTAACTCTTTATTTGTATTTTTTCTGATTCTTTGTTATATTTTGAGACAGTCTTACATGTAGCCCCAGCTAACTTTGAATTCAGAGATCTACCTGCCTTTGCTCTTAAGTGCTGGGATTAAAGACAGGTGCCAGCATTGCCTGGCTTCATTTTTCTATTTCTAATTATAGGAGGAAGGTACCCATAAATGACGTGAAAATTAAGTGAATAATTTATTAAGACAATTAGCTTGTTTAAAATGATATGAATTGGAGCGTTTTTCTTACCTAATTATACCAAACATTACCTAAGTGACTTACAGAGAACAATGTTAGTGATCATGCATAATTTATATTTATATTAATTAATACAAATCCAGGTACATTAATTTATTATTGACCATTTTACAGAATAACAAATGCCCTTGATTTGAAAGAACATCTTCAGAAAACTATAAAGAAACTACCTGCAGGGATCAAGCGAAAGGTACTTTTCACTAGATAACAAATACATCTGTTTTACTAGTTGAGTGCTTTTCACTCTCTAGACAAACATCCTCGGAGTGAAGTCTTAGTCCAGTCTCCCTCTTTCTTCCATCTAGCTGTGTTTTGCACTCAGTATGCTGGGGAACCCACAGGTTACTCTCTTGGATGAGCCATCCACAGGTATGGACCCCAGAGCCAAACAGCACATGTGGTGAGTATGAGACTACAGGCCCTTGTGCCAGTGCATGACATCATTGTGATTTACAGTATTGTAACTGATAGCTTCCTGTCAGCAATGTATACATCTTGATTTTATAAAATAGTAATTAGATATTTAGCCTTTTAAAGCTTTTATCATATCTTTGTTGAAATGTTAATGACATTTTATATACTACAGAACAGTGGTTATTAAAATAAATAGTTCTACTTTCTGAATTAAGTTTTGGAAGATTTTCCCCAGTCATTTAATGGTAGATTATGTTTTTCATAATACTGCTTTGAATTTCAGTGTTATAATTTATTGTAGTAGTTTAAAGAACTAGTTGGTTGAATAATTTTTGATGCTTAATTTCCATGTTTATAAAGTTTAAGGTTTAACTTAGATGTATATTAATTTTATGAATATGCAGCTTTTTTATAACACAAATCACATTTTATCATACATTGATTCATTCCTTCATGCTTTTGTTTTCTCTCTCCCTTTTTATTACTGCTGGGGATTGAGACCAAGCTATTGTCCATTGTAAGCAAGTCCTGTACCTCTGAGCTGTACACTAGCCTGGTTATTGCACTTTAAACCCATGTATATCTTTGAAGTAATGAAATTTCTTTGCATTTGTCAAGTTTTCAAACTAAAGAAAAGTAAGTTATAATAGAAAAATCATAGTTTGGTAGGATATAATAACTTATAGCAATTGATATTGGGTAAGTTTTAGTCAAATAGTTGGATTTGAAAAACTACTTATCTCTATTAGCAAACAGGTATATTCCTCTTACTTATTTTTTTTTTAAAAAATATTTTGTAGGAGAGCTATCCGAACTGCATTTAAAAACAAAAAGCGGGCTGCTCTTCTGACGACTCATTACATGGAAGAGGCGGAGGCCGTCTGTGACAGAGTGGCCATTATGGTGTCTGGGCAGCTAAGGTAGGTGTGTAAACAGCATACCTTTCAGAGAAGGAATTTAGGCTGTATTCTGAGTGTGATCTTTTAAAAACTTAGAAAACTATGCATTAATTTGAAGTGTCAAAGCATAATTCTTATAGTTTTTAAAATCTGCTTTCTGTGTAATTTCTTGGAAACACATAAGTTTTTTTACAAACTATGTCCAACTACCTGTATTAGTATGTTTTCAGCCCTTTGTTTGTTATTTAAAAATTATTAGACTATTTTAAAGTAATAGGAATTATTTTGAATTATAATACAAAGTATAAGATAAATATTTGAGTTTATATCTACATAAATAAATGATTGAGTGAATAAATAAATGTGGGCAAAGAGACAAATTTACCTTACACAATAATTTCAAATAAAATATGTCTCTGTGGTTCCCTCAAAGGAAGCTTACCCTTTCCTGTTCCAGGTTATACTGAATATAATCAGTTTCTCCTAGAAAATTGATTAAGGAAAAGGGGAAGTAAAATGTTCACAGTTGAAAAACTTACAGTTATCGTAACTAAGCAGTGTGTACAGGTACTGCACATCCCTGAACAGGACATCGAGTAATGAGAAGCCTGCTTCAGAGTGCGGTTTTCTGTCCAGCAGTCATAACCTAGCTTAACATGAGGAAAATAACAAACAGACACAAACTGAAGGGCATTACAATAAAACATGTGATCAGTATTACAAGTCATGGAAAAGGAATGAGTAAGAAATGTCATCAACTTTGGAAACAAAAGTCATAACAACTAAATACAGCGTGAAACAGAATCCTGGAACAGAAAAGATACTACTGGAAATCTAACAAAATCAAATAAACCCAGCTCTAACCTCAGCTAGATCTATGTAATGGAGATTGCTTGATTTTGACAAATTTGTCCTAGAAATAGAAGAAGAAAATGTTAGGTAGCATGAGGCTAGATATAGTGTGTGTGCTGCATGATGTTTACAACTTGCTATTCATGTAAATAACTCCCAGAGCCATGTTCTCCAAAAGATGTGGTATAGATTTAAGTGAGAAACCATTCTGTGAAACTATCAAGAAACTTTAACTTTTTCTTTTAAAAATTACTTCAGATGTATTGGAACAGTACAACATCTAAAGAGTAAGTTTGGCAAAGGCTACTTTTTGGAAATTAAATTAAAAGACTGGATAGAAAACCTGGAAATAGACCGCCTTCAAAGAGAAATTCAATATATTTTCCCAAATGCAAGCCGCCAAGAGAGGTAACAACTTTTAAATATATTTAATATTTTTTATAGAGTAGAAATCATTAAAGGTTATCTTTTCAGCTTTCTGTCCGCCTGTCTCTGAGTATCTTATCCATGTGCTTTATTGTCACCAGTACTGGACTGTGCTGTCAGGCAGAGGTTTGTGTGTACTTCACAGGTACAATTGCATGGTGTACCTTATCATTTTACACAAACTTTTAGAAAAATGAATAACAAAGTATAGTTTTAGAATTTGAATTTGAATCTAAAACAATTAAACTTCAGTTTTCAAACATACACAGTAGTTGAGTCTTATTTTTTTTTTCTGTATTTATCTTTGTTTTTCAGCTTTTCTTCTATTTTGGCTTATAAAATTCCTAAAGAAGATGTTCAGTCCCTCTCACAATCCTTTGCTAAGTTGGAAGAAGGCAAGTAGCATTTGAGAATATTGTAAGATAGTTTTCGAATAATGGAAGGATTCTATTTAGGAAGTTTAGAACTGGGAGCCAGATTATTGTAGTTGTAGCAAATAATATCATCTTTCATTATTTTATTCTAAGATAAGTAAACATGAATGTGTGTATAAACACATACATATATGTAACAATAATTAAAAAAGAATTAAGTGGTCAAGAATTTGAGAGGGAATGTGGGAGACACGGGAGGACTTGAGGGAGAGAAGGAAGTATAATAATACATCTTCAGTACTCACGCATGTAATTCTCAGAAACATAAAAAAATGAAACATAGATAGAATTTTTATCATTCTCTGTGGGAATTCTAAATAGGACAAAATCTTTTATCTTATATATCACCATGATAGCTGTAGACTAATTATCAATTCTGAAATTTTTACTTTCCTTGTAGTGTCTTTATGCTTACAGGAATAAATTTACTAACAGAATTTGGTATTAGATTGGATTGCAAAGGAATTTGAAGTGAGTGTAGGAAAGCTTACAATGACCAGTGGTCAGAATCTAATTTAAGAATCAAGGACAGACTATATACTAGAGTTTGGAGAATGGGCAGGGGGTACAGATCTGACACCATAATAAAAACAAAAAAAATAATGAGAAAGGAGGTACAGGAAGGAAAGTGGAGATAAGTTAGAAAATGTGAATTAGGTCAAGTAACATTAAACAATCATTAATCCTGACTGTTTAGAGCTGAGAATCAGTAGTGGGCATGGGAGAGAGAAAAAGAGTGAGACTGAGGGAAATAACATTTGGGCAGCTTGTTTTATTTATAAAAAAGTGGCACATGAGAGAACAGACAGATGTGACAGACCTCAGGTGGAGGGGTTGTTTATTGGGGAAAAGAGAATGGGAAAAGGGGAGAGGGGAGACTGGCCTCTGGGGTCAGGAGTAGCAGAAGAGGAGAGGAGGGGAGGGGATGGAAAGAAGGTGGGAGGAGAGGAGAGAGAGCGATGGGAGGTGGACAGGGGCTGCAGTGAATGTGCACAGGAGATGCTCTTAGTAGTCAGGCCAGTGCAGATGCCCGAACAACCTCAGTTTTGGATGACTTATTTACAGAGGTTTTTTTAAAAAAAACAGAGTAGATACCTTACAAGTTATTGCCATTTCATTCCTTAAAAATATCACTGAGTAAAATGCTATTTTTATGTTTTAATAGCAAAACACACCTTTGCCATTGAAGAATATAGCTTTTCTCAAGCAACACTGGAACAGGTACTGTAAAGTTAAATTAGAAAAGATTACTACATAGTTAGGTGTGTCTATTAGCAATTGCTTAGAATTATATTTTGGAGTAATAGTATAGACATTTAAAATTATGTAATTAAAAAATGTACTTATTTCATGTGTGGGTATGAGTATACAAGGGCCACAGTATTTTTGTGAGACCAGAGGACAATTTGTAGGAATCAGTTCTCAACCATGTGGGGCTTGGTAATTGAACTTAGGTCTTTGGACTTGGAAAAGCTGAGCCTTCTCACCACTCCCGTTTATAATTACAATTATAATTACAACTTTAGCTTCCTCTTTGCTTTTTGTTCAATTTTATTTTTAAATACCTTTAATTGAAAACTCACATTATTTATGTTTATTGAGTACAGTGTGATTATTTGCTATATACATACAATGTTGAATAATTCAAGTGAACTTTATCTTGTTAATTTTGAATAGCTTTTTACTTCTCTTTGTAAATACTTGAAAAGACTCATAGTAGTATTCCATATTAAAATACTTGATATATTAATCAGATAATTTGTTAACCTTTTAAGTATACAATTGTCTTTGTATCTATGGATGTAATTTGATTTGTTCGAATAGTATTAAAATCAATAAATTTCTTGATACTTTTTAATAGTTATGACATTGTATCATGTCTAACAGTTAAAAGTCCTTTGAATTATAGAATAATTTTTTCCCTCTTATCTAGGTTTTTGTGGAACTTACCAAAGAACAAGAGGAAGAAGATAATAGTTGTGGGACTTTGAACAGCACACTTTGGTGGGAAAGAACACAGGAAGATAGAGTAGTGTTTTGAATGTTTGTTGCACACTGCTTACTGACACTGAATTTATTCTTTTTTAACCGATTTTAAAAGTTTATTACTTGAATAGTAGTTGAAGAAACATGAAAGCACTTGGAAGTTTCTTAAACTCCTTAATTTATATGCTATTGTTGTTTGTTTTGCTTTCTTTAAATAAATTTGTGTGTAATTGTCAAGCAGCATGTTTATGTCTGAAGTATATTGAATATAGTCAATATGCCATCTTTTTCACTTTTGTTTCACTATTGTTTCACAAAACAATACTTCTCAACAGCTTAAAGAAATTATGAAAGAATAATTCTGAATAATATGTAAGTTTATATTATCTTACATAATTTTAAGATATGCTAATTTAAAAAGACCAATATGTGACTAATCAATAGAAACGAGAATTAAAACAAAGAAGAAATTTGGCTTTTCCTTTAAAATTTATTTGTAAAAGAGACTCTTAGAGGAAGTTGGCATCTGTGAAAGTTCAGAGATGAGGAGTACATCCACTAGGTGGCAGTCCTTAATCACAGTAAATAAAATAAAGTCATTCTAATAAGTGATTTTCAATATGACCAATTATATGTTTCAAGTTACATTTCTTTTGCCACATTAAAATTCAAATGTGTTTTGGTGATCGTAATTCACAAAAAGATTATGACTAGCGTCTTAGTGTGTAATAGTCTGGTTTTCTGAAATGACGGTGACAGATACCTGTAGAGAGAGGAGAATTAGTCCAATCTTCCCCCAGACTCCCGATGAAGATTAAAAACTCCTCACCAAGGGCATGCTCGATTTTATTCTTAGATAAGAAATTTATTGGATGACCATTTCTATTGCTATGTTTTATTACTTGATTTTCTTTAAAGTTTTAAGTAGATCAATGTATCAGTGTATCTATTTCTTTTAAAGGTCACCTTCTAATCACCTTAGAACATGATAGAATATAGTAACTCCTTCAGGGATTAAATTAAGATATAAAAATCAGAGTTTCACCCTTATGACAGATTTTAAATATATGATAATATAATCTTAGAAATATTATATGACTCATATATGACAGGTATGCTAATATAAATGATGGTAGTTGATACTATATTTTAATCTGTTAAAAGTGTTAGCTTTGCAAAAACATATTGTGGTGTGACTTTTGCATTAAAGAGACATAAAGAACAATGTCAAGAACAGAGGGCTTGATACTAACTTACTTCAAATAGTCAAGCTTTCAATGAAGTTATTATTTTGTGTTGGGAAGACTTAGTGAACTTTTAATCCTGTTGGTTAATGAAACACCTGTGGTTTTAGGCTAATTTCCTTTCTCAGTATAAGGTACATGATGAGCACTTCCCTCCATTGCTTTGACAACTCCTGTCCATCTTCTCAAAGGTATCTGGTTAGTCTCATATCTCAGAGGTACTCTATTCTAAATGAGCCATCCGACAAGTCTGCTTGAATTTTATGACCCATAGCTAAGTTCTCTTAAGATCTCGTTGGCAGTAGCTTGCCTCCTGAGACCAAATTATAGTTTTGGATTCTTTAGAATCTTACATTTAGCTAATGATTACTACATGGAAAATATAGTCAAAACATTTAAGAGGAAGTGTTTATCTTTGCTGATAAATATAAATAGCACTTTGTATTTCCTAAGCAAGTCACTATTAAATGGTGCCGTAAACCCGAAGAGCTATCTTTTAGTATTTAAGTACTTTGGACCTTTCATTTGGGGTGTGATTTTTGTAACTCTGTAACCTAGAACACATACCCTTAAAACAAACAAACATAAAAACCAAAAAAACTGTATTTATAGTTTACTAGGGCAGTTACTGAAAAAGGTCAGTTTTGTTAGTTTTTTTTTGAAGCATTTGACCATTCTAAGAAAGAGTTATTTCATAAAGATGGTGAACCATTATCACCTGCTTTTCCATTTCTATTAATGTTTTCCATTTTCTATTAACGTTTCTGAATGTGTGATAATGTAAAGTACAGTTCTTAGGGGGTGGAAGTTGAGATTATATTGTCTAATCATTTTCTTGTCTGTTGTGTTGATCCAGTTATTTTATTTTTCTGTATATAACACAAAGTTTTGTAAAATTTTAGATAAGACCTTTGAATAGAGCTTTTAGTGTTCACACATTTGGGAAATGTATTTTGGTCATGAATTAAGTTTTTCTTTTGAAAGCTCATACCAACCCTCCCCTTTAACTTTTTAAAGTAGTAACTGACTCAAGAAATACAACTTAAACAGTTTAACATTTAAACTATTCCTAAAGCAAGGGTAAATGAACTGGAACAAAAGAAGACAGAAAGTCACATAGAAGTTTATCATATTGCAGTGTATAGTTTGTTTTTGCACATATGTTTATTTTAAAATATCTAAATCATTGCTCTCAGAACTTTGTTCCACATCAATACAAGTAAACGGATAACTATATTTGTTAGGCAAAAGATGAATACAAACAGCAGCATCACCTCCTGCCTTATCTTTTCCATCTGTGATCAGATATTAGAAGTAGAATCAAGCAAAGCTCTACCGAGTGGCTGAATGTTGAAGGCAATGTTGTCTTCAGCAGAGAGGAATCAGTTGGCAGCAATGAAAAGCATTCTCAGTGCTCTGAATTTACTTTGTGTGGGGTCTTCCCCACTCTCACTTTATTTTTAGTGAAAAGCAGTGGGTTTTTGTTTCAAAATTTTTTTATATTTAATTGGAAAAAATTATTTTTAGACAGTTTTGGATTTCACCATTAAAACATTTTTTTCCAGTAATTTATTTCAGCATGCCTTTCAGTGACTGTGAAATGAATTCTTTAGGTAGAATGATGAACTGATTTTTTTTCTCTGTAAGATCTTGTATTCTATTAAAAGAAGGATAAATACTTAAATAATGGTAAGAAGATGCTTTGCTGCTAGTACTAAAAGTATCTTATAGGAGCACAATTAATTTTACTAGGGTAGTGTTATTGTTTTCATGTTTCTTTGTTGGCCACTCAACATCTCATTCTGATTTCGCTTTTTGCTTTTGTTAAAATGCCATTATATGTTTTCATGTATCTATTAGTAGGCATTGATTTTTTAAGATAGTGAAAAATTTTTCTTAATGTATTTTAATACTGTTAACATTGGTTTTCCATCTTTTTTCCTTGAAAATAGCATATTACATAAAATGAAAATGTATTCTCAGGTGAATTATTTTTGTATCAGCTATTCTTATAAGGTAAAAATTTAACTTATTTTCTATTCATAATGTATTGTATGTAAACAATTCTCAATGCTGCCCTTTAAAAAAATGAATGTGCTTATATTATTAATAATAAATTTTAAGAGCTAAAAATCCATTACAAACTTTATTTTCTTTACTGAAATGGATGCTTTGTTACTTAGTGTTCATAATTATATGCATGACTTAAATTAACAGTTGAAGCTACACTCTGTAACTAAAATAGTATTATTTCTTAAGGACCTGTATTAAGTAAGGGATAATGAAATGTTGGCAAGAATTGTGATTTAACTATGTTCATACTTTAAAGTTAAACTTAGGTTTATTTTTTTATGTTAAATGTATTTTATCCAAACAGCAGTCATTTATTTATAGTGAATACGTTTTTATCTATTTCCTTAAAATTTAAAGTTAATCTGATTGTTTTACTTAGATTCTTCCTGAATCTCAACAAATTAAGGACTGTTTTTATGTTAAGAGGTCAAGTTCTGAAGAATTCAAAACATCTTAAAACTAGGCTACATGTGCTTGCTATTGTAATTACACAAATGTGGACTCTCGTGCCCTTGTAGACACACCAAGAGGCATGTTTCCATAGTGATTCTAAACGCCATGAAGCCTGACAGTCATGGTTTTATCACAGTTGCTTCTTTAATAATTGGGGTGATGAAAGGCCCCTCTGATGAGCTAGCATCAGCAGTTACGTACCGCTTAAGCGGGCCTTTCTCAAAGTTCAGACTTTTATTTTTCAACTTGTGGTTGGGAACTAGTACAACTTAGGTTTCATGTTTTTACAGCTCAGTATTTTCTGCTAAATTAAGATAATACATATTTTTACTATTATATTTTATCTAATAACCACATAATAATAGAACCTTCTAAGATCTCTCAGACTCTCTTACCTTCTGATCTTAAAGCCTGGCTGAAAACCCTCCTAACAGAGTTGCAATTTTACTTTGCTGTTTTAAAATGAATATATATTAATTTTCCCCTTTATGATATGCAATATGATAAATTCTTTTCTTTTTTGTGCTTGGGATTGGGCCAGGAGCTTGTGTTTGGTAAGCATTCTGTCTGTCCCTGAGCTGAGTACCTGCTACTTTGAGTTAGTTTAAATGTTATAGACTGTGAGGGTGTTTTACTAACAGAATGACACCATTATTGTTTTGGAACATTGCACCAGCCATTATTTATTAAAATCTCTTTGACATACAATTGTAGGATAAAGTATTGAGTGATAATTTTCATTGGTTGTTGGATAGGAATTTCTTTAATGCATTGTACGAGAAGATGACCCTGGGGCCTCATGCGTCCTAGGCAAGTGCTCTGCCATCAAGTCATACCCTTACCAGTGTGACTAATACTGTTTTACAATAATAAATACATGCTTGACATTTGTTTTCTACTGATTATATTTAAATTCTTACACATTAATGTATAATGAAATCACAGTTGTAACTGAATGAGTTCAAAATTATTTATCAAGTCTTATAAATTGGGTGTGATTTTACAGATATATTGTGATTCTGGAGAACAAAGTAGGTTATTAAATTTAAAGTAGGAATGTATGCAGTGGAAATGATAAAATTCTGAATTATCAAGGTAATGTTTTTTTTTTTCTTTATTCGAGACAGAGTTTCTCTGTGTATCCCTGGCTGTCCTATGGAACTCGATCTGTAGACCAGGCTGGCCTCTAACTTAGAGATCCACCTGCCTCTGCCTCCTGAATGCTGGCATTAATGATATGTGCCACTACTGCTCGCAAAGTAATCTCTTTTATAACTGTTTATTATGGGTAGATATTATAAGTAGGTATATGAAATGAACATAAACTACTTACAAAGAATGTGTTCAGGTGTGTGTATATTATAGTTTGAAGTTTAAAACCTCAAAAATTCTTCCTGGTTGTGGTTGTTTGAAAGAAAATGGCCCACAAAGGATATGGCACTATTAGGCATGGCCTTGTTGGAGCAAGTCTGGAGATGAGCTTTGAGGTCTCATATATGCTCAAGTCATGCCCTGCAGTGGTGAGGAGCGGTGGGAAGGCGTGCTGCATTCCCACCCGGATCCCAGCTAGCTTACGCCGAAATAATTACATGGAAATTGTATTCATTTAAACACTGCCTGGCCCATTATCTGTAGCCTCTTATTGGCTAACTCTTACATATTGATCTAACCCATTTCTAATAATCTGTGTAGCACCACGAGGTGGTGGCTTACCAGGAAGGATCTTAACCTGCGTCCATCTTGGAGAGGAGAGCTATGGTGACTGACTGCCTCTGCTTTCTTTCTCCCACAATTCTGTCTGCTCCACCCACCTAAGGGCTGGCCTATCAAAAAGTCCAAGGCAGTTTCTTTATTAACCAATGAAAGTAACGCGTAGATAGTTAACCCTCCTTCATCAGTGCCCAATATCTCAGTTCACTTCTTGTTGCCTGGAAGATATAGAACTCTCAGCTCCTTCTCTAACACTAAATCTGCCTGCATGTCAGCATGTCACACCATGATGATAATGAACTAAACCCCTGAAAATGTAAGCCACCCCAATTAAATATTTTTCCTTTATAAGAGTATCTGAGGTCGTGGTGTCTCTTCACAGAAATAGAAATCCTAACTAAGTCACTGGCATTAATTGACTTTTGGTCATTAAAATAAACGTAAGTATGCATTATTTACAAAGCAAACCCAGAATCTTGTCTTGGTCCTTACAGACTTTACCATGCACCTAAAAATTACAAAATATCTATAATACACAACTGAGAAAAAACAAAATTTTGTTGCTCAGAGAACCACTGGACATATTTTGGTCATTTTGTCTTGTTGAAAGTCAAAAGAATTTACAATCTTAATTTACAATGTAAATGCTGAACTCTGTGCTGGAGAGAATAACTCTCACTAGAAATGTAGAAATTCCAAAATTATTTACTTGAAGGTGTTTTATTTCTAATATTACAGTTAAAGTTTTCATTTAAAAAATATCTCATTAGTCATAAGGAATTAATCCTGTCTAATGAAAGAAGCCCCAGTCTTAAAATCTACAGTGAATAAAGACAAGGTAGAGAAAATGGATAAATCCTCTGACCACTAGGAGGCAACAGAGGGCTGCAACGAAGGGATTCTACCTGCCTAATCCTAGAAGGGAATGGATAAGGCTTCTTGAGCAGAGCCAGCAAGTCAATCTTGGAGACCTGGGACTGAATTCTACTGAGACAGATGGTTGTGTAAGTGCTAGTCTATTTGGGAAATGGTGACAGGACTCAGGAGATCAAAGGACAAGAAATACGAAGTGAACCAATATACAGCCCCAAGCACTTGTCAAAGTGAAAGCAGAGAAGTCATTACAAATACAATTGTGATGGTATTTGTAGGCTCAATGCAAGGATTAAATCACTCGGTTTCAGTCACTCCTTTGATTCCTTTAAGAAGTCACAAAACCTGGAATATTTCAGATATTCTACAAATAATGGGATTTTTTTTTTAAAAAAAATGAGTTTCTTCTTTTTTAATGTGTATGAGTGTTTTGTCAAGCATGCATGTCTGTGCATCACATGCATGTAGTGCCAGCAGAGGCCAGAAGATGTCAGAATCTCCAGAACTAAAGTTACAGGCAAACAGTGGTGAGCTTCCATGTGGATGCTGGGAATCAAACTCTTCCTCTGGAAGAGCAGTATGCACTCTTAACCTCTGAACCACCTCTTCAGCCCCCAAATCAGGGAAGCTTATTTCTTATTTCAAAAGCAAATTGTACTGATAAGTTGAGAAACTGAGAAGGGGATGGGCAAAAATGGGGAAAGAAAACACTTAAAAAGGAATTGTTTGGTGTCATCTTTGTTAATAGAGACATTCCTAAGTCTCCAATTTGTTTCTATATCTCTTAACTCTATTACTTTCTATAGTAAAACCAGTATTATTCATGCATTTGAAACACATTTATTGTTTCTCTTACAGAGTCGTTTAAGGGTTTAGTTGGTAATTCCCACACAAGAGTATCAAGATAACATAGAAAAATGTCATTTTTGGAGTATTTGAAAATTAATTTCTAACCATCAGAAGACAATTGAGTTCATTAAAGTTACATGCCAGGGACAGGGACCTAGAACGTAGAGGATTAGAAACTTTTTGGTGTGATTCTGAGTAAGAAAGACTGGGTAGCAAAACAGTCTTTATTTGAAAGATACAGAGAAGAACATAGGGAATCATGAAAAGTGTTATGACTCGTGATAAGCAGGTTATGTAGGGAAACAAAAAAGTGGAAATATCTCTTAGCCTTAGCTACAGGTGGGGGCGGGGCAGGGGAAGGGAGGACTCAGGGTAACAGCCATAATCACCCGGAAGAGAAGTTTGACATCTCTGGTGAAAGACTGGCCGTCCTAGCAAAAAGGCAAGTTCACAGTTGTGGTCATTCATAAATCCAATGAAAGGATATGATATTACAGTGACTGCTGCGTAGTAGCTCAGCACTGGAAAAGAAATCCACTACGCTGCTGCTTCTATCATCCAGTGGTGTGCCAAGGTGCCATCATGAGAACAGTGCCTGTGGTTTGAAACAGACATTTTGGAGATCTGAGGACAACAGCTGCGATTCAGGGAGTCTGGAGATCGCCTCCCACAGTGTCTAGGTCGGCAGTGGCCACAAGAGGCAGGGTAGGGCAGGGGAAAGTCAGACAACAAGCTGAGTTTAATCTAGGGGCTAAGCTATGGAAGGCATAGTAGCCTGCCCTACTGTGGTGCTGGGCTAAGCCCTGTTATCTCAGAATATCCAGAGACCAGCACCAAGACTATGGGGGAACAGACTGGCCTCAATCTGCCTTCCTGCCATGTGCAGTTTGCTCCCAAGTAGCCGAAATGGAACTCCATTGAATATATGGGCTTATTTCAGTAATATAACCATTTACATACTACTAATTCTACCATCCCCTGAACAATGGAATATCTTTCCAAATCTTCATATGTTCTCCAATTATTCTTTTTTTATATTTTAAATTTTAGATGTTTCTCCCTCCTAGGTTTGGTTTATTCCTAGGTATTTCATTTTTGAGGCTATTGTATGACCTGATTTCTTTCTCAATATGTTCATTGTGGAATATATGAAAGCCACTCAATTTTTATAGATTGATTTTGTATCTTATTTTCTAAGTACCACAGCAACATGCTCCATAATTTACACTGTAAGACTATAATGTAAAACTGCAGCCAACATTTCTAATAACATTCTAGAGTATACATTCATGTTCACAAATGGTTGTTTTGTCTGCAAAAAGTTTTAGTGGTATGTTATAGTTACCTAGGGATGGAAGTTCATTCTTACTAAAGAAAAAGAATCTGAGAGTAAACTTGTTACCATTCCAATGTGCTGATTTGTTGGGGAGACTGTTTGTTTGTTCCCAGCTGCCCAGAACCAAAATAATCACACAGAAACTATATTCATTAAAATACTGCTTCACCAGTTGCTTAAATGTATTGCTAGCTAACTCTTATATCCTAAACTAACCCATCTCCATTAATCTCTTTGCATCACCACGAGGTTGTGGCCTGCCAGCAAAGTTTTGGCGGGCTCCTGCATTGACAGCTACATGGCTTCTCACTGACTCCTCCTACTCTCTCTATGTCTCTTCCAGCCTGGCTATATTCTGTTAAGCCATTGGCTGAAAGCAGCTTCTTTATTAACCAGTAAAAGCAACACATATACAGAAGGATTTCCCACACTGCTAATTGACATTAAAAAGTTAGTTTTTGGAATCTTCCTCAAAGGTCTTAAAAAATGAAATTTTCTGTCCCCCCGAAGGACACCATATTTAATAATCTGATCCCTATGGTTGCACTATTTTCTATTCCCTTCATAGCATTTTTAATCAGAAAAGCTCTTTATTCAGGAATGGAGAGGCTGACAGTTCATACTTGGTACTTATTGAAATAATCATGTTAAAATATCCACAGAGTAGTTTTCTTTGGCCATAGCTAATGCATCTTATAGGATGCATATGAATATCAACAGTTCACAAAAAAGAGAGATAAGTGAGATAATGCACTCTGATCCCACTCAGATTATTATTATTTTTGAGAACATGGAAGTTAGCAGAAAGTAACCCCAGTAGATAAGGAAATGGTGATTAGTACATAGCCCTAGGTCCATGAAATAGATGCTAGACAGAAGATAGCGGGCAGAAAGAGTACTATGGAATCACCTGTACACCCTGGAACATCTGTAGATGAAAACTACTTTGGAATTATACTTTAAAACATCAGTCCAATTTAAGACATAATAAAATGTTTTAGGGGGAGCTCTTTTGGGTCATTTTTAAAATAATTTTTTAAACAATCTTCTCATTTTACAGTTCCCACTCCCCACCTCTTGCTCCCTCCACCTTTCCCCCACCCCAGCCCCCAATTCACTCCTCAAAGAGGGTAAGGCTTCCCAAGGGGAGTCAACAAAGTCTGACATATTACTTATATATCTAGCCCAACCAATGTATCCCTCCAAAAAGAATGGGCTGCAAAATGCCAATTGAAGCACAAGGTATAAATCCTGGTTCCACTGCCAGGGACTCCACAGACTGCCCAAGCCACACAACTGTCACCCACATTGAGTGGGTCTACTTTGGCCCTATGCAGGTTCCCCGCTAGCAATTCAGAGTCGGTGAGCTCTCACTAGCTCAGGTCAGCTGTTTCTCTGGGTATCCCCATTATAGTCATGGATCTATTCCTTGTATTATTGCTCCCTCTCGTGGCCTCCAAAAATTTGACCCAGTACTTAGCTGAGGATCTCTGCATCTGCTTCCGTCATTTGCTGGGTGAAGGTTCTATGATGGTAATTAAGGTAGTCATCAATCTGATTACAGGGGAAGGCCAGTTCAAAAACCCTTGTAGCAGGAGCTCTTCAGTAATGTCACCATTTCAGTTTAAGACTATGGGGGCCATTCTTATCCAAACCACCACATTCCACACTCCCTGTCACCCACATCATAATGCAAAATGCATTTAGTCTAACTTCCAAAGTCCCCACTGTTTTTCACAGTCTCAACACAGTTTAAAATTCCAAACTCCAAGTATCTTCTGAGATTCAAAACTATTTATTTATATATAAACCCCTGTGAAATAAAATGTATGTATTTCCAATATAGAATGCCACAAATGTATATTACTATCCTAAAAGAGAGGAATGGGGCATAGTGAGCTGAAAGAAGACTGAGGCCCATCAGGGCAAATTCCAAATCCTGTAATTCCCTGTGTGGTGCTAAAAAGCTTAGATGGCCCCACTTTTCCAGTTTTGCTGACTGTAGCACCCTTCTTTCTTGAACTGGTTTCACCCTCTGTCTGTTTGGTGCTTTATTTCACAGCTAAACCTAAAAGTTTAATTGTAGTCATTGGTTTCATCCCATAATGACCAATATGTCGTTTTTTCCTTAAAGACAACTATTGGGCTAGATATAAAAAAGCTGACTGCTATAAAATCACCAGAAGATCTTGGAACATCTGTAGATGAAAACTAGAAACTATACTTTTGACAACTTTTGTGTTACTTAATGTAGGGTTAAAGGGCTGATGACCAGAGAGCCAAGGAAAAACATCCTGCTATTAACCAAGTCAGACATTGAAATTCAGTCAATTCCTGAGCATGAAAACCATCCAACCCCTGCACTTGTCTCAAGGTCTGGGATTGAAATCCTACCAATCCCTACCCTGAAAATCTCCACCTTGGAAAGCTCCACCCCTAAGAAACCCTATATAAGCCCTGTACCTGTTCAGTTGGGAACTGCCTTTTTTCCCACCCTGGCAGAGGCAGTCACTCACCTGGATTCCTCTCAATAAATATCTTGACTGAGGTTTGTGGTAACAATTTTCCTTTCCTGGAATGGAGCAGAGATGTAACAACTTTGCTGAAATGGAGCAGAATAGATCTGCTCCATTTCTGCAGGGAAATTCCCTTTCCAGCAGAGCTTTAATAACTCTCCCCAGAGCAGAGCAGAGCTGGAACACTTTGGCTGGGGAAACTTTCCATTGCTGGAGCAGAATTGTTACACTCCAGGGAAGCTGAGCAGAGCTGTTCTGAGGAACCCCACCACTGCTGGAGCAGAATTGTTACACTCGTTTTAGGGAAAGCATTTCCAGAGCAAGGACCATAACACTTTGCTGGGAAAACCATCCCCCACTGGAATAGAACTGTAACACTTCAAGCCTATAGGCATTCCTTGGCTGACGACTACCAGGATACCTTTCTCTTCAGAGATGTAACACACTTTACAGATGTAGAAAAGAAGCTTTTCAGATTTTCATCAACGCTGTAATGAAGTGTCTAAATTAAAAGATTTATGTGGTTTTTTTTCCTTTTGTAGCTGCTACAGAACATGTAGAGAACACATTCTGTCTCTTAGCAGAAATAGAAACTCTAAGACAACACATCTATTCTTTAAGGTTATCTTCATAGCAAAGGAAACATTGTTAAAAATGAAAAGACAACCCAGGGAATAGGAGATAGCATTTATAAACTATTTAGCTGGCCAAAGAGTTAATATCCAGATTACATAGGAAAATACAAATCAAAATCACACTGTAATATCATTATACTATTAAATAATGGGTATTGAGGAAAAATAAAAATGTACAAATGCAGAGATGAGGCTGTGGAATAAAGAGAACAAGGTTATTAGGAATATATCCAATTACCTTATCTTCATTCTTATATGTATTATAGTGATAGCTGTTGCAGTCTAGATATGGATGTAGCTCGGGTATCTATCAGTGGATGAATGGATAAAGAAAATGTGGTATATACACCATATTTTAATATATTATTGAACTAAAATGGAACATTATTCTTATTATTACCTTCATCATCACTGTTCTATTATTACAGAATGTTATTTAGTCATAAAGGAAAATGCTGCCATTTGCCAAAAATGGAATGAACTAGAGAACATTAGGTCAATGAAAATCAATCATACCCAGAAAGACAAATACTGCTTGTTCTTTCTCATATATAGAAGCTTAAAACAAAACAAACCTGGTGATCTGGATGTAGAATGTTATTACTAGAGGCTGAGGGAGTGTTTTCGTAATCTCCATCCTGGGACTCCCCCATAACGTGCCAGACCTCAGTTGCTTTCCTTAACTGCAGAGGAAAACCCTACAACTCCTTTCCTGTATCCTTCTTTAAACTTAAAAAAAAAAAACAACCAAAAAAACAAAAACAAAAAAAAAAACCCCACAACAACAACAATAAAACAACTGCCAAGTTCTGTTGCCTCCCAGGGCTGGAACCTGGCCCCCTCCAAGACTCACATTTGCATAATCTTTAACTTGCCAGTTTCCTTTGCTACATAAGCTTTTCTTTAATTCTCTTTCACATGTTGGAAGCTTAGCTGGGTGAGGTCTTGCTCTAAGGGTACCACCCCCTTTTTTCTATTTCAAATCTGTTTCTTTAAATTTCTCATTTAGTGGAGCATAAGAGTTGGCTCCAGCATTTAATCTCCTCAAACTGTACATTTTGTATATTTTTTTGCTCTGCTTGCTCTTTTTTTCCTGGTAGATTTGCATAAGAGGATGATCACTAATAATTAATGTGGCATAGTCAATACTAGGCAGTCTAAAATCTCCTTTGCCAATGAACCTAATCAAAAACTCTTAAATTTTGCCTCTGGCAGAGATTTGAATAAGGAAAAAAAAGCGACATTATTTGCCAAATATCACACCAAAAAAAATGTCTCCAATATTATTTCTCTCTGAAACCTTTTAAGTTGGGTTGCTACTGTCCACATTGCTCTCAGTACTATTTCCCATGCTCCTACTAGAGTGGCCCACTAAGCCACACTTAAAGTGCTCAATTGCTTTTCTAATCCAAAGTACCAAAGTCTTTCACATTTCTCCAACAAAAAGCATGGTCAGGTCTATCACAGTAATACCCCAGATCTGGTACCAGTTTTTGTCATAGTTGCTGTTTTATTGCTATGAAGAAACACCATGATCAAGACAACTATTATAAAAGGGTCCCCTTGTCAATCTGAGGAAGAATGGAGGTGGGGAAACTGGAGAAGGGGAGAGAGAGGAAACTGAGGCTGGAATATATTTTATGGGAGGAAAATCAATTAAAAATGTGTCATAATGACAATGAAAAAGAGGTCATGAATTTGAAAGCAAGAAAGTAGAGGTGGATGGGAATGCTTGGAGGGAAAAAAGAGAAGGGAAAGATGATGTAATATATTATCATCTCAAAAAAGAAATAATAGAAATCTATGTTATATGCATGAATGTGATGTATGTACATGTGTGTGTGTGTCAGAAGAGGCCAGAGAACACTGGGTGTCCTGCTTTATCATCCTCTACCTTACTTTGGTAGAGTCTCTCCCTGGATTTGGTGAGCTATTGACCAGTGAACACCAGTAATCCCTCTGTCTTCACCCTACATGGCACTGTTGCAGTAGGGCGCTTGTTGATTTCCAGGTCCCAACTAGCTTAGACCTGAAATAATCAAACAGAAACTGTATTAATTAAATCACTGCTTGGCCCATTAGCTCTAGCTTCTTATTGGCTAACTCTTACATCTTAATTGAACCCATCTCCATTAATCTGTGTATCACCATATGGCAGTGGCTTACCAGCAGTGTTTTAGCATGTCTGACTCTGGCAGTGGCTCCATGGTGCCTCCCTAACTCCACTTTCCTCCCTCCATGCCATAAGCCAAGTGAGTTCTTTATTCATTTACCAATAGAAGCAACACATAGACAAAAAGACCTTCCACACCATTTCCCCTTTTCTGTTTAAACAAAAAGGAAGGCTTTAACTTTAACATAGTAAAATTACATATAACAAAACAGTTATCAAGCAAGAATTATAGTTACAATATTTATATCTACTTTATCTTTTATTATAACTAAGAAAAACTATAACTATAAATTCTTCAATTTCATCAAAGACTTCAGAAGGATAAGATGTTACCTAAGTAAAGAAGTACATTGTAAGCAGCTTCCAAAACTCTAGAAGTGACAGAGACATCTCACTGCCAGGACAGTCACCCAAAGTTCTTTTGTACTGTTGGGGCATCCTTCTTTAGCCTACAGGCCCATAGTATCTAGCAAACTTTTCCATGAAGCAGAAAATTTCAAAGACAGGTTAGCCTATCTTGGCAACTTGTCTGTCATATTTTTCTGTGTCCTGCAAAATATCTAGCAGACTCTTTCATGTAGCAGGAACCCCAAAGGACCATCTCACGTTTAGGCAAGTTCGGCATTCATTTCTCTGTGGGTCATACATGTCCAGTTAAACAGTCCAGGCAAGAGCAGTTTCTTGCCCAAATGGCTAACAAACTCCATAAGGAACCTATTTAATGCCCATCTTCCTCTTGAAGTAACTGGTACTGCCAGGAGCAGATGTGTCTCATTGTCATGAAAAGTCCTAAATTTTTAAGACATTTAAATGCCATATTCTGAATGGCTCTGAAAGATTTGAAGAATACCTACCTAACTAAAATATATCTCTATATAGCTAGAAAACCTATCTAACATGACTACAATCTTGACTATTATAGATGACCATTTATTAACCTATATTTCTTAATTATACATTACATTTTTAAATGAACTACACACAGTACCTTAAACAAGGGCAGAAATATACATATACAGTATAATACAATTTACCTTAAATTTGTATCAATAAACCAAGATCCATATAAAAGCAAATTGTTTGTATCTATATCATATCTCCCTTAAAATATAAATAAACAATTATTAGCAATATTTGATAATATGGGTGTAGAATTGTCCATGCTGCTTTTTGCTGTTTGGGGGCGCTGTTAATCAGGTCTTTTATGGTGTATCTTGTGTGCTATGTTTATCTCAGTCAGCAGTTGGGCAAAGTAATTTTTTGAGGGTGTTTACGGTGACCTTTTAGGGGGTCGTGCTCTAGCAAACCACACCAGTCTAAAAGCAATCCATAGGTTCTCACCCTCTGTGGAAACAAGAGAAGAATCTCTTTTTCAAAGCAATATATCCTTATATCCATATTTTGATATCAAGACACCTTTAAGATTATATATATATACATATATATGTATATGTATTTATATGTTGATTTAGCTTAGAAACCCATACAATGAAAAATGTCTCTCTGTACTTAGCTCTTTTCAAAAAATTCAAAAATACAATAATATACATAATCTAGATTCTCTGTGTATATTTTATCTTTATGTGGCTTGTTTTTACTTTATTTCTTTTTAATACTTATTTTATTATCTTTGTTCCTTTAATCTATGACTGTCTGTACTCTGTCTCTTTAAAGACATTTTTTAAAAAAAACTATTTACTCTTTTTCAACTCTCTTTACTCTTTTTCTTCTTTCTCCTAAGCCTACGTATATTTATCCAACATTGTGACCCATTTAGAGTTCTTTTATGCCTGAATTTGTCCTTATTGCATTATCTGTAATCCTTTACTGTCCAGGAGCACTTCTTAAAATGCTAAGTGCATTTAAAAATTTTCTCCTTACTGTGCTTTTGCTAGAAGAAATACAGATCTGCCTACTTGCCCTGTCCAGTCCAGCATGGCAGAGCTGCTTGCTGCCTTGGAGAGTTTAGTTGGCTGTGTGGGTGCCAATCTTTGCAGTAGGGTGCTTGTTGATTCCTGGGCACTCTTCTAGCTTAGACCTGAAATAATCACATAGAAACTGTATTAATTAAATTAACCCTAGCTTCTTATTGACTAACTCTTATTTCTTAATTTAACACATCTCCATTAATCCATGTATCGCCATGTGACAGTGGCTTACCAGCAGTGTTTCAGCATGACTGACTCTGGCAGCAGCTCCATGGCATCTCCCTAACTCTGCCTTCCTCCTCCCATGCTAGAGGCCAAGCCAGTTCTTTATTCACTAACCAATAAAAGCAACACATAGACAAAAGGACCTCCCACACCATCATGTGTGTGGCTACGTTCAGCTTTTCTGTATTAGTGTAGGGATATGAGATCATGCTCTAACCTGCTAGGCCACCTTTCTAACCCTGGGTTTGTATTTTCTATATATCACAGTGATTGGACAGAAACTTTATATGCTAGTTTCTCCTGGGGTAGAAGATGTGAGATCTTTCTCTAGTCTCTGTTTAACACTGAATAGTTGTGCAAAGCATCTAGATTCGTGCAGGCAAGTGAATTTTAGATTATTTACCTGTCGGCGATAAAGTCTAGATCACAGAAGCACTAGGACCCCAAGAGACCTTGTTGTTAATCCAACATAGCCCTTATGTATATAATTGTGTAAAATGCTACTCACAGTTAAAAGGAAATTTGGATTTCTCATTTTGGTTTTAGCATGTGCACGCGCATGTGCGCACGTGCGTGCACACACACACACACACACACACACACACACACCCTTGTCCCATCGTTTACTACTTTTCGTTATCCTTTATTCCCTATTATTAAAGTTTAGTTCTACATATCAACTTCTAATTTGGAATGTATGTTACCCGATATTTCACTGTCCCTCCTGGAAGTTTCACCTTCCTCATCATGTTAGGCCACCACATTTGTGGGACTATTTTCACATGCAAATTTAAAATACAATTTAACCATAATAAAGAGAACAGTCTAGATCCAAGTTCAGTGAGAGACTTTGTGTCAAACAAATATGATAAAAGAAAAGGCCAACAAAGCATGTACCAGAAACAGTGAGAAAACAGTAAATATATAATAAATTATTGGTATTAAAGCTCTGAGTTTTAACACAATTTTAAGAAAGACAGAGTGAAAATGATTTCAAAAATAAAATATACCTGGGCAGTGGTGGCTCACCCCTTTGATGCCAGCACTGGTAGCCAGAGGCATGGGGATCTCTATGAGTTCGAGGTCAGCCTCATCTACAGAATGAGTTCAAGGATGACCAAGGATACAGAGAAACCCTGTTTCTAGAAACCAAAAATGAATTCAATAAATAAATGGAATATAAAGAATATAAAACAACTATAGTAATAAAATTAATAGAAATCTTAATTATATTTTAAGTGACTTCAAAAGATTTGTTCTACTATTGATACAAATGTTTAAGTATTTGAGAGCTTTACTTCACAGTTCTGGCACCTTTAGAACACCTTAGTTAACTTGTTTGTTTTTACAATTTTCACTGTAAAAAATATGTTATTTCAATTATGCCTACTTTTAAAAGTAGAATTAGTTGTCAAGTATATTATCATGGCTGCAACTGTTATTGTCCTAAAATTATCTCCTATACTCTGGAATGTTTCTCTGATTTATGATTATTAACACATGTGGAATCAGGAGCCATGTCAAATATTTGAGATTTCCCAACTCATGGACTTTGCTTGCCTGTTTTGCCGCTTGCTGTGACAGGTCAAAACGTTTGCAGTGCCTTTCAGGTCCACTGTGCAATGAGAAGGGAATGGATTTCAGGTCTTCTAGTCTTGATGCATAGAAGTCTGAATTCTTCTATGTGCTTTAGTCATTTAAAATCTATTTTATTTTGGATACATAACTCATAAAATCACACGTGACTGTGAACAAACTGGGAGAAATGCATCTGAAAATAATTCTTCATTTGTCTAACGTAGGGATCTCTCCAGGGTAGACTAAAAGAAAAAATAGGAAAAGAAAAGAAACTTTTAGCCTCAGTTATTTTTCCCACTTAGCATGAAGTTGCCAAGTTGAAAACGAACAGCTTTGTTTAGCTATGTGTAGTGAGAAAACATGAATTAGTATTTTCTCATACAACTTTAACGACTTAGTTTGGTTAGTTAATATTTCTACTCTTTTCTTGTCTTCTTCATTTTAATTTAAACATGTCTAAAAGGCTTAAACAATTTTTTTCTTATTTTCTTTGTTTTTCCTACAGTCGAAAGGCTAAATGAACAGGCATAGGGTTTGTTTTATTCTCAACCAATCACAGAACAGTGTTTCCCCAGGAGAATAATTGGCTTACAGGGAAAAGGGACACACAAAACAAAACAAATTCGTCATGTGCAGCTCGAATTGACCACATCCCTTTTCAGACCAGATTGAGTAAGAACGACCGAGAGTAACCACTTACTTAAGGAATATATAAGGAACCAGGGATAATGTTTTAGCTGGCGTACTAGAAAAAAAGAGGACCGTGTGACTGCTTCCAAGGAACGTAAACATTCCCCAACAGTAAGTAAAGTTTAGCATTATATTTTGTGCTCTGCCAAGTAAAACAAATATTATTTTTGTGCTCTGCTAAGATCAATCTATTTTTCAGATGTTTCTAGGAACTTAAATATTTTGAAATAATTTTAAGAGCTAATCCTTAATTTTTCCCCCAGCCAGATTTCATTTTATGGATACAACAGTAGAACCTCTAGCTTGTTTCCATTCTAGCCAAGGAAAAAACTGCACAAAGTTTTATTATGTAAAGTTAGAAAAGAATAAATTTAAAGACTATAAAAACTGAAAAAGTTTTAAAATTTATTTATTTGAAAAATTTCTGGGCAAAATTATTCCTTCATTCAGTTTCTTTTATTCTTTTCTTTAAAAAACGTTTAGTTTGTACTTTGCTCTCAGAGTTATAGAGTGGCATCTATAATCACAAAATTGAGGGAAGTCTTATTCTCCTTGTGTCAGAATTAAGTAATTTTCAGTCTGGATTATTACCCTAAAGTATATTCCTTTTGATAAAAGTTATTCAGTTAAAATGTATTTTATTTCAATCTGAAGGTAAGTATTCCAAACATATTTCATTGGGATTGTGTATAATGAATGTAACTTATCATTCAGGTGGGTTTAAAAAATCAGAATTTTGTTGTTGATTTGTTTAGTTATGAAATTTTTTTACAAAAATGCAAGGAACAAAGACAAGTGTTAATGGAATGAAACTAACTGAATTACTTCATTCACATAATCAAATTCTGTTTTATAATTCTCTATGTTCTGCACCATAGTGATACATTTTTTTTCCAGTTAGAATGTTCAGTTTTATTGTAAGAGCGTGACATCCCACCATCACCCATTCCTCCAAATACCTTAAAGCGAATGTGTTTGAATTAAAAAAATTCACCACAAATTGTTGCAACAATATCTTACAACATTTCATGACAGTTATTAAATGTAGTAGATATGTGAATCAGAAATACAGTCACGAAACGTTCTTCAATGATCCTTAGGTTTTGGCTCATGTATGTTTGTTCACCTAGCGAACAGGTGAACATGAAGGAGATAAGTGTGTATCAGCAAACCTGCGCCCTTCTGCACAAGAATCTGCTCAAAAAATGGAGAGGGAAAAGAGAGAGCTTCTTGGTATGTACAGATACTTCACCCTTTCCTTGGAATTCTCCTTTCCGTGACCAATTATTTCAGAGATTGCATTATACTTAGCAGACTAGATTTGTTACTTTTAAGGTTGTTATTTACAGCTATATTTTTTAATTGAGAAACTCATAAAGGTCTGCGACCAATGCCATAGAATTACGAAGACTAAAATTAGAACATTTTTAAAAAGATAAAATAAAAATTTAATTGTATGATGATTGTAACAAGCATTACATGATCACATATCCTACATTGGGAGCCCAAACATAATATAGATTGGTAAGTATAAATTGAGAAATTTTAATTTTATTGCTTTATATTAAAACCTTTTATTTTCTACATAAAGATTATGTTCAAGGATTACAAAAGAACACCATTGTTGGTTTGTGCAAAGCAGATTGTTTGAGTAGTGGTGAACAGCGCAAGTTCCGGTGGCTTAATGCGTGGCAAGCGTCCAGTTTTCAGTCTTCAATACAGTCAGTAGCAGAAGAGAAGCAGGTTGAGTGGGAATAAGGCTATTTCTGTTTATCCAGGCACCTAGGCTCCTTCGTCTAGAGACTCTGCTGTCTCCTCAGACCCTGGTAACCTCTGCTGAAGTACCTATAGGACAAAGAAAAAGAATTGAGACAGAGAGTATAGTAGACTGGGTAGGGATCTACCAACCAGGCCTAACTGTGACATGTGCTCTCTCTGCTCACTTTCCATAAATGCTCAAACACCTGTTTCCTCTTGCACTCGTATGTTAAGAGTGTGTTCTACTTAAAACCTGCAGTTTTCAAATTGCTTCATACTACATTAACTCAGTGTGGTCACTTTAAATAAGTGAATAGGAGTTGTCAGTATCTAGAAGTAAATCCCAAAGATAAGGACATAAGTGATTTGTCCAGATCAGTTCTTGCATTGGTAAGCTGAAATGGCTGTTTATGCAAAAACTCAACTGTATTTTCTCTTTCTACTTTGTTCTGAGAGTGCTTTGTGGTTGCTGGTTCATTTTCCCCCTATATGGCAGTCAGAGTAGAGGAAGGTGTTGTTGGGCATTAAAGAATTCTCAATTGCTTGAAAAAAGTATGTTCTAGCATTATATCAAGGAGGAAATTATTGCTATTGGTGACTCACTAGAGAGTATCTGCCACTCAGTTTCTACTTATTCTGTTTAGTTTCTAATAAAATATGACAACTAGCAAGAAACATTGTGATTTACCACTTTGTGCCTGATGTCTAAAATTGATTTTCCAGGCAATGAAAAATTTCAAAGTTAGGTATCCCATCGTTTCCAGATGACCACTGAAATCATTCATGATTTAATACAAAGCTTTAGATCAGAGAGTGATCCATATTGCCACTAACTCAGAATTTGTCTTTACTTAATTTTTTTCTCAGAAGAGTATATAGCAATGAGAAATTATATTATATGGAAAAATTTAACTTGTCTTCAAAGTTCTTTGGTATTTACCAACTTGACGAGAAATATATCTAGCCTTATTATTTTTTCTCTTAAATTTTTTATAGGAATGGAGCATCCCAATTATTATAGGACTGTATATGGCTCTGCTTTCATATTTCAAAGAAAATATGCAGCTCCCTGAAGTCCCACCTCAGGATCTTGGAAGTTTAGATGAATTTAATGGATCTTCTATCATGGTTCTTTATACACCAGTCTCTAACATAACCCAACAGATAATGAATAGAACAACCTTTTCTCCCTCTATGAAAGGTAAATAAGCCAGTGGGAAGAAATACTTAGCCTTATTGGTTTTATCGATTCATAATTTTTAATAAGATGTGTACATGTTAGTTTGAAGCTACAGTAAAACATCATTCTAATAAGTTCAAGCATAAGGATAGCATATAGTCTTCTTAGGTTTTTGTTTTTCTTTTACAACAATATCTTAAACTTCTTTCAACTTGATAGGGGCCTATCAAAACATGAACCTATGTTTGTAGGCCTCCGTAAGTTGAAGCTTTAAAAATGCAAATTGAAAATTAGCATCTTGAGAAATGTAGTTATTGAGGTATGTATATGTTTTTAGCATAGATATCCAATTGTTGAGATTTGTAGCTTGTTAAAAATATAAGTAATTAAGTCATGGTTATTTAATAAGTTCATAAGTATGAGAATTAATGATGTGTAATCTGAAGGTGATATTCTTTCTTATGTACAGTGTAGAATGTAAAACCTTTGAAGGTTTTGAGTTTAAATAGGGCCCGTTTTGTAACCAAGACTAGGAAAACACATATTTCATCTGTGAGCAACCTGAGTGTAGTCTGGCTATTTGTTATTTGATATCGGACTTCTAACTCATGACATTTCTGCTTATTTAGAGTCTGTTATTTTGTTTCTGCTGAGAGAAAAGTTCTGTCAGTTGGTTTTGCTTCAGGAGGAATTCTGGGAAGCTCAGGGTATAGTGACGACAACAACAGTAGGTTGTTCTTACCCTCAACAAACAGCAAGATGGGCTTTGTCCCCCATCTACCACCTGGCTTATTAAAACCTGTAATTTGCACGCACGATTGTTTTCTGTGATTTGAAACAGTAAAATAATGTTTTCTAGGTTGCCTTTTAGTTTGTTTAGTTTAAGTGGGAATGTCTATAAAAACATGGCTCAGTCTAATATCGCATTTGGTTTTGGTGAAATATTGTACAACCCAGTATATCTGTTTTCACCTTGTCCCTCACAGGAACGAGAATCATTGGGCTGCCAAGTAAGAAATACTTGGATGATATGCTTCTGAAGAATATTCCCCATGCTCTTGGAATCATATTTAATGACACCTTCTCTTACAAGTTAGAAGTATTTCTATCATATGGATATCCATTTTTGAAAGAAGATTTATTAGGTGACTTTTCATTTAAAATATTCTTGTGACAGTCTTTGTGTTTACAACAAGGGAAACAGGTAGGGTTGGGCACCAGATACTTTCAGTTTCGTAGGAGAAAACAGACTAATATTTGATTGTTACTGTTATATTATATTATATATTATATTGTAGAGGTTTATTTCACAGCACTGCAGAATAATTCAGCATACATCTGTTGAGCTCACAGTTCTAAGGAATGATCAGATTTTAATGCTGGATACAGCAGCCATTGATTAGGAGAGACAAGCGTTGAATAGCTAGTGGTAAGGGCAAGAACTTCTGGTAATTGGATCCAAGATTCTTGATTGTTGGATAAGAGAAGTAACTTTTTAAACAAGACCAAGGGAACAGCAAGTGTGAGGAGCTGAAGATACTAAGTTTCATTAGGGTGAGAGCGTATGAGAGTACTTTATAACAGCTGGAAGAAGAGCATGAAAAGCCAATGTGACGTGCGAGGAGAATGGTTTTGCAGTTGTATGAGGGCTGGGTCCTGTGTGGTATCTTGCAAACCTAGGCCATTGGCTAGTCATGGAAGTACTTCAAACAGGGAAGCATGTAGAGAGTTGTCCAAATGAAGAGAGAGCTCCTGATTCAGCCCAGAGGATTCAAGTTGCAAGAAGTTCAGGGAGGATGCAATGAAACCTGCTGGCTACTTAGATGATAGTGGAGACACTGAAAAGGAGGTAGGCTTGTGGGTTAAAAGACACTTGAGGCCATAAAATTGGCGTAGCCTCTAGAATCAGTTCTTCACTACTAGTCAATGCGTAGTGCGGGCTGCGTCTTCTTCACTGAGTTCCTGAAGAGCACAGCGAATAGAAACCATGGAGCTTGTTTGTAGGAATCCTTTTGCCGGGTGGTGGTAGCACATGCCTTTATTCCCAGTACTTGGGAGAGAGAGACAGGTAGATCTCTGTGAGTTCAAGGCCAGTCTGGTCTACAGAGCAAGTTCCAGGACAGGCTCCAAAGCTACAGAGAAACCATGTCTCAAAAAGCCAAAGAATTAAAAAAAAAATCATTCTTTTCCGGGATAGGAGGTTAAAAAAGGATATACAAACATGATAATAAACACAATAGAGCTACTTTAGAGATTTATGGTGGCTCAGAGACCCCTCTAGGATGAAATCACTTTCTAAGTAGGTTAGGACCAAGGGAAAAGTAGCCATTGTAAGTAAAATTGTCATAGATATGTGGATCTTGTCACTTGTAGCAGCCAAAGGGTTATCTAGAGACACTCAAGTACGGAGTGAAAAACATATTCTTCCGCTCCGGCGCAGGAGAGGCCACGGGAAAACGTTGGGAAGAAAATTCCCGAGACTTCCAGAGTATAGGTAGTGCACCTCGTTTTCTGTTCCTCCCCCAGGAAAGGCTGTGGTCCTTTGTCTTCCTCGTTACATGTCCGTGCAGTAGCTTGTCACAAGATTTCAAACACTGTGTCTTGTTGGCACCTCCACTTCCTACCTGGAGATCTGAATTTTACAATGATAATTGAGTGCAGGTTATTTGGGATAAGTTTCTTCTCATGCACACACATCCTACTTTAGGAAAGTTCCAAGCTATTAGACACAGAAGAGAGAGAGAGAGAGAGAGAGAGAGAGAGAGAGAGAGAGAGAGAGAGTCTGTGTGTGTGTGTGTGTGTGTGTGTGTGTGTGTGTGTGTGTGTGTGTGTGTAGCTTTAATATAGAAACCCTAAAACCTTGTTTGTCATGTCTCAGGAAGCTGGGGATTGCTTCTCTCTCTACTCTTGTGGTGTGTTAGCGACAAGCAGCTTTTTTTCTAAACCATATTCCCTTCATCTTACCATGTTTGCCTCTTCTCAGAACTACCTTGTTGGTTTGTTCGCTTGCTTGTTTTCAGACAGGATCACACCATACAGCCTACGCTGGCCTAGAAATCTACTGTTCTCCTGCTTTAGCCTCTTGGTTGCCACGATTACAGGTTCGCACCGCTCTGAGGTTAGAATTCTGACTAGTGGAGTTTCAATTGTTTTCTCTTAGGGTTTGGTTCCTTATTCCCCATCTGCGTTTATCCCATCATGATGGTTCTATTTTTCCTTGTGCTTACAGCTCATTGCTGGGATCTGCAAGGTGATGTTTCATGCTCATTGTCCAGATACTGGAAAAGAGGATTTGTGCCTTTACAAACCGCCATCAATGCTGCTATCATAGAAGTGAGTGTGTCGTTGAAAAGTTTTAGTGGCTACGATAATTCATTTCAGAGGCATCAAAATTTCTAGTGAAAGATGAATGTCACAGTTCCTTTGGCCTGCAATAACTGACCCCCCAAGGCTGGGTAATTTATGAAGAGCATAGGTATTTTTCACAGTTCTCAAGTGTGGCCTGTATATGATTAGGTCTCGAAAAGCTCATTTCTCCGCTGTCACTGTCTAGGAGTTTTCACAAGGCAGAAGGGATGAAAGGTCAAAGAGAAGAAGAGCACTCTGTTCTTACTCGGTGGGAGAGCAAAAGGGCGAATTGCACATTAGAAACACTGGCCAACCCTTTGATGAGTCACACATCTGTCCGTGAGGGCGGGGCCCCATGGCTTACTTACTTCCCCAAAGATCCTACCTCTCATCTTCCAGCGAGGATGAAGTCTCCAAATGCAGTGTAGAGGGGCACAGTCAAACGAGCAAGTATGTAAACTCAGATTTTTAGACAAGGAAGGGACCGCTTGGTTTAACACTTCCAGCTCCAAAATGGTTCACAGAAACCTGCAAAACAACACACCCAGTTTTGCCTCACAGTGACACTCTGTGTTACTAGACCACAGCATGAAGCCTGGAAAACGACATGAGTGTGATCTCCCACACCTGTCCCTGTTTTGTCGACTGATGCCCTTTAATTTCTGTCTGCTTCTGTCTCTTTCTAGATCACAACAAACCGTTCTGTGATGGAGAAGTTGATGTCCGTTAATGCCATAAACATGAAGACATTACCTTTCATTACTAAAGATACTTTTCAATATGAGTTTTTTATTTTATTCTGCTTGCTTTATTTCTCCTCATTTGTATATTTTATATCACGTAATGTTACCAATGAGAGGAAAAAGTCTAAGGAACTGATGAAAATGATGGGTCTACAAGACTCGGCATTCTGGTGAGTCCTAAAGAAATCATAGAACAGTGCAAGTGTTATTTTTGCGTTATAATTTCGTGGTTTAACTTTGATATGTGGAGCTACTTGCTCTTTTGCTCTACCAGATTTAGTCTTTGTTAAATATTCCATGGAAGATAATAACCGTAACTCATGGACCATGCTCTTAATTCTGGCTTTTTCCTATGCAGCCTCTAAGATAGGGACACCATTGTTGAGTCTGTTAATGAGGATAAGTGAGTTATCTAGTGTCCGGTAGATGACAAATGTCAGAACCAGGCCCCAGTAGTGCAGAATGGCAGTTCTGCCTGATCGATCCTAGTTGTGAGGTGACATCTCCACACTTCCTTATGTGAAGACAACAGTCTTGTAAAGGGTCTGTTGTGCTCATGGGCTTGGCTAGCCAGGGATGTTTTGAAGTAAGTAAATGCTGTATTAAGTGGAGCATTATGACCAGGACATAACATAGACTGGTGTTTAGGATTGACTTAATAGCAGCATTTGAGCTACATATTAATGTTCATACCTTACCTCACCCCACAAACACTTTATAGTCATTTTGAAATATATGTATATGTTTGTATATATACAGGGATGTATCTCTTTATGTATTTGTGACATAATAAAGGTGACCACTTCCATAGAAATACAGACCTAGGAAAACAGTGGATGAGTTTCAACAGATAGAAATCCAAATAACATAATGTCTCAACTCTGCTGAAACATAGCAGAGGTTGGTATCAGTAATAAAATACATATCATCAGAAAAATTATGTGCTCAGAGGAAACATGATGTGTTTTGATATTGATTCTTAGAGGTTAATAATCTATATAATACTCAAATCAAGAAAGCACTTGGTTGGGCATGGCCATGCAGGTGTATAATCTCAGCTCTGGGTAGGTGGAGGCTGGAAGATGTTGAGTTTCTGGCTTACCTGTAATGTCTAGACAAGCACTAAGATCCTTCTCGATAATCCAAAGCTAATGAAAACTCGAACAAGTACCACTTAAAGCATACAGGAACAATAAAGCCCTTCACAAAAACACACCAGAAACTATGGGTGTGGAATGGTAAAAGTAAATGGATTGGATGATAATTATTGATTGAACAATCTAGTTATGTGTTCCCTGAAGTAAAATTATTGTCTAGAAATCTTTCTTTCCATGTAGAATATGTTTACCAACAAAGATAATCTTAGTTCTAATGTATATGGATTAGGGCATAAACAAGAAGGAAACCAGGTCTTTAAGAAGTGAGGAAATTTTGTATGGCAGCATTGGTAATGATAAAGAACTGAGCGTATAGCCTGTCATGCAAATCTGTTAGGAGGGAGGAGAGGAGAGAGTAGACTTCTATAGAATGGGTCCTTTAAGTCCAAGGCAAGTCCTGAGGTAGAATGCCTAAGGTCATCTCATATTAGGGAGATGACAGTAATGCTGATGTCAGACTGAAGAGAGACTAAACATTCTGATGTCAAGTCATTTTCAGGAGCTAGAAAGCATTATTTTGAGTGAGGTAACCCAGACACAGAAAGACAATTATCACATGTACTTACTCATAAGTGGTTTTAAACATAAAGCAAAGAAAACCAGTCCACAAATTACAATCCCAGAGAACTTAGACAACAATGAGGACACTAAGAGAGGCATACACAGATCTAATCTACATGGAAAATAGAAAAGGCAAGATCTTCTGAGTAAATTGATAGCATGGGAACCTTGGAGGAGGGTTGAAGGGGAGAGGAGAGGCAGGGAGGGGAGCAGAGAAAAATGTAGAGCTCAATAAAAATAAATTAAAAAAGAAATAAATTCACAGAATATGTTACACTTTTCAAAAATGCTGATATTTCTAACATTTATCTAAGGTCAGAAGAACACTAGACTATATTAATACAATGAAATTAATAAACTCTATATGTAATAGTTAATGTTGATTGATAAAAGCAAGTTACATGTATCTACACAACATAAACTATACAGTTTATACAATGTTCATAGTATTTGTGCAATAGATGCATATGGAAGGAACCCTGGCCTTCAGGTACCAGCAAGGCCATACTTTGGTTTATAGCCACTTAATTGGTTGTGGCATTCTTTCCCATTGGTTGATGCCATAATAATATTTGACACCTCCCATTATTGTGTGGTAAAGGCAATCAGAATGCATCAGATTCATAAGCAGGATGTTTGCCAAAAGATTTTTAGGGGAAAAGATGGAGAGTTATAATGATGATTTTGTAGATGTAAAAATATGTATTTAAAAGGCTAAATAATTTAAATGCCTTTTGTCTTTGTTTAGGCTGTCCTGGGGCTTAATCTACGTTGGCTTCATCTTCATTATTTCCATATTCATTGCTGTTATCATTACATCTGCCCAAATTATAGTGATGACTGGTTTCCCTGTCATATTTACACTCTTTTTCTTATATGGATTATCTTTGGTAAGTGTATACATTTATTATCACCTTTTACACATTGGATCATAGCGGTGAGTAGCAAACTTTAATTTCCTAGGAGGTTAGGAAGGCACTTTTCCATGTCAGGTGTGATGTGGTATGCGTGCGTGTGTGTGTGTGTGTGTGTGTGTGTGTGTGTGTGTGTGTGCATCTGTGCCTGAGCACGTGGATACATGTGTTTGCTTGAGAAAATTTCAATAGTTATTACAAAATAATGTAAATCCAAGTTTATTGGGTCTCTTTCTTTCTAAGAAGTTTTGTGCATCCATAATGAGACGGTGCATCAAAAATGTTTTTTTATAAAATCTTTTAGTTGAGGTATTTCAGGATTTTAACTGTGAATATTTTAATTGCCTTTAATGAGTAAAAAATATCTAGCTCAAGTTTGCCTTTTATTTTGTCATGGTGACCAACAGTGGTCTCATGGAGGTAAATCTTCAACTTTATGTTGCATCTTCAGTAGATGGAAGTGAAGATAATACATTAATACCCAGAGTTAAAGTAAGAAAAAGGGAGGGGAAAAGCAGAAGGAGGGAGGGCTGGTGTACAGCTAGTCTGTGACTGGTTTGACTGTGATCATTAGAGTAGCTCTCTCATGGAGGGGGTGAAGGCCTCTGGGAAGCCTCAAGCTTCACTGAGGTGCTTCTTCTATCGCCTTGTGTATCTCTAACAAGAATTAGACACAAGCAAGGGACATTTTCTTCCTTCTATTTTTTCTTTTATCAAAATAGATTCTTTTCTCTAGAATATATCCTGATTATAGTTTCCCTTCCCTTCTCTCAGTTCTCCCCACCACCCCACCTCTCCAGATCCACTCCATTTCTGTCTCCTGTTAGAAAATAACTGGCTTCTAAGAGATAACAACTAAACATGATAAATTAAAATACAATAAGATGAAACAAAAATATTATATCAAATTTGAGCATGGCAACCCAACAAGAGGAAAAGACTCCCAAGAACAGGCACATGCATCAGAGACACACTTATTCTCACACCTAGGACTCCCATAAAATACTAAGCTAAAGGCTATCATGTATATGCAGAGGACCTGGTACAAACCCATGTAGGTCCTCAGCTTGCTGCTTCAGTCTCTAAACTCATGTGTACCTTGCTTAGTTGATTTAGAGGGCCTTGTTCTCCTGGTGTCTTTCATTCCCTCCGACTCTTACAATTTTTCAGCCTCCCCTTCCAGGGGATTCCCTAAGCTCTGAGGGGAGGGATTTGATGGAGACCTGTCATTTAAACTTTCTGTGAGTAATGTCTGGCTGTGAGTCTCTGCACCCACTCCCATCTGCTGCAGGAGGAAGCTTCTCTGATCGTAACTGGATAAGGCACTGATCTATGAGTATAGCAGAGTATCATTAAGAGTCATTTTATTGAATAAATTTTTAGACCAATAATGTTTTCTTTTGCACTAGGTCCTTGGGCTACCTGATCTCTGCTTCTTGGTTACCAAAGCAGTGTTGGATATGGGTTCTGTCTCATGAAGTGGGCCTTAAGTCAAATCGGATGTAGGTTGGCTACTACCGCAAGTTCTTTGCCACCATTTCCCTAGCATATTTTTGTAGCTGGGTTGGTGTCCACGTTTCTTTTTTGGTAGCCTGCAGAGTATATTCTTACACCAAAGTGACTAGAACATAGGGTTGAAGGCTCCATATAGGCACCAGCTTGATTTCTCTATTTTCAGTGAGTTGTGTGGGTATTGTTTTCAGCAATGGAACCCTGTTGTCAGTTTGCAGAATGCACCCCCTTGTCTGAGCCCCAGCTGGTTGTTTGGGGGTTTCCATGGTACCCCCACCTCTTAGCCAACAACTCAGTCCCATCACTGGAAGCCTCACCAGGTTACAAGAGATTGCCAGTTGAGACTCATATCCCCCATTACTAGGAAACAACATTAGAATCACCTTCATCCATTCCAGGAAGTTTCGACTGTACTAGGCTTCCCATCCCTCAAATGCCCTGCAGTTCCAGGCATCTGTCTGCAGCTTCTGCCTCCACCCTCCCTTATACCCTAGTTCCTGTCCACACTTGCCTCCAGTCTGCACATAAAATCTGCTCTATTTCCCCCTCCTAGGTAGATCCATGCATATCCCCACACCTCTTTGGATCTATGGATTGTAGTCTGGTTTACTTAATGGCTAATAACCACTTATAAAGGAATACATACAGTACTTATCTTTTTGGGTCTGTGTTACCTTACTAGGATGCTTTTTTCCTAGTTCCATCCATTTGCCTGAAAATTTCATGATCTCATTTTTTTTTTTTTAGCAGCTGAGTAAACACACATTTTCTTTTTCTATACTTCTGTTAAGGAACATTTCAGTTATTTCCAGTTTCTGACTATTAAGAATAAAACTGCAATGAATATAATCAAACAATTGTCCTAGTGGTAGAATGGAGCTTCCCTTGGGTAATGCCCAAGTGCAGTTGGGATAACTAGGTCTTTAGATAACTCAAATCCAAATTTTTGGAGGAATGACTGTATTGAGTTCCATAGTGACTGTATAAGTTTGCAGACCCTCTAGCAATGGTGAAATGTTCCTCTTGGTCCACGTCCTTGCCAGCATAAGCTGTCACTTGTGTTGTTGATCTTAACCCTTCTGACAGGGGTAAGTTGGACTCTCAATGCAGTTTTGATTTCCCTGATGGCTAAGGGTGTTGAAAATTTCCTTAAGTGTTTCTCAACCATTTGAGACTCCTCTATTGAGAATTCTCTGTTTATATCTGTACTCTATTTTTTACTGGATTATTTTTTGATAAGCATTTTCTTTAATTCTTTATATTTTTTTGTATATCAATCCTCTGTTGATTGTGGAGTTGATGAAAATATTTACCTATTCTGTAGGCCGCTGCTTTGTATGATTGATGGTGTCCTTTGCCTTGCTTTTTAGTCTCATGAGGTCCCATTGATTAATTGTTGATCTAGTGTCACTATCAGTGTTCTGTTGAGAACATCATCTACTGTGCCGCCGCATTCAAGGCTATACCCTCACTTTCTCCTCTATCAGGTTCTGTGTATCTGGTTTTATGTTGAAGCCTTTGATCCATGTGGACTTGAGTTTTATGCAGGGTGATAAGTATAGCACTATTTGCAGTCTTCTGCATGCAGATACCCAGTTTGTCCAGCACCATACCCTCTTCACCTACCCCTACCCCCTGTCGTATTTCTGGCTTCTTTATCAAAAATCAGGTGTTCATATGTGTTTGGATTTATCTTTGGGTATTCAATTAGATTCCATTGATCAACTTGTCTGTTTCTATGCCAATACCATGTGGTTTTTATCACTCCATCTCTGTATTACCGCTTGAAATTAGGGAGGGTGAGACCCTCAGCAGTTATTTTAGTGTTCAGGGTTATTTTAGCTATCCTGTGTTTTTTGCTTTCCATATAACGTTGAGTATTGTTCTTTCAGGTCTGAAAAGAATTGTTTTGGAATTTTGATGGGATTTCATTGAATCTATACATTGCTTTTGGTAGGAAGACCATTTTTACTCTATTAATCTTACTGACCCATGAGCGTAGGAGATCTTTCCATCTTCTGATATCTTCAGTATTTTTCTTCAGACGTGAAGTTTTTATCATATAAGTCTTTCACTTGCTTGGTTAGAGTTACCCAAAATAGTCTGTATTAATTGAGGCTGTTTTGAAAGGTGTTGTTTCCCTAATTTCTTTATCAGTCCATTTATCATTTGTATATAGGAGAGCTATTTTTGGAATTAATCTTGTATCCAGATACTTCTAAAAGTGTTTACAATTTATGGGAGTTTCTGGCAGAATTTTTAGGTTCACTTATGTACACTGTCATATCATCTGCAAATAATAATACTCTGACTCTTCCTTTCCAATTTGTATCTCCTTGGTATCTTTCAGTTTTCTTATTGCTTTAGTTAAGATTTCAAGTACTATACTGAATAGATATGGAGAGAATGAACAACCTTGTCTTGTTCCTATTTTAATGTTTTTTTTTTTAGTTTCTCTTCATTTAAGTGGATGTTGGCTATAGGCTTACTGTAAATTGCCTTTATTATATTTAGTTATGTCTTTTGTATCCCTAATCCCTCCAGAACATTATATCATGAAGTGCTGCTGGATTTTGCCAGAAGCCTTTTCTGTATCTAATGAGATGACCATGTAGTTCTTTTTCTTTCAGTTTATTTATATGGTGGATTACAATTACTGAATTTTGTATATTGAACCATTCCATCATCTCTGAGATGATGCCTACTTGATTATAGTGGATGATTTTTTGATGTGCTCTTGGATTAGGTTTGCAAATATTTTATTGAGTATTTTTGCATTAATGTTTATGAGGGAAATTAATTTGTAATTCTCTTTCTTTATTGAGTCTTCATGTGGTTTGGATATCAAGGTGATTGTGGCCTCATAAAATGAATTTGACAATGTTCTTTCTGTTTCTATTTGTGGAATAATTTGAGAAGTATTGGCATTAACTCTTTTTTGAAGTTCTGATAGAATTCTATGGTAAAACCATGCAGCTTTGTGCTTCTTTTGGTTGGGAGACTCTTAAAGGCTGCTTCTATTTCTTTAGGAATTATAGGTATTCTTATATTATTTATCTGATCTTAATTAACTTTGGTAAGTGGTATCTATCAAGAAAATTATCCGTTTTGTTTAGATTTTCCAATTTGGTGGAGTACAGATTTTTAAAGTATGTTCTTATGATTTTGTGGATTTCCTTGGTATATATTGCTATGTCCCACTTTTTGTTCTTGATTTTCTTAATTTGAATATTTTCTTCCACTTGTTGTTAGTTTGGATGATGATTTGTCTATCATGTGGTGTGTGTGCGTGGGAGGCAGCCACAGTTGCCGAATGTGTTCTGCTGCAGAGCTGGGGTTGAGAGTGGAGTATTGGATTTAGGGGAACATTGAGAAAGAAGAGCTCATTTTTTTTTTAACTCTTAAATTCCTCAAGGATTTAAAAAAGTGTCACATATGATTTGAATAGTGCTTATTATAATTATTAACACATATTATTAAGCAAATTAGTGGGATTTGCTGTAATGTTTCCATAGAGGCAGATATCCTCTGCTGCTTGATTTATTCTTGACATTTTCCACATAGCATCCTTCCCAGCCCCTTGAGTTTTTCTTTATTTTCTCACCTTTTCTCCTTCCCATCTCCCTCCCCATCCTTCTCTGAACAGCACTTTCTGTATTTTCTCATCTTCTAGGATGTTATCTACAGAAGTTGTGTAGATGGATAATTTTCCTCAGTACAGTAATTTAGCTTTGCTTAATCCCCCAACATTGTGTTTCTACCCTTTTCATGGATTATCATTCAACTTTCCCTATCTCTTCTGTAGAAAGAAATGCCTAACAAATGGCTAGGACACGAAAGGATTTTATTTTTTAAGAGAGGGCAGAGCGCAATTGGTACAGCTTCACACTCCTCTTCCTTTCTCCTTGAAAATACCTCGTATGAGCGGTGAGACTGGCTTTGTGGATGGTCCTCAAAGGCTTTGTGACTCACAACAGTTAATGTCTTTTCTCTTCCAGATAGCTGTAGCCTTCCTGGTGGCTGTTTTGTTTCAGAAAGCTATCCTCACCAATCTGATTGTGTTTCTCTTTACCCTCCTTTGGGGGTGTGTGGGGTTCACTGTACTTAACAAACAACTCCCCACTTCTCTGGAATGGATTCTGAGCATTTGCAGCCCTTTTGCCTTCACCTCTGGGATGGCTAAGGTAAAAACATATATTATTGCTGTTGCTTTGAGAGGAATTAACACTCAACACCCCTTTCTCGTCCACTCTGTCCTTAACCAAGAGCTTTTACAAGATTAACTTTCCTGCTAAATTTGCTACATCATAAAAAATTGCCATTAAATAAAAATCTGAAATAAAAACTGCTAGATTATTAAAACTTCTGTGTAAACCTGTTTTAAGACATTTTTTTATTTTTTAAATTGTAAATTAATTTTAAAAATATTTCAATATGTAAGTACATAGTACAACAAAATTCATATAGTTGATCAGTGTACTTATGAACTGTGTTCATTGTGAAACATCTCTAAATATACCATCATTCAACATGCATCCATTTTATGAAAATTACTTCCTTGTTGTTTGCTACCAGCCATGTTTGGGGTTTGAATTTTAATTATTTGTTTAATCCATATTTAAATTTATGTAAGCGACACTACACAAAATTTATTTAAAAAAATTAATGTTATTTACTCAGTGTTATATTATTAGGTGTCATGCATAGTCTTGTATATAACTACAGAACAGTGCTATATTACTCAGTATTATGTTATTAGGTGTCATGCGTAGTCTTGTATTTAACTACAGTATAGTGCTATATACCATCTTATTGTATACCTATACAATATCTTATTTTTGCTAATAGAATAGAATTCTGGGTTTGCTTTTGGTAAAGCTACTACAATTATTCTTTAATCTGTTTCTGTATAGGTGGGAGTCATATATTGGGACTAGTGTATACAAACTTTAAAACTCATGATTGTCACGAAATACTTTCTAAAATGGTTACTTTGACTTAACAAAAATGATGCTAGAAGATTCCAGTTTTTCTCAGTCTTCACCAACACTTGTTATTGTTAAATTTTAGCCATTCTAATGAATATGTGATTTATTATTGTGCTCATTCATTTGTGTTTTTACTTTTGATAAAACTGGATGCTTTTGATAAAATTAGATGCTTTTCATGTAACATATTTTTGTGTTTTTCTTTTGAAAATTATCTATTCAGATCTTTGAATTTCTATGGAGTTCTTTGCATTTTCTTATTACTTCTAACAGTTTCCTACATATGCTGTATACCAGACTTTCTCCCAAGTTATTGCTGACTTTTCTCCTTTCTTAGTGGTTCCTTTGAAGGAAAAAGTTTATTTATTTTTATTTTGGATGGATGTGTGCAGGGCACACGGGCCCAGAAGAGGGTGTCAGTCACCTGGAGGTGCAGTTCCAGGTGGTTGTGAGTTTCTACACTTACTGTGCAGTTATGGAGCTCTCGCACAGCACTGACTAGAAATGCAAGCAAAGGAAACTTTCAGCATTTTGCTATGTTTCATAGAGACATCTCACTATTTCTTCCCCGCTCATTCTGGTCCATGCGGAATTATATTGATTTATTTCAAGTGTTGACTCCCTCTTGCAGTTTTGTTTACTTGTATAGTGCTCTACCTTCATTGAAATATTTCTTTAAAAAGTTAACTTGCAAAATAATAATTATTGGTGCCATGTTATCTTATTTATGAGTTTAGGAATTTATTTTAACTTTTGTTTGAATCTTAGATTATCTTCCTGGAGTATAACTTGAATGGTGTAGTATTTCCTGACCCTTCAGGAGAATCATATGCAATACTAGTGACATTTTCCATATTGGCTTTTGATGGGCTTTTCTACTTGGTTCTGGCATTGTATTTTGACAAAATCTTGCTCTGTGAGTATTAATAGAATTTCTCTGACCTTTCAGTTATTGATTGCATAGAAAAGCTTTTCCTAAGATAATATTAAAATATCTTTAGAGGTGAGAATAAGTGTCTAATCTCATCTGAATTAATGTAGTTATAGAGTAAATAATATTTATGCAAAATTATTCTAATAGTAAAACACTAACATAATTATATAATCAATTTTTAAATATAATTATATATTAATTAAGTCTTGTTACTTTTTAAATTATGCTTCAAAGTACTTTGAAAGAGTGCTAGTAAGAATTTTTATCAGAACAACCTGAAAATGTAAAAACAGACCATGAGAATAGGAGCAGGCAGACTGATCACAGGTGAGGTCAGCGCCGTCGGGTGGACAGCAGACGGACTGGTCACAGGTGAGGTCAGCGCCACCGGGTGGACAGCAGGTGGACTGGTCACAGGTGAGATCAGCGCCATCGGGTGGACAGCAGGCGGACTGGTCACAGGTGAGGTCAGCGCCGTCGGGTGGACAGCAGGCGGACTGGTCACAGGTGAGTTCAGTGCGTCTGGGTGGACAGCAGATGGACTGGTCACAGGTGAGGTCAGCGCGTCTGGGTGGACAGCAGGCAGACTGGTCACAGGTGAGGTCAGCGCCGTCGGGTAGACAGCAGGCAGACTGGTCACAGGTGAGGTCAGCGCCGTTGGGTGGACAGCAGGCAGACTGGTCACAGGTGAGGTCAGTGCCGTCGGGTGGACAGCAGCGGACTGGTCACAGGTGAGGTCAGCGCGTCTGGGTGGACAGCAGGCGGACTGGTCACAGGTGAGGTCAGCGCCGTCGGGTGGACAGCAGGCGGACTGGTCACAGGTGAGGTCAGCGCCGTCGGGTGGACAGCAGGAAGACTGGTCACAGGTGAGGTCAGCACGTCTGGGTGGACAGCAGGCGGACTGGTCACAGGTGAGGTCAGCGCCGTCGGGTGGACAGCAGGTGGACTGGTCACAGGTGAGGTCAGCGCCGTCGGGTGGACAGCAGGCGGACTGGTCACAGGTGAGGTCAGCGCATCGGGTGGACAACGAGCAAGAGGACTAGAGAAGTCGAGACTGAGGGCAGTGAGCGATATGCAAGAAAGGAAATCAAAAATTACAAAGCACTTCAGAAGAAAACTGCACAAACAATAATTAGTTCTTACTTTGGTTTGGTTATTAATGGGCCATTACACTAAGTATTTGTTGGCCATTATTCTCAGCATTTTCATGTTTTGTTTATACCTGCAAATATATAAATTGTGCATTCACTTTTCTTTATCTTGCCAATAATTGTAGAATTCACATAAGCCCAAAGTTCCTTCACATTCATTTCTGCACATGACTTTATTTGTATTTTCAATAATAGAATTAATAGTTCCCCCGCTTTGATAATTGCTAGTGTTGTCATATATATTTATCAATATTTATTTGTATGCCCATGGTTCATTTTTTTCTGGCTTATTTATGAAGATTCTTAATAACAAATTATATTTAATATCTTCTGTATTAATAAAAATTTGCAATATTGTTGTATTTGTCTTGGAAAAATAATCTCTGCATGTGTTGTGCTTTATTCATGTACCTAAAAATGGATTTGCAAATTTCAGTATCATGTTCAATTATATTGGCATGGTCAACTTATTTAAGTTTATAAACATATCTGTAATTTTTTTATGTGCCCCATTAATAATTGTGTTTCTAAAAGTATTTTATTTCACCTCTCCTCATTGGTATCTTTGAGATTACGCTTTTAAAAATTATTTGATTTATATTCTGTTGAAAGTTCCATTATATTAATTTTTGCAATGTTAATTTAAAGTTTCATTGTTTATCAGTTTTCTTCTGAAGAATAGAAAGTTTGAAGGAAAAAAATTTGCATGGTGTTTGAAATTTCAAAGCATTTCATCTTTTCTGAGCAAGGCTTCTTTATTCATTACCCTGATCTGATATTTTGTTGTTCTTGACTAATCAGATAGGGAAGAGCGCCGTTATTCTCCGCTGTTTTTCTTGAATTTGTCATCTTGTTTCCGACAAAAGACCAGTAGTCACCAGGTCATCGAGAGAGGCATAGACCCTGAGCTCCCGTCCGATGATTATTTTGAGCCTGTGGCTGCTGAATACCAGGGAAAAGAAGCCATCAGGTAAACACATTGGTAGCTGTGCTAATATAAGTAGAAGGCTAAAGAACTGTCAACCAACCTATCCGCGGGTGTGTAGGGAAGGCCTTGTCTTGATCCACATCATTTTGAGCCATTCACAGGCCACTGCAATCATCAGTTTCTCTTCATGCTTCTTGAAAGGGGAATTCCCTTGGATTACCTCTATAAGGTGTAACCTTGTCTTATCTTGACTGATTTCCTGCTTTTATCTTTTAGAGTTGTATTAAAACTTCTGGGTTTTTTGCTTTTATTTTTTGAGACAGGATCTCTCTGTAGCTCAGGTTGGCCTCACACTCTGTTTAATAATCAAAGAAGACCTTGAATATCCATTTCTCTTTCTTCCACGCCCCAAGTGCTGGGAATTGCAGGCATATGCCTGCAGGCCTGAGTGAATGTCCTTTAAGGCAGAGAAATTGGATGTATAAAAGGCAGAGAAAGAAAATGTTATGGGGTAAAAGGGCAGAAGTTTGAACATTTCCAGGAAAACAAAAGAATGTTTGCCCCCAAATCAAATGATTCTTTCAGTTCTGAAATCTGGAAAAGATCAGAAGTTTCTTCATTAAAATGAATATTAAAGGTTGAATGGAAAAAGGAATAGAAAGGAAAGGAAAGGACATCCCTGCTTCTAGGTTTGGTGCAGAAGCACATTTATTGTCAATATGTGGGAAGAGCACAGTCAGAGGCTGGGACATCTGGGGGTGTCAGAGTGAACCCGACCAGACTGAGCTGGCCCATCTGGAGAGACGGGGGAGGAGAAGAGACAGGGAAACCAGGTGCAGCAGTCAGGTAGCCCAAGGTCCAAAAGGGCAGGTAAACATAAAGTCTGGATTATTTAGGAAATAGCCTCTGGGGGAAGGGCAACCCAACCCCTGGGCTGGAGAGTTCAGGGCAGAGGGCAGGGTATGAAGGCCACACCCTGTAACTGGCAGGGACTGAGGGATGCTGGGAGAACCTGAGCCAGATCCAGCTTTGACGTGTTAAATCAGTACCTCAGCCTATGTCCTGGGTTTGAAACTTGATAAAGGCCAGCTTTAAAGGACATGTAAGGCCAATGGACATTATACAAAGGAGGTCTTAAATAACATTTCTGATGAGACATAATCTCTTTTAACTTTTATTTATTGCTCCTTAATAATCATATTGCTGTATTTGTTGTATAAATGTAAATGTGAGACTAAGGCCAAATGACAGAGACAAAATGAGTCTGATATTGGGTCTAGAGAATCTCATTTATTTTCTCTTTCAGATGAAACAACTAATTGAAAATAATTATTTGTGGTTATGAGCAGTCAAGTTATATCACATGCCATTTGCTATGAAGTATTTTTTACATCCACCGTTATGTCTGTCTGTGCTATCTTTGCCTGTGTGTATTGGCTAATATAAAGTGCCTCTTTATTATTTCAGAATAAGAAATATTAAAAAAGAATATAAAGGGAAGTCTGGAAAAGTGGAGGCTTTGAAAGGTAAAAAAAACCCATTCTTTCCTTGACTTAAGTATTAATACTGAAACCCAGGAAGCTTTCAGAATGAAAATGTAAATATACTAATAAAACAAGAAAAAGAAGTAAGAACACAAGTAACCTCACTCTGCCATCTGAACATTAATCATCATTAAGACTTTACTGTAAGATCCTTCCAGATATTTCATGAGTTTATTAGTTTACAAGAATATGATCATCCTGTGAAAAATATAGCATTATTCTGTTTTTTTACAATGGCTTTCAAACACATTTTTGTATTTGTAGTGTCAGGGAAGAATGCTAGAATCTGATAAAATTTTTAAATAGTCACAGAATTTGCACAGTTCAATTAATGATGTGTTAGTCAACCAAAACAAGACTAATGAAACCTTTGACAATGAATTAAACTAGCAAATCGGTATCTTATGACAGTTTTTAATTTTATGATTAAGCATATTATAATATTAAATATTCAAACATATATAGTTTTATATAACAAACATTAAACAAGTTATCACATAGCAGCTACATTTTGGAGGTATAGTTGCTTTTATTAAAAAATTCTCTTTAGGCTGAGTGTGGTGGCACATTTATTTTCTTTCTTCTTTTATTTTATCAAAAATAGATTTCTTTTCTTATATACTATATCCTGAATATGGTTTTCCTTCTCTCCTCTCAAACCCTCTCCATTTCCCTCCCATCTGTATCCATTCCCGTTTCCTTTCTCATTATAAAAGAACAGGTTTCCGAGAGATGACAACAAAGTGTAGCAAAATAAAATATAGTCAGATAAAACAAAAGTCATCACGTTGAAGTTGGACAAGGCAAACTAACAGAAGAAAAGAGTCCTAAGAGAAAGCACAAGAATCAGAGACCCCACTCATTCACACTTTCAGGAGACCCATAAAAATATTAAACTGAGGGCGGTGCTGGCGCACGCCTTTAATCCCAGCACTCAGGAGGCAGAGGCAGGCAGATCTCCATGAGTTCGAGACCAGCCTGGGCTACAAGAGCAAGTTCCAGGACAGGCTCCAAAACCACAGAGAAACCCTGTCTTGAAAACAACAACAAAGCAAAAATATTAAACTGAAAGCTATAATATATACGCAAAGACCTGAGCCATGTTGACTATATGTTTGCTGTCTCAGATTCTGTGAGTTCATATGATTTTTGCTCAGTTGATTTAGAAGGCCTTGTTTTGGTGTCCTCTGCCCCTTCTGACTTTTACACTGTTTCCACCTCCTGTTCTTTCCTGCACCCTGAGCTCTGAGGGGAAAGATTTGATGGAGATATCCCATTTAGAGTGGTGTGTTTCAAGGTTTCTCTCTTTACATAGTGTTTGGATGTGGATATCTGTATTTGCTCCCATCTGCTGAAGGAAGAAGCTTCTCTGATCTATGAATATAGTAGACTATCATTAGGAGCTATTTTATTGTTTCATTTTCTTTTTTTAGACCAGTGTAAGACCCCGCATTTTTCTGTGGATACCCATACCCGATCCAGGCGCGCGCCTTCCCGAACTCGGGCCCATGAGAATGGACAATTGTCCTGAGGGTTTAAAGAGACATACACAAAAAAAGGACCTTGCTCACTTACCAAGAGTAAATGGCATTTTATTAAACTCAAGTCGGGTATTTATACCAGTGGGCAACTGGGATCAAAAGGGCAAGGCCTCCTCCCATCCAGGAGCAGGAGGAGAAGATTACAGGCCCTGGCGCCTCAGGCAGAATCAGCTGGGGGAGGCAGGCTATGGGCCCACAGCTAGAACCTTGATTACAGGTGGAATCACCATAACAAAGAGAGCCAGGTTCTTCCTAAGCTATCTCCTCAAGCCAGTGCTAGTGCAGAATCTCCAGGGAGCTGGAGGTCACATGGTCCTGCGAATCGCCAGGAAGAAGGGAAAAAGACCTTGGTACCTACAAGTCTCCCTTTAAATATATATATTAAATATGATGACTAGCAGCTGTCTTAAGCATGTCGGTCGTTGGGTCAGAACTCTAAATCCGTCTACGGGAATGTGTTCAGGTCCAAACGCATCCCTTGTCTTAGGTGAGACCGCCCCCCCCCCCCCCCGTGCAATAAACCCGTCATTGCTTCATTAGTCATACATTGAATCCAGCCATATTTATGTTGAAAGATATTTTAAGGCGAACGCCTATTAGGGCCAGGCTGTGGCGGACCTGAAGCCATTGGCCAGATGAAGACGCTCCAGCGTACGTACATATAAGCATACCTGGAAGAGACAGTACTTGCACAATATCTGAAACGTTGGCTCAGAATAGAGCCCTTGAGTAGGGCTATAGCACCAGCAAATGGGACCCCTGGTATGACTAGTCAAACTAAATTAGAGCCAATTAGCAATTTTGTATTTTGGGGTCCGAGAAAAAGTAGCAAAATCTAAACCTGCGACCAGCAGAGGTCAAAATCCATACCCAGTTGTAAAGATTAACTATAGCATCCAATTGTGAATTTAAATTACTTTGAATAGTATGGTAATTTTGTCTATCTGGCAAGGTTTTAGCCTTGAGCATCCAACATTGCAAACAGTCAGGGAAGGTAGCTGTTTTCCCCTCAGGGGGTCAAGCAGCCTTGGCTGAAATGGACAGATCAAGGCAGAGCAAGACAGAAAGCTGGGAAAGGGGTAAAATCAGGCGCTGGATCATCTCTCAGGAATCTGCCAACTTCGCCGCCACCTCCGCCACCGTGTCCGTGGGATTTCTTGATCTCGCCTCGTCCTCAGGTCTCTGAGTGGAGGAATTCATGGTTTGTATCAGATGTTTAGGGACCCAGATCGGGAGCTCTGCATCCTGTGGAAATACACAAACCGCTCCTCTTCCCCAAATCAAAACCCAGTCCGGACCATGTACATTAGTACATGACCTGGACCTTGTCAGATGCTAGCTGAGTCAAACCCTGTCTGCATGTGCCATTGAAATTGGCTCCCCTCGTCAGTCTCTGGGAGCAATGTGCTTAGCTGTTTAGGATCTAAACTATAACTAAGCAGATCTTGGACATATAGAGATCTGTAGGTCTCTGTTTTCAAGGAGCAAATTTTATTGGCCTGTGCCATTGTAACCAGCCTAAATATTGGGCTGAATTAGCCAACCTCAAAACATTATTTTTTATTGGCCTGCATCATCATAGCAGGTCTTTGAATTGGACTGAATGGTCAGCCCCAAAACATCTTTTAGAATCAGTTTTGCCTGGAACTTTTCCAGGGGCAGAAAATTATTATCTGATCCAGTATGTGAGCATTTATATAACTGGTTAGAATTATAAAAATTGTTATCTTTATGGGTGCACATTGCCTCCTGTCAACATTTGGAGAAATAATTAATAGGATCGACATATCTGGCTATAGATATGGAAATCTTTGTCAGTTATCAATCCATATAAAAAATATAAGGACTCCATAAATTAGTCCTCCAAACAGCAATTAATAAAATAAAAATATATGCAACAGACCTAAACTGAAAACTCTCAATAGACAAACTTAAAATGACTGAAAGACATTTAAAAAATCCTCAAATATAACATCTTTAATCATTGGAGAAGTGTGAATCAAAATGACTCTTGACTCTATCTTCCCTTAAACATGATTAAGATTAAATATTGTTCATAACTTTTACTTAAGAGAAATTTCTCCATCATTGGTGGAAATGCAAACTGGCACAGTTTGGATTTTTAGGAAATTAGGCAACAAACCATCCCAAGATTTAGCTAACCTCTTTTGGGTCTGTATAACCTTTGAATCTATCATAGTCTCCATTTAAAATTGCTGAAGCTGCGCTGCACAGCAGGGGGCGGGACATAGACCTGCTCCATTCCGGCTGCAAACTTTCACCTGAGTTTTGGCGGGCGGATTTTAACTATTTTTTGTACCACCAAGGCCTGGCTATTGTCGCCTTTTTTTGGCCGCCTAGCATTCTCTTTTTTATCTGTTTATTTAGGCGCTGCCATAACCGGCATTGTGCCCTGTCCTAGGTCCCTGTGGCCCGCCGCCGCTCACCGGCCACTTTGGGCGAGGGAGCCAGCATATGCACCATTGCCTTTTGTGACTGCCTTTTTGTGTCTGGTTAGCGCAGCTGTGCCTCCTGGACGAGTTTGCATCCGCCGCTGAGTGTATTGGCACATCGCTGTGTTTTACCCTCCTTGGCCTGCCTGAAATGGCCCCGCCGCTCATAGGCAGGGCCTGGCGGCTGCCTTCGCTCCTCTCTGCGCCATCCAGCAGCCTGTTTCTCTGCTCCTAAGTGCACCTAGCAGAACCTCAGCCATAGTGAATGGCCCAGTACGATCCTGTGACCCGCATTCAAACATGTATGGGAGCTTTCTAGTCTCCCTGAAAGACAAGCTCTGTGAAGCTGTTCTTTTGTTATTCAAAAACTCTTAATAGAACTTATAAATATATTTTTAATTCTCTCTCAGCCCGAGGCCCGCACCTATATGGGCCCTCGGCTATTTACTTTCTAGTCATCAGTTACATCGGCACTGTTGCCTTGGGAACGGATTCCTGCTGGGAGCTAACTGCGCCCAGTCTGTGCTCTTAGGCAAAAATTAAAGTTTCCTGCATATGAGAGCCAGGGACTGAGTTTTAAATTAGTCTAAGCGGTCTCTAGTGCAGTGTTATCTTAATCCTGTTGTCTAGTCTCTTTATGAAATTTAGCAGCTTATTTGCCCATTGGCCTTTAGCTCCGGATCAGACCTTTTGGCACCCATACTTCATATATCAAGCTATTTACCCCCTATCATATGTGCACAATTGCACACTATAAAACTGGCCAGATTTTGGATCATGGGGTGACCCTCACCTCTTTTGGGGTTCTCGTGGTGGATCCATTGATGACAAGACGCAGTTTTTCAGTTCTTCTTTAAGGCCCACCCAGGGACGCCATCTGTAAGACCCCACATTTTTCTGTGGATACCCATACCCGATCCAGGCGCGCGCCTTCCCGAACTTGGGCCCATGAGAATGGACGACTCTCCTGAGGGTTTAAAGAGACACACACAAAAAAAAGGACCTTGCTCACTTACCAAGAGTAAATGGCACTTTATTAAACTCAAGTCAGGTATTTATACCAGTGGGCAACCGGGATCAAAAGGGCAAGGCCTCTCCCATCCAGGAGCAGCAGGAGGAGAAGATTACAGGTCCCGGCGCCTCAGGCAGAATCAGCTGGGGGAGGCAGGCTATGGGCCCACTGCTAGAACCTTGATTACAGGTGGAATCACCATAACAAAGAGAGCCAGGTTCTTCCTAAGCTATCTCCTCAAGCCAGTGCTAGTGCAGAATCTCCAGGGAGCCGGAGGTCACATGGCCCTGCGAATCGCCAGGAAGAAGGGAAAAAGACCTTGGTACCTACAGACCAGTATTATTTGGTTTTTACTCTAAGTCTCTGGGTTACCTAGTCTTGGTTCTGGTCAACCAAACAGTGTTGAGTATGGGTTCCACCTCATGGAGTGGGTCTTAAGTCAAATTGAATATTGGTTGGTAACTCCCACAAGCTTTGAGCCATCATGGTCCTAGCATATTTTACAAGCAGAGCCGACTGTAGATCAAAAACTTTGTGTCTGGGTTGGTGATTATATTTCTCTTTTGGTAGCCTGTAGAGTACATTTCCATACTGAAGACACTAGACCATAAAGGTGAAGGTTCTATGTAGGCACCAGCTCGACCTCTCCATGTTCAGTGAGTTGTGTTGGTATTGTCCTTAGCAATAGGTCTTTGCTGTCAGTTTGTGGAGAGCAACTGACAGTCTTAGCAACAGCCTTGGTTGTTTGGAGATTTCCATGGAACCCTTTTGACCCAACTCAATTGGATGTCACCCAGTCCTAGTACTGGAAGCTTTGTTTGGTGACGAGATGGCCAGTTGGGACTGTGTCTCTCATTGTTTGGAGACTTCATTAGGATCACCTTTATATATTTTAGGAAGTTTCCACTGCAGTAGGTTTCTATACCACCCCTAAAATGTCCCTCAAGTCTAGCTGTCTTTCTCTACATTCCCTCTCTTAACCTCAGCTCCCTTCTTCCTACACACCTGATCTTTATAGATTTTGGATATTAGTCCTCTATTCAGTGTGGGGTGGTAAAAATCTTTTCCTATTCTGTAGGCTGCCGTTTTGTCCAAATGATGTTTCATCTGGTTTGCACTCACTTTTAATGCCAGCATTTGGGAGGCAGAGGCCAAAGGATCTCTGTGAGTTTAAGGTCAGCATGATCTTCCTTGAGAGTTCTGGGTCAGTCAGGGCTACATAATGAGATCCTGTCTAAAATAAATATATAAGGAAATAAAGTAAGACATGTGTTTTACAAAAGACCGAGTCTTCCAAAGCTAAAATAGATGATCATTTTACATCCTATTACATCCTACTTACAGCCTATTCTGTCTGCATTGTGTAACAACTGCACACTTCTTAGCTTAGTATTATCTATTCCTCTGAGATTGTATCTTGGAGGATTCAGTGTATATGTGAACAACTTTATTTTACCTTGAATTTTTTTCATTAAAGATCAAAGGCTGTGGAAATATATAGCACATGGCAACTGGTAATTCAGGTGTCGACTCACCAGACTCTGATGGAGACAATCCTGTCTAGCAAGGCTTACAGGAGCACTGACTCTGCAACCCGTTGCTGGTGTCTGTAATTTCTCTCACGCGCCATTTCATTTCTTCCCTAGAAACTTTGGGTGTTTCCCCACTGCTTGTGCGGTTATCTCGGGAAAAGAGTCCATCTGCTGGGCACATATATCTCTGTGTGATCAAGATGATGACTTTTTATTTAGCTATATAGTTTTGATACATATAATATATACCGGGACATGCTTCAAAACTGGGTCTATTTGTCCCACAAGGACTGTGGACACTGAACAGCCTGCCTTGTTCTTTTGCTCAGACTAACTGCACACAATTATCTCACTTTCAACTCAGAGCAAGTTCAAACTAGACTTAAGACTTTTTTTTTGTAAATAGATCATAAGTTTGAAACCTTATATCTATGTACAAGGTCAGAGCCATAGATGCCCAACCAAGGTTACTAAGGAAAGCATGCCAGTTCTTTGCTTACCAGTCTACTAATCATAGACCTATGTCTCAGAGTTGTCATTGGGCACTGTGCCCCTGCACCCCCTGTCTCGTCACAGTCTTGCTTCTATGGCCTTGGGAGCTTATGTTGTCATATCAATGGCTCAGCTCCCTCATCACCTACACTAGGAATGTGCTCCAGTGAGGAGGTAACTCTTGTAATTTCTTCATTGTTTGAAGGCTCCTGAAGGAGAAGACTTTCTACAACTGAAGGAGAATAAACAGGGAGGAATTAGAAATCGGGCAGGGGAATTAGGATAGAGACATATCAATAAAGAAACTGGCATGAAAGGGTACCGAGTGAGAGATTTATTTTCTATTCTCAGATCCCAAGCCTTTGCTTGCTGTAGCATTCTCTCTGAACCCTGAAGGGGAATTGAGGCTGATACTCAATAGTCCTCATTAGTTAAATACCATCCAAATCTTCCATTTTCTTCTTAAGTTTGGCTTAGGATGTATTGAAGCAATTTTAAATTTTTAAAATTTCAGAGCACATTATGAACCACCTTGACACTTACCAGAGTCACAAACTGCATTTTTTAAATGTCTTCAAATTTTTCTTCCATTTTTAGAATCAGTAGCACTTTAAAAATTTAAAGCATTGGGTGTCAAGACATAAATAATACACAAATGTTCTAATTAGAGATTTTCCACATGGAATTGCTCACTGGAAGGGCAGAAGGGCGTTCCTTTCTCTAGGCCTTCTCCTCTTGCAGCTGCTCCTTGTGGCCATCCTGGACCACCTTTGAGAACTTGGTTTTACAATCTCCGTGGCTAATACTAAATAATATTGCATTGTATGAGTAACAGAGTGAGTGCAGCTGCCACACCAATGCCTGATATTTACCTAATTTCTAAGCCTTCACTGCCCTAAAATACTGAAATGAATATTTGCTCAATCTCTGTTAAGATCACTGTCTCCTGAAGATTGGTTTATATGAGCAGAATCACTGAAAAGATCCATATTTTACAGATTCCTGATTCATACTTTAAATCACTTACCTCCAAAGTTATAAAACCCATGCTTACAAATCTATACATATTTAAAACCGTGATAGTAATAAACAGTCTATTAATCACTCAGGTATATTATGAATTATGCTAAGAGCTTTATGTGAAGAAATCTTATATATAATTTTATGAAAGTCAAATTATTTCTCTCACACTTTGCTGATGAGGAAACTGAGTTTTATGTTTGAATTATTGCCGTGGCTAGGATCAGCTCCAGGACAGCCAACACTACGTCTCTCTTGCCCTAGAAAATGCTATGTATCATTATTTCATTGTATTTAACTTATCTCTTAGCTAGCTAATTAATTAGTGTGTGTGCACATGTGTATGATGCATTTATGGAGGAGGGCACATGGACCATAGTATTAATGTGGAGATGAGAGGATAATTTTCTAGAATTGGTTCTCTGCTCCATTTTTACATGGGTTCTGGAGATAAAACTCAGATCTCCAGACTTCCTCACTGTGAGCCTCTATCCACCCACTGATCATCTCATTGACCCATATTATATACTTTTTTAAAAAATTTAAAAACAACAAATGTTCCTGGGCAGTCAGGGCTACACAGTTACATGTTTTCTCAAAATGTTTAAAGAAAAACAAAACACAAATATAGAGCTGCTAATGTATATTTTTTATTGTGCAGCACCATGGTTTTTCTTCGGTTTTGTTCTTTGAGACAATGTCCAGGGAGTCCTGGAATCTCATGGTAGACCAGGTTGGATTAAAACTCTTAGAGATCTTCCTTTCTTCTCTGCTTCCTAAGTATTAGGATTAAAGGCATATCCCACCACATCCAAAGCAACATTTTTAAAGTGATTCATCTTTTTAAAGTTATTAATTTAAAAAGTAATTTATTAATTTTTATTTTGTAAATATTTTGGTCCATTCCAGACTTCTGCTAGTCTGGATTCTAAGATAATACCATATTGTATGTATTTTACTGATGTCAATGTGTCAGTAGCATTATTTAAGTTACCATAGTCCTTCAATGTGTTATATAAAGTTTTGACAAATTCATCATGAAATTCACTTGTTTTGTTCTGTGTGTAGGACTAGCCCTGATACTCTGTTATTGATAATGTTAATATCTTTTACTGAAAACAGGATTGTTCTTTGATATATATGAAAGTCAAATCACAGCAATTCTGGGCCACAGTGGAGCAGGAAAATCTTCTTTACTAAATATCCTCAATGGATTATATATTCCAACATCAGGTAAGCAAAAAGCAATACCTCAAAGACAAGATATTAGATAAGAGAATAGGGGTAGATATATGCCTGTCATTTTAAATTCTATGTCTTGATGGATATAATCTTTATCAAAAGTTGTTTTTTAGACCTATATGATTTTCAATGTAGTACTCACTTCCCACTAGTATCACTGTGTGTTATCTCTGAGAAAATGTGTTGCATAGCATGTACTTATGCTAAGAATAGTAATTGTTCACAAAGTTGTAATCTTATATATGTATGAGCTTATACCACGATTTTATTGAATGGGATCTCCAAATATAAATGAGATATTACCTTTTTAACATTAAAATATTTTAATGTCTACTTTCTAGGATCAGTCACTGTCTACAATAAAAATCTCTCTGAAATGCAAGACTTGAAGGAAATCAGAAAGATAACTGGTGTTTGTCCACAGCATAATGTTCAATTCGGTGCACTCACAGTGAAGGAAAACCTCACCCTCTTTGCTAAAATAAAAGGGATTCTTCCCCAGCGTGTGAAACAAGAGGTAAACAGTGTGCTTGCGTTACCTGAGTTCCCTCTGAGTTCCCTGAGTTACCCTGTGTTCACTCAAACCACAGAATTCTCTCAGTCATTTATCTACCTTTGTATGAATGAAATGAAGCGAAAAAAATCCTATAAAATTGCCTTCTTTAATGGATGGTTAGATTTGTAAAATTTGGATCATCTTGTGTTTTGAGCTTTGTGAATTTCTCACATAGGTACAACAAATTATACTGGAACTGGACATGCAAAGTATTCAGGATAACCTTGCTGAACATTTAAGTGAAGGACAGAAAAGAAAGCTCACCTTTGGGATTGCTACTTTAGGAGACCCTCGAGTACGTAAGATTATGCATGGGGAGAAAGGCGCTTTCAATAAGTGAGAACTGTGCTCTTCTGTTATCGATGGTGGCAGAACTTTAAATGTAGGCAAGAACCTGCTGGGATTGCCTATACCATGAAACGCCACCATTTTATTTATTTGTTGTGTTTTACTTATTTTCCATGTTATTATGTGGAAATAGTTAACTTGGAGGAGTCTTACTTTGAATATCTTTACCCTCTATAGATTTTGCTCTTAGATGAACCTACCGTTGGACTAGATCCCTTTTCAAGGCAGCGAGTGTGGAGTTTCCTGAAGGAACGCAGGGCAAATCGTGTGATCCTCTTCAGCACTCAGTTCATGGATGAGGCAGACATCCTGGCTGGTAACAGATCCTGTATTCCAGTGTCATGTTGAAAACTTTGGGAAATGTATATGTCCCATTTATTCCTAGGGTAAGAACCCTGTTCTCATCACTGTAACTCCAGAGCAGTCTGGAGGATAGCAGAATCCAGTCCTGTCCTGGAGTTCCTCCCTGGCTGTCCATTTGTTGGATTGTAGCCAGTAATGAAAACTCGTGGTGACATTTTTCAGATCATCTGTCTGTTTCCTTAAACTCCCAAATCTTTAATAAATGTTTAAGTGAAAATCAACTGCCTGTCCCTTATCATCCAGATAAAGGCTGCACTCACCTGTAGCCTGGAGTGGTCACTGTTTTCCTGTTTAGAAAGTGCTGGAGGAAACTTAAAAGGATTAGCGCTGGGAGAGCCAATTACATCATTTTTAAGATGTTTCAAAATTTCAAATGTCCAGCAGGAATGGTTTTTTCTCCTAGAGCATTTCTTTGGAATTCTGAGCTTTCACTTCTCAGCTTTTTTGTTTTGCTGGAGAGAAAAGAAAGGACTGCTAATATTCTTTCCCATTTGTTTCCGTTTATCCAGACAGAAAAGTGATCATGTCCAATGGGAGCCTAAAATGCATAGGTTCTTCCGTGTTTCTGAAGAGAAAATGGGGTCTTGGATATCACTTAAGGTAAAGAATTTTGGAGAAAAGACTAAATGGATGTTTTTAAGGACAATTTTACTATTTTAATTGTGTCTGTGCGCCACATGTGGCAGTGCTTGAGAAGGCCAGAGGAAGACACTGGTTTACCTTAAGCTGGTGTTGTCGGCAGCTGTGAGTCAGCAGACTTAGGTGCTGGAAATGGAATCTGGTCCTCTGGAAATCTCAGGTTCTGCTGAGCACTGAGACATCTCTCCAAACCAACATAGATGTTCTAAATAGTGGTTTCTGAGAGAGAACAGGTCTCAAACTTTATCCTGACAAAAAGGATTGAGAACTGTTTAGTAAATAATTTGTCTAATTTCTTGGCTTCTTGTAATCTGTGTTAATGTTAACTCTAGCAAAATTATAAAGAAAAGACTTATGTTCACTATGGGAATACTTTATCACTTTCCAGTTTGTTGTTCTGTATAGCATGATTAATAAAAATCCAGAAACAGATATCAGGGTTCAACCTGAAGGTCAGGAAAGCAAAACAGCCAACCACTGGCTCTTGCTTCTGCCTCAGTTTAAAATGGCCATCCTGCCTCCAGGAATCTCAGAATGAGACTGTGTGTGAGAGCTGTCTCCTCCTGTCTTATATTCCTCTCTAGGTCTGGACTAAAGATATGCACCACTACCGCTTGGTTTCTATGGCAAACTAGTGTGGCTACTGGGATTAAAGGTGTGTGTCACCACTGCCTGGTCTGTAAGGCTGACCAGTGGGGCTGTTTTACTTTCTGATGTTCAGGCAAGCTTTATTTATTAAAGCACAAATGAAATATCACTACAGTTCTGTGCAGCCTAACCTTTGACCTTTTTATTCTCCATTTTCCTCATTGGATACACATAATATTGCAGTATTTTCATTCTTTCTTAGGAATCCAAGGCAATGTTCTCAGAAATCAGTATGATTAGGGAGTGAATAAGGTTCCAAAGAATTCTGACAGCTGCATCTAAAAAGAAACTGAGTGTAGGCTAAAAGAATTCCAGAAGACAAAATCCCCACAGAAAAGCAAAACAGGGATGTCTTGATAATACACTGATTTCTGATAGTCCACTGCCAGGCGCAGTGATTACTTTCCCTGTGAAATCTTTTCTATAACATCACCCTGCTGTCTGCTCATCTGTACACTATGTACATAACATTAACTATAATGAGAATGATTGGAAGGTGGCTTTGCTCGCCCTATACCACCAACCCCACTCTGAGCATGAGCTTGTGCATTTGCGGTTGTTCTGAGTCTGTGCCTAGCCTGTGTTTAAATGACAAGATTTTCAGGTTGGCGGATTATTGTGATAATTACTCATTTTGCTTATTTCATAAAGCTAAGAAAAGTAATAGTCAAAGATCTTTCTGTGTGGCAGCAGTCCGAAAAATGTAATGGTTTGTCATTTTTTGTAACTATTAGTTTGTTTATGGATGAAACATGTGATTCAGAGCAGATGACATCCCTCATCAGTCATCACATCCCTGACGCTAAATTAAAAGCCAAAACCCACGAAAAGCTTGAGTACGTCTTGCCGCTGGGAAGGACAAGCAAGTTTCCAGGTAACGCATGTGACTAAGGTGGGATAAAATTAGAGAAAAACTTTGAGTTTTGTTACAATTTTTGTGTTCAACGGATTGAAGTTTTGTCTTAGTCTTTGTTATTCAACAAAATTAGAGATGAAGATTTGAGTGCACTGTATTTTTTTGGTAATTGATCCATGGAAGTACCAGCAGGGAGGAGAGAGACATTTAAGAAGGAAGAGAAAAAACTAGGAAAACTTGCATCACAAAGCAGGTTACTATGGTAGGCAATTGAAGTGTAGCACCATTGGAGGAAAATGAGAGTTGGTGTTCTCATCATTACACCAACACTGGACAGGTGTGGAGGAACGACTTACTTGTTTCTCCCATCCGTCATGAGTTAAGGATATACAAAGGAGTATTAACTACCTGACCTTTGGGGCGTGCTCTGAAAATTAACTTGGTATACATCTTAGGTCAGAAAAAACATCACATGCAGGCACATGTTTTTAGTAAGTGGACTTACTGTGTCTGGTGAGTACAGTGGAGCTGAGGGTGTGACATCAAGGTCTCTGCACAAGTATTTTTGTTTTATTTTATGTGTATTTATTTTGTAATGAAAACCATAGCTTATTGATTTAGCATGATCTTTCAGCCTGCTGGATAGCAGCAGCAAGTGATGTCTTTTTGGCAAGCAACCCTAAAAAACACAAGCTATGTAAAGTAAACCATGTCAGATACCGTCTTCTTGACACACACACACTCTCTCTCCCTCCCCCCTCTCTCTGTGTATATGATATGGGTGCTAAAGTAGTTTGTTTTATAAATGAAGAAATATTTTAATTTCTTTGTAGTTAACTAGCTTTATTTAGGCATTTAGTTTATTAAGTAAAAATCTTTAAAGGTCTTATTTAAATAAACCCTTCTGTATTATTCAGTCTTACAAGGCAAACACATAGGAATTCAGATCTTAGTCTTATTTGCAAAAATACCCATTCTCTTTGTTCCTGAAGATCATGGCAGTGTCCTTCTATATTATGTTGTTCTTTCGTTGGACTAAGGTCACCCGAGGTACAACTGACCCACCTTTTTGGTCAGAGAAGGATGAGAGGCAGTTGTATGCTGGTACCACTTAGCCAGAGACTATGATGTTGATGTCCCAGCCATAGCAGGCACCTTACACAAATCCGGGCTTCTGCTAGTCTAGTGGTGTGTCTGTGTTCATTCCAGGACATGGAACTCCAGGTCCCCTGAAATCTATGTACATATGCTAGAAAACACACTCTTTGCTATGGTTTTCTTACCTATTTTCTCTCTCTAAAGATATTGGTCAGTCACCCAACCCATGCAGAAAGGTCAGATTTTAGAATCTTCTAGAAGCTTATATTGTCATCCATATATTCCACAGAAAGAGAGGATTAACTAATGTTCTGATTTTGCAAGTCAATTATATTAAAGATGCTGCCTTATATTAGCATTAAAGTCAGGCAGTGGTGGCATACGTCTTTAATCCCAGCATTTGTGAAACAAAAGCATTAGGGCCCTGTTTTAGAATTTAACCTGTGAACACATTTTGATTTAACAAAGGAGAGTTCTAGTATATAGCTCTTCTTAGGACATTCGAAATCAAGGGACCAAGTGAGGCATGAATCTGAGGAAATTCGGTATGGATTAGGAACTGGATTTTTGTTGGGGTGGAGCAAGAAGATTGCTTAAAACTGAAACTCGGCAAAAAAACAAAGGAGAAGTCATGGAGGATGTAGGAACTGAAAGTTCTCCTTGTCGTTAAATGGAAATGAGATGCGATTAGTAATCTTTTCCTCCTGAACTATTACCACAGCCCAAGTGAACTTCTTTGTTAAAGACCACAAGAAAAGAAGAAAGAAAGATGAGGAAAGGGAGAGGGAGTAACAAGGAAAAAGGACAAATTTAAGACTAAATTAGAAAGGGGATGTGGTGGGGTGGGGGTGGGGCCACCAGGAGAGGTTGCAAGGAGAGTGGGGCTGAATGTGGAAATACATTGCATGCACGTGTAATAAGTTTCAAAGAATAAATGAAAATATTACATTTAAAAACAATAAGAGAGAAAGAAAGACTTGCTCATCAAATTTGAAATATGACGATCTTGGTGACCTAGGAGAGAGCAGCTTCTGTGAAGAATGACAGCGGATGGACCTGAGCTCTGTGTAACACGGGACAGATTGAATGTGGGCAAAGTTGTGGAGCCAAACATGTACACGGAGAGGGAAGGGAGGACGCTATTACTTGTCTTTGTTTGGTGGACACCATAGCATCCTGCCTGACCCAGCAGATAGAGAAAAAAATTATGATGGAAGAGAGAGGAGATCACTTTGGGAGGTCCTTGGGGGTAAAGTTGAGAGCATGAATAAAACGGGTAGCCTTTGAAGGAGCAGTTCCAAGTATTTCCTGAATACAAAAGGAAGCCCAGATATGGACAGAGGCCTACATGGGTTTCTTGTATGGTGGTAAAAAACACTATATATAGTCCTCATGACTGCTTGAATTTCCTCAGAGAAGTCTCTAGTAAAATTGTAACCTAAGAGTATAAGATAGAGTGAGACACCTTGAAGGTGAAGTTTGGCATAATTTCTGAGAGTGGTTTTGTCCTTTAAATTATGATTATATTCTAAAGAATTGAAATTTCTGAACATTATTAAATGTAATACTTAAGACAAATGTTTATTTACTGGAGTTAGTATTTTATATTGTTTTAAAAGTTTATATGTTCCTTCTGTCGACTTTAGACTTCTTCAGTGATCTCGATAAATATTCTGGCCAGGGCTTGATGAATTACGAAGTTTCCACGTCAACTCTGAATGAAGTCTTCATGAACCTGGAAGGAGAATCAACTACTAACCAAAGTAAAAACTATTTGTATAAGTCACAGACTCAACCAGTAGATGACCGTGTAGCTTTTATGACTGCTTAAGGAGTGTGACCCACTGTAAATGTGGCTCTGCTGTTTGACCTGGGCTGTTAATGTTCCCTGACATCATCCTGACAGTTAGTCACAGGTCCATTCTTAATGTTGATTCTAACTCCTTGACATGACAGCAGGTCTGTCTCCTGATAGTCACCGTTTCCTGGGCTCTTCGACATTGTGAGTGTTCTTGATCAAAGGCATGAGGTCTGAGCATCACTTCTTGTACGAATTGTTTCTTGCTTGTTAAGACAAAAGCCTAAATAGAGAGAATTCTTACCAGACTCCATGTTGCTTAATGGGACATAAGAGCTGTCATTTTGGAGCACGTCCTTTTACAGGTAGATGATCAATGTGGGTAAATAATGAGATCTAGCCATATCTCCTTCCTGGAATAATTCTCCCAACAAATATGGTTGACACCATCTTACAGATGCAGGTTTCTGATTTAAGAACAGTCAGATGATCCTTCCCAAGCCATGCTGCTTATAGCTCACAGGTAGGGCCAGCGTAGATACCTAAGTATTTTCAGAGCTGATCTTCTCCTTACAAGTCCAGGAGATTGATGCCTTAGTAGTATTTAAGCATTGACAACTGCTGATCCCTATGAAGAGGATTATTTTGAACTCCCTCAGAAGAGTATTTCAATTGAATGTTTGTCTTTTCCAAGTTCTTCTTTTGGCATATATTTAGCAGATATTCTCAGGAAGAGTATAGAATTTGGTATTATTCTATGTTTTTACCGTGTTTTCAATGTAATACAAAAACATTTTTATTAATTTTAAATTTTTCATAGTGCTAGAAATTATAAAACATAACTATAAAAGAAAAATACTGAAGCTTCATGAGATATTGCAAATATTATTTAATTACTTTGAATAAAAGTATAAAAATAAGATCAGACATAAAATAATTTATTTTTTTCCATGAAGAAAAGTCTGTTATGCCTTAGGATGATATTTGTAACATGTGTGTGTGTTTATACAGACTTTGAGAAAAGAGAAACAGTAAGAGACTCAGACAGCTTAAATGAAATGGAGCCGGCTTATTCTTCTCTTTCTGAAGTGCAGAGGACTGTGGGTGCCATGGGCCTCTGGAGAACGCAGGTCTGTGCCATAGCGCGGCTGCGCATCCTAAAGCTGAAACGAGAGAGAAAAGCATTTTTGACCTTGTGAGTATCAGAGTGCTCTAATTTTTTTTAAGATAAAAAATTTCAAGGGTTTAAATTACAAGAACCCTTAAAAGTAAAACATAGTACCTAGCATTCCTGCTTGACAAGAAACAAGTGCAGTATTGATTTTTACTGAAAATGGGATTGCCTGTCTATTAATTCTTGATTGGACTTCAGAATACATGCTATTTAGTTTTAGTAGTGAGATTAAATAACATTTATTTAATAATGCCCTTTAGTATTATAACATGCTGAAATACTACTTTTAGAATGTTGAAATTGAGAAATGAAATGAAATTTATGCCCTGGCCATGCTGAAGCATGCATGGGCAGCCCATATATGGCAGTTCCGTGAGTTTGTCCATATTGTGTTTCATGGTCAAAGTTGACGAGGATGACTAACCAGGTCTCTTCCTCAAGAAGGCACCAGACCTCATTACAGATGGTTGTGAACCACCATGTGGTTGCTGGGAATTGAAGTCGGGACCTTTGGAAGAGAAGGCAGTACTCTTAACCACTGAGCCATTAACACTTAAAATTATGGTCGATAGAAAGTAGAATCAATATCTAATAAGTAGCTGTAGAATATATTACTCAGGAAAAGTGCTGTAGAGCCCTATGATAACTTCTCTTTGTTGTTTAGTCTATTGATTCTTGGAATTGCACTGCTGCCATTGATTATGGAAAAGACGGCTGATGCTATGATAGAGCAAAAAAGCGACTGGGAATTTAAAACAGAATTGTATTTCCTGTCCCCTGGACAACTTCCTCAGGGTCTGCGAACCAGCCTACTGGTCATCAATAACACAGGTGAACCGAGATCAGCATTTTAACACATAGATCTTTAACTGTTAAGTAGTACATAAGGGGGACAAAAAGTCTTGACTGGAGAAAAATGCGCACTTACAGAAAATGACTCGTGAGGAGCAGTACAGTTTCTCTGATTTTGGAGAGGACAAGGCTTGTAGGAACAAAGGACAAGGGACTTGTCACTGCCCAGTCTGGCCTCCATCCTTTTTACTTGACAACCCTAACTGTGATGAGACAGAGATGTAAACCTTTATCTTAGCTGAAGACTTTCTCTAGATATCTTTGCTACCCCTTCTCCGTTACCCTGGACCACATTTGTAATACAGTGAGAGACATGCAAAGATGGCGTGTCTACACTTCATGCTCTTGGATGAAATTCAAGAGTCAGGAAAACCGATGTTATATCAAAGAATGTTGTTTGGCTGGGTTCTGTCGATACAACATAAAGGGGTTCTTTATGTAACAGCCTTCGCTGTTCTGGAACCGCTTTGTAGACCAAGCTGGCCCCAAATTCACGGAGACCCAGCTGCCTCCTGAGTGTTGGGATTAAGGTGTGTGCCGGTGTGCCTGGGGGTAGTTGTTTTATAACTCTTGAAGTGTCTAGGAAGGAAAGACTTTATGCTACTTCTGAAGATGTTGAAACATTCAGAGTAGTCATCCTTTCCTGAATTTCTTGCTGATTCCAGTTTTCACAGGTGTTTTGGATTCAAGGTTGTAGAGTGTCTTCACTTTTATTCTTTGCTCTTTTCCATTTCAGGTTCCGGAAGTAAAATTTCCTGTTTTTTTTTTTTTTTAAAGTGGAATTGTTGAGCTCTACGTTATTTTTTAACATTGAGAATTGTCCTTTACCCCTCAGATTGTTGCCATCTTATAGTGTGTTCTCCATTCAACCCGAGGATAGCACACTTGGATTTGCTCATTCCTCCCTCATTGTCCTCAGCTGTCAAGTAGTCTGAGGATTTATTCTGTCATATTTCTTCCTTCTCCAAGTTTGATGCAATTGCTAATAATGTACTAATCTTTTCATTTGAGAAAAAAACTGTCAAGCCTTGCTTAGTTCATAGGAACGTTGAGTTACCAGTATTGTGTCCTGTTGTGGAACGGAGTTGTGATGTGTGACTGCCCCAGGGGACATGCAAACATGGTTTTCTATGTGTGTCCCATCCCATCTTGGGGAACTCAGATTTGTTTGAAACCTATTTGTTCAATTTTAGAGTTCTATGAAGAAGAAAGAGGCTCTTCTGTTGTCCAATCTGCCTTTCTTTGTTGCTTGGGGTTACTCCAAGTCTTGTCTGCTATTCTTCTTAGACATCATCTCTTAGAAATGAGGAATGTTCCCAGAGACGACTGTAGCAACTGTAGTTGTGTGGAATGTGGAGGGCTCCTGACTTCTCGCTTTGCTCCTGCTCTGGCTGGATAATAGCAACCCTGACTGTGGTTCAGAGCATGCTTTGATAACTCCCTTGAGTTCTGATGTTGTAGAAACCGATGTGCTCTTACATCTTCTTCTTCTCCTCTGTGCACCAAGCTTTAGGTTTTTCTCAACTTTTATTTCTTTCTCCAGCAATTTTACCTGTTTTCTTCTTTAAGAATACATAAAAATTTTGATTTGATGGTAGTACCTTTGGATTTCTCCAGAAAGGTACATTATACAATATATATGCAAATGTGAAAAACATGAATTGGATATACATTTTTATATTTAATTTTTGTTAAGAATAGGGAAAAGAGGAGAATGTTATTAGACTGAGTAATCTGTAGTATTTCTCTTATTAATTTTCCAGAAATTTTAAATTTATATACATATTAAAGGAAAAATTATAAAATTGAATTATCTTGTTTTAGGTATCACATATTACCTTACATATTAATTCCTCATAATGTAAGATTTGCTAAATAGAAGATGGATGAGGAGTGACTTATCTTTTTAAGCCAATAGTGTGTTATGCATAAAGTACACCTCTTATGGTATACTAGGAATGTTAACTTTGTTGAACTCATAAAAATTTTTATTTGCTTCTATATTGCCTTCTGTTATTGTAATCATACTAGGATCAAATATCGAGGATTTCATACAGTCACTGAAGCATCAAAACATAGTTTTGGAAGTAGATGACTTTGCAAACAGAAATGGCACCGAGAGCATCTCATACAATGGAGCTATCATAGTTTCTGGAAGGCAAAAGGTAGGGTTTCCTCTTGGTGTCGCCACCGTGGCAACACAACTCAAACGCGATGTAGTAACTAATGTCAAAGCCGCACTGACCTTATATGAGATTGTATGAACCTTTTCATAAACATTAATGTTTTTTAGAAATTGTAAGAATGCTATGGCAATGTAACCATGAAAATCTCTTTTTATTACATATTTATTTCCTCTCTGCTCCCTCACCGTAAACCGACAGTGTTTACTTGTTAGGGAAGATTTAAACCCTGCTTACTGAAGTTTCAGCAGCAGCAAAATCAGGATGAAGTGACACAAAATTAGCTACACTAGTAAAACTCAGTATTAAATGGATTCTGGTTCTGTCCTATCTACTGCATAGGATCTAATACATGGTCTCACTCAAATCATGTATGAACCCATTTAGACTCCTGTAATAGGAACCTGCTTGTTTGTTCCCGGCTGCTCAGACCCAAAATAATTACACAGAAACTGTATTATTTAAATCACTGCTTGGCCAACGGCTTAAGTGTATTGCTAGCTAACTCTTATATCTAGAATCAACCCATTTTCATTGCTTTATATTTAACCACGAGGCTCGTGTTCTGCCAGCAAGGTTCTGGCTGGCAGCTCACATCTTTCCCCCCGGGCGCCTACATGGTGTCTCTCTGACTCTGCCTTCTTTCTCCCAGAATTCAGTTTAGTTTCCCCACCCCCTCCACCTAGCTCTACTCTACCCTATCACAGACCAAGGCAGATTCTTTATTCATTAACCAATAAAAGCAACATATCTACAGAAGGACTTCCCATGCCAGACTCTCTTTCATAGATGAGAAAACAAAGACTTAGCAAAGCTAGTTAACTTGAAGATCAACAAGTAGCTAAAATGTGACTGTTTTAGCTGTATGTGTGTGCACACGCATGAGCATGCAATAACTTTGTTTTTTGAGGATTTTATCTTACTTGTTTGTTTTGGTTTAAGGACTACAGGTTTTCAGTTGTGTGCAATACCAAGAGACTACACTGCTTTCCTATCCTAATGAATGTCATCAGCAATGGGATCCTTCATATGTTCAATCATACACAGCATATTAGAACTGAGGAATCTATAATTTCATCAGTAAGTAATACATTCATTTATCCTGAACAGTTAAAAAATTGACAGTGAGTCCACATTGCTCATGGTCGCTGAGCCTAAGGATGGCTATTGTGTCCGCCTAGCTTGTATGCCGTCTGACTCATGCCTTCAGCTCCTCAGTTTGATTGCCAGAGTGATGTATACAGTCTACAGTTTTACAATCCTGGCTTTAGAAAGTGTGTAAAAGGGAAGCATTGAAGAGAAATAGAAGAACAGAGAAAATGCCTCCACGCTGTACAGTCATACTACTTCCTTTCTTTGTCTTTCCATCCCAGAAGTGACAGTGACTTCTCCTTTCTGTATCTTGAGAGAATTTTAATTTATTTTTGACAATTTCATTTATGTATAGAATGATACATTGTGATTGTATTCAGTTTAGTTACCCGCTGTTGCTCCTTTCCCACCTCTGTTGACTCCTTCCACCCCTCCACTCCCATTTGTAGGTGCTTTGCAGGAAGTTACAGCTATGTTTTGTTGTGATTACCATGTCCTTATGACTAGCCTGGAGACAGAATTTCTTTTTTTTTTAATTAAAAATTTCTACCTCCTCCCCACCTCCCTTTTCCCTCCCCCTCCCCACCTCCTCCTCCCTTTCTAGTTCTAAGAGCAGTCAGGGTTCCCTGCCCCGTGGGAAGTCCTAGGTCCTCCCCGCTCCGTCCAGGTCTATAAAGGTGAACATCCAAACAAACCAGGCTCCTACAAAGTCAGTCCATGCAGTAGAATCAAAACCCAGTGCCATTGTCCTTGGCTTCTCAGTCAGCCTTCATTGCCAGCCACATTCAGAGTGTCCAGTTTGATCACATGCTTCATCACTCCCAGTCCAACTGGTCTTGGTGAGCTCCCATTAGATCAGTCCCACCATCTCAGTGGGTAGACGCACCCCTCGTGGTCCTGACCTCCTTACTCATGTTCTCCCTCCTTCTGCTCCTCATTTGGACCTTGGGAGCTCAGTCCAGTGTGGAGACAGAATTTCAAAGCACTTATCTCCCTCCTGACTGCCAGGCTTACCCCCTCTTCTATGATAGTTGCCTTGATCTGGGATGGGATGGAGGAGATGTGTTCTTTAGGGCTGAGTATTCAATAGTCACTTACTCTCGGCAGTTTGACCAGTTGTGAGTCTCTGCAGCAACTGTTACCTTCTGCAAACAAAACAAAACAAAACAAAAAATTCTCTGATCGTAGCCAAAAGCAGTATCAGTCTATGGGTATAAGCATAACATCTAGGAAGCATTATGACTACCTGTACATTTATCAAAACACCAGTAGTACATTCACTCTCCCATAGGTAGTGTGACCTCCCCAGGTTTTTAACCAGATTTACACTAACAGTCACTTAATTCCCTTCCATGGAGAAGATCTTAAATCTACGGCAAGTCCATTAGTGACTCCTTTAATGGTCCTGCTTCCATGGCACTAGTGGTTCTCCCTTGCCTGGCCAGTAAGCACTGTAGCAAGCAGGGTCCGTTGATGACTTTCCTTCCCTAGAAGCCTACGTAATGTTTTCTGTTGTTAGTTCCAGAGTCCTTTGGATAACTCTACAGGATTGGTATATCTGGCTCATAAGGTAGCTTTATTTTTAGCTTTTTGAGAAGCCTCCACACTGGTATCCACGGAGCCTCGCCAGTTTATACTCCCACCAGCAGGGAGTAAAGATCCCCTTCTCCCACTTCCTTTCCACTTGTTCCTTGCCTTCTTGAAAGTAGTTATTCTAATTCTGATGAGAACCAATCTCAAAGCACTTTTAATTTGCGTTTTTTGTCAAGAATGGATGAATTTATAGATGCACATGCTATATAAAAATGAGATAAATAATTTAAACATACCCTTAACCAAGAAGGAGTAATAAAAACCTTATGACTAAAAAGTCCATGTTTTGATGGAGAATTCTACCAGATCCGTAGAGGAGAGTTAAAGCCAACACTTTACAGATTTTCCAAAATAGAAGAGATGAGAATGCTTCCAGTCTTTTTTTTTGAAACCACCATTATGCCAGTACTAAAGCCACATAGAGACAGAACAATAAAATAAGAAAACTACCCACTAATCTCTTTGTTGAGCATAAATATAGAAATTGTCAATAAATTATCCACAAAACAAATCAGGAACAAATTAAAAGGATTATTATCAACCTGACTTCATTTCAGAAATGTAGGAATGGTTGAAGATATGTATATATGTAAAATTAATTAATAATCTAAGTGGCCTCAAGAGCAGAAGTTACAAAATAATCTTAATAGCTGCAGAAAATGAAATATGTGTGTGTGTGTGTGTGTGTGTGTGTGTGTGTGTGTGGTGTGAGTGTAATTATAATAATTAGAGAGGAGGTAATGGATTTGAGATGAAATCAGAGGGACATGGGAGGAGTTGGAGATTGAGAGTAAGGAGTGAAAATGAGGAAAAAGCAGTATTTATATATGAAATTCTCCATCCCTTAGTTTCATTGAAAATAAACTAAAAAAGACACTAGAACTAAAAAAACTAAAAAAACTAAAAAAGCCCATAGGTTTACTTGAGGAATTAGTATTATGAATGCGGCCATTCTACCAAAAGCAATCTTGAGATTTAACACAATCTCAGCTAAATTCATTAACCAATAAAAACAAGACATATACTGAATGTTATCCCGCATCAAATGCCCCTCTTAACAGAAACAGTAAAATGATCTTAAAATTCATATAGACACACAAAAAACCCCACATAGTCAAAGCCATTATGAGTAAAATTAATACTGCCAGGGGTTCCACTTTACATATTTTGAGTTATACTACAGAACCATAGCAATGAAAACAACATGGTATTAGCACAATAACAGACATTTAGATCAGTGGATAGAAGACCTAGATATAAATTGATATTACTTCCAAGAATTCACACTGCAGACGATATAGCATTTCCAACAAATAGCGCTCGGAAACAGTGTATCTGCAGGTTGAAGAATGAAGCTAATCTTCCACTCTGCGCTAAAATCAACACCAAACAGATGAATGATCTCAAGGTAAGACCCAAAGCCCTGAGACTTCTAGAGGAAAAGGTAGGGTGTGCACTGCAAGATATCAGCATAGGCAGGGACTTTCTATGTAGGACGTGGTTGTCCTGGAAACAAGGCTAACAAATGACAGACAGCAGCCCGTGTACTGTCAACGTCTCTGTTCGCGGTGTTTTCCCTTTCGTCACTTTTGTTGGGGAGTCATCACCCGTGTAACCACTTGCTGATTACTTCCTCCATATTTAAGTGTTCATGGTGGCTCTCGTTTTCTGTTTGACAACAGTCGAGACATTTAAAGCTGACTCTAGATGGTTCATATCAGAAGCAAGATTAGAAGTGGACTAGCCACAGGTAATCTTCATTTATAAAACATGTGTCAAATCGGCTTCCACTGAATCAGCAGTGTTGGGAGTACACCCTAGTGTGAATTTTCTGCAGATAATAGAAAGAGTGAGATGGAGATGGAATATACTTGATGGGTCAATTATATATATATATATGTATATATATATGTATATGTATGTATGTGTGTGTGTGTGTGTGTGTGTGTGTGTGTCCATATCTGTGCACTAAAGCATTATATTCATGGCCATGTAATCAGGGAGGACATAAAATGACTCAAGGAGTGGGGGTTTTAGGGCCTCTTTGAAGGTTAAACCTGGGGCTCTGAAATGTAGCTTCGAGTTATACTTACTTAGCATGTTTGAGGCACTGCTAGGGTTGACCACCAGGATCCCAAGGGGGAAAAATGGACAGAAGAAACAGTTCTTAACACTTTCTTGATTTTTTTCATTTAAATGAAGATGTATTTTTATTTTTGTGTTTGGATATTTTGCCTACATGTATGTGTACTATGTACTTGCAGTACCTAAAGGGGCCCAAAAAAAGGCTTCAGATCCCATGAAACTGTAGATACAGACAGTGGTAAGCCTCGTGGGGTGCTGGGACCTGAACATGGATTCTCTGCAAGAGTAACACACACTCTTTAACTGGTGAACTATCTCTCTAATCACCCTTTATTCTTTTCCACTTTATTTCCAGTTTGCTCTGAATCAGAATAAACAGGGGCACTTTGCGCATCTTCAGTGGCGTTCATCTTCATCCCTGTCATCATCTAGAGAAACATGTCTTCTTACCTAGAGAAACATGGGAATTGGTAGACATAGACTCCAGAACCACAAAGTTTGAGAACTGCAGAACTATCAAAAGACAGGCTGTGTTGTTTTCTGCTATTATTTCTATGGGATTGTTCTATATTCTGCTTAGACATATCAAGGACTAATGGTTTATATTTTATCTCCAAGGTAGTAGGTCCAGTGACATCGAGTTTTTTTTTTTCAGGTTTATTATTATTTAAACATTTTCGCCTCCTCCCCGCCTCCAATTTCCCTCCCCTTCCCTCTACTCCCCCTCCCCCTCCCTCTCCAGTCCTAAGAGCAGTCAGGGTTCCCTGCCCCGTGGGAAGTCCTAGGTCCTCCCCCCTCCATCCAGGTCGATAAAGGTGAGCATCCAAACAAACCAGGCTCCCACAAAGTCAGTCTATGCAGTAGAATCAAAACCCAGTGCCATTGTTCTTGGCTTCTCAGTCAGCCTTCATTGCCAGCCACATTCAGAGTGTCCAGTTTGATCACATGCTTCATCACTCCCAGTCCAGCTGGCCTTGGTGAGTTCCCATTAGATCAGTCCCACGGTCTCAGTGGGTGGACGCACCCCTCGTGGTCCTGACTTCCTTGCTCATGTTCTCCCTCCTTCTGCTCCTCATTTTGACCTTGGGAGCTTAGTCCAGTGCTCCAATGTGGGTCTCTGTCTCTATCTCCATCCATCACCAGATGAAGGTTCTATGGTGATATGCAAGATATTGATCAGTGGGGCTATAGAATAGGGCCAGTTCAGGTGCCTTCTCCTCAGCTGCTCAAGGAACAAGCTGGGAACATCTCCTTGGACACCTGGGAACCCCTCTAGAGTCCAGTCTCTTGCCAACCCTAATATGGCCCCCTTAATTAAGATCTATACTTCCCTGCTCCCATATCCACTCTTCCTCCATCCCAACCATCCCATTCCCGCAAGCTCTCCCCATCCTCCCCTTCTCACTTCTCTCTACCCATCTCCCCTTACCCCCACCCCACCCCCACCCTCAAGGCTCTCAATTTTTGACTAGCAATCTTGTCTACTTCCAATATCCAGGATGATAACTACATGTTTTTCTTTGGATTCACCTTCCTATTTAGCTTCTCTAGGGTCACGAATTATAGGCTCAATGTCCTTTATTAATGTCTAGAATCCACTAATGAGTGAGTACATACCATATTCATCTTTTTGGGTCTGAGTTACCTCACTGAGGATAGTATTTTCTATTTCCATCCATTTGTATGCAAAATTCAAGATGTCATTGTTTTTTACCACTGAGTAGTAATCTAATGCGTTAAGTGAAACACATTAAGGAGTATAGGTATCAGCTCTTCCTGGAAGTTCTGATAAAATTCTGCATTAAAATCATCAGGTTTTGGGCTTTTTCCCAGTTGCTGAGGTCTTTCTTCCTGTCAACCTCTAGCTTACTAGCATATCTGTTAACCAAGGTTCACAATTCCTGAGCTATTATTGCTGTTCTTGCATCATTTGAAACAAATAATATAAAACTGAGCATCCTAAAAATCATAATTCATTGGTTTCAAGAATATCCATACTATTGCAAACTTAATATCCAGAATTTCTTCATACAACAGAGATGAATCTCTGTATCTAAGTATTAATTTAGTTCTATTATTTCTTAATTCTTCTCCTCTGCTCTGCTCCACCTTCTTGCTTTCTGTTTCTAGAAATGTGACTATATTGAGTGCATCATGTCATGGAAATACGCAATATGTGAGCTTTTTGTCTGGTTTATTTTACTTAGTATTACATAGTCCAAGTGGGTCTGTCTTGAAACATTTGACAAGATTTTCTTCCTTTTAAAGTCGAACACTATTCATTATGCATATATGTGCTTATTTAGTTTTGTTTCTTCACACATCTACTTACAGCATTTTAGTTATTTCTACCCCTTGGGTATTTTAATGATGCTATCAACTTGGGTATATAGGTATCTCTTCAAAACCCCTCTGTTTTCTTAAAATGTATTTTCACGAGTAGGTGCTGAAATAGTCTTGGCTTCTTTTGTTTTGTTTTGTTTTTTTAAGCTGAAGTCTTATGAAAAATGATGAATATAGTGTCCACTTCAATAGACGATACTTTGATTTGCCACTAAAACTCTGTTTGTATTTGCAGGACCTCGTGATGCTCTGGTTTGGGATACTGCAAGGTTTCCTATTCTTATTGTTTGTTGTGTGCAGCATTTCGCCACACATTGCCATGAGCAGTGTCAGTGATTACAAAGTAAGAAAGGGTCAGGCCGGGATTTTAAGAATGTCAGTGATTGTCTTGTTAATGCTGTAAGTGCAGACTAGCTTAGCTGTGGGGTGTGGGGGAGCACTGACATATACCATTACACTAGACAGTGTAGTTTAGAACTATTTCCAACAACTCAGAAAGCTGATTTTTAAAATGCAAAATGCTTTTACTTCAAGGTTGCATGGAAAGTACAATGATTTTCAGAGTGTCCCGTTGCTTTAAATCATCATAGTATTATACATCTTTTGGATGAAAATAATGCATCAAAAATGTCATAACCTCCCCTTTCACACTCAGATGCACATAGATGAAACATGTGTATATAGACACAGCTGCTGAGTCTGCTTAGTGCCGCCTGTGTGGTATGTGTGTAGGGCTGACCACTTGGGATTGGATAACCCATTGAAGACAATTCCCTGGGGAAGATTGATCCTCTCTTTCTCTCTGTAACCATGAATTGCCTCTACCTCTTCACCCAAGGATGCAGCCTTGTGGGATTTTCTCTGTTCTGTTAACGTGTCTACTCATACTGCCATTGTTAAGGTCTTGTTCAAGCAGCTATACGATTTCATGAGTGTAGCCTTCTTGTCATAGCTAGAAGACACAATCATGCATCAGACTTCTTTGGTCTTCTGACTCTAAAAGTCCTTCACTCTATTTTCCTTCAGTTCATTCATTTAGACCTGCTACTTGCCTCTCTACAGCATACTCCCTGTCATGGTTCCTTCCTGCAATTTTATTTTTTACAAAAATTAAAAATAGACATTAACTCTAAAGATCCAAAATACAGAATCCAAAATTTTAAACATAATGGCACAATACCCTAGCACTTGGGAGATGGCAACGGGCAGGTCAGAATTCAGGATCATTCTTAATGCATACTGCCAGGCTACCCTTGACTACATAAAAATCTAATTATTTTTAACGGAACTGATATACCTTCTGTGTTTTCTCATCAGAAGAAAGCTGATTCCCAGCTGTGGATTTCTGGCCTCTACCCTTCTGCCTACTGGTGTGGGCAGGCAGTGGTGGATATTAACCTCTTCAATGTAATTCTTCTCTTGAGCTACTTCACATTGTACATGACAAAACTGATTCACCTTTACTTGACAAGTGGAATTGTGCTATCTATAGTAAGTACAATGACATCAACTGAATTCTGTCCAGCAATTAGAAATGAAAAGCAATGTTAGTTGTTTAAATATTTGAAAATGTTTTATAAACCTAACTATATGTATATTACCAGTTAAATATTTTAAATGTATAAACTTTAAAGTTTCCCTCAGATGTTTCATTTTTAACTGCGGTTGTCTGTGTTGTCTCTAGATTGCTCTTTCATTTGGCTGTGCAGCCTCTCTCGTCTTCCTGACGTATGTGATATCATTTGTTTTTGGCAAAAGGAGAAAAAACAGTGGCCTCTGGTCAATTTGCTTCTTTACTGTAAGTATGAACTGTATCAAATAAATTTTGTCTTGAGCAGTGGGAAAATTAAAAGTGTAGATTAAATGTAAAGATTCAAATCCTGTGCTCAAAATTTTTGAGAGCTGATGCCATGCCACAGTACCTGACTTCGCATGATGGTTCCCTGTCAAAATGCAAGAGTACAACAAAATGGACTCAGCATACCAATGGACCACTTAAAGTTATGCATGTAAAGTCCACACATTAAATTTTGCATTAAGATTTGAGTTTGATCCCAAAGCCCAGTAAAGTCTGAACTTCAAGCTATTATCATTCTCAAACATTTTAGATTCAAATCACCCAGTAGAAAGGAGCTGAAAGTGTAACTTGTGTTGTCGAGTCAGTAATATTTATGAAGAATTCCAGCACAGATCTTTGAATAGAGTTCAGTGTGAACTCATAGCTCTAAACTTTTGGAAGGGGAGTCCTGAAACTATGAAAGACATCAACCCAAGACCAGCTGTGAGCAAATATCCTCTTCTGCTACCACCCACTGACATTACAGGAAATGGGTAGACACAGCTGGCTTCTGTTCCGTATTAATATACAGCATTTGTATTTTATGTCTCTGGGTTGAATTTGGTTGTATTCAGCAGTGGAGTTTATTACTCTTTCACAACCCATCCGAAGTAGGGAAACTACAAAAAGCACCATAGAGTACCTCACTTGAAAGACTGCCTTTGAGGAGAACCATGAGAATCTGCGCACCAGCGTCCCTTGAGCACATTTTTGATTAGCTAGCAGGACTGCTGGCGTTATCCAGTGTTATCCCAACACTAAGTGTGCTGAACAGATGCCATTAGAAGATGATCTCACTGTAACTCACCTGATTTTTATTTCAACTCATCCTCTTTAAAATGTCTAGCAAAGGTGGGTAAAGCAAAGAAGCTGTGCTGATTTCTTAGGTTTGACAGTAATTTCAACTCTGAATGAATTATTTCTTGGAGCTAATGGTTAAATATTTCAGGGTTAAGGTCAATATGGCTGCAGACAAATGTGTTACCACTAGCCTTGAAGATGGTAGAGATGATGCCTTTGTAGTTCATCTTCAGTTCCAAGTACCTGGAAGCCTGGAATAATAATTATTTTCTGTAGTATTTTTCCTTTCTTTGTGTTGTCTCTATTTACAAAGGTATCACTTAAGATTAGGATAAGTACTCAAATAGCTTAGCAGTTTTGCTATATGCCAAGTGAAAAATCAATGTATGGCCTTATTCATGTAACTTACATTAATTTTCAGAGAGCAAGCTCTCAGATAAAGAGGCAGGCATCATTAGCAATGGTAGAAGCATGCCTCAATGTTTGTGATTCAACATTCAGTAGAAAGCTTAGCAGGGCCAATTTCAATATGGATGGAGGCTCTATTGTTATGTTTTGAACTATATCAAAGGTGTTCAGATGATCAAAAGTAGGAAATATTTTTTAAAATGAAAATAAAGATGCCCTGGAATTTGAGAGAAAAGAAAAATAAACATGGTCTAATGTGCAATGCCTTGGCAGAGAAATTGGAGATGTTGTTGCAAAATGAGAACCGTCTTTCAGAACTGCTTTCTAAAATAATTACTGTGCTCTAACTTAATATTTAGTTATTAAGTATTCAGTCCTATTCTAAATTGCATTTACCAAATTATCAATCATCCTGGGAAGACAAAAAGATTTAAAGAACAGTATACACAACCTATACAGGTGTATACATATTACTGGGTTGGGTTGACTCAGGAACACATATTTAGTCCTTTTAGCGTTGTCTTTAATCTCTTGTCTTTTCATCTATGAAGAAATTTCTCAGTCTAATTAGTAACTGGGGAATATATTCTCCCATCCAATTCTATGTCATCTCTTTATTTTAAGATTATAATTTACTTACAACATTTCTCTCCTCCCCTTCCTCCCTCCAAACCCTCCCATACACTCCTTCTTACTCTTCTTCAAATTCATGGCCTGTTTTTTGTCATTAATTGTCATTAAATGCATATGTGTATTTGTATTTACACATGTATTTCTAAATATAACCTGTTCAGTCCATATAATGTTACTTGTACATACCCTTTCAGAACTGTCCCGGAAAACCTGTCAGCATGCACTTCCCTGGGGAAGACCACCTCACCTGCTCCTCTGAGCTTCTCTCAGTTGCCCTTAGTTCTATGTATAGAGTTGGGGACTCATGGGTTTTTCCTTGTCTAATTTGGCCTATTAGTTGGTGTCCTGCTTGTCTAACTCACATTTGAATGTTTATGTAAGAGAAACTTTACAGGCATAGCTTCTGATGTTACTAGGTGCGACAATCTCACAACAAAGTTTTTCATCCTCTCGCTCTTACAGTCTTTTACCCCCTCTTCCACAATGTTCCTGGAGCCTTGGGAGCCTTAGGTACAGGAGTGCTATGGAGATGTATTTATTGGGATGGGTTTCCACAACTCTGTATTTTGATTGGTTGTGTTTTTCTGTAGTAGTCTCTATTTGTTGCAAAGAGAAGTTTCCGAAATAAATGTAAATGCTGCACTTATCTGTGGATAGGAGGACAGAGATTTACAGAATATTATCATGAATTATGCTGATCTAGTGAAATAGTGGTTATAGATTCTCTTTCAACAACCATGATTTCACTATCACTGAGTAGTTAGCTAAAAGCTCCAGACTTTTCATCCATCTTGTCTTGTCTTTACTCTGTTAATAATCCCCTTTGCTTTCAGGCTACATAATTTCATTTGTCTATTCTTTTTGCTTTTGTTTCCTGTATTTTTGGAATCACACCCAAAATACTAAGGGCTAATAGCCAGACTATATAAGGAACTGATGTAATTCAGTAACAAGAACATATGATCCAATTTAAAATGAGCAAGTGATCTGAAAAAAGGCCAAAAAGAAATGGAAATGGATAACAAGCATGTCTTGAAATGCTTAATATTATTACTCATCAGGAAAATATAAATATTATATCATTTATTTTCTTCTAAAAAGCACACAGAAGTAACATGTTAGCAAGCATGCAGAGTAAAGGAAAGTTTATGCATGCTCTGATGAGGGGATGTAAATCAGTTCAGAGTAGAGTAGAGTATAGAGGTTCCTTCCTCTCTTTTGGAGCAAATATTAAGTATTTAAATCAGAATACCAAAGAGATAGCTGTAGTCTGGGCTTAATGTGTCACTATTCACAACAGCAAACACATGGCTTTGTCTTTAAATGCCAGTTGGCAGATGACCACATAGAGAAAATGTCACATAAACATGTAAGGAAATAATATGTAGCCATAGATTGAAGTCCTGTCCTTTTCAGAAAAATGGGTGGGACTTGAAGATATGGTATTGGATGAAGTCATATACAAAACATAAACAGGACATGTTCTTCCTCCAATGTGGAAGCTGAGAAAAGTGATTGCAATGGTTGAATAGTGACTATTAGGAGTTGGGAAAGGTGGAAGATGGAGAGCTGGTAAACCAAGATTGGGTGTTGAATTCCAAAACACAGATATAAAAGAAAATTTCTAAAAGTTAATGACACAATGAATCAACATGATCATGTGCACATCTTGTATACACACACACACACACACACACACACACACACACACACACACACACACTGGGTATCTAGAAAAGATTAACTCAGAAGTTATAAGCATAAATGATAAGATTAGGGAAATGCTAATTATCCTGATTTGATTGGTGCATGCTATATGAATGCATTCAAATATCACACTAGCCAGAGTTGATGCTCAGTGGGATAGTACATGTTTAATATGCATGAAACCCTGTGTTCAGGGTTCAGCAACCCCATCAAAAGAAAATCATATCGAAAAGAATATCATATCGAAACACAGTATGTGTAATTAACATGCATTGATAAAAATTAATTTTGTATTGGGGTGATAACATTTCTGTACACTATTATCAAAACCATTTCTTTTTTTGTCTCAGAAAGGTAAACTGTTATGGCCATGTATTTGTATCTTTATATGGAAACTGTGGAATTTGTCATTTGATGTGGTATTCTTGGACTTGTCCTGTAGATCTTCACCATCATGTTTGACGTCCTTTTGACTGATTTATTCAGCGAAAAATTGCTTATTATCTTCATGATATTAGTTCCTTCATTTTCATTTTCTGCATTCCTGATTGTTTTGGAAATGGTAAGAAATGTCTACTGTTCCATAAAAATGTAACATGTTGGCTATTCTGCATAGATTACAGAGATAGAGAATGGGTTAGCAGATTTGGGGAGTGAGAGCAAATGGACATGAGGGATTGCTTTGTGATGATTAGAGTGCTCTGAAATTGGATTGTGGTGATGCTCGCACAAGTTATTAAAAAGTCCTGAGTCTCTAGTCTAAGAGTGAGTAAAATTCATAACATGAAAATAAACCTCAGTAAAACTGTTTTTAGAAAGTTGTGCCGTAGGCACTTTGAAAATTGTAGACATGGTTGAATGCTATTAGAATCTAAAGCCAGATTGTAAAAGAACTTCCCACTTCAATGGATATTTATTAATTACTGAGGAACTTTTCAACTACTCAAAAGCATATGTCAAGCACCATTTTGGGATAGTCACTGTGTTAGTAATTACGGGCACCCAATGAGCAAAACAACACAGCTCTTCCTTCACAGAGCTTAGCAGAAACAAAGACACATCAAGTCCATCAAGTCACTGTAGTAAACTTAAAGGTTACAATAGCAATGTGCTGAGAAAGAGCATACATGACATAGTTGGTGCAGTTAGGAGTCAGAGGATTCTGGGGAAACCGTGTTCCTAAAGGATGATAGGAATTACTAAAGGAGTAAGGTAAGGAACAAGCATATGCTGCCAAGAAAACCAAAGACCTCAAGCGAGGAGAGACCATGGACTATCAGAAAAACTGAGTATTACACAAATGAGCACAAGTTCAGTTGAGATCATACTTTCTGGGAATCTTCACTGCTCTAGATGAAATGGCTTTAAGCAGAACACAGCAAGTTTCATTAATTATGTTCTGGGGGGAAGTAGGGAGACCTGTCTACAAAAATACTTTCATTGTTGGCAAAACAGTGACTGGAAGTTAGAATCATAACTCATCCCTTTACTTAGTTCTTCTTTCTGAAACATAAGTAGAAATCTAGAGTTGTCACAGGGACTTTAGAAGTAATGATTTGATTTCTGCATAACTGATTGATGGTAAAGAATAATGCCAATAACTACTTGTTATGACTGAGAAAAGTCATTGAGATAAGAAGGGAGCCCGTGAGTAGGCTTATGTGTGAAACTTACAAATATCTTAACTCCTAAAATTTCCACAATGCACAATGTCAGCATCTCTCTCTCTGCTTTGCGTTCAGTAAAAAATAAATTGTTTTTTTTAAATGGAGGAGATACAGGTTAGCTGCTTATTGAGAAGGAGTATTTACCAAGGACCTCCTCTCCTCTTTAGGGAACATGTTGTCAGTGCACACAGAACTGAGTTTAATGAAGAAAATAGTCAATACCCAAAGCGCAAGTTATTTAAATGCAGATTGTGAAGTAAATATATTTAGCCTTTTTCTTTCTTTTCAGAGAGACTATCAGTACTACAATGAATTTGGAGAACTCAAATATGGTTTATCTGGGGTCGATCTTCTATTATGCCTAATAGTAAGACTTTTTCCTCACTGCGTATCCCTTATGATAGCTGTATGGCCTTGTCTGAAGCTTGCTGTCTCTGAAAGTGGTTTCAATATAGTTTTAGATAAAGCAATGTCTTTCAGTCATGGATTTACTCTTAGAATAAGTGTTTGTGTGCATATAGACAACAAGTTAACAATTCAGTATAGTGTCCATTTCGGTTCCTTTAGTCTCTTCACCATCCAACCTCTAAATGTGAAAGTGTAAAAAATGAAATAAAACATGAATTTCTTAACTGTAAATATTAGGCAAAACTGAATATGAATGAGTGGAATGTGATTATTTTAGATTTAAGGATGATGAAAGCTGCTGTCTTCCCATACTATTTGACTCTCGGCAAAATGGTAAGCACCAAGTCCCTGCCCTCATGAGGCTTATAGTCTAGAAAAATATACAGATGAACTACATAAACAGTTAAATACTGTGTTAGTTGGATAGTGTTAGTTACTTCTTATTATTGTGAAGAGGCACCATGACTGAAGCAAATTATAGAAGAATGCTTTTAATGGGGACTTATAGTTTCAGACAGTGAGTCTATGGCCATCATGGCCGGGAGCATGGCAGCCTATGGGCAGGCTTGGCACTGGAGCAGTAGCAAGAGCTACATCAGATCCACAGCACAAAGAAGAAAAAAAAATCTAGTAATGATGTGGGCTTGTGGGCTTTTGTGACCTCAAAGCCTGTCTTCAGTGACACACCTCCTCCAGGAAGTCTACCTCCTCATCCTTTCCAAACAGTTCCACTAACTGGGGACCAATCATTTAAAAATATGGGCCTGGGAAGCCATTCCCATTCCAACCACCACAGATATGAAGGACTTGAATGACATTCTAATAGGCAGTAGCAAGAGCTACCCTGTCTCGTTTCAGGATCATATAGGAGAAAGAGGGAGTTTAGTCAGATAGCAGACCATACACGTAACGTGGTAATGTGTGTGATAAGCAGAATGGGGTCGACATGGTGTCTATGTAATTTCAAGGATTTTAATGCAAATTTTAGTGTCTAAGGAATCATTGGATGGTTTAAATTGAGGCTCAATGATCCAGCATAGCTATGGAAGCATAGCGGCAATTTTTCTGATAAGAGTATATACATAGGACATGAAGAGTAGAGGGAAACCATGTGGGGATGCATTGCAAGCTGAGAAAGAACAGTAGACATGGATGTGGATGGACACAGCAGAGATCTAGTTGCATTATGGGTCATTTAAAAGATAAAACAGAACTTACTGACCTTTAAAATATGGGTTATGAATAGTAGAAAAGAGATAGGATAAACTGTTGGGGTCTGTTTTCTTCCCCAATAATAAGAGTTTGCGGCCAAATTGCCTGTAAACACAGAAGCAACACGTAGCTTTGTTAACATGTGTCTAAACAAACCTTTTTTCTTTACTCCTAGCCTTACTTTCACACTTTGCTGTTCATTTTTGTTCTGAGATGCCTGGAACTTAAATGTGGAAAGAATGTAATGTGGAAGGATCCCATTTTCAGGTTAGGATAACATTTAGTTTTGTATGTAAGTTCGTAGTTTAGCTGGGCGGTGGTGACGCTCACCTTTAATCCCAGCACTCGGGAGGCAGAGACAGGTGGATCTCTGTGCGTTCAAGGCCAGCATGGTCTACACAAGATAGTTCCACGAGACAGCCACAGAGAAACCCTGTCTCAAAAAAAACTAAACAAAACAAAGCAAAAATCATAGTGTACTGTTTCAGTTGTGGTGGTTACATTTTCAATTTGTTGATAGAGATTTCTATTTGCGATTCAAGCATCATAATGATTGACATGATAACCGGTGGACTTCTGGCTTACTGTCAAGACATAAAACCTGGAGACTGGAGAGATGCTCAGCGGTTAAGAGCACTAGCTGCTCTTCCAGAGGTCCTGAGTTCAATTCCCAGCAACCACATGGTGGCTCACACCATCTGTAATGAGATCTGGTGCCCTCTTCTGGTGTGTAGCCATACATGCAGGCAGAACACTGTATTCATAATAAATAGATCTTTAAAAAGGAAATAAAACCTGTCACTAGTCAGCAGAGAGTTACTTCAATTTCTCAAAAATGGAAAAATTTTCTAAGTAAGTCATCCATTCTCCTATATAAGGTGATTTTCATCCTTGCATAGAAAAGATGGAAAGAAGAGATATTTATTGATTAATAACTGAATTGGTGGAGTTTTACACATGGATTGTGAAAAATGTGAGCAGTAAATGCTGAAACAAATATCTGATGTGGCTAAGGTGGGGTTGTAGTGACCAGTGGCAGTCAAAGTGGCTTGACTTTTAGGAGGGCAGGAGCAGTACTTGATGATATTGCTGATAACCTCTGTCTTTAAAGGTTAAAGATGCTGGAAGGATAGTAGCAGCACCAAGAGAGGGATTCGGGCTAGTGGGATGAAAGGTCTACGCAAGGCTGAAGCAGCACAAATAGTGACAGTCACCACCAGTCTATTAGAAAAAAGAAAACCATTAAAATCACCAGGGAACTAAGTTTTGACAGCTAGAAAATATGTATAATTCATTGTTTTCCATAGGATAGCTCCAAAAAATCCAAAGTTTAAACCAAATCCAGAAGAACACAGAGGTGAAGATGAAGATGAAGATGTTCAAGCAGAAAGAATAAGGACTTCAGCTGCCTTGAGTACTTCGGAAGGCGTAAGTCACAAACAATCCCACACCAGTTTGGAATTATGATTAATAGAATGGTTATTTATTCAAAGGGGAAAAACTTACAGATCACCATCCCAGACAACAGCCCCTCTGCGCAATCAGGAAAGGAGCCTAGGAGCTGGAAGTGGAGCTGGAAGCCAGAGAGAGAGAGTGGAGGACAGCCGCTGCTTTTTTAAAGAGAGAGAGAGACCATGCCCCAATGGTATCTCAGCAGCTATTGGGTGAAGGAGTGGAAGGAGCTCCCGCAGCATACTTCAAATTTACATGAGGTTTGGAATCATAGGTGCTACTGAAGGAATACAAGAATTGTTCAGAAAAAGCTTGATATGTTGGTTTTAACTTTGGGAGTGTGAAGTTTTGTACATCCCTAAATATCAAGTTACCCTAGAAGGTCCTGGAAACTAAAAGAACATAAAACACAATGATTTTGATGAGCTGTGTTGGCACAGGACTTTAATCCCAGCACTTGGGAGGCAGAGGCTGGAGGATCTCTGTGAGTTTGAGGCCAACCTGGTCTAGAGTGAGTTCCAGGACAGTCGAGGCTACACAGAGAAACCGTTTCTCAAAAACAAAACAAAACCAAAACAAAAACTCCCCAAACTCAAAACAAGGCACAATGTTTTTATTCTTCTTTTGAGGTAAAAAAAATGAGTTTTAACAAGTAGAATTATAATTTTAGAACAAAGCAAGACCTTATTAGTTGGAGAATGCAATATTTGAGGTAAAATGCTTAATAGAGACCAGGAGATTCAATCATGCTTCATGCATGCTGGGTAGGTGCTATTCGACTGAGCTATATTCCCAGGCACAGGCTTTTCTTTTATCTGACGTAGATGTTGTATTCTCTCCCAATGTAGTCAGTTCCCTTCTGCTCACACAGTGAGTTATCTCCCATGGTGTTCTGGCGCTTTCCTAGTGTGTTTGAAAACCAGAGACACTGGATGACATTAGTGAATGTTTCTTACATTGGTGATGATAATGATTACTTTCTACCCAGAATATGATTTATGGTAAACACCATGAGAATATAAGAATATAACACCTCTGAAATTCAGAAGAAAACCTCCCTTCTGTCTCTTCTAGAGGCCAGTCATAATTGCCAATGGTCTGCACAAAGAGTATGCAGGTCAGAAGAGAAGTTGCTTCTCAAAGAGGACCAAGAAAGTAGCAGCCAGAAACATCTCTTTCTGTGTTAATAAAGGTTTGGAACGACCACTTTTAAATTTATTGGTTAAAGGGTTTTAGCGAGTTAATTTTTGTGGTATTGGAGAATAGAACCCAGAGCCTCACGTGTGCTAGAAAGGTATTCTATCAATGTGCAGCATTCTTAGCTTTCTCTTTACTTCTGTTTTGAAGCAGAGTCGCACTAAGTTTCCAAAGATGGCTTTTTGAACCTACTCTGTAGTTCAGTCAGGTCTTGATATTGTGATCCTCCTACCACAGCCTTCTGGGTAGATGGGGTTACAGGTCTGCACACACCCAGTCATTAATCAGTATTTTTAGGAATTAACATCTATACAAGAGGCATAATTACAGTTTCTACAGCCTTCTTTCCTTCATTTGTTCAATGTATGTATGTATTTCAGGGTGTAAGGGACTGTTTTAGGAAGAATTCAGGAGACTTTCTGCCCTTGTGAATTTTTCATCCTAAGGAGTCCATAAAAATAATTTATCAACAAAATATCAATTGTTATGTAAGCTCTATGTGAAGCATTGAAACCTGTGAAATAATGGGAGTGACATGGACCTGTGTTTTATTAGAACAAGGAAAGGCTTTACTTGAATAGTGACATTTAAGTGAATATCTCTGTGACAAGAAGATGGGGGCAGCAATGGTAAGGATTTATATACAGTGGCACATTCGGAGTGGCAGAGTTTAAAGCAGAGGCCAGCAAATGCATCTGTGTGTGGGAAGGATGAAGCCAAGCAGGGTTTGGCTAGGTGTACTTCTTTAAAGCAGCAAGAACGGTGCAGTTCGCACCACGCTAGTAGGATGCTATCAGAGGATTTTAGCAGACAGTTCACATTCTGTAGAGATGACATACTGATGAGAGAGGGAACTGGAATTGGTATGTAAAATGAGGAAAGATTGTTTAAAAAATGAAATATACATACTGCTATTTGTTTATGAATTTGAGAAGGGGTGATTTACATCAGTTCAGATTAAAGATCAAGGTAGTTTGGGTACATGTGGTTTATTTTTGGTGTAAGAATAATGTTCCAGCCTTCTGAGGTTTAGAAATTATTGCATGGAAACACGGATACACCCCCTCTTCTACACAGTGTATGATAATCTACTGTGGAAAATAACTGAAGTAGGAATTTGGGGGGGGAGTGATGTGGGTTTCCCCTCTGTATGTTGTGAATATGTTTTCTTACAATTGGTTAATAAAGGAATCTGCTTTGGGCCTGTGGCAGGGAAGAATATAGTCAGGCAGGAAATCTAAACATATATATATATATATATATATATATATATATATATAGAGAGAGAGAGAGAGAGAGAGAGAGAGAGAGAGAGAGAGAGAGAAAGAGAGAGAAGGCAGAGTTGAAGAGATGCCATCTAATTGCTGAAGGAGACAGACACCAGAATTTTACCCGGTAAGCCACAGCCTTGTGGTGATCTACAGAATACTAGAAATGGGTTAATTTAAGATATAAGAGCTAGCTAGAAATACACTTAAGCTATTGGCCAAACAGTGTTGTAATTAACATAGTTTCTGTGTGATTATTTTGGGTCTGGGTGGCTGGGTAACAAATGAGCAGTCTCCATCTACAGGGAAGTGATTATCAATATGAAATTAATAAGCTTTTGGTAAAATATTAATTATGAGGGTTAAATAATATGTTTTTATGACATATATTGTATACATTTTCAGTCAGAATTGCTCTATTTGAGGATTCTAAAGACCTTTCAAGATTTCACTGGAAAACTAGAAATCTGCATCTCTTTTCCAAAATTGATAATCTTATTTTTTCCTTCAGGTGAAATCTTGGGATTGTTAGGACCCAATGGTGCTGGTAAAAGTTCCTCTATTAGGATGATAGCTGGGATCACAAAGCCAGCAGCTGGAGAGGTAGTAAAAATTAATACATTGTTTTCATTTCCAAAAAATTATAGTCATAATAAATACAGGTTATATATTTGTAAGACTTTCATTGGTGTTTTGGATATATGTACTTTTCCTTTTATTGTTTTGTATGTTTTTAAAGTTTATACTAGAAATTGAAATGTTACCAGGAGCCAATTTGTCCCTCTTTCCCACCCCTCGCACATATGAAATTATGCTCATATATTAGAAAATTTCATTGTTTACTGTGATAAATATAGATCAGTTTCTGTGATGTGTTCTTGTTGTTTTAATCATTCAGGTGTTTTCCAGCTATATGGCAGTTTCTAGACTGTGGAGAAAAGCTTCACATACCGTCAGTAAAGCTGCTTACTCTTGTAGGTGGAACTGAAAGGATTTAGTTCACCTGTGGGTTACCAGGGTGATGGCACAGTCAAGTTTGGGTACTGTCCTCAGGAGAACGTGCTGTGGCCCGTCCTGACAGTGAAGGAGCACCTGGAGGTGTATGCTACTGTGAAAGGGCTGAGGAAGGAGGATGCTGCCATGGCCATTTCAAGGTTCAGCAGAGGGGGGGGTGCAGTGGGGAGTGGGATGTGTGTACAACAGGGGGTAGGGAGTGTAGAGCGGGGTGTTGTGTGTACAGCAGAGGGGGTGTGTACAGCGGAGGGGATGTGTATAGCAGGGGGGCTGTGTACAGCAGAGGGGGTGTGTACAGCAGAGGGGGTGTGTACAGCGGAGGGCATATGTACAACAGAGGGGGTGTGTGTACAACAGAGGGGGTGTGTGTACAGCAGAAGGGGTGTATTGTCCCTTTTTGCCAAGAGGTGGGTAGGCACTACTCACAATGATTTTACTAATGAGGAACAGGAGAAGAAAGGCATTTCTAACGTTTTGGAGTATTGCTGATAGAATAGAAATGAGAGACAACACCTGACTCCCCACACAACTCCATGTGGGAGCTTAAAAATCATTGAACAAAATAGTTGATGAAGAGTGAGTGAGTCTATACTCGTGAACAATCGCTGTTTTCGGGTTTCTAATGAGAAGATGGGAATGGAATAAACATCAGTTTAGTTTCTCATTCAGAATTATAATGGGAAAAAGCTATTTCATGAGGCAAAAAGTGAAATAACCTTTTATTATGATTCAAATTTTGAGAGCAATACTGCTATACTTCCTCCAACATTCTTATAATTATGGACAATTTTACTTCCCCAAGATTCTCTCTTAGTGTGATATTGCCATTTTATTTCCATCAGATTAGTGAATGCCTTTAACCTACATGACCAGCTGAATGTTTTAGTGCAGAAACTAGCTGCGGGAGCCATTAGAAAGGTATGTATGGCAGCCGGTGCTCTTCTGGGGGCTTAAGTGGTGTGGAAGCAAACAGGGGACATTTTTTTCTTTCCCTTCATTGCAGCTGTGCTTTGTGCTGAGCATCCTGGGAAACTCATCTGTCCTGATTCTTGATGAACCGTCTACAGGCTTAGATGTGTCAGGGCAGCAGCAAATACGGTGAGCATTCTTATAGGCCCCAGACCCACGGTGATAAACATGTTCCTGATTCGGCAGAAATAGTACTAGTTAGCTGCTATAGCCTAGGTGCTGAATGGTCTCTAAAGGCCTGTCTGTTTAAGGTTTTCTCCCCAGCCAGTAGTGCTGCTGAGGGGTGCTAGCTAGCACCATTAGGAACCTAGTGTAGGGAAGCTAAGATGACCTTGAAGAAGACATTGGACTTCTGGTCCTGAAGAAAGCTGCTGTGTTTTCCCCACGACACTCACCACCATGATGTCTCACCTTGCCATAGGCTCAAAGCAATGGGCCTAATCATCCATGGCTTAGAATTTCTGAAATATTAATGCAAAATAAGCTTCTCCATTTGAGTTGATTATCCCAGGCATTTTTATCATAGCGATACAAATCTGGCATGCACTAGCATCGTATCAGTGGCTGTCATAACAAATACTCCAGGTGATCAACTTACAAGGAGAAGATTTGTTCGGGCTTGAAGTTTTGGAGGTTTTAAGTCCATCTGAGGTTGGCTTCACTGCTTTGGGGCTGTGGTAAGGTAGCGTGCCATGGCAGGAACACATGATAGCTATGATCACTTTATAAGTCAAGGAGCTCAGAGAACGAGGAAGGCACTGAGGCACCACAATCCCCTACAGAGGCACTGATGTCCTAAACACATCCACTTAGACCTCACGTCTTAAAGATTTCATCACCTCCTAACGACACCATCTGGGACCAAGCCTTGAGCACATGGACCTTTATGAGATATTCAAGACAGAAATCTAGCTACAGAGATAGTTCATGTTATTGGGGCAGCAAATATTTAACAAGTGGATGATCCAAAATGCTCCATACTCTTTAATTTGGGGCTTAATAATAAATAATTTTAATTTTGTATTTTAATTATTAAGAATTTATAGCAATTTATTTTGGTGCTTAGACTGTTTTCAAAGACCCTTAGCTTAGTGACATAATTGCCTTATTTCCACATCTGTCAAATTTACATATCTAACATACCATTTTAGTTTTTCTCTAGTTCTTACCTGTGAATCACCCTTTTGACTAATAAAACCCTTATTTACTTTCATATTTGTAATTATCCAGTATTTTCTCCCATTTAAAATAAACCTTTGTTATCACTATTTAATGCAAATGTTGAAAGAATTATTTATGAATCTGTTATACCTGTCACTCAGTTCCAATCATTGTCACTAGAAGGTCAACTTTCTTTTCATCTAATTCTCAATACATTTCCTCTTGCAGCTTCTATTATCTTAAAGGAAATATGAAGCAGCATGTCTTTTTATTCATCATTATTTCAGTTAGTGTCCCCGAAATACAAGGAAACTTCCTTTTAAAGTTTAACTGTGATGTCATGAACATATCAAAATATTTTTTTAAATTCTCTTTATTTTTATTTTAAAAAATAGTCAGCATTAATTTCTCTGGTGTTTTTGAATACATAAATATGATTTGTAAACTGTATTCTATCTATACATTTTCCCTCTTTCTTTGTCTTTCCTATTGTTCTTTACTTTTGCTTTGAAATTCTATTAATTTTTATGCACTTCAGGCAGGCAATCAAGACAGCTGCTAAAGACAACGAGGTGGGCGTCCTCTTGACTACCCATGACCTGGCTGAGGCTGAGGCTCTGTGTGACCGAGTGGCCATCATGGTGTCCGGAAGGCTGAGGTGGGTATCTCTTCAGAGTCCGATTCGGGATTGCCTGTAGAAAGAGCAAGTCACTGTTAGCAGCTAGTTCCATCCCTTTGCCTTCCTCACCGACACCCTTTCTCCTATCTCTGACATTTAAGAATAACAGAAATTAAACGACAGTGTTTTCTTCCTCATCATGTTATTTCTACTCACAGATGCATTGGTTCAATCCAACACCTGAAAAGGAAGTTTGGCAAGGATTACATTCTAGAACTAAAAGTGAATGAAACTTCTCAAGTGGCATCGGTGCACAGGGAGATTCTGAAGCTGTTCCCACGGGCCGCACGTCAGGAAAGGTGAAGAGAGCTGTTTATGCTGGGGATCTATGTATGGTTTACACACTGGTTTCTGTTAGCTCTGTGCCGACACTGCTGATTGAGCTTCACAGTGATAGTTAGGGACCTCGAAGGAGGTATGTTGAGTCTTCCAGATTACAAGAGGTTTACAAACTGCGCAGGACCGTGGGTCTCTTCCTCCAGAAATTATCAACAAAGGTGAAGGGTCTTTCTTTAATAGACCATTCTTGTTTCAAAATAGAGACTATAATGAGTGTTTGTGTGTGTGCATGCATATGTACACTTGGTGTGTGTTTGGGTGTCTGCATGTTGTTAGGAACAGGGCAAAAAGATAAAGCAGAAACCGGACTTTTAGAACTATAGGGATCAGCATTTCAGAGAAGCAATATACAAAATTGTCATTCTCATCTTCACAGAGTATAAGTGTAGAGATTACCTAAGGTATATTTCAAAACCTGCTCTTACTTTTAAACTTTCAGTATCATCAGTCAAAGAAATATATATGTTTTAACAAACATGGGAATACAATGAATAAGAAATTAAGAGGGTGGTCTGGTCTGAAGACATCCAGCCCTGGAGGTGTGGTCAGTCTTACTGCCACTTAGGAACTCTGCAATTACTCTGGGAGTGAACTGAGACAAAAGCAAAGGATGCTGTCAGAAGCAGTACCAGAAGGAAAACCCCCAGGCCAGTCTGTTCCTTAGAGGCTCCAGGGGTTTTAAAATCTTCCCATAACTGTCTTGTGCTTCTCGTCAGCTTTAGCTCTCTGATTATGAGTTGGCTTTATGGTTATAATACTGAACTCATTTGAATTATTTTTCAGCCTAATTTGGACTGGTCTAAGGATGGATGTAGTTCAGAATTTCTGATTTTAACAAGAAAACTGTTTGAATTAACTGAATATAAGTAATAATATATGTGTAACCCTCTGCCATTACTAGAGATGTCTACAACAGCCAGTTCTCTTCAATAATTTCAAAAGACTTTATTGTTAAATAATTTATTTTCACATTTAATACATATATTACCTTGTACCAACTTTATTTTGAAAAGAAATGGTTTATTATGCAAGGATTAATTCTGATGTTTATCATCCCTGCCTTAAAACACAAGTTGAATATGATGTGTTTCTATTCCCAGGTATCTCTCCTTGTTGACCTATAAGCTACCCATAACAGATGTTTATCCTCTGTCTCAGGCTTTTTACAAATTAGAAGCAGGTAAGAACAAACTTCTAAAGGACTTGGAGAGTAATATAATACAGGGTGGATGTGCAATACATTTTAAAAATGGACCCTGCAGGGTGTTGAGTTGAAGAATTCTAATAGTAATAAACTCAGCCCTCTGGAAAGAGGTCCATCTGCAGCGGGGGACTGAAGCTGCAGAGGACACACCGTGCAGTTTAGCTGTTCTCAGATCACAACTGCATTAACATAGGAGAAACCATGACCATGCCTGTCTCTGTGTTCATATTCCATTCACATCAAGTCCCTAAGTGATACTTTCCCCTCCTTACCTCACATCTCACCTCCTCCTCACTTTCTGCTCTCATTGATGTGCTAAGATTACCCTGATGAAATGAAAACATTAGGACCCTCACCCACCATCATCCTTGTATCTGGGCTGATGGATTTAGCCTTCTATTACTGTATGAAGGTCATTCTTTGGTTTTCCAGAACTACTCTTGCTACTAACTCTGTCTGTCTGTCTGTCTGTCCATCTGTCTTACTCTCAGCTAGCTAGATCATTCCTAGCAGCAGATCATCACTGTGTAATTTTCTGAAGAGCTCTAACCCTGAAGCTAGCCTTGCTGGGTTCCCATCACAGTGCTGCTGCTTGCTAGCTGGGAAACAGTAGATAAAATGTACCCAATCCCTGCATTTTTTATGTAGCTTATCTCTACAGTGAGGAGGAGTATCAGTGTCCTCTCTACAAAGGTCATTAGGAGTAAAGGAGTTAATTTGCTAAGTGTCTGCCCCGTTGTGCTTGAGATAATATGAATTTCTGTTGTTGTCCACTCTTGATATCTGACTTCCCGGCTCTTCTTTACTGCTGCCAGTAAAACACGCTCTTGCCTTGAGACTCTGCACTTGCTCATCCTTCTTTTTGAAATTATGTTTCCTAAATATTTAGCTTGTTGCTCCTTCACATTCTTAGGATTCTGCTTAATTATCAAATTATTACCATAACCTCCTCAATGGTCCTATGTAAAAAGAATATGAAATAATTTCTTGTTTTGTCTGACTGTTTTCACTTTTCTCCATAGTTCACTTACCATTTATTTTATTACATATTTAAACACCTATGAATATAATGCCCACGTTTCTCCTGCTAAAACGCACAGACAGAGGCCAAGGGTTTTGGTTCTTCCCCTCTCTGATCTGTTACTGGCGTTTAAAAGTGCCTCTCACACAGGAGATTCCCACTGTACAAGTGGTAAACTTCAAAACTTCAAACAAGTGAGTATCTAAATCTAGTGACAACTGTCATGTAGATCTCCTGATGTCCCCAGTGGAGACCTGATAAGGTATTACCACTGAAGGGAATATAGATTGGATCCTCTCAAAGACTATGGAGTGAAATTTTCCTCACATGTAAGAATATTTTGATCAATGGTGTCATTCCTTAAGGAAAATGCATGTCTTCCAAAGATATACATGCTAAATAGCAGAGATTAGCACAATATAATATAAAAAATCCCAATACTTGATGAATTTGGTATACTTTCATATTATTCATATTTTTTGCAACCTTTATTTGAGAAAATTTACTAAAATCCTTCAAATCCAGCACTTACCTGTAGAAACCCCATGACTCCTCCTATGTGAACTCCATATATATATTTCATGACATTGTTCTGTCCTGTATTTATTTATTCAATTTACCTTTTACTCATTTTAATAATTTTATTTTGGTGTATGCAACTTTGAGAATTTTCTTGACAATAAACTGTGAGTCTATACTCATTGTCTTTTATCGATTTATCTGTTTTTCAGTGAAGCACAGCTTTAACCTGGAAGAATACAGCCTCTCTCAGTGCACGCTGGACAAAGTGAGTCAACTTGTTTGGCTTTGTGTCATGACCATACATTCAAGAGAGGAGCGTGGCTTTTCCCTGTTCGCTGGACGACAGCCAACAGCTCAATAACCATTCTGCTTTGTCTCCTGGTTAGGTGTTTTTAGAACTTTCGAAGGAACAGGAGCTGGAAAATGTTCCCGAGGAAACTGATCCGGCTGTGAGATGGAAACTGCTCCCTCACTTGGATGAACCGTGACGTCTCAGACCTAGGCTCTGCCAGCCAAAAACTTACATTTTATGCAGTAACTAATAGGATTAATCATTTCAAAGATGTTTTTATATCAGTGCTATTCACATTTTATCTGCTTAGTGAACCACAAAGTAAAATTTATAATAATCCACACCCTAAAACTTGGAGGCTATAAGGAAATACAAAATAGTAGTAAAGTACTATAGAAATAAAACTACAAACTCAATTTTGAAAAAATATTCATTTGTAACAATGATTGGAACATTCACTTGATGAGAGAGGTAAGGAGCATGCTCAGTGCCCTTAGCTGCATGGGGACTTCATGGTGGTTGACAAATATAAAATTTATGATTCTTCTCTTTTACATAAAGTATGAGATATTATTTTTCCTCAATCCTTTCCAGGCATTATTTCAATGGCAGTAGAAATGATAAGGCCCTGGACCCACAAATAAATAGGGACATATCTTGAACGCAGCTCAAATACAGCTTTTGAAAACAAAGGGAGTCACAGTAATAATTGTTCATTTGAAAATGTTTTAAATACTAATAGCATATTCTTGGGATTTCCTTCATTTCTTCATAGTGTTCTGTGTATTTGATACTAATTTCATTCTATTTTCTACTTATATTAGTATATGTACATATGTGTACACTATATGGAGGTCTCTCATATGTCAACTTTGCATATTATTTTAATTTCCCCTGATATATCTATGTAACCTCAACCTCAGAAAAAATATTTCAAATGTTAGGCAGTATTCCTACTCTCATTTTATAATATTTTATATAGCTTACATATAGCATTTTTCTGTTCACTAAATTTTTATAGGCGATGGAGAGATGGCTCAGCGGTTAGTGCTTATGCTCTTGCAGAGAACCTGGGATCAGTTCCCAGCACACACATGGCAGCTCACCACTGTCTGTAACTTCAGTTCAGAGGATCTGATGTCCTCTTCTGTCACACATGGCTCCTGCACACATGTGGTGCATACACTCAGGTACCATGTATACAGAAAACATTTTATTTGAAAAATAATATTTGTATAATAAGAAAATTAGATAAAATTCAATAAAAGAGTCCCCATAGTTCCTTCATAGACTTCAGTTGTTTACATTCTTTGAGCTATGTGTATAGAGTGGTCACTGTGTATGGCACACACATTTTCTAACTACACACTGACTTGTATTTACTGATACCACAGTGATATCTTTACCTGCTTTCAAATTTAGAATACCGTTGAAGCATTATACGTTCGCATTTATGTTTGTGCTAATGATAAGCTTCACTCATTGGCTTTTTGCCTTACTCATTTTACTATTCATTTACAGGATTCAAATGTAATGAACCAGATTAGGTGTGTGTTTTGCAGTTGAGTACCACTGTCTTGGAAGGCTGATCTGTTAACAAGCCAAACATTTTAAGTGCTTACTTATCAGACATGAAGGAACTGGATTTTAAGTATTATGGATTTTAAATTAATAAAAAAACTTATGTTTAAATTCCTACCTGGGACTGATATCTAACATACTGGATAGTGCAATTCCAAAGTAAGTCAGTGTTTTGGCCTCATGTTCAACTGTAAGGTTTATAGGAAGCTTAGCTGTAGCCTTGCTTCTCTCCTCCGAATACCATGTTTTAGATTTTAGCTCAGCGCTATGTTTGCTACCCTCCCACAAAATTAGTTATTATCATCATGACTCTGTGCATCAATATTTATTTCACTTACAAATGAATTTGTAAATTTTGAGTATGAGCTACTTTCTTCCGAGTAAAGTTGTTAGTAACCCTTTCAGAGACAAAAATCTCAGGTGTTTTTTTTTTTTTTTCCTTCGTGTGTGAAGATAGGCTCACTCAACTCTTCTACAATGAATTATATTTTAGCTGGGTTATCAAACAACATTTGTACTTGTCTTTCATTGTTTCTCAGGTTATTGATTAACTTTTAATGATTTCCTCCTCTGTGTATTTTGTACTTTGATCCTGTTTGCTCTCATTACCTTCTCTTGTCTACCTCCCATCCCACTGGACTCTTTCTGCTTCCCACCTAATTCCCATACTACATGTGTGTGTGCATGTGTGCGCACACTACTGAGTTTAACTATGGTTACATAAATGAGCAAAGATGGGCTTATTTACCATAGCATGGGCAATTTATCAGTTGCTACACTGAAAATATGTCTTGCCCTCTGTTCTGATTGGTTTTGTTGTTGTTTTGTTTTACTTTATTTTTTGTTTGTTTGTTTTGATTTGATACTTGCAATGGTCATTAGGGAAGAGGTAACATACACAAGATTGGCCTGTATGCTAGTATGTGTGGGCATTTCCTTCTTTAATGATTAATATAGGAGGGCTCGATCCACTGGGGAGGTATTGCCTCAGAAGGTGTTTCCGGACGGTATAAGAAAACAGGCTATGTAAATCATGGTGCACAAGCTAGTAAGCAGTCTCCCATGGTCTCTGCTTCAGTTCTCATATCCAAGATTCTGCCTTGAGTTCCTGCCCTGACTTCAGTCATTGATGGAATGTGATTTGAGAATTGTAAGATGAATAAAACCTTTCCTTCTAAGTTAATTTGGTCATGATGTTTTATCATAGCAATAGAAACCCAAAGTAAAATACCCTTCCCCAGCAACTGTAGCTGAAAGCCCATCCACATTCAGATTTGTTAATATATATTGAATTATCTACTCACAAACAAATTGCACTTTTATGCTAAGTAGAACCAATTACATCAGCAGGACTTATTTTTAAAACAAAACTTGAGAGCTATTATCATGAGTAAATAATTTTAAGATCTCTTTAATGCTTATTTCTAGAATTAACATTTTCATCAGTTGCTTACCACATCTATTGCTAGTCTTAAAATTTTCTGTTTCACACACAGAATTCTCTCAATTGAAATTTTGTTTCATATTTAAACATCGTATCAGTTTTAATTTTTTATAAAATTATCATATAAAGTATTTGTTCATATTCTTTTCCTCTACCATAATTCATTTAATTTCATTTACTTATCCAATTTCATATTATTTCTCTTTTTAAAAAAACTCAAAATCCCTAAGATACAGGGGTTGTTCATGAGATCTCTTTTATTTCTCTTTCCTAGGGAGATCCACACATCCCTGTCCACCTTCCCCCCCCCAAAAAAAAACGAGTTAATTTATTGCTATGGTTGTTTAGCAGACTCATATAGCCTAAGGTTCTTGGCCTCATTAAGAGTGTCAGGTATGGCTTTCATCTCATGTAGCAGCCCTTAAATCCAGTTTTAAAAAGTGGTTGATTATTCCCTTATCATTTATGCCACTATTACTAGGTCAGGACAGCTCGAAAGCAGGATGCTCTTGTAACCCACAGGGTTTTAGCTGAGTGTGATATTGATCACTTTTCTACTCTTGACCATGTCTAGACCCTTCCATTAGATGCTTTCCTAAAGTATAAACGCACACAAATGGAACTTAAATGTAGTTACCACATAATTGGGGAGAGAATGCCCAACTAGGCATCATAAACTAGCAAATATAATCCCTAGAACCAGGAATGGGTTACATTGTTTTGAACTATTGGCCGATGTGGCCCTATAGATGCCCCCTCAATTAACACATTCTTGACTACTGCCAGTACTATGGATTACCTTCCACAATGTGATAAGACCCCTTTGCTGAAGAGACCACGTAGTTATAGCATCAAGCATGAAGGAAGCAAGCTGGTGCTTAGCTAGAAGGTTTGCTCCTACTAGCAAGAATCCCTTCAGCTTTCACCAGCTCTGTGCATGTTCCTTCTTCAAGGTATAACTATTATCATGTTTCTTCTGCAACCCTTCTCTGGACCACATTAAAACAAAAACAAACAGCCCTTTGTTTGTTACTTGATTTCTCCCATATTTTGCATTTCCCTCTTCACTGTTTCTTTAAGATTCATCCTTAAACAAAGGTAAAGCATGGTCCTCTCACCTATTGCAGCACTGGGGAAGGGGAGATGGGAAGATCGGTGTGGGTTTAAGGCTGAGTTAGTTAGGAAGACCCTACACTTAACAACAGCAGAAAACATACAAAGAGCCTTCTCTTGACCCAAAACTACTATTTTTTAGGTGACATACAGATCTTTCATAACCACACTGCTAGAAAAACAATAGATATTTTTCTTTTGTTTCTCTATTTAATGTTCTTCACTATACACTTAAACTCATATCACTTATTATGAGCAAATTTCATATGGAGGCTATGTGGTAAATATAACACAGATGTTCTCTTTTTCATTTATTTTCTTAAAATTTATTTTTTAAAAACTATCTTGGTGTAGGAGGGTCTTCTTTCTATGTGTTGCTTTCATTGGTCAAATAAAGAAACTGCCTAGGCCTACATGCCAAATCCATTTCCTACTTCCTCCCCTCCTCCTGCTCCCTCCACCTTCCTCCCCTAACCCCCCCATCCCACCACTACCCACTTCTCAGAGAATTCAAGGCTTTCCATAGGGAGTCAACAAAGTCTAGCACATTGCTTTGAGGCAGGACCCTCCCCTCCCCTGTATCTAGTCTGAGCAAGGTATTCCTCCAGAGAGAATGGGTTCTAAAAAGCTAGAACAAGCTGTAGGGATAAATCCTGGTTTCACTGCTAGTGGCCCCACAATATGCCCCAGTCATACAACTGTCACCCACAATCAGAGGACCTAGTTTAGTCCTATGCTGGTTCCCTCACTGTCAGGCTGGAGTTGATGAGCTTCCATTAGCTCAGGTAAACTGCTTCAGTGGGTATTCACATCATGGGTTTTTTTTTCATTTTTTTACTTTTTATTATTATTATTATTTATTTGTTTGTTTGTTTATAAAAATTTCCTCACATCATGGTTTTGACCTCATTGCTTGTATTCTTTCTATTCCCTCTCTCTGACTGAACTTTGGGAGTTCAGTCCAGTACTCCACTATGGATCTCTGTATTTGCTTCCATCAGTTACTAGATAGTAGGTTCTATGGTGACAATTAAGGCAGTCATCAATCTGACTATGGGGCAAGACCTGTTTGGGTACCCTCTCCTCTGTTGCTTAGCTGGGGTCATTCTTGTGGATTCCTGGGAATTTCTCTAGTGCCAGGTTTCTTGCTAGTCCCACAATGGCTCCCTCAATCAAGATATCTCTTTGTTCTCTGTCTCTTTCCTTCCCCCATCTCATCCATCCCATTCTCTCTAGTTCTTCCTCCTCCTTTTCTCCCCTCCTCTTCTTCTTCCACCTTCCCTTCTTTCCCCCACCCCCACTTTCCCAGTTCTCAGGAGATCTTTTTTCTCTCTTAAAAAACAATATAAGGCATTATATGTGCTGGGAACAGAACCCAGGTCCTCTGTAAGAGTGGCCAGTACCCTTAACCCATCTATCTCTTCAGCTCCCTTTATGGATTCTTTAACATCATCTGGATCTTTACACTCTGTGGGAAGAAATTAGTGTACCCAATCTATAAAGAAATGAGTTGTATACAGTGTCCATTGTAGGTCATAAGAGCACTTGGCTGTGGTATGCAACCATCAGAAGATTCATAAAGAGGCATTGTAGTTGCAAAGTGATCAATGCTGGACTCCAAAGGTCTCATTCTTTGTCATTAGGAGAGAACCTGTGAAAAGTAGGAGTGAAGTCTACTAAAGAAAATAAATAAATAAGTTGAACTTGGTACAGTCACAACCCGCTGTGGCTGGAGTTGTAGATGAGTCAGAACCAGATAACAGAAAAGCTTGTGTGCTTTCAGTGCAAGCAGGCCATCATCGAGGCATTCCTGAGAGGAAAGCAACAAAAAGTATGGCCTTGTCTGTAGGCTTCAGGATTGTTTATTTGGTGTGTAAGAGGATTGTATTCTGATTTCTAATGGGCAAACAGGCAAAAGATAGAGACGTGTAATGTGTCTCCATTATCTAATAAATTTCCAGGAAAAGATTAGAAGTGAAGCAATATTTGACAAAAGGATTTATTTGAATATTTCCCAGCACTTCAAAACCAAACTTCAAGACCTTTGTAAATGACTACCAAGTTTCATACAAGACAAAACAAAATGAACTTGTTGTGATATTTCATACAGTTGTGGTGAAAGAGAATTTTTAAAAAAATTTCCAAGTAAGAAAGACAAAATACCCTGCAAGAGGGCAAGGAGCTGAGCTTGAGTCCTCTTCAAAACCAACAAGCATTCTTAAATTTGGAGCCATCTCTCCAGCACTTATACGAACATTCTTATCATCAGTACTATAGAAAATAAGAAAAATCACATTATTTTTAATGTAGAGAAGACACTAATTATAATCAAAACTCAACAATAGAATTTAAGAGCAACATTTGATGTGACTTTCCCTTTTTTATCTTATTCCTTAAATCCCTAAGATATTTCTTACATTGTTTTTTACATTGTATGTATATGTCTGTGCACCATCTATGTGCATGTCTGTGCACCATCTATGTGCATGTCTGTGCACCATGTATGTGCCCATTTCCTGGGGTCAGAAGAGGACATTGGTTCCCCTGGCACTGGAGTTACAGATGGTTGTGAGTCACCATGTGGGTGTTGGGAATCAAATTCAGGTCCTGGGGAAGAGCAACTAATGTTCTTAACTGATAAGCCACTACTATAGTCCCAGATCCCAAAGATTAAATTTTAAAATTATTTCTATTTGGATATTATTGTGTCTGCTTTGGATCTCATAAATGAGGAGACTCAGGCTTTTAGGGAAAATTCTTTGCTCGGCACTGTAAAATAAATAGTGTACACGTGAAGGTTCAGGTTCAAATACGTTTAACCTGTAGGGAACTGGAAGGGTGAAGAAAAAAGTGAATGCAGACAGAAGTTGAATTTTTATATCACTAGATATAAATTTTTATATCACTAGAGTAGCTGAAGTTCAAATATGCTTGTTAACACTTAAAGACAATCAGTAGATCAAAGTTAATACCCAGCATTCCCTAGACAAGATATGATATAAAGGTATCCACAGGAAGGAGTAGAGAAACACAATCTGAGTGGAAATGGGGAACTGGAAAGCACAAGGGATAGTTTAAGACATGCTTAAAATAACATGAGTGGGGGAAACCGGTCCACCATTTTAAAGGCTTGTATTTCTTTGATAAAAGTGGAATTTAAAAAATCAAATTAAATAAAAGGGAAAATCCGATTAAGTTGCTTAAAAAGGAAATCTTCCATATAAAATAATGGTGCTTGATCAAAATATACCTGAGAAATAAAAGTTGAAATAGAGTGACAGATTGGATCGTTAAAAGAATATTCCACTGGAAAAGTCCATGAAACGGAATCAGGCTTAATTTGCTTAATATATGTCTATGAATATTTCCTTGTTTTCATTTTATGTGTGTGGGTGCTTTGCCTACATCACTGCTTCTCAACCTGTGGGTCACAACCCCTGGGGGTCAAATGGCCGTTTCGCAGGAATTACCTAAGGCCATGTGTATATCGGATGTTTACATTATGATTCATAACAGCAGAAAATTACAGTTATGAAGTATCAACGAAAATAATTTCTGGTTGATGACCACAACATGGGGAATTGTATTGCAGGAGGGGGTCCCAAAGTTAGTAAGGTTGAGAACCATTGGCCTAAATACATCTTTACTTCACATGCATGCAATGTCCCCAGAGACCAGAAGAGGGCATCAGATCTCTCTGGAACTGCCCTGTGAGTGCTGGGAACCAAACTGGTCCTCTGAAAGGGCAGGAAGTGATAGCTATCTCTCCAGTCCGTCACATATTGTGTTTTCTTTTTTTTTTTTTTTTTTTTTTTTTAAGGTTTGTGTATAGCTTATTCAGTGGGTTATGGAAGGAAAGGGAAGGGGGAGAGAGGGGGAGAGAGAAAACGGTGGGTGTGGGGAGAGGAGAGGAGGCTGCAGCCACCTCTTCCGAAGAGAGAACGGGATCACATATTCTGTTTTGAAGAAACTATATATATTTAAGGATGATATCAGACAAAACCTGCATGTATGTTGTTCAACTGGGTCTGAGGAAAGAGGGAATATATTCATTTCTAAGAAATACTACATTTTCTAAAAGACAAGATCTCCTGAGTAAATTGGGAGCATGGGGACCATGGGAAAGGGTTTAAGGGGAGGGAAGAGGAAGGAAGGGGAGAGGAGAAAAATATAAAGTTCAATAAAAACAACAAAAAATGAACTAGGGAAAGATTCTGGTCCCACTTCCAGGGATCCTCCAAACGGACTAAGCCACACAACTTTCACCCACGTGCAGAGGGCTTAGTTAGGTTCCATACAGCTCCCCAACTGTCAATCTAGAGTGTGTGAGCTCCCACTATCTTGGGTCCGCTTTCCCTGTGGGTTTCCCTGTCATGATCTTGGCCCCACCCATGGGAGACCCTATTCTTTCTGAGAAGGGATGAGGGGTGGGGTGGGGGGAGGTAGAGGGGAGCAGGAGGACGGTAAGGGGGGAGAACTGTGTTTGGCATGTAAAATGAATTTGAAAAAAAAAGTAAAATAAAAGAAAATAGAAAAAACTAAGAGTGCAAAAAAGAAATAAGACATTTTCTAAATTATATTCTCTGTGTACAAAATGTTGGCGGTGTTATTAAATGTGCTAGTGCGTGTCTGCGGAAGGCATCCGACGTACAGAAACAATCAGAAGGCTTGTTGTTCTCACCGATGATGAGTTCACTCTGGTTGTGCAGACTTTGCTGAGCAATTTCTGGATCTAACCTAACTAGCAAACAAGTAAATAAGCTTAAATAAATATTGAAGGAATGTTTCGTATCTGTGTGATGCTTTGTCTTCTGTGCATACAAGAAGTTCGTGATAATGTAGCCATTGCCTGCTGCAAACGTTTGACAGCACGGGACAAGGACATACTGAAAACCAGTGACTGTCTTCAGAGAAACTTGCTTCTTGGGACTGGATGTTAATGCATCAATCTCTTCCTCCCTCCTTGCCCCTCCCCCCATAAGCGCTGGCACGCAGGGAGCGGGGGTACATTGCATATGTGTCCGCACTCAGATAATTCAGATAAAGGCCAGAAGACTACCTTGGCTATCATCCTTAGAAACATTGCCCACTTCCAGACAGGCTAGCCAGCAAGCCCCATGAATACTCTTCTCTCCCCCATCCCCACCCCAGCACTGTACATTGATCCCAAGCTAACACCCCTGACATTTCTTACATGAGCTCTGGAAATCAAACTCAGTTCTTTATGCTTGCAAGGCAAACGCTTTACTAAGTGAACTTTCTCCGCAGCCTGAGAACACATCTCTCTACTCTGCTCTTCTGCCGTAAATGATGATGAAAATAGGATGGACACCATGCTACAGAAATCTAGGTGAAAGTGCAGATTTACCTTGTAACCCTGGAAACATTGCTATGCTGTCGTGTGCAGATCCAGCTTTAAAAAAAAAAAAAAATCAATGAAGGGCTTTGAGAAGTGATCTTATCCAATGTGTATGTTTATTCCTGTAATTTAGGAAATTCCTTTCTGCTCTGCTTTGAGCTGGCCTTTTTGTGATTTTGTTTAAAGTATGCTGCTGCTGAGAGTCAAGTCTCCTATTGGGGTCTAATCTGAAAGAAAGAAAAATGCTTTTTAGAAAGCCCAGCTTCTTCCTGGTTTGATAGTTGCTAACGTTCCGATATGGCCAGCCAACCATCTGCAACCACAAATTCCCTGCTGAGGAGCTGGCGGGAGGCAGAGGAAGAAAAAGCAGCTCAGGAGTCGCTATGTGAGCAGAGCTTTGGCAGTCAGGCTGAACTTCGTCAAGAATTCTCTTCAGAAACCAGAGTAAAACAGAACCGTTCCTGATAAGCAAAATTCAAAGCAAGATGTGGCAGTGATCCGAACAAAGAGATGTGAATTCTCCTCCAGGACAAAGATCTGCGGATGAACTCCTTGAAGATTCCTGCCTTAGCTTCCCCCAGTAAGTTAGCCTCTAAACGGTGGTTATTAGCACTTATGTAATGGGACAAGAAAAGGCATCAAAGTCAGGCCAAACATTTCGGTGGAAGTTACTAGTAAGTCATTTTGATTTTTTCAAACCTTTGAGTATTTCATACTGTATGGCTAAACAGCAGTTGGAAAACTAAGAATTTTCCATCTTTCTCCATGACTAAAGCATTGTTATAAATAGTCCATACACTGGACCAGGCAAGCGGGGAAGTGGAAAGGAATGTAACTTGTTTGCCTCCTGCTGTTTTCGAAGCTACTTGAACTGCTTATTCCCTTGTCGTGTGCAGCGCTTTTCAGTTTTATGGCCAGAGGCATGTAAACATCGGGGTGCAAGATTTTGTGAGCTTTGAGCTGTTTTTAACTGACTTGAGAGTTTTAATCAAGAAAACTTAGGAAATACTCTATTGGCCCTGTTTATCATACTAAATATGTAAACTGATTTGACTGGTGCGCTGCTTGTTGTCCCTGAGGAGCAGGAATACTGCCCAACTGGGAAATTACTAGTTTTTAACAACCAATGTAGTATTTTTAAACTACTCAATTTACTATTCAAAACAATTTAAGCTAATTTAATATTTTCTTCTTCTAGAGCAAATAGCGTTTCGCATGGGCATGTACAATGGAATAATTAATTCTTAACAGCCAGGAACAAATAACTTAATGCATGATGGTTAGATTATACAATTGTTCTTATTTATGAGTGTTTTCCTTCATATACATTAACTATCTAAGAAGAATTGGCACTTGAATAAAATATCTTTATGCTTTGGATACCAAGACTTGCTACAGCATTGGTTTCTAATTGAAAATGTGATTTAGTGTTAATTGGAGTTTCCAATTGTCATAGCCTATTGATGACATCATTACTTGGAATATTTGTAACTGGAAAATCCAAACACTGTAAGCAATGTGAAATTATCTAAAATGTCCATTTGTGTCCCTTGAACTTAGCTACTGTTGACCTGTGTTTTTTTTTCAGTGGTTTTGTAAGAGTTTTTCAGATATCAGTTGCAAAAGGGAAATAAAGAGCTGAGTTAATCATTGTCTTGAGTTCATGACATACAAAACGCCTGTCTTTTCTTTTTGTTTATTTCCTTTGACTCAAATGTTCCATTTCATACTTGACCTCCATCCCTATTTCCCACTGCCTAAGATAAATCTTCTAAAATTGTATTTGATAATGATCTTTTAGCTCCAGGATCTACTTAGAGATATGTATTGCTCATGCTGTAAATTCATATAAATTATATTGCTATATAAGTCAACCTTCTCTTTGTTTTAAAAAAGATTTAGTTGATACCATATTATTTAAGATTTCTTATGTTGAGCTGTGGGTACCAACCCATTGCTTCTGATTGCTACAGAGTTCTGTTTGAATAGTATGTGTGAACGTGTGTTCAGTAACATCCTGTCACGGTGATCTATATCTGGAAGAATCTGAGTACAGGTCCCTGGTGAACCCATACCTCGGCGTACAGACCCAGGAACAGAACTGACTGGTAGTGAGGTTCTGCTGAATAGTAACTAGTAATTAGTAGTAACTACTGGTAATTAGTAATAACTAACTAACTGACAGGGTAACAGGAGATCTCCACCAGCCTATATAAAGCTTGGACAGTTTCATGGGGCAGCACGTGACTTTGTTATTAGTCTCTGAAAAGTCATTCCATCGAAGAAAAGACGCCTTTATTTTTTCTTGGTAGATTTTGTCGATTTTGCCACCTCCTCTTTTCCTTCCTTTCCTCTGTCTATATTTGGTGCCCTTCTTCTGTAGGCATATAATCGGAAACAGCTGATCAAATGTTTCCTTTTAGTTTGATTGCACAATGCTTTCTGTTTCAGACTTCCACATTTGCCTCCTTTACATCCTTTAGAAAAATAAACAAGTCGAAATGAGGAAGAGACACTTGAGAGTGGGTCAGCAAACGTGGGCTCTTCTCTGCAAGAACTGGCTGAGGAAGTGCAGGCTGAGAAGAGAAACAGCGATGGTATGGCTCAGAATCTATGTGCTCTCATATTTGGAAAAGCAAACAGTATTTTCTCAGTGATAGCCACACGGTAATTAGTCAATGATTTCTTTTATATAACCCAGATGTAATTAACAGGCTAGAATTTTTCAAGTCCTGGGCTTTACTACTATTTTTTTTCAAATAAAAAGTTTAAATATGTAATATTAAATACCTTACTAGAGATATTTTTAAAAGAAGTCATATTCAGAAATGCCCTATAAAATGAAGTTACACCTTTATACAACAGAAATAATAACATCTGTTTTAATTTGGGTCTCATGAGGGCACAGATATTGAAGTTCAGGCTATCATCAAAGAAGCAAACTTCAATCTGTAATTGCTTCAGAGTGCAACCTGAAGTTTAAAAGAAATGAAAAAAGCCTTTCACAAAGAACTCCCATTGGCGCTCTCCCCATTCCCTACATCTCCACACCCAAATCAATTCTCAGAGCTATCTGTGACATCTACAGGACAAGAATAGAGATGGCTCAGTGGTTAAGAGCACTGACTATTCTTCCAGAGGTCCTGAGTTCAATTCCCAGCAACCACATGGTGACTCACAACCATCTGTAATGAGATCTGGTGCCCTCTTCGGGCCTGCAAGCATGTATATATACACTGTATATGCAATAAATAAATATTTTTTAAAAAAGAATAATTCACTTACTGAGGTTTATACCAGGACATATTCTCAAACACAGAAGGAAGCAAGCTTAATGTTTAGACGTTAACATGGATAAACATCTCATGAAAAGGTCGTTTTAAGGAAAGGATTTTAGATTAACTATATACAGAACCGCAGGAGCATGAAACACGGCGGATACTTTAGAAGTGTTAATTGTGCGTTACCATGACTATGTGAGAGAATGATGACAAATGCAAGACAAAAGACTGTGATCTTTTCTAAATAATAGCAAAGACGGGCTACAGTGCTGTAGATGGTGTGTTTAGCAAAGCGAGCACACAGTTGTGTACAATAATACACTGCTGAGTTTTCTCCAATTTGAAAAGATTCAATCCTTGTGATTTTGTTAAAAAAGTGACGTGCTAGTGATAAGTAATGAGCTTTGTTTACCCACTCTGCCATGCGCGCATGTATTGAAATATGTTGTACATGTAAACGAATATAACTTCTATCATTTAAAAATAAAACACGTGCATAATTTAAAATATCATAAAAATTTAATGGATTTTTAAAAGATGACTGTATTTTGCTGGGGGAAAAGATACTCACCACAAAGAAATTATAAAACTAGAAAGATACCTATCTTGTGCTTCTCCGCAAACACACTGTAGCTACAAGGCGCAGTGAAAGCAACAGAAGCAAAATGATATTTGGGCCTTTATTTTTATTACACTAGTACTCTTTTTGTACTCTTTTAACAGTGATAGATATTTTCTGTAGAATTCATGATAAACACAAATTAAAGTCACTCATTAAAAGAGTTAGCAAATTAATGTCCTATTCTATGAACCATGTGTGTATTCATCCAAGAAACATTTGATGAATGTTTGGATTGTCAATGAATAAAATATTCAAGAGCTTCAAGGATAAAGCAAAGGTCATATGAATATTAATATAAAAGCTAAGAACCTACTTTAAATAATTGCTACACTTCCAAACGTTCGCTCTTTTAGATTCTATGCGTACATACATGTACATACATACACATAGCTAAAATTGTGTATGATGGATGTGGTATACCATGAGAGAAGAACAAATAAATAAACTATTTTTTATAATTGACAGTTTCATGCATTTATATACTGATTTTTAGTTGCTTTTAATCATCACCTCTTTCACTAGAATCCTTCATCTCCCAGGTGCCCATTCTGCTTTCATGTTTCTCTGTGTGACAGTGTGTGAGCCACTGAGTTTAATTAGAGTTCCCTCTTTGAGTCAAACTAGGACGGCAGAATGAATTCTTTGCACTGGTCTTCACGCATGTCCTGTTATGTTTACAGTTCTAGAATGCAGTGACCATGATAAAAAAAAAACATTAAAATTCTTTTGGTGAGCATTATTTTACTGCCTCTCCCGTATGAAGACAGCTGAAAAACAAGATAACGCCTTGCTTCTGTTGAGGGAAGTACTTACCTAATTCCGTGCCACCCTCCATTCAAATACCAATGAGTGGTCCATTCTTGCGGTCACGTGGCCTCTGACGAGACTAATTAGAGGTGACAAGCGTCTGGCCTTGCATTGTTGATTGAGAAAACACTTTCAGTTATAATTGGAACTTCTGTCACAACCCTGTCTTGGTGAACAATGCTCATGTCACAAAATGTGCAGATGAAAGAGCAAATTAGGAGCTGGAGAGCTGGCTCAGCGGTTCAGAGCACCGGCTGCTCGGGCAGAGGACCTGGGTTTGGTTCCCAGCACCCAAAACCCAGTGACTCACAGTCATCTCCAGTTCCGAGGGATCTGATGCCCTTTTTTGCCCACTGGACATAAATTAAATGGATCTTTGGAGAACAAAAGTGAAATCAGTTACTTTAAAATGGAATAGAACAAATGGAACAGCAGCATTATAACAGGATGACATTGCTTCAGTTGTTCGTCATAGAAAGCCTGATGTTCTTTTCTTCTCTTCTTACTATGTAGGAATGGTTTTTCTCATTTCTTCTACTATTTCTTACATATCAATTGTCCTCCAATTTACACCAAGTTCATGATGCTCCTCAAATTCCTGAACTGGATCTAGGACGTGTTGATGATTTTAATGATTCTAATTACATTATTGCATTTGCTCCTGAGTCTACAACTGTCTACGAGATAATGACCAAAGTGGCGTCAGCTCCCTTCATGAAAGGTATGTTCTGGGGCAGTTCATAAAACCATTTCTTTACTTTTATTATTATACTCAAATTTATTTTAGGATTTTCTTGAAAAAAGTGTATTAAATGCTGGCATTTCTAAAGTTGATTAACAACATGGATGGGTATTATTTTCTGATATCAAGGAGGATATCTTACTCCAGTAATATCTTTGAGCAACTGTGCTTCAAAGGGAATTAATACTGTTTATAAAGTATATCAAAATGAGATGAGTTCTGTGTTATTTAGATGTATGGTGTAGACAGAGGTTTCTGTTCCACCCAGTCCTGCAGCCGTCCAGTCTCAAAGAAACACACAGAGGTTTTATATTAATTATAAACTGTTTGGCCTGTTAGCTCAGGCTTATTATACTAGGTTTTACATCTTAAATTAACCCATAATTCTTGCCTATGTTTAGCCATGTGGCTTGATACCATTTATCAGTGAGGCATTCTTATCTTGCCTCCTCTGTGTCTGGTTGGTGACTGCATCTCTCTGCCTTTCCTCTTCCCAGAATTCCCTTAGTCTGGTTGCCCCACCTGGACTTCCTGCCGGGCTACTGGCCAATCAGGATTTCATTAAACCAATATGAGTGACAAATCTTTACAGTGTACAGAGCATCCCATAGCTGTACCCCCCTTTTCAAAACAGAACCCTGAATCTATTCTTCTTTGATTAGCTTTTTTTCCTGGTCATTATCCATGACAGCTTGTAATCAACATGCTAAACAAAGACAAACATCCATGTTTCATTTTTTAGGACTGTGTGTATAGTTTTCAAGGCTACTTCCTGCTGATAGGTGGTACTGATAATCTTATGGGGATTCAAAGAAAATTTGGGATTATAGTCAAGACCTGACTGGAGTATTCTGTGAGGCTGGATTATCTCAGGCAGCAGCTCTGAAGCTGTTCTGGATGTAGAACTCAGAGGAAACTACCACAGAGGTGCTCTGAAATGTTGGATCATCTAGGTCATTTGTTCCCATTGGAGATTTTTCAGGGGTTTTTCTGGATCAAACCTTATTTTTCTTAACCCAGAAGGAATCCACAGCCTCCCATTTCCTGTAAACAAAAGCAAAATCTCTTCTCCAAAGTAATGCATGTTTTGACTTAAATTCTTAAATCAAGGCATTTTCAAAATACAGGTTGGATTAATCCAGCAGCATTTATAATCAAATGTCTTTTAGCAACTGTTGCTCCTTCCTCAGCAGTCAGAAAATTCAAAGACAACACAATAACATATAGTATCCAGAGTCTCTCTGTATTTTCCGTCTTTATGTGGGCTTTTAACTCTATTTTTTATTTCTATTTTTTTGTTTTTTTTTTATGACAGGGTTTCTCTCTGTATCTTTGGTTGTCCTGGAACTCACTCTGTAGACCAGACTGGCCTTGAACTCATAGAGATCCGCCTGCCTCTGCTTCCCAAGTATTGAGATTAAAGGCATGTGCCACCATTCCCAACTACTCTATTTTTTTTTTGTAATTTTATTAAATTATAAAAAGTTTCCATTTACGCCCCTCCTCCCAACGCCCTCCCACTCCCCCCTCCCTCTCCTCCTCCCTCTTTGTCCCCAAGGGAAGTCAGGGTCTCCTGCCCTGTGGGAAGTCCAAGTTCCTCCCCCCTCACTCCAGGTCCAGGAAGGTGAGCATCTAAACAGACTGGATCCCAAAAATCCAGTATATACAGAGGAAACCAGTCCCAGTGTCATTGTCAATGGCTTCTCGGAAAGACTGCAGGCCAGCCACATTCAGAAAAACCAGCCACATTCAGAGAATCTGGTTGGATCACATGCTCGTTCAGTCACGGTCCATCTGGCCTTGGTAAACTCTCATTAGATCCGACCCCTTGTATCAGTGGGTGATAGTATCCCTCGCAGTCCGTCGTCATTTTCTTCCTCCTTTTGCTCCTCGTTTGGATCTTGGGGGGCTCAGTTCGGTGCTCCAACGCGGGCCTCCATCTGTTTCGTCATCCAACGCCAGATGAGGGATCTATGGTGATAAGCAAAATATTCATCAGTATGGTCACGGGCCAAGGCCGGTTCAGGCACCCCCTCCTCTGTCCAGAGAACAATCTGGGGATCTCTCCTTGGACCTGGGATCCCATATATAATCAAGTTTCCTGTAAACTCTAATATGACTCCCTTAGTTGAAATATATTCTTCCCTGATCCCACATTCATCCTTCCTCCCTTCCCCCCATCCCGGTCAACCGAGCTTTCTCCATTTCTCCCCTACTCCCTTCTCTCTAACCCTCTCCCCTTCCAACAACCCTCCCCCCCCCCCCATGCACCCAAGATTACCTGGGACTCTTGACTATTTCCTACCTCCTGGCGGATAGGTAAATAATCTTCATCAGGTTCGTCTTCTTATTTAGCTTCTCTAGGATCACGAATAATAGGCTCAAAGACCTTTAATTATGGTTAGAATCCACTTATGAGTGAATACATACCGTGTTCCTCTTTTTGGGTCTGGCTTACCTCACTCAGTAAAGCGTTTTCTATGTCCATCCATTTGCATGCAAAATTCAAGATGTCATTATTTTTTACCGCTGAGTAAAACTCTAATGTGTATATGTTCCACACCTTTTTTAACCATTCTTCTATTGAGGGGCACCTAGGCTGTTTCCAGGTTCTGGCTATTACAAATAGTGCTGCTATGAACATAGTTGAACAAACGCTTTTGTAGTATGTTTGGGCATCTCTAGGGTATATTCCCAAGAGAGGAATTGCTGGGTCCTGAGGGAGGTTGACTCCCAGTTTCCTGAGAAACCGCCACACTGATTTCCAAAGTGGCTGCACAAGTTTGCATTCCCACCAACAATGGATGAGTGTTCCCCTCATTCCACATCCCCTCCAGCATAGGCTATCATTGGTGTTTTTAACTTTAGCTATTCTGACAGGTGTAAGATGGTATCTCAAAGTGGTTTTGATTTGCATTTCCCTGATCGCTAAGGAGGTTGAGCATGACCTTAAGTGTCTTCTGGCCATTCGAAGTTCATCTGTTGTGAATTCTCTGTTCAGGTCAGTACCCCATTTTTTAATTGGGTTAATTAGAGTTTTAGTGTCTAGTTTCTTGAGTTCTTTGTATATTCTGGAGATCAGACCTTTGTCTGATGAGGGGCTGGCGAAGATCTTCTCCCAGTCAGAAGGCAGCCTTTTTGTCTTACTGACAGTGTCCTTTGCTTTACAGAAGCTTCTCAGTATCAGGAGATCCCATTTATTCATTGTTTCTCTTATTGTCTGTGCTGCTGGGGTCCTACTTAGGAAGAGGGCTCCTGTGCCTATATCTTGTAGACTACTTCCCACTTTCTCTTCTATCAGGTTCAAAGTGGACGGATTAATGTTGATGTCTTTAATCCATTTGGACTTGATTTTTGTGCATGGTGATAGATATGGATCTACTTTCATTTTTTTACAGGATGACATCCAGTTATGCCAGCACCATTTGTTAAAGATGCTTTCCTTCTTCCATTGTATACCTTTAGCTCCCTTGTCAAAAATTAGGTGCTCATAGGTTTGTGGGTTAATATCTGGGTCTTCTATTCGATTCCAAAGGTCGATTTCTCTGTTCTTATGCCAATACCAAGCTGTTTTCAATACTGTAGCTCTATAATAGAGTTTGAAGTCAGGGATGGTAATGCCTCCTGAAGTTCCTTTATTGTATAAGATTGTTTTGGCTATCCTGGGTTTTTTGTTTTGCCATATAAACTTGATTATTGTTCTCTCAAGGTCTGTGAAGAAGTTTGATGGGATTTTGATGGGGATTGCATTGAATCTATAGATTGCTTTTGGTAGAATTGCCATTTTTACTATGTTGATTCTCCCAATCCAAGAGCAGGGGAGGTCTTTCCATTTTCTGGTATCCTCCTCAATTTCTTTCTTCAAAGACTTAAAGTTTTTGTCAAATAGGTCTTTCACTTCCTTGGTTAGAGTAACCCCAAGATATTTTATGCTATTTGTGGCTATCATGAAAGGTGATGTTTCTCTGATTTCCCTCTCTGCTTCTTTATCCTTTGTGTATAGGAAGGCCACTGATTTTTTGGAGTTGATCTTGTATCCTGCCACGTTACTAAAGGTGTTTATCAGCTGTAGGAGTTCTTTGGTAGAGTTTTTGGGGTCACTTATGTAAACTATCATATCGTCAGCAAATAACGAAAGTTTGACTTCATCCTTTCCAATACGAATCCCCTTGATCTGCTTATGTTGTCTTATTGCTATTGCTAGAACTTCAAGCACTATATTGAAGAGGTATGGAGAGAGTGGACAGCCTTGTCGCGTTCCTGATTTTAGTGGAAAGGCTTTGAGTTTCTCTCCATTCAGTTTGATGTTAGCTGTCGGCTTGCTGTATATTGCTTTTATTATATTTAGGTATGATCCTTGTATCCCCAGTCTCTCCAACACCTTTATCATAAATGGGTGTTGAATTTTGTCAAATGCTTTTTCAGCATCTAGTGAGATGATCATATGGTTTTTTTCTTTCAGTTTATTTATATGATGGATTACATTGATAGATTTCTGTATGTTGAACCAGCCCTGCATCTCTGGAATGAAGCCGACTTGATCATAATGGATAATTTTTCTAATGTGCTCTTGGATACGGTTTGCCAGTATTTTATTGAGAATTTTCGCGTCAATGTTCATGAGTGAGATTGGCCTGTAATTCTCTTTCTTGGTTGTGTCTTTGTGTGGTTTTGGTATTAGGGTAACTGTAGCTTCATAAAAGGAGTTAGGCAATGACTCTTCTGTTTCTATATTGTGGAATACGTTAAGGAGTATAGGTATTAGCTCTTCCTGGAAGTTCTGGTAGAATTCTGCATTGAAACCATCTGGTCCTGGGCTTTTTTTGGTAGGGAGATTTTTGATAACAGCTTCTAATTCTTCGCGACTAACAGGTCTATTTAGATTGTTCACCTGTTCTTGGTTCAACTTTGGTATATGGTACTTATCTAAAAAAATGTCCATTTCTTTTACATTTTCCAACTTTGTGGCATATAAACTTTCGTAGTAAGATCTAATGATTCTCTGAATTTCCTCTGTGTCTGTGGTTATGTCCCCCTTTTCATTTCTGATCCTATTAATTTGCATGTTCTCTCTCTGCCGTTTGGTTAGTTTGGATAGGGGTTTGTCAATCTTGTTGATTTTCTCCAAGAACCAGCTTTTTGATTCATTGATTCTTTGGATTGTTTTCTCTGTTTCTATTTTGTTGATTTCAGCCCTCAGTTTGATTATTTCCAGTCTTCTACTCCTCCTAGGTGAATCAGCTTCTTTTTTTTCTAGATCTTTCAAGTGTGCTGTTAGGTCTCCAATGTGTGCTTTCTCCGTTTTCTTTATTTGGGCGCCTATTGCTATGAACTTTCCTCTTAGCACTGCTTTCATAGTGTCCCATAGGTTTGAGTATGTTGTGTCTTTGTTTTCATTAAATTCAAGGAAGTCTTTAATTTCTTTCTTAATTTCGTCCTTGACCCAGGGGTGATTTAGTAGTTGACTGTTCAACTTCCATGAGTTTGTTGACTTCCTGGGGTTAGCATTGTTGTTGAATTCCAATTTTAATCCATGGTGATCTGACAAGACACAGGTGGTTACTAATATTTTTTTGTATCTGTGGAAGTTTGCTTTGTTACCGAGTATGTGGTCAATCTTCGAGAAGGTTCCATGAACTGCAGAGAAGAAGGTATATTCTTTCCTATTTGGGTGGAGTGTTCTATAGATGTCTGTTAAGTCCATTTGATTCAATACCTCCAATAAATCTCTTAATTCTCTGTTAGGTTTCTGTCTGATTGACCTGTCCATTGGTGAGAGAGGAGTGTTGAAGTCTCCTACTATTAGTGTGTGTGGTTTGATGACTGCCTTGAGTTCTAGAAGAGTTTCTTTTACATAAGTGGGTGCCTTTATATTAGGGGCATAGATATTCAGGATTGAGACTTCTTCCTGATGAGTTGTTCCTGTTATGAGTATGAAATGTCCATCTCCATCTCTTCTGATTGATTTTAGTTTGAAGTCGATTTTGTTAGATATTAGAATGGCCACACCCGCTTATTTCTTAGGTCCATTTGCTTGGAAAACCTTTTCCCAACCCTTTACTCTGAGTAGGTGTCTGTCTTTGTGGTTGAGGTGTGTTTCTTGTAAACAGCAGAATGTTGGATCCTGTTTTCGTATCCAATCTCTAAGTCTGTGCCTCTTTATAGGTGAATTGAGTCCATTGATATTAAGAGATATTAATGACCAGTGGTTGTTGACTCGAGTCATTTTTTTTTTTTTGGGTAGTAGAGTGTATGTGTTTTCCTTCTTTGGGTTGTGCTAGTGAAGGGTCGCTAGATGTCTGAGTTATTGTAGGCAGTGTTGGCAATGTTGGATTCCTTGGGATGTAATTTTCCTTCTAATATTCTCTGTAAGGCTGGATTAGTAGTTACGTATTGTTTAAATTTGTTTTTATCCTGGAATATTTTGTTTTCTCCGTTGATAGTGAATGAAAGCTTGGCTGGGTATATTAATCTGGGCTTGCATCCATGGTCCCTTAGTTTCTGCAGTACCTCTATCCAGGACCTTCTGGCTTTCATGGTTTCTATAGAGAAGTCTGGTGTAAGTCTGATAGGTTTACCTTTATAGGTTACTTGACCTTTTTCCTTTGCAGCTCTTAATATCCTTTCTTTAATCTGAATGCTTTGTGTTTTGATTATTATATGGCGAGGGGATGTTTTTTTCTGATCCAGTCTATTCGGTGTTCTGTATGCTTCTTGCACCTTCATAGGAATATCACTCTTTAGGATGGGAAAGTTTTCTTCTATAATTTTGTTGAATATATTTTCTGGACCTTTGGTCTGCAATTCTTCTCCTTCTTCTACTCCTATTATTCTTAGATTTGGTTTTTTTATTATGTCCCATATTTCCTGAATGTTTTGTGATGAGAATTTGTTGGATTTGCTGTTTTCTTTGGTCAGGGCATTTATTTTCTCTATGGTGTCTTCATAATCTGAGATTCGTTCTTCTATCTCTTGTATTCTATTGGTTATGCTTGTTCCTGAAGTCTCTGTTTGTTTACCTAGATTTTCCATATCCAGCCGGTCCTCGGTTTGTGTTTTCTTCACTGCCTCCATTTCAGTTTTCAATTCTTGAACTGATTCCATTACCTGTTTGATTGTTTTTTCTTGGTTTCCCAGGGTATCATTTATGAATTTACTTATTTCTTCAAACTTTTTGTTATATTTGTCTTCCATTTCTTTACTCATTTCTTCCATCTTTTTGGTAAATTTCTCTTCTATTTCTTTAAGTGAGTTATTCATACCCTGTTTAAGAGACTCTATTGCTTTTATAATGACACTGTTTTCCACTTCTTCCAGTATAGGGTGTTCAAGTCCTTCTGTCATAAGATCGCTGGGATCTGGTGTTTTCGTGTTGTTTTTCAGATTGTTGGAGGAATTCTTGCCTTGGCGCCTGCCCATCTCTTCCTTCAGATGCTCTCCAATGGCTCTTCCCTCCGCTGGGTCTTTTGCTACTGGATCAATGCCCCTTGCTATCCAGGAATCACTTTGCCTGCAGCCTTAGGTTGCTGCAGGCAGGCAATTAGAACAAAGGGTTTTCCGTCCTGTTGCACTCACCGCCTGTACGTCCAGCGGTGCCCACCCCGGCTGAGATGGAGGAATTTAAGCCCCGAAAAAAGGAGAGGGGAGGGTATGGGTTCCAGGCAGAAAGCTGGGATGGCGTTGCAGGAGAGAGGGATTAGCTGGGGAAGCTGCCCCTTTGGAGTAGTCAGGGAGATAAGGGTGGCGGGAGTATTGTGTGTTCCCTAACCGGCCTTGTGTGGCGGTCAGGAACAATACACTTACCCCTCCACAGGATCCGAGCCCCTCGCTGGTCAGAGGTGCCCCTGCCTGCAGTCTTGGCTTGCTGCAGGCCGGCTTTTGGAACAAAGGGACTCCAGTCCCTTTGCACTCACCGCCTAACCTGGCCCGCGGTGTCCACCCCGGCTGAGATGGAGGAATTTAAGCCCCGAAAAAAGGAGAGGGGAGGGTATGGGTTCCAGGCAGAAAGCTGGGATGGCGTTGCAGGAGAGAGGGAATAGCTGGGGAAGCTGCCCCTTTGGAGTAGTCAGGGAGATAAGGGTGGCGGGAGTATTGTGTGTTCCCTAACCGGCCTTGTGTGGCGGTCAGGAACAATACACTTACCCCTCCACAGGATCCGAGCCCCTCGCTGGTCCTCTATTTTTTTTTTTTTAGGACTTTCTCTATCTTTTTTTTTTCTTTTCTCTCCAAAGCCCACATATATTTTTTAAAAACACTGGTAAACTGGAGTTTTTTTTTTCATTCTGAATGTGTCTTCACTGTATATCTCTATTTTTTTCTGATCACATGAGTCTTTAATCTGCTAAATGATTTGACTAGGATTAAAGCCACGGCTTTGGCAGCTAGATACACCCTACTCCTTGGCTTCCTGAGAGTCTAGCTTCATGGTGGAGGTACTGGCAGGAGCCATGTTTATTACTATAACTCTGCGGAGTTTCTAGGTTCATGTCACCACCAAGTAGTATGCTGCCAGCTGCTCAAAAACACAAATTAAGTGTTTGGTGGCAGAGCCTCTTAAAAGAGCTGTGAAGTTTGGCTGCTAATCCTGAGTCAGGAAGCCTGTAGTAAAGGAGCCGTGCCTCTGCTTGCTGCCACCAAATGAAACCTCCCGGAGTAAAGACAGTTATCAAAAAGTTGCTCTTGACTATGTTCTTGTTTGTCTAGAATCCTTTTTTTTTTTTTTTAAAAAAAAAAAAAAACTTTCTCAGACTTTATGTGGAAATTCTTGCCAAACATTTGGGCGTCATTTGAAAATGGAAGTTCCTGTCCCACCCAGTCCCACAGCCATTCAGCCCCCCCAAAACACACAGAGTTTATATTATATTAATTATATATATTATTTAATAGAATTATATTATATTAATTATAAACTATTTGACCTATTAGCTCAGGTTTATTATTAACTACCTCTTACAACTTAGACTAACCCATAATTTTTATCAATGTTTAGGCACATGGCTTGGTACCTTTTCTCAATTTTCAGCATTTTCATTTTGCTTCCTCTCTGTCTGGCTAGTGATGGACTCTTCTGCCTTTCTTCTTCCCAGAATTCTCTTAAACTGGTTGCGCGGCCTATACTTCCAGCCTGGCTACCGGCCAGTCAGTATTTCACTAAACTAATGTGAGTGACAAATTTTTACAGTGTACAAAAGCCTTATCCCACAACAGTATGGTTTTGCAAGATTCTGGGGTACTTCCAAATATGCTAAACTAGAGGGAGAAAGTGAGTAGCAGTGTCAGAATCGCTAGGCAGTGTTGACAGCAAAAGCAGGTGATGGAGTGTGCTCTGTATTTCAGGAAATAATTGATGGAAGGAGAAACACTTGAAGCCTCCAGACTAGCATGGCATCTTTTCTTGGGGTTGGTACAATAGCAAAGAAGCCACGGATACCGGGAAACTCTGAGGACTCCCACTTTGAGCTCATGCATGCATAGGACAGCAACTACAACGGTTTTTAGTAATCGTACTGGTAGGAGAGTATGAAAATGCAGTTTTGAGGTTTTAGATAGGTGAAGTAGGAGAAACCCCAGAGAGCAGTCTCATTCTCTCATCCTGTGACTTTAAAACCAGCACGTCCCAGTATGACAGAAAGGAGAGACAACAGTCTAGGCTAGAAATTTTGTGGGGTTAGAGTCCGTGTCTTTCCAGATAGTTAAGAGACCACCAGAACTAACAGTTAGGTCAAAAGGACCCGACAGCCAACTTGGCATAAATTGGTCTTCTACTCATGTGATGATCCAGATCTCAACAAATAGATACTTTAGGTCCATATTTTCAGGATAAAGTGGAAAAATATTTATTAGTAGATGGTAAAAGTGAGCTCTCATAATGAAATTTTGTAACTTGAGAGGAAATAGGAGCATGAACCCTATGTGACCTATGCTATTATGCACAAGCAAAGAGACTATAGAAACTATTATTTTATTAATGTTTTCTGCTGGTAAACAAAAAAATAGAAGTAGGACATCACAGTTTTGAAACTCCCACTGAATGAGTGGAACTAGTTATTTAACCTTGATGGCAGCTAATAGTCCCCAAAAGAGACCCTCAGAAATTATGAGCTTCTAATCCAACATCACACTGCTTCCAGTAGACAGGCAAAAAGGATCATACCTGAGTCTGATTAAGCCTTTAATGCAGCTATTGAACTTAAAGAAATCTGCTGCATAACAAGGAACATGTTGAATTGCATCGAAGAATATGTGCACAGCAAAATCAAGTAAATGGTCACTTAAGTAAACGGTATTTGGTTTGGATTTAACAGCTGCATATCACCTTGTCATTTTGATTACATGGCATCATTGCCAAATGGAAATGGCATATTCCATTATCAGAGAGTTCTCTGTGTGTGTACATTAAAATGGATGTATTAGTATTGCTATTATTTAAAAATTCATCATGGTTCAATCTTTCTTTTTTTTAATTAATTACATTTTTCATTTATTTTACATCCTGACCCATCCCAACCGCAGTTTCCCCTCCCTCCTCTCCTTTCCATCCTTCCTTCCTGCTTCCCCTCTGCACCCCTCTTCCCCCACCCATCCACTCTTCCTCTGTTTCTGTTTATAAAGGAGCAGGCCTCCTATGGGTGTCAACAAAGCAAGGCATGTCAAGTTGAAATAGGACTAAGCTTCTCTCTTTGCATTAAGTCTGGGTGGGGAAACTCAGTATGGTTCCCAAAAGTCATCTTGGGCATTAGGGACAGGTCCTGATGCCACTGGTAGGAGCCCCACAAATAGAGCAAGCTACACTACTGTCGCTCGGTCCCATATGGGTTGCCTAGCTGTCGGGCCAGAGTCTGTGAGCTCCTATGAGCCCAGGTTAGCTGTTCCTGTAGGGTTCCTTACTCATCATGGCTTAAATTATTGGTTACATTCTTTGAAAAGGCATGAAATATTTTTAATAAATGTGTCTCCCAGGGGCTTGGTAGATGATAGTTCAGTGGTAAAAAGCACTTGTAGCTCCTGTAGAGAACCCGGCTTTGATTCCCAGCCACGCCAGGTGGCTCACAACCATCCATAACTCCAGTTCTAGGGACTTTGAAGCCTTCTGATTTCCTCTGGTATCAGGCATGCATATGGTACACATACACACATGCAGGCAAAACATTCATATACAAGACAAATAAATTTATATAAAAAAGAGTATTTGCCACAGAATGTTTTCAGTTTGGTCAGAATATTAGAAATATCCCACTTCATTCTAAGTGTGAGTGTATTAGGGAAGAATTAACTCAAACATAAAATGGCCTCAATGCTCTTGAGTCTGGTATACTGCCATTGAACTACATAGGAATCTTACTAAACTATTTTGTTTCTTCACATGGCAGGAAGAAGAATTGTGGCATGTCCTGATGAAAAATGTATGAGCGAACTAGATTTAAATTACTCCACAGATGCAGTGAGAGTCATCTTTAAGGATACGTTCTCATATCATTTGAAATTTTCGTGGGATCACAGGATCCCACAAGTAAAAGAACACAGAGACCATTCAGGTAACTTTGCCATTGGAAAAAATATATTAATGTAGATGTTGCTATTATGTCATGAGACCCAAGGGACAAATACAGAAGAAGTGAGATGAACACCACAACCCCCTATGATAATTTCCAATTGATTGGTCATTTTAAATGAAACCTATGTTTTAAAAAATATTTTTATTGATATATACTCCTTACATATAGTGATGGATTTATATTCAATCAAGCCTGTTGTGTACTTTGACCATTTTACCTGACCCTCTCCCTGATCTCCTCTTCCCCCTCCTATTATTCCTGTTTGGTCTTGCTTCTACAATCCTGTCGTTCATGTATATGTATATATGGTTTTATGTATTTGTATGAAGGATAGGTTTTCTAAATGAGAGGGAATGTCATAATTTGCCCTGAGTTTGACTCATTTTAATATGATGACCTCCTATTTTATTCATTTTGCTGCAAACTACATCAATTCATTTTCTTTATGGCTGATTAGAACTTCATTGTAAGTAGGTATATTCACTCATCTGTTGACAGATGTCTAGACAGGCTCTATACCTGACTAGGAGGAATACTGCTACATTAGACATAGGTGCTCAAGCATCTCTATGGTATGTAGACCCAGAGTCCTGGCCTGAACTCCAGCTTGGTAGCTTTTTAAATATAATCACAGATCCACTTTTAGTATTTTTAGGAGCCTCCATGCTTATTTGAAAATTATACTTTTAAGTTCTTTATTACACTATGAATTTAAAGCCTCCCTGTGAGCCCACGACCAGCCTGAACTACAGAATGAGATCCTGTTTCAAGAAAACCCAAAAGTTACACATGTTATTATTTCTGTTCTTTGATTTATTAAGAACTTCAAAAAATTGGCTTAAGTTATTCCCACCTATTTAAAAATAGCTCAGTGCTTTCTGTGATAGTGAGTGTACTCCTTGTTTTTCTGGCACAAACAACAGAAGGACCAAACATTTTAAAGTTGAAACAACTATAAAATAGCAGGAAAAATAATAAAGAGCTTATCTTAAAGAACGTCGACAAAGCAGTCTTGGTGTGTCCTTTTTGGTCATGTTCTACAACCCGAACCAATATGCCTTACCACATACTGTCCTATTAAAGATTTTAAACACATTTTGGAGAATTACAGATTTTTATTTACCCTATAACTAGTACTGCCTGGTGGCATAACAGTGGTTGTGTCTTCTTTTCTTGAAGCTCCTTGTGAAACAATGAATGACAAAATAACTTGTAGAAATTCAATCTTCTGGGAGAAAGGCTTTGTAGCCTTCCAAGCTGCCATTAATGCTGGCATCATAGAGGTGAGTACTAAGCTAATGGAAACTAGGTGCGTTGTACACTGAATTTTGATGGGTGGCGATATGGATTGTCTTATTTTGCAATTTATTTGCTTTTAGCCACTAAGCATAGTATGACAGGCAGCTTCTTTATCCAGACTGTAGTGTCAAGGTACTGGTGACTTGAAAATATACACAGTATGGATACTTTTAAGCAGAGATCCTGGTAATACAGAGGTAAAAATATAAGGTCATTAGGAGGGCTTTAGGGTCTGTTGTGGGATAGTAAATCGTGTGCTGCATACACAATAAAAGAGGAGATACTCTGATCAGAAGCCCCAGAGAAGATCTAGCTTGAACTGTTATTCCAGTTGGTTTTAAAAAACAATAGTAAATTTTTTTCACTGAAAGACTTAAAGTAGAATCTTGGAAACTCCACCAACTACAAGCTAATCCCTTCTTACAGACTGAAGAAAAGAGCCCAAGGCTACAATTAAATTACTGATAATAATTTGTTCATTGGTGTCTTTCTTTAGATTACAACAAATCACTCAGTGATGGAAGAGCTGATGTCAGTTATTGGCTCACACATGAAGATACCACCTTTTATTTCCCAAGGAGGAGTTGCAACTGATTTTTTAATTTTCTTCTGTGTTATATCCTTTTCTTCATTTATATACTATTTATCCATCAACATTACCCAAGAAAGGCAATACATTACAACACTGATGGCAATGATGGGACTTCGGGAGTCTGCTTTCTGGTAAATCACTTGTCTGTAATACACCAATCAGCATATTAACTATGGGGACTCCCTAGGTTTGTTTATGTCATACTTAGTCTTTTGTCTTGATACTTTACTAAGCTAGGGCACATGGACGCTTGAAATACATGGACTTACATGCCCAGTAACTGGAATTTTCTGTTTGTCTTTGACTTAAAGAAAGCCTAAGGGACTCCCATCTTCAGTACACTGATAACACATGGAGTGACTCTCAGTTACTGGCTTCTGTGTTTATGTGAACTGACATATATAAGAAGTCATGAGTCTTTTAGGGAAAATGAAATATGTTAAATGAAATATGTATTTCAGATATTATGTTAAATGAAATATGTATTTCAGATATTATGTTATGTGAAATATGTATTTCAGATACTATGTTGAAAGTGATGATGATTTGACCCCACTTTACATGGGCCATGGGAGAGAAAGCTACTATGTCCTGAGCTTCCCTTAGCAGAGACAAAGCAAGCAGTTAGGGCAGTGACCGCCCCGTGGGAAGCCAGAGACTGTCTTCATCTCAGCACTAAGTAGTTACCGCCTTGGATGTGTGACTTAAACTTTGTAAACTTCAGTTTTCTTTTCTGTGAAGCGCCAATCATAGTTCTACTTCTTGATGGCAGCAGGACAATGTAGTTACATTGTAAGTATATACAATGTACTTAGTATACACAATGTACTTAGAGTGCTTTCCACGGAAGCTAAGAGACATTAAATGCTCCATGTTAGATAGCAACTGTGGAAGTGTAGATTACAGTGCATCATGAGAGAACAAGAGATGTAATTTAGGACACTGAGGGTCCAATAGTTAGTGACAAATAAGATTAGCCAAGCAATCCGTTAGAGCTAGGCAGAGAGGTAGAAATGAATGCAGAGTCAGAAAGCAGTGATTTGAATGTCAAATTTGCCTTTCACGAACTGACCAGTATTTTCAGTATTAAAGATGGTATGGAGATTAAGCACAGTGTCCAAAGAGAAACTCTGCTGAGTAGGAAGACTACACATTTTGCTGGCTGACTTGTGCCAAATTTGTTATATTTTCCTAAGATATTGTTCACTATACTAAGGGTGGAAATAAAGAAGATAGAGGCTCGAGAGATAGGTCAAGGGTTAAGAGCACAGGCACTCTTGAGGGTTTGCTTCTCAGTTTGCTTCCCGGAATCCCAGACTGGTAGCATACAACTGTCTGTAACTGCAGGTCAGGGGACCCTACAACTGCCTATAACTGCAGATCAGGGGACCCCACAACTGCCTGTAACTGCAGGTCAGGGGACCCCACAACTGCCTGTAACTACAAGTCAGGGGACCTTACAACTCTCTGTAACTACAGGTCCAGAGGAGCTTGCAACTGTCTGTAACTACAGGTCCAGGGGAGCTTGCAGCTGATGTTTCTGGTCTCCATAGGCAAACACACATATGCACATTCTCTCCCCCCACACCCACCCACAGAGATGTACATATAAGTAATGCAAAATAAAACATATCTTTCAAAAAGGGATGGCAGGTTTGATACAATGCATTTTTTGTCCCTTTGTATACTAAAATTATGCCCATGATATTGAAGAGAATTTGTTCACCATAGTTTAAAAGGTGTTGAAATTTATGAAGAGCCAGTGGAAGATAATATATTTTAAAAAATCCTAGTGAGGAGAAATTTAAAAATATCAGGGCTTTTCTTCCTCCTTGAAGGAAAGATTTATATTTTATTTAAATGAAATTAAGAATGTAATCCATCATATAAACTGAAGGGAAAAAAACATATAATCATTTCATTAGATGCTGAAAAAGCATTTGACAAAATCCAACACCCCTTCATGATAAAGGTCTTGGAGAGATCAGGGATACAAGGAACATACCTAAATATAATGAAAGCAATATACAGCAAGCTGACAGTGAGCACCAAATTAAATGGAGAGAAATTAAGACGTCTATAGAAGGCAGGTGGATGAATAGTTTCAGGTAATTGTAGCATACTGAGAAAAGGGCATTGTTAAAATTGGTCAGGAGAAACAATGCTTCCAGAACTTGATGGGACTGTCTACTATAAATAAAAGGAAACTAGCTGTGCATTGTGGGCCTATCACCATGTGATAACCACAAAATACCCGACTAATTTAATTCTCAATCTTTCCCTAGAGAGGAAATTGAAATGTAAGGAAACTAAACAATTGCTTCTTAACATATTAAGTTGTAATGTAATAGAGAAAATTTGATGCCAAATCTGTGACATTACTGGACCCTATGTCCTTGGGCCTCCTCGGTCCTTGGCATCAAAACTAAATACGCCTCTTCATATCCACCTACCCGGCTGTATTCTCCATAGAGATGCTCTGTGTGGTTTTGCACTGGATCATCTATATCAGCAGCTGACCAAGTACTTTTACGCAAGTTGTGAGGTACAAGTGGCTTGTCTGGAAAGGAAGGAAAAAAGAACAGTGGTCACTTTTTAGGGGACATAAAAATCTATTGGAAACCCAAATGTCTATAAATATATTCTCGTTGGGATATAGCCGCATATTGGGCAGAGACTGCGTGTAATTGCTCTTGGTCTGTGAAGGCAGCAATGATGGCAATAAAGGCTACTTGGCTTGCAAAGCCTAAAATGTGGGCAGTGTGTCTCTAATGCCTACATTGTGTCCCTGACTTCCTTATGAAAGAAGGCAAACAGAACTGACAAGACAGCGCAGATTCTTCCTTAAACCCTCCCTAGAATCCTCATACTTGAGGATGATGAGTATCTTACTGTCCAGTTCATGTCCTTCTGTTTGCACCCAGCTGCTGTTTTAGTTTCATTCTGTTGCTGTGATAAGCCAAAAGCTACCCAAAGGAGGAAAGGATTTACTTGGATTATACTTCTCTGGTCAGAGACCATCGCTGAGGGAAGGCACAGTAAAAACTCAGAGGCAGGAACCGTGGAAGAATGCTACCTTGCGGGCTTGCTCTCTAATTTCTGCTTAGCTGACTTTTTTATACAGGACCAGTGCCTGAGGAATGTTACCACCCACAGAGGACTGGGCCCTTCTGCATCATTCAGTGAGCCCATGCTTCACAGACATGCCCTCAGACCAAGCTGGCCTAGGCAATTCTGCAGCTGAGACTTCTCCCTTGCCAGATGACTCTAGGTTCTACCAAACTGACAATGTTTACTAGGGCAGCGATTTGCTGTATACATTTACTTGTTTATTATTTACTTTATAGAATATGAGCTTTAAGATGAGGATGTTTTATGAATTGTTAGGAATTACCCTTTTGGAAGAAACTCTTGATAAATCACACACGTTTAAGCTAAGTGAATGAGGATTGTGACCAAGTCATACCATTTGCACTAATCCTGTGTTTCTTGGCCAGGCTTTCCTGGGGTTTGATGTATGCTGGCTTTATCCTTGTCGTGGCGACTTTGATGTCTCTTATTGTGAAATCTGCCCAAATTGTCGTCTTAACTGGTTTCATGGTGGTGTTCCTTCTTTTTCTCCTTTATGGGCTGTCTTTGGTAAGTTGGTGAATTCTCTCCCCGACCCCACTTTCTCCTTCTCTCCCTTCAATCACGCACCACTGATTGTTTCTTATCTTTTCTGTTCTGTGCAGTATTTGCACAAGGCACTTTCCATATAGAATCCAATTGAAAATTGATGAGATATACTTCCCAAATACAGTGCTGGTCAGCTCTCAGTCCCTATAACAAATGCCGGAGACATTCAGCTAACAAGAAGAGTTTGGGTTATTTTTCTCTATAATTTTGGAGCTCTTTGTCCAGGATTGGTTAACCCGGTTACTTTGGCCTGTCTCTGGCCAGCATTACCATGTTCATGGTAGATCAAAGTTGCTCACGTGACAGCCAGTATGTCAAAAAGAAGAAGAGATGGGGGTTTTCATAACCTCTTTAAAGATAAGCATCCAGTGACAGGAGAACTGCCCACATACCCCACTTCTTAAAGATTCTACTACCTCTCGATTGTGCCTCTGACTGGAGGCTTTAACATGAGTGCCTTTGGACAACCCTTATCCAAATAGGAAATTCCTTTGAGTGTGCTAGCGATGGCCCTCAGACCACCACACCAGTTCACTTTTGTTTCTCTTCTCAGATAACTTTAGCTTTCCTCATGAGTGTGTTGTTAAAGAAACCTTTTCTCACTGGTTTGGTCGTCTTCCTCCTCACCATCTTTTGGGGAAGTCTGGGATTCACAGCGCTGTACAAACACCTTCCCGCCTTTATGGAATGGACCTTGTGTTTGCTTAGCCCCTTTGCCTTTACTGCCGGAATGGCCCAGGTAAGAATGAAGAACATTTGTTTTTATCTGTTTCTATGTGTGCATGTGCCCATGCACAGGCATGCTGTGACATCGGAGGTCAGAGGACAGTGTGACAGATGTCAGTTCTCTCCTTCCACCACATGGGTTGTGGGAACCAAACTCAGGCACTTTTACCAGCTGAACTGTCCTTGCTGTCCCACATATTATTTATGTACACAATATTCTAGACACATTCCTTCTGTGAGTTATGCAATATACACCAAACACTAAAGTATTCTCCCCATCTTTATAGAGATTGAAGTTCAAGGGATAGGAGACATTTTTAGTTTTCTCTCTCATATTTTTTAATTTTTTTTGTAATTTTTAACAATATAATCACATTATTTTCCCCTTTCCCTTTCCTCCACCCACCCCGTTTCATGCCCCTCCTCTCCATCTGCATTGCTCCCCTTAAAATTTGTGGTCTCTTTTCTTTATCCTTGTTTTACACACACACACACACACACACACACACACACACACGCATACACACACACACATACACATACACACACACACACACACACACACATACACCACATGCACACAGACACAAATGCATAGACCTACAAAGAAAAACTGAATCATTTTAGTGTTACTTACATGTATGTGATTTCAGGGTTGACTACTTGATATTAGATAACTAATTAAGGGGCTCATCCTTTGGGATAACTCACTCTTCATCTGTCCTCATCCTTAGCTGCCCTGTGAGAATCCCCTCTTTCACATTAGTATATCTATTGGTGTTGCCCTCTTTCAGGTCATGTTTAGGCATATTGTTGAAGTATATTGAGTGCAGTTTCTCTGTCATTTATAGTAGATACACCTCACAGCAATTTTTCTATTCTTCTGGTTCTTAAAATCTTCCGTGTCTCTCTTCTGTCCCCTGAGACTTAGGTTCCAATTGTGTTGTAAGCGTATCCATTTCAGCAAAGAGCCCTACAATCCTGTTCTTCTCCACATTTTGACCAGTCGTAGTTTTCTATAATGCTCTCCATCTGTTGCAAAGAAAAGCTCCTTTGATGAGAAGCGAGAGCTGCCCTGAACTGTGGGTACAAGGATAGATATTTAAAATGCAGTTAGCATCTGTGTTGATTCAGTAAAGTGACAGCAGTAGGTTTTCCTCTAAGGTCAATGACCTCACCAGCCCTGGGTAGCTGGCTGGGTTTCCTGTACTAGGCACAAATTCCCTCTTGTTGAGTAAGGCTTCAGTCCAATTGCAGAGCTGTTGGCTAACATCAAGATATGGGTACCATGATTGCAACTTTAGTTACCAGACTGGCCATTGGTGTGATTAGTAGGCATCATAGCTGGGTATGACTCTTCGCTGCTTCTTTCCCTTGGCAGCTTGCATACTGCCATCCAATACAATGAGAACTAGTCTTGGGGAGGAGGCTTTCCAGTCAGAGCTGGGTCAAATCCTCCGAGTCTTGTGTATGAAGTGCATGGTGCCTTTAGTAATAAGGACTTACCTCCAACCCCTGACAGACAGCGACAATAGCCTGTGTTGTTTGGGGAGTCTATTGGACTCCCATAAATAGCAACTTGAAAGGGGTTTCTCATGATTGGTACTGAAATAATCGTTAGTTTATAGCTCTAAATGTAGAATGACATTTGATGATTGATGTGGCTCAGCTTAGACTTCTAACCTAATATTTGTCTGATTTAAGCTTGAGAAACATGAGCCTTAACAGTATCACAAATATTTGAAAATTAAAACTCATTGGACATTTCCACATGAAATTAAATCTCCTCCCCAAAAGTTAATTTGCTTGAAATCATTGTATGGTTTTGAAATTCATCTTTTCTCTGCCCAACTACTAATAAACTTTCATTTCTCCATTTTTACACTATGGAGTTCCCCACTCAAGAACACCTTCCCCCTCTTTATACCTTTTAATCCTGATGAATGTTTGCATTAGATATGTCTCAAATACCACCTTCCTGGTCCTTTCATCTCCTCTGAGCAGATTTTATCATCATCTCCAATTTGTAGTTAGATGGTGGCTGCTACGAATGGCAATAGACCTGAGCTATATAGAGACATAAGGTGTGTCTCATTGATCTTTCCCTTGATATCTAGCAAATTAAGACAATAAATATCTTTAAAATTTTATTAATCCTTTAAAAATTTGATGTATCTCTTTTTCAGCTCATTCATTTGGACTACGACGTGAATTCTGTTAATTTGGACTCTCCAAACAATTCGTACCTAATCATAGCCAACCTCTTTATGCTGATTTTGGATGCCTTTCTCTATTTGATACTGGCATTGTATTTTGACAAAATTTTACTCAGTAAGTAGTAAAATTATTGTAATTTTATACATTTCTATTACTTGCATTTAGTAAAAGTAACTGTCTATGAGAGTGGTTCTCAACTCTCCTAATACTGAGACTCTTTAATACAGGTCCTCATGTTGTGGTGACCTCCAACCATAATATTATTTTCATTGTTACTTCAGAACTATAACTTTGCTGTCATTGTTAATCATAAAGTAAATATCTGAAATTTTTGCTGGTCTTAATTGACCCCTGTGAGAGGGTAATTTGATTCCCAAAGGGGTTGTGACCCCCAGGTTTAGAACTACTCTTCTACAATATATTGACTATAAATGGTATAGCTTTTTCTTTTCTAATTTTCTGAAATTACAGATAACATTTGAGAATTTCATAATGTATGCAATGAAACAGGATCATGTCCACCCTCTGCCCCCCTTCCAAGTTACCCCATGTCCCTTGAACATGCTTTCTCTCCTTTATCTTTTTAAAATAATCCAATAATTCCATATGTGCATGGGAGTGGCTATCCATTGGAGTATGGAAAATGAATCAGTGACCATATCTCCATAAAAGATGATCCTCCTTTTCCCAGCATCTATGCGTTAACATTATCTCTTCAGCTGGGGATGGGGCCTGGAGCTCCTCTAGCCCCCCTGTGCAGACATTGTTACTAGCTTGATATTGTGTAGGTCTGATGCAGGTAATCACAGCTGCTCTTAGCTCCTGATTGCAATAGCCACATCATGTCTAGAAGACAGCATCTCATAGACCCCTCCCTACCCTTCCACCCCTTCCACACTTACAGTCTTTACACCTCTTCCTCCCCTGTGTTCCCTGAGCCTTGGTGATGGCGGTGTTAATATAGATGTCCCATGTAGGGCTGAACATTCATCCCCTCGCTCTTAGCACTGTGACCGGTCAGTCATTGACTGCTGTCCACTGTAAAAAGAAGCTTTTCTTCTGATGAAGACTGAGAGAAGCTCAGGTCTACGGGTGTGCTGGCAAGTTTTATGTCAGCTTGATATACTGAGGGCTATATTACCCTTGGGCTGACGAATCTTGGGTTATATAATAAAACAGACCGAGGATGCCATGGGAATCACGCCAGTGAGCGCCACTCTTCCACGGCTCTTGTTTCAGTTGCCATCTCCAGGTTTCTGCCTTGCTTCAGTTCTTGCCCCGACTTCCCTCAGTGGTGGATGAATGTGTTCTAAAGTGAAATAAACTCTTTCATCCATCCCCAAGTTACTTTTGTCATGGTATCACAGCAATTCAGACCCTAACTAAGAAAATGGGTATAGGCGTAAGTACTTAGAAGACTTTTTTTTTCACATCAAGCTTTTTGAGTTTTATTTTGTCCTCCAGTTGGAGATTTATTTTAACATGCACGCATTTTAAAACAGTAACAGGGGCTCGAACTGTTCAGAGCAGATATTAGATAAGCACAGGGGTGAAAATTCTTATTTAAAAAAAATGGAACTTGCAGCCGGATATGGAGAAGACAATTGAACAACATGGTCATTTAGCAAACAATACCAAGATCTTCCCTAGGGCCCATGATCTCCAAGTTATGGGTTTTTGACCAGGATTATAGTATCAGACAAGTAATTTACTCCTACCGAGCAAACCTTAAATCTAATCATAAAGCAGTTATTTACCTGCTATCGCTGGACCACTATTGCAGTAGATACATCTTGCTTGATAGTGTTGTAACACACATGGTCCAGGCTGAACCCTGCATCTTTTGGCAGTATGAAAACTTGTCAGAAGCTTACTGAGTAACTGGGCATTAATTTCTCCATGTCCTTTTGCTAAAGTGTGTGATATCTTAGGCAATAGGATCTTACTAGAGTTAAGGTGGGTATCTAAAAAAATATCAATGCCTTTGTTTTGTGGAAATCTCTGGGGATTCTCTGATCAATAACTCATAGGAAGGTGCCTTATGCCTTGTATTCCAATTTTTATTTAATAATTACCCATGTCTTCTAAAATGACATTTCCATGCATGTATGGTAATTTCATTTGAACTTCTGAAATTAGCTTACTAGCTAGTGGATTTCTATAAGGCCCTTTTATAAATTCTTAGTTTTGGTAAGCTCATTCATTACTCCCTTCTCTTCCCATTTGCCCATCCCTTTCAACCTTCAATCCCGTAGCCCTCAGAATCCCCCTCTTTCATTTAGCATGTGTTCTACCATCCTTATACTGATACTATTTTAAGTTGGGTTGTGAGATAACAGACGTCTATGTGACTTTTCTCATCCTCTTCTTTTGGGTTAGCCCCATTTCTCTCCCTCATGTCTCCCGTACTCCCAGTGACCTTCAACCCTGGTATTCCAGTCCCCTTCTCTCGTTTTACCTCAATCTACTCTGCCCCCCCTTTAATATTTCCCCGAACCCTCCCCCTCTCTAGTTTCCTGTCTTCCATTTTGCTACAAGTTAAACTCACAAAAGAAACTATTTAAAGCAAGGCTCTGCATACGAGAAAGCACATAGGGCATTTGTCTTTCTGGAGCTGAGTTACCACACTCAGTTTCATTTTTTCCAGTTCCATCTGTTTACTTGCATATTTATTTTCTCTTAGAGTTCAGTAATATTTCATGTTTATGTGTACCACATTTATCCATTCATTTTCATCTTAATAGAATACTTAAGTTCCTCTTGAAACAAGTCACTCTGGCCTAAAGACTTTTTCTTTTAGTTTATAATGCTGCATTTTTTTTCATATTCCAATGTGGGCTCAGGGTAAGAGCCATAGAGGTTGGTTTGCCATTCTGTGCTGAATGGAATGCAGCCCTCAGAGTGGTGACTGACCCAATACTTACCTGTCCATATAGGTAAGTATGGACATCGACGATCTCCATTATTTTTCCTGAAGTCATCTTACTGGTTTCAACACAGAAGAGCTAATCACATGGTCCTTGAGAATGAAATAGAATCGGATCCTCCACTGAATGACTCGTTTGAACCAGTGCCTCCAGAATTCCAGGGGAAAGAAGCCATCAGGTAACAAATAAATCACAGGGAAGTGCCATGGAGAACAGGCCCCAGAAGAGAGACCTACCAGGGCAAGACACTGATGTACAAAGATCTCCTTCTGAGCCCCTCTGGACCCACATTCTCCGAGTCTACTGTTCCTACAAAAGGATATTCTCATTGTAGATAGCACTGTATTTCACCCCGTTTCTGTCATTTACACTTACTAATATCTTTTGGTCGACAAATAAATACTTCCTCCCCATTCTCATCGTCTTCCTTGTCTAGTCTTCATATTTTGTTCTCATGTTCTCTTGGTGATAAACAGGGTATTATCATCTTCTTTCTCTATAATCTTCTTTGTCTCTTTTCAGGCCTTCTTGGCAGATAGGATGAAAACAAAATATAAGTGATGCATAAAGGGAGGTAGAGACATTCCAGATAGATGAGAAGAGATGATCAGACCATAGGGCACTAATGCCTTACATCCCCTCCCCCAGAAGCCACGAATGAACTGTGGTCAGCACTGACTTCCCAATGGCTAAACATTCCAATCACCCTTATCTTCTTGAATTTTGTCTGTAGCCCGCCTGATGCTTTGCTTTGATATTATAAGAGACTAATGCCTGTAGTCTGCACAGGATCTGGAGCATAATAGGCCTTCAACTCAGAAAGTTTCTGTATGCTTTTCTTTCTTTCTTTAAGACAGGATCTTACTTTGTAAACCAATCTGGCCTGGAACTCACAGTGTATTCCAGGGTGGCTTCAGACTCCTAAACTTCTTCCCTTGGTCCCAAGAGTGTCACCACCCTTCAATTCTACAGACTCTTAAAACCTCATCATTTTCTTCTCCTTTCCTCCTCTTTTGAAACTTCAAACATCTTGAGCTCTGCAGCTCTTGTCTTCTGTAGGCATCAACCTTATATGATAACAAGTATTGTCATCCTTGCTTTATTGCTCAAGACTTGGACTCTGAATTCTGTCTTTGTACCAGAGCTCTGCGTCAATGACACAGGCAGGAGTTCACTCAGGGGGTTTTACTCCAGAGCTCAAGACATTTTGCTCTGACGTGAGTCCCTTCACCCACATCACTGGAGCTCCTCCTACTGACCTCGTCTCCAGCTTTCTTCTCCAGGCATCTGCCTCGATCTGTATGCAGAGCTGTGTGTATTCACATGCTAGCTCCTCCCTCCTCCTCTTATGCTCTGTTGAGGTACAACTGTCAGAGATGCTGCCTCTCATGGGATGCCCAGAATGCTTCTGACTGTGCCTGTGTAAAATCAAGAACCTCCAGGTTTTATCAAGTCTCCCCCAATCTCTGCAATTTTCCCCAAAACAGTTTTTTTTTATTATTTTTTGCAGGATAAAAAATCTTAAGAAGGAATATACAGGAAAGCATGGAAAAGTAGAAGCTCTAAGAGGTAATAAATGAGATTATATTTAATATAGCTGTTTGATTTAGAGACTTGTAAAACTTCAGTAGGGAAGAAGATGAGCTATTACAGACAGCTGGACCAGTTTTAAGGTTGATTTGACTTTGAAGATTAGGACCCACACTCATCTATGCAGTGAGACATCATGAACTGTGGCTCCTGTACCGTGGCTACACATGTACTGAATGTAATCTCTTTGACATCACGCCAGGTCTGGGATTTGACATATATGAAGGCCAGATCACTGCTATTCTTGGCCACAGTGGAGCTGGGAAAACCACACTGATAAATACACTCTGTGGACTGTCACCCCCAACTGCAGGTAAGAGGTCACTTGTCAAAGACAAGCCCGAGGACAAACGGATAAATTGTGCTTTTCACTAGTTAACTTGCTGCACCATGTTACTAAGTCAAAAACATTCGGAATTTCTCTTAAATGTTGCACAGTGGATGCACGTGTTGAATTGCATATTTCCCCATTAGCAGATACTATGCTATGTTTTCATATGTCATTTTAGAAGCTAAGAAAAATTTTTGGAGTTTCTTTATTGCTACATAATTGTACAGATTTGTGAAACTATTTGTGTTCTATACAAGTGACGATAACTATTCAATTATTAATTGGTATTTCTGCTAGATTAGATGCTATTCTGAGCATTGAATCTCTCTCTGTGTGGGTAGTGTATGGATATGTGGGGGTGAGCTTGCTTGGATGAGCACATGTGGAAGCTGATGATGCAACACCTTTCTCAACCACTTCTTCACCTCTTTGTTTTAAATGATTTTCTTAGTTTAAAAATTCTTTTTAAAGTTTCATATGTGTGTACAGTGTATCTGGGTCATATCCATTCCTCACTCCCGCTCTTCAGCACCTCCCAGTCCCATCCCAACTTCATGCTTCATGTCTTTAAAATAATTATAAATCCAAGCAGAGCAGTACTGTCCATATACGCATGTGTGTGTGGTCCTCCTCTGGGGCACAGGCAGCCCACCTTCACACACAAAGTAACTCTGCCTCTCTCAGAAGTCATTAGCTCTTCAGCTTGAGGTGGGGCATTGGGAACCCCTCTCCCATCCATGCTGAAAGTTTGAAGTCTCTTCCTATTGCCTTCAGCTTATTCTTTGAAGTAAAGTTTTACACTTAAGCTTATGCTCTGTGTTTTGGCCAGGCTCGGGGCTTCAGTGAGTTCAAAGGCTCCTCCTTTCCTCGCCCATCTTTCCCCACACTAGGTCTATGGTCCATGCTGCCACACTCACACACACTCAAGTTTTACATGATTTTGAAGATCTAAACCCCAGTTTCCACATGGCATAATAAACACTTTATCCTCTCTGTGTTGCAAACAGACAAAATATGCTTGAACGAATCTTGTGATTTACATAGTTTATACCTTGCCCTGATGGTAACTCCTTATTTTCTCTGCGTAGGTTCCGTCACCATCTATAATCAGACACTTTCAGAAATGGATGACTTTGACGCTGTCGTCAAGCTCACTGGAGTGTGTCCACAGTCCAATATACAATTTGGTTTTCTCTCCGTGAGAGAAAATCTCAGACTTTTTGCTAAAATAAAGGGAATTCTGCCACATGAAGTAGAGCAAGAGGTAAATTAGCATGTCCACTGTTACACAACAATGAATGTGAAACTGATCACCTAGAAAATATTAAATGTGCTTGTGTTGTCTGTACACATTCATCATATAAAGTTAGGCACACGGGATCTTTCTGAAGACAGAAAACTGTTCTAAAAATAAGGGAGTGAGGGTGGTTCATGCCTGTCATCCCAGCATTTGGGAGGCTGAGGCAGGAGTGTTGCTGAAGTTTAAGCCAGCCTGGGTTACAGAGGGGATACTTGGTCTCAACAAAAAATAAGTACAAACATCTTAGACTTTAGACTAAATATTCTTTATTTTGTTAGGTACAGCGAGTTTTGCGGGACTTAGAAATGGAAAATATTCAAGACATTCTTGCTCAGAGTTTAAGTGGTGGACAAAAAAGGAAACTGACTTTTGGGATTGCCATTTTAGGAGACCCTCAGGTAAGGTGATCAAAAACCACTCATGAAATCAGATTGAAGATGCAGAATCTATTATATTCAATAAATTTGATAAATTTAAGAAAACTTTTAAGCACAAATGCCAATACTTTGACACCTCAATGGTTTTTTTTTTTGAATAATCTTGCCCCAAAGGGACAAATGACTCTATGGTATTTTCTACTGTCCAGGTTTTGCTACTGGATGAGCCAACTGCTGGATTGGACCCGCTTTCAAGGCATCGCATATGGAACCTCCTGAAAGAGAGGAAACTAGACAGAGTAATTGTCTTTAGTACCCAGTTCATGGATGAGGCTGATATCCTGGCTGGTAACTATGATTTTGTTTTTCATGTTTCATAGTGAGAAAGAAGGACTTAAAGATGAGTTGCAGACAAACCCCCATAGACACATCTCACTCGTAACGGCCACAGCCAATACAGGAGAATTTTTTTCACCCATTGGAATCTCTGTGTTCCAGGTGAAGGGCTTTGTCCCATGAATGCAGTCTTAACCCATCACAGAGAAGGGAAGGTTGTAAAACATACAGTGCTATCTCAAGCATGCTTTATTCCATGTGGATGGATGTCAGCGGGCTTGAAAGATGTAGATCCTTGATAACTTTCCTAACTATGCAGAGGAGAAGTAAACATTTCAGTTACTAGAGTACCTAGAAAGTTACAGAACGAGTATGTCACTATTCTACTGCAACGTGCTTCTAAAATACTATTGGTTCGTGAATTTTGATTTTCACATTTATGAATACAGAAAAATCATTCTTGGTTAAAATTTATCTTTTGGTTCTTTCCAAATAGACAGGAAGGTGTTTATATCCAATGGGAAACTGAGGTGTGCAGGGTCTTCTCTGTTCCTGAAGAAGAAATGGGGCATTGGCTATCACCTAAGGTACAGATATATGTTGAACACATAGACAGGCAACATTGGTATCTCTTTCATTTTGGATAATCACATTATTATAAATGAATCTTTAAAAAACAGTAAAAATCACATCATCCTGGGGATTCAATAGACTTCACTGTTTCTTTTTTTGATTTCTTTTTTATTTAATTTAATTTTTAAGTTCATTTTACATTCCATCCACAGTTCTCCCCACCCCTTCTCCTGTCTCCTGCCTGTCCCCAAGCCCACTCTCTACCATGCCTCCCAATATTTAAGAGCTTTCTACAGTACCAGCATTATCCATTGTTACAAGTAGAAGAAATAGTTTCCCTCGATACTCATTGGTGTCTGGGCAAGTCTCTGTGCAGGTCTTTGTATTTGTCATGTTTCTGTTTTAGGGAGGATATCTGTTACCTCCTTCTTCATCACATTCAACCATGTATAAACATTACCCATGTATATGTGTGTGTCCATGTGTGGGCATGTGCATATGTGTATGGTTGTTCACACAGACCACATTAGAGCATCAGATACCTGGAGCCAGAGTTATAGGTGCTTGTGAGTTACCAGATGGAGGTGTTCAGAACCAAGCCTATGTCTTGTGTAAGAGCAGTGTGTTCTCTTAACTCCTGAGCTGTCTCTCCAGTTCCTTTATCTGTTCTTAGAGACTGCTTCCAAACATTTTCTCCTTAATGAATATTCTCTGTGCTAGAATCCAGAAAGTACTAATTCAAATTGTTGCTTAATTAATTTCTTTGGTCGTAGTGACTTCATTTGTAAGTCAACAGTAATGATACCTAATTTTTTTGGTTAATGGTAATGGGATGAACACTTGACAGAGCACAAAGTACTTAAGTGAGTTAACACAGTTTCCCTCTCCCTCACTTTTCCTGACAACCTCTTGCTTTGAATTATTGGCCTGCTGCAAGCCATGTTAGGGAAGGGGTGGAATTTCTTCTGCTTGATATACTTGATAATGCTCTGCACAGCACTTTCAAAGCACAGACCAGGTTTGACATTAAATTTAGATTTATGTAATCAGTGACGTGTGATGTTTGCACCACCTAGTTACCTCAGTACATTTCAGTGGACATGAGTTACAATGGTGTTTCTAAAACCCCACATTTCATAAAGAACTGTGTAGACTCTTACCAAAGACTTCAGCTATTACTTGAATAAATTTTACACAAAATGATAAAACTATCTAGCATGTATTGAGAGTTTACTTCATGAAAGACCCAGCACTATCTCATAAATGCTGTTTCATTCTGCCTTTTAAGGTTGATGTAAGAACTGGGTATTATTTTATCTCATCAATAAGAATTCTCATATTCAGAGATAGCGGCCAGCTCACCTGGCCTCTGGGACCTGCATAATATAATGTCAATACCATATTCTTAATGACTACAGATTATCTCCATATTTCTTTAACTGGCTTTAAGTGTCTGCAGAGCTCATGAATAGCTGAAAAAGGAGAATTCATAGCTGGGTTTTCTTAGTAGGTGGAGACCTGATAGGTATTCTCATTTACTTTGCCCCAGTCAGGATTTCATTATCTCTTTCCTTGAAATGAAAGCCCTTGAATTATCTCAAATGAATCTCACCTTCCCTTTTACTTGTTCCTTTGCTATGCTGTACAGATTAAGTTTGGATTATATTAGTATCATTGCATCTAGTTCCTCTCTATAAATTACACAATTTTGTCTTATGAATATTCATTAAGTGACAAACATATGCAACATAAGAAGTTGTTTTTAGAGGTAGTGTTAGATAAAATAACGTTGTATAACTTTTGCTGAATATTAGTTTGCATCTGAATGAAATATGTGATCCAGAGAGTGTAACGTCACTGGTCAAAAAGCACATCCCTGACGCCAGAGTGACCACACAAAGTGAAGAAAGGCTCGTCTTTATCTTGCCCCTGGAAAGGACAAACAAATTTCCAGGTAATCCTTAACAAGTTACATTGCTCTCTGCCCTTCAGATTTCTCACTTGCGTAAAGGAAATAGCAGTCATACCTTTATGGGTCTGTTCTGACAGTTAAATTACCATGTAAAACATTTAAACATGTTGTTAAATATCTATAATGCATAAAGTGACTGTGTCAAAACAAACTTGTGGTTACTGTGGTGTTTCCCCAGTTCTAAGTTAGCAGGACTTGTGACCATCAGATGAAAAGAGTGAATGTTGTCATTTCAAATCAAGACTCATCCTCATATCAGAATATCAGAAATGGCAGCATTCTTCATTTTAAGAATCATTTCTTCTAAGGATCATTCAGTCATCACAACAGACACAATAAGAATACCACACGTAGTTAGGAGGGGATGAAGGGGAGAGCTGGTGGAGTATATGAGCAAAATATGTTGTGTTTGCATATGAGATTCTCAAAGAATAAATGAAATTTTATATACTAAAAAAGGAGGGAATGAACTCATCTTGGAAGCAGGAATGGGACTTAATCTTAGGTGTATATACAATGTGCTTGAGATGCATATCATTGTGGCTACAAACATTCTCCTTCTCCCTGGTCCCCCTGCACAGGTTTCTTCCACCTATCAGGTTCCATTCACTAGTTCACACTGCTGCTTATAAAATAACCACTCTGAGGCTTAACATTAATTACATATTCCTTCACCTGTTTGCTCAGTCTTCTTATTGACTAACTCTTACATATTAAACTAACCCATTTCTGTTGTTTTATATTTTGCCACAAGATGTTACCTCACATCTTGCTTCTTGGGTGGCTACATGACATCCCTCTGACTCTGCCTTCTTTCCTCCTCTATCTCTGCTTGAATTTCCCACCTTGCTATATTCTGCCCTGCCATAGGCCAGAGCAGATTCTTTATTAACCAATGGTAATAAAACATATTTGCAGCATTCAGAGGGGAATACCCCATCTTATCATCCTGAAGACAGAAATCTTTATGAAGGTTGAACAACATGGCTTACATGACTGTCTTTTAAAATGCATTGCAAAGTGCTGAATCATTTAGACCAGTGGTTCTCACCTTCCTAATGCTGTGACCCTTTAATACAGTTCCGCATGTTGTGGTGACCCCAACCATAGCACTATTTCCATTGCTACTTCATAACTATCATTTTGCTACTGATATAAATTGTGATGTAAATATTTAATATACAGAATATCTGATATTCAATCCCCAGGTATTGAGACCCATGGGTTAAGAACCACTGATTTAGAAAATGCTTGAATAGTAGACTTAAGAAAAGAGAGCACTTATCATTTTTAGCAAATATTTAAGATAGCTTCAATTCCCACCATCACTTAAAAGTTCTTAAAATGGCCTGTTAATCCCTCATATGGATCTACCCTGTAACATGAGGGGGAACTGGGCAGGACAGAAAACCCCAACAAACAAGCAGCCGCCGCCATATTACAGAATGGCACCCACGTGGATAACTGCATCCACAAAAAACCTGAAAAGCTTGAAAAGACTATTCTCATAGCAGGTTTAGAAGGGAAATAAAGAAGGAAGGAAATGAGGAAAGGAGAGATAAAAAGGGGGTAGGGGGAAGAGAGAGAGAGAAAGTATACAGGAGCAGAATGTCTTTCAGGGAGAACACAAAGGCACAAATGTACTTTGTCTGCTTTGTCCTGTCTTTAATTTGTACTTTTCACGAGTCCATGGAAATTACTTATCTCTGTAAGTATCAGTGCTTTCACATTCATTACTGTGACGATTGGAAAGAAAATGGCCACCAAAGGGAGTGGCACTACTGGCAGGTGTGGCTTTGTCAGAGTAGGTGTGGCCTGTTGGAGGAAGTGTGTCATTGTGGCTTTGAGGTCTCATATATGCTCAGGCAATGTCCAGTGTCGGAGACCACTTTCTGTTGTCTGCAAGCCAAGATGGAGGAAACTCAGCTACTTCTCTAGCACCATGCCTGCCTGCATGCCACCATGTCACCCCATAATGACAATGGACTAAACATCTGAAAATAGAAGCCACCCCAATTAATTTTTTTCCCTTAATAAGAGTTGCTGTGAGCTTGGTGTCTCTTTACAGCAATAGAAACTCTAACTAAGACAGTTATTATAGTTTCTTAACTAATCTTAACCTAAAATAATAACTTTCTGTTCTCCAGATACTCATCTTTAATCATAGCTTAGAATTACCCCCCACCCCATAAGAAAATTTAAAATAGGATGAAAGGGGTTGGAGAGATGGCTCAGTAGTTAAGAGTGCTTGTTATCTTCCAGGAGTTCCAAGTTCACTTCCCAGCACCCATATCAGGCAGTTCACAACTATCTATAGCTGCAGCTATAGGAGACCTTCTCTGGAATTCATGGTCACACACACACACACACACACACACACACACACACACACACACATCTAAGATACACCTGTGCACCATGTGCACACATGATGTCCCTGGAAGTCAGAAGAGGGCATCAGATCCTCCAGACCTGGGGCTGCAGGTGTCTGTGAGGTGTCATGTGGGTGCTGGGAACAGAATCTGGGGCCTCTGCAAGAGCAGCATGTACTCTTAGCCACTCAATCATCTCTTCAGCCTCTGGAATTAAAAAGTTTTAAACACATCAACTTTTGAAAACCTGAGTAATTTTCTAAGTATGGAAGCATAAGGTTTACGCTATACTTTGATGCTGAAGGAACCACGAAAACTAGTATATTCTATAGTTGTGTTTTATAAATTAAGTGAACATTGATATGTTTATGATAAAAGTCTGCATAGATTATTATCAATATTTTCTCGCTTTGAAAGTATTAACTGCTTCATTTATAATTTATACTGTAATCTACTTTGTGTCTACTTTTAGACCTTTACAGGGATCTTGATAGGTGTTCTAACCAAGGCATTGAGAATTACGGTGTTTCCATGACAACTCTGAATGAGGTGTTCCTGAAATTAGAAGGGAAGTCAATGACTGATGAATCAGGTAAGAGACGGGGAGAAGATGGAGAAAGGAAGGGAGCTTTGTTGGTACTAGCCCCAGGAAAAAGTAGAGAAGAGATACCACACTATGTCTTCATAGAATAGACAATAAATATGAGTTGTCATATTATTTGAATATAAAAGTCTGTGGGGATGGAAAATTAGAAATTATGCTGAAAATGAATTCATTCAATTTTGAGACGTTTTCACTGAGAAGCTCTGACTGCTTGGAGCTTGCTATGTAGATCAAGCTGGCTTTGAACTCACAAGATCTACTTGACTCTGCCTACCAAGTGCTGGGGAGAAAGAAAGGCACTCGTACACTCAGCCATACACTTTTATTTTTCAATATCATGCTAGGCAAGAGCTGTGCTACTGTCTTTTACCCATACTTAGCTTGTATACATTTTATACTTTTCTAGAAGTTTCATTTTTTTCCCCAGGTTTCTAACAAAAAGAAGCAAAGTTTTATCTAGGTTTTTATTTTGTGGCTGTATCAAAACTATCATATCTACCATCTTTGTGTTCTTGAAGGGAGGAGAGGCTTTTGTATGTATTAGCTTTGTTATTTTAGCCAGAAATACCAAGGTGGTAACAAGGGTGTAACAAAGTAACACAAGAGTGTAACAAAGTGTAACAAGACAAGAACACTTTTGCATGGGTTTACTTTCATGGATTTCCCAGAATATGTCTTAGAAAGCTGCATGTACCTTTTATAAAAAAATGCAATATTTTATTGCCTCAAATTATTTTGTTTCTCTCCCATTTCCTCAATATTTGCTTTAATATAGTCATGAATTTGATTGCATATTTGCTCCCAACATTAATGCTGAAACTTCCTGTTGAGCAAATGGTTGTGAGGAAGGTTAAGCAAAGCATAAATAAACTGGCATCTTCCAAATGTTTGATCTTACGTTTCAGATACTGGAACCAGTGGGCGCTTAGATAGCGAAGGGGCGGAAGCCATGGGAAACCTTGCTGAGCTGGAGCAAGCCGTGTCCTCCCTCGATTCATCGGGGGACATGAAGAGCGGCATGGCGCTGTGGAGGCAGCAGCTCTGTGCAGTCGCCAAGGTTCGCTTCCTCAAGCTCAAGAAAGAAAGGAAAAGCCTGATGACCGTGTGAGTCTCCCGTGGGTTGAGAGCACAGTGCAAAAAGTAGATAAAATAAACGCCAGCAATTGCACGTAGTCTTCTAAATGTTTCATCTAAAACACCTGCCCTTGTGGATATGTAATAAAAATAAGTAAAGTTTAGGGTGATTATGTTTGCACGCAGATTTTTGTCCTTACCAAAGACCTCATTCTCTGCTTTCCCCAGACACCAAAATCTCTTAGAATTTTTCATAGTATGAGTAGGGAGATACACAGAGGGAGAGAGGGAGATGATATTCAGATGAATAAATATACAGATAGGTAGGTAGGTAGATAGGTAGGTATGTAGATAGATAGATAGATAGATAGATAGATAGATAGATAGATAGATAGATAGATAGACAGACAGTCAGATAGATGATAGATGGATGGATAGATAGATAGATAAATAGATAGATAGATAAACTGAAATTCATAGGAGAAATCAGCAGCCCGAAAAGTCCATTACTGTTGGCGTTCCTGCCAACAGGTTGGGCACTGAGACTCTGTGCCACTCTTTTAACTTCTCAATGGCATCTAGTACCTGTTGTAAAGGCCAAACCCCTGCAACTTCCACCTAATTGGTAAGTGCTGCCTCCTGGCATCAACCAGCCTCTACTCTCAGGAGCCTTCTTTACTCAAATATCTGCAAGCACTCCTCCACGTAGTCCTGTTGTTTAGTGTTTGCACACACATTAAAATAAATCAGACGTAAGCCATTGTATTATCTTTCTATTGCTGTAATGGAATGCCCAAGATGAGGCACTTATAAAGAGGAAATCTATACTGCTTCCCAGTCAAGTAGGTTCCTATCCAAGATCAGGGTATCCCTGAATTCCCACCGTTCCATTTAAGGCCATACCCCAGTACCCCAAGTTTCATACAGGTTCACCCTATCTCCTGACTCTCGCATACTTCCACTCCCTCTGCAATGCTTCCTGAGTGTTAGAGGGGGTGCTCTCAGTGACTTGTTTGGGGCTACATTCCCATCCTCTGCTTATTTTCTGCATCTTAGGCAGTCATGAGTCTCTCCAGTCACCATTGTTCATTGTAAGAAGGGTCTTCTCTGATTAGGCTGAGAGCTGCCTTTGTCTCCAGGTATAAATGGTTACTTAGAAGGCAGTTTCCTGCTATGCCAGTTTAATTAACCAACAGGAATATGCTTTCCACGTGGACTTTCTATCTCCCCAGACCTGAGTTATTAGACAAGTTGACAGTGCTGGACATTTGTCCCCACTGCTTTTTTCTTCCATTAATTTCAGAACATCAGGTCTCACATGAGATTTTAGTATGCCTATAATCCCAGTACTCAAGAAGTGGAAGTAGGAGGATCAGAAATTCTAGAACATTCTCAGTTACATAACAAATTCAAGGCCCTTCTGAACTACACCAGGATATGTCTAAAACAAATCAAACAGAGTTGGAAGGCCCAAAGAAAATGTCAAAAGCAGGAGTAGGTACTCGGAGAAAGGTCAAAGTTGGGCCATTTCATTTTAGAAAGAAGGAGGAGGAAGCAGCAAGATTTAAATGTGCCCATGTTTTATCACTATCCATTATCTACTAAAACCTAGAGCTCCCCAAAAGTTGCTACAGATTATTAATTCTTGCTATTTAATATTTACTTTCTTTCACATAGGCTACTGCTTTTTGGCATTAGCTTTCTTCCTCAAGTTTTGGAACACCTAATCTATGAGATACAACATGAGAATTACTCATGGGGCCTGTCTCCAAGTATGTATTTCCTTGCACCAGGACAGCCCCCACAGGATCCTCTGACCCACTTACTGGTCATCAATAAAACAGGTAAGTCATAACATCCAAACACAGTTTTTCTTCGTTGGCAGATTACCTGCAAACCATAAAACATAAGGAAAAGAATTGTTTCTGTGTATTAAAAGACATTTGCTGGTGGGAATGCAAGCTGATACAGCCCCTTTGGCTGTCAGTGTGGCGATTTCTCAGAAAATTAAGAAACAACCTTCTCAAGACTCAGTAATACCACTTTTGGGTATATATCCAAAGGATACTCAATCGTGTCACAAGGACATGGGATCAACTATGTTCATGGCAGCCAGAACCTGGAAACAACATAAATGCTCCTCGACTGAAGAATGGATAAGGAAAATGTACATTTACACAATGGAGTACTACACAGCAGAAAAAAAACATCTTGAATTTTGCAGGAAAATGGATGGAGCTAGAAAACATTATTTTGAGTGAGGTAACCCAGACACAGAAAGACAGTTATCACATGTACTCACTCATAAGTGGTCTTTAAACATAAGGCAAAGAAAACCAGCCTACAAACCACAATCCCAGAGAACTTAGACAACAATGAGGACACTAAGAAAGACTTACATAGATCTAAATGTACATAGGAAGTGGAAAAAGATAAGACCTTCTGAGTAAATTGGAAGCATGGGGACCTTGGGGGAGGATTGAAGGGAGAGGGAGAGAGGCAGGGAGGGGAACAGAGAAAAAATATAGAGCTCAATAAAAATCAGTAAAAATTGTATAAGGCCAAACAGAAAAATTAATTAAAAAGTAAAAACCACAATTTAGTTTGTTTGAAAAATAATTTTTTTTTGAAGTTTACTTGACCTCTAAAGCTTTTGCCAAAACAATTAAAGAGGCCTTAGAAAACCAAATCACTTACTGGTCTTTGAGATCTTCCTGTATCATTTTGTAATTTCCTATGTTGCTGGGCGCTGTGAACAAAATGCTCCAAATTCATAAGAAAAACAAAACTCATAGCATCAAAGATCACACTACTGGTTGACTAATTGTGGTTTTGTTTTTCATTGTTAATTTGTGGTGCTGGGCACTGAACCTGGAGTCTCATGCATTCTAGGAAGTGATCTACTACTGAGTTACACTCCTAGACATTAGACAATATCAGAAATATTGATACATTTTAGGCTGTATGTAGAGGATCTTTATTATATACCTCATTTAAATAATGGATTTTTGCACTCAATTCTAACTCAGCCTACTAAGGACATCTGTAAGCAGTAATGACATGCTTTGAGTCATGTTGTTTCATTTTTTTGTTGTTGTTGCTTTCTTTGATACCTGACTCATCTTTGCTTCCTTTGATTTTGCCTTCCTGGTAGGTTCCAGCATCGATAACTTTGTCCATTCACTTAGACAGCAGAGCATAGCAGTAGATATAGACGTCCTGGGAACCAGAAATGGCACAGAAGAGGCACTATACAATGGCGCTATCACTGTGTCGGGTGATGAAAAGGTATGTTAGACTCTGATGGCTGTGTCTCACCAAAGGTGGACTGCGAGGTGCAATTTGAATAACTCAAATGAACTGACTTGATATAAACAGGATAGTTCTTGATTTTCATAGGAGAACCTGAGCAATACTTATTTGCTTGCTATCTCCAATATAGCTACCAAGGGCTTTACCAATAATTTACAAATTATATCGATTAATTTCTGCCTCATTAAGTATTTTAAATTGTATTCTTGATGGAGCTGAGAACAACTGCTCAGCTTAGATTTAGCCTTGGGTCTGCAGTCTGCTGCATCTCCATACTGCTCATTCATTTATATCACTTGCCTAAATCTTGAAGGAGGTTTTAAAACAATTTAATAATTCTTTGAGAATTTCATCCATCCATCTATCCATCCACCCACCTATCTATCTATCTATCTATCTATCTATCTATCTATCTATCTATCTATCTATCTATTTTTCAACCATCCATCAGGTTCAATGTGAACCGCCCAGCTACTCTTGGGTATAGGCCTGCCTTAAAATGTAATTTACTTACTAGACATCACATCCTTAAAGAAAACTGATTTTTCCTATCCCAGAAGCTATCAAATGCCAATAGCTCTTCAACTAGGAGTGGAACTTTGTGCCTACCTCTCTCATACCATTCTGGGATTCCTTCTGGCTTGAGTTTTCACAGACCTTGTGCATGCTGTCACAACAACTGTGAGCTCATGTGTAATCAACCTGTTGTGTTCAGAAAACACCCTTTCCTCATAGTAATCTGTAGGAGGGAGGCCACTTGTTGGTTCCTGGCCTCCCGGCTAGCTTAAACCCCAAATAATCACACAGAAACTATATTAATTAAATCACTGCTTGGCCCATTAGCTATAGCTTTTTATTAGCTCTTATATTAATTTAACCCATTTGTATTAATCTATATTTCACCACATAGCTGTGGTTTACCAAGTAAAATTCCCAGCATTGTCTCCGGTGGCTCCATGGCTTCTCTTCTCCTTCCATGCTATAAGCTAGCCAGTTTCTTTATTCATTAACCAATAAAAGTGACACATAGACAAAATGACCTCCCACACCAGTAATCTTTCACCTCTGCTCTTAAAGTCTTTCTTCCCCCTCTTCCTTGAAGATTCCTCAGCCCTTGGGGGAAGCGTATTTAATAAACATATCTCATGTACGGCCAAGAACTCCTCAGTCTCTCATTTTCTGCGCACTGACCACTTAAGGGTCTCCATTAATTTCCACCTACTGCTAGCAGCATCCCCAATGAAGGAGTAAGAGCTGCACTAATTTATGGGGATAGCGGAAAGTCATTAGGAGTCTGTTTAATACTGTGCTTGTTCATTTAGCACAGTGGTTCTCAACCTTCTGAATGCTGTGGATCTCATGTTGTGGTGACCCTTAACTGTAAAATTATTTTGTTGCCATTCCATAACTGTAATTTTGCTACTGTTATGAATTGTTATGTAAATATCTACTATGAAGGATATCTGGTCAGGCAACCCCCAAAGGGATCATGAACTACAGATTGAGAACCTCTGATTTGGCAGAATAATAATAGTAGGTTCCTTTCTAGGACCTGTTGCCTATCTAGCCACAGGTTCTTATTCCTGATAACAGTACAAGGTCAGCACTCCACCTCATGGAGTGGGCCTTAAATCCAACCAGAGTTGTTGGTAGTCCAGTAACGTTCATGCCACTATTGCTATTTAAAAATCACTTTTATTTAATTTTGTGACATTATGGGCACAAATAGTCAGGTGGCTGATGTTAGGGGGTAGTAGTGTAGAAATCCATATCCTCTAAATATATTGGGAACTTAATAATAAAGGCAGTGGGAATGTTGCTTTTCTGCCCTTGACTTGCTATGTTATCAGTGATTTCGATGATTTTCTAACAGTATGCCACTAAGCTTTACAGCTGCTTTCTGAGAATTAAGAAATATTCCTTATATTTTAGGACCTCAGATTTTCAATAGCATGTAATACCAAAAGACTAAACTGCTTTCCAGTCCTCATGGATATTATTAGCAACGGTCTGCTTGGAATCTTTAATTCTTCAGAACGTATCCAGACAGACAGAAGCACGTTTGTTGAAGTAAGTATATGAAGACTTTGGACGTTTTCAGTTAAATCCTTGTAATGCAAGAAATGACATTGTATCAATTTTTATTAACCCAATGATCTTATATTTTATACATAAATAACAACATATATTCCTGCATGACTCAGTTGTGACTATGAAACAGTACAAACAGTATGGTTTCAGGGCAGTGAGACAGCAAGAAGTGGAGCCCTCTGCAGCCATTGATAGTGGGATATAATTGATAACAGAAGTTTTCAATGTTTGACTATGCATCTTTCTTAAAAAAACAATTGATTCTTGTAGTCTTTAATACACTAATTATCAAAATGTACAGATAAAATGTTACCACGGAAATTTCTACTGAAGTAACTGTGGTAAGTGTGCAACTAGCTGACTTGGTCAAGGTAGTATAAGGACCAGCAATGAGGTATGAATATGTCAGGAATTTGCTCAATAAATTACAGTTATGATCATTATTGCTGTTAATACTATTTTGCTTAGAGATGCATTAAAAGAAGCTTTCAGTATAGAACTTTCACCTTTGACTAGATAAGTGGAAGCATGGGAATAGCTCTTGATTATTTTAGAGGTTTTGTATTATATAAAATTTCAAACACTTTAATAGAGAATTTAATAACATCCCACATTTATAAGCCAACTTCATTATTGTAAATTCATAGCCTTAACAGTATTTGAATTAAAGTTAAAATCATATCATTTTATCTATAAATATTTTATTGTATATATCTGTTAAAGGGAAGAATGTGGTTGATCAGATGGCTCAGTTGGTAAAGGTGCTTGCTGCTGAGTTCTGGTGTTGAGTTCAAGCTCCTGGGACCCACATGGCAGAGGAAGAGATCTGACTCTTGAAAGTTGTTCTCTGCATGCGCGCATGTGTGTGTGTGTGTGTGTGTGTGTGTGTGTGTGTGTGCGCACACACACACACACACAAATTTTTTTAAAAGAATCACTTATGAACAACTACAATATCTTTATCATACATCAAAGTAGCTCCTCAATGATATCAAATACCACACTTATTTGATTTTCTTATTTAAAATATGTTGTTCATGAGTACTTCCATCCTTTAACAGTATCTTGATTGGGGAAAGGGTCATAGCTGGCTCATCCATTTTACCTTGCTGTGTTGAATTTTTTTTGCCTTAGAAAATGATACTATGATCATATTTCATTGTTGTTAAAATCATCTTTTGTTATTAAGACTATGCCTGCTCTTGGACTTCCTTTCTCCCTGTTATTTGCCTTGTGCAATTTTGGTATGATGGTTTTTGTTTCATCTCATTATATTTTATTTTTCCATGCTTGGTTGTTATCTCTTATAAGCCTGTTCTTTCCTAAGGAGAGACAGAGAGGGAGTGGATCTGGGGGATGGGGTGGTGGGAGGAACTGAGAGAAGTAGAAGGAAGGGGTAACTATTATCAGAACATATTGTATGAGAAAAGGATCTATATCTTTTTTAAAACTTTTATTTAAAAGATTTTATTTTCATTTTACATACCAAGCACAGTTCCCCCTCCCCTCTTCACACTCCCCCATCTTCCCATCACCCAACCTCCCATCCACTTCTCAGAAAGGGTAAGGCCTCCCGTAGTGAGTCTACAAAGTCACCCATATCAAGTTGAGGCAGGACCAAGCGCCCCCATCCCATATCTCTACTGAACAAGGTATCCCTCCATAGGGAACCGGGCTCCAAAAAGTCAGTTCATGCACCAGGGATAAATCCTGGTCCCACTACCAGTGGCTCAACAGACTGCCCCAGTCACACAACTGTCACCCACATTCAGAGATCCTAGCTTGGTCCTATGCAGGTTCCCAGCTGTCAGTCCAGAGTCAGTGAGCTCCCACTAGCTCGGGTCGGCTGTCTCTGTGGGTTTTCCCATCATGATCTCAACCCCTTTGCTCATATAATACCCCCTCCCTCTCTTTAACTGAACTCCTGGAGCTTGACCCAGTGCTTAGCTGTGGATCTCAGCATCTGCTCCCTTCAGTTACTGGATGAAGGTTCTATGATGACAATTAGGGTGATCATCAGTCTGATTACAGGGGAAGAAGACCAGATCAGTTCAGGCACCCTCTCCACTATTGCTAGGAGTCTTAGCTGGGGTCATCCTTGTGGATTCCTGGGAATCCACAGCACCAGATTTCTACTAGATCTCATAATGGCTCACTCTACCAAGATATCTCTTTCCTTCCTCTCCCTCCCTGTTCCTCCCCCAGCTCAACCATCCTATTACCTCATGTTCTCCTCCTCCCCACTTCACCCTTTCCCACTCCCCAACCCTCCCAATTTACCCAGGAGATCTTACCTATTTCTGTTTCCCAGGGGCATCCATGCACATCTCTCCTAGGGTCGTGTATTATATGTTGGTTATCCTTTGCTTTACATCTAATATCCACTTATGAGTGAGTACATGCTGTGTTTGTCTTTCTGGGTCTAGAGTACCTGACTCAGGATGTTTTTTTCTGGTTCTATTCATTTGCCTGCAAATTTTAAGCTATCTTTTTTTTATCACTGAGTAGTACTCCATTGTGTAAATGTACCACATTTTCTTTATCAGTTCTTCAGGTGAGGGGCATCTAGGTTGTTTCCAGGTTCTGGCTATTATGAGTAATGCTGCTATGAACATAGCTGAGCAAGTGTGCTTGTGGTATGAATGTGCATCCTTTGGTATATACCCAAGAGTGGTATCACTTGGTCTTGAGGTAGATTGATTCCCAATTTTCTGAGAAACTGCCATACTGATTCATTTCCAAAGTGACTGTACAAGTTTGCACTCTCAGCAGCAGTAGAGGAATGTTCCCCTTACTCCACATCCTTTCGAGAATAAACATCAGTGTTTTTGGTCTTAGCCATTCTGACAGATGTAAGATGGTATCTCAGAGTCATTTTAGTTTGCATTTCCCCAATGGCTAAAGATGTTGAGAAATTCCTTAAATGTCTTTCAGCCATTTGAGTTTCTTATGTTGAAAATTTTCTATTTAGACCTGTACCCCATTTTTAAATTGGATTGTTTGGTATTTTGATGCCCAGTTTCTTGAGTTCTTTATATATTTTGGAGATCAGTCCTCTGTCTGATTTGGGGTTGGTGATGATCTTTTCCCATCCCGTAGGTGGCCATTTTGTCTTTTTTACCATGTCCTTTGCTTATAGAAGCTTTTCAATTTCAGGAGGTCCCATTTATTTATTGTTGCTCTCAGTGTCTGTGCTACTAGTGTTGTGTTCAGGAAGTAGTCTCTTGTGCCCATGTGTTCAAGGCTACTTCCTACTTTCTCTTCTATCAGGTTCAGTGTAACTGGATTTATGTTGAGGTCTTTGATCCACTTGGACTTGAAATATTTTGTGTATGGTCATAGATGATCTCTTGATATTCTTCTACATGTCCGCATCCAGTTATGACAGCATCATTTGTTGAAGATGCTTTCTTTTTTTCATTGTACAATTTTGGTTAAAAAAAAAAGAATCGGGTGTTCATAGGTGTGTGGATTATTGTCAGGGTCTTCAATTTGATTCCATTAATTCATGTGTCTGTTTTGTGCCAATACCAAGCTATTTTTATTACTTCAGCTCTACAGTATATATAACTCGAAGTCAGGGATGGTGATGCCTCTGGAGGTTCCTTTATTGTACAGGATTGTTTTGACTATCCTGTGTTTTTTTTTTCCATATGAAGTTGAGTATTATTCTTCTGAGGTCTGTGAAGAATTTTGATGGGTATTGCATTGAATATGTATATTGTTTTTGTTAGATTGCCATTTTTACTATGTTATTCTACATATTCAAGAACATGGGAGATCTTTCCATTTTCTGGTATCTTCTTCAATTTCTTTTTTCAGAGACTTAAAGTTCTTGTTATATAGGCCTTTCACTTGTTTGGTTAGAGTTGCCCCAAAATAATTATGTTATTTGTGGCTTTTGTAAAGGGTGATGTTTCCCTGATTTCATTTTCAGCTCGTTTATCATTGGTGTATAGGAGGGCTACTGATTTTTTGTTTTTTAGTTCCTCTTGTATCCAGCCATATTACTGAAGGCATTTATCAGCTGTAGGCATTCCCTGATAGAATTTTTGGGGCCACTTAATTTTGAGGTCACAATAAAAGAAAAAAAGGAATAATGTTGCCTTGTTAACTTGTGGTATAAGACATAGGTGAGAGATGATGGCGACTTCATTTCCTTTACAAAAGTGTGACATGTTGGATTAGAAACAGGAGAGTCGCTCAGCCCTAACCACCTGCTTTCTTTTTCCCTCTGAGATGACCATGGGCTTGTTTTTGGTTTGTTTGTTTTGAGTTTTTTTAAGTGTCTTGTTGGGCATGGTGCCACAAGCATTTAATCTCGGCACTCAGAAGGCAAATGCAGAGGTTCACTGATTTGATGTCAGTCAGGCTATACCATGAGACTTTGTCTCAAAAAGTTAATGATATAAATAAGTAGTCTTAACTACAAAAAAAATTGCTAGCTACTAGCTCAGGTGGCCTTAAATTTATACATTGATAAATTTAGAATGTGGTCAGAAATTATGCTAGCTTAGTAAAGTGGTGGTTGTAGGTTCTCCTTCAAGATCCCTGACTTAACTAACCCTGGGGAGTTGGCTAGGTTTCCTGTACCAGGAACAATTTCCCTCTTGTTGATCAGGGCCTTAAGTCCAGTTAGACAGCTGTTTGCTATCAACAAGATAAGAGTGGCACTGTTGCACCCTTAGGGATATGGTGCTATGCTGGCCATTCTTTTAGTTCAAAGGCAGCATAGCTCTGTTGTACTACCCCCCCCACCCCTCTCCTTTGGAAATTCACATGGAACTTTCTGGTACCTTGAAAGCTTGCCCTCTGGGAGGAGGCTTTCAGAGGAATTATTTTCTAATATTCATGTACTTATTACTTTCTATCTGAGAGGCCCACGAAAACATTTAAATTTGATGCTTTAACATTATCTGGAAGCAGAAGAATGACTCTGTAAAAGTGTTGGACTGAACTGCTTCGGCACAAGTTTCTAAGAGTAGGAAAAAAAACTACTCCATCAGTGGTCCAAGAATATGTATTCTTCAATACGTTTTGTGTGCGTGCGTGTGTGTAGAAAGAGATATAATTAAATATACAGATACACATGTAATTGATATGGGGAATGCTGTAATCTCTGAATCAGATCTTTGAGCTTCATGCTACAAACAGGACCTTGGGAAGGACTTTGAGGGGCTATCTCAGTTCCTTTATCCAGATGGTATGGTGAAGACCATGTAAATGAGTCAGAGGCCTGGTGTCTATCTGCTCACCATGTCTGTATCACTTTAGGAGTATATGTTTTATGAGCATGGACTCATGAGCAACGCATTCTTCTGGATACCGTTGGCCGCCAGTCTCACTCCTTACATCGCCATGAGCAGCATCAGTGACTACAAAGTAAGGAGCATGAAAGTCTTCAGATATCTCTCGTGCCCTGGAAAATTTCCTTTGACTCTTATGAACATAGATTGGCATGCAGGTGGTGAATCTAATGTTTGTGTTTGTGCCAATGTACAGTCAATCATTTCAATAATAGGTTGTCAAAATATGAATAAAATATATTTTTCTTAAACAGGAAAATGCCACGAACTAGTAGTAAGGACAACTTTTAAGTATGTATCACTTAGGCTCATTAATAGACACCTACCAACAGACATAGCCACACTCTCACTTGTTATGAAATTATTCAGTTAATTGTCAAGGTCCAATCAGTGCAGTATTTTGACTATTGTTGACCAGTGACATGGAAACCCCTCTTCGTGCCATCAGCATCAGCACCCGGTGCTTGTTACATCACCTTGAACCACATGAGTGCTCAGAAGATGTCTTTTTTGACTGGAGGTGATTTGAGTCTATTCTGATCTTAATGCTTCCATTTTCAGGCTGAATACATTTTGTAAGCTGTTTAATCACACGATTGCCTTAGTTTGTCACTGATGAATTGCATGATAGTTACAGTTGAATTAACGGTGGGTGTAACTGGAGGCTGTGCTTTCATTTCCCCCTATGTTGGGTGCCATTTGTAACTAGAGACTGAGCCACCCAGTCCCAAGAAATCACACAGAAACATATTAATCATAAACTGTTTGGCCTATTAGCTCTAGCTTATTAACTAGGTCTTACAACTTAAATTACTCCATTTTATTATTCTGTATTTTGTCATGAGGCTTGTGCCTTGTTACCACACATCTTTCTTCCCTGGTGGCTGTTCTTGTCCCTTTCTTAAGAGTGGGTTTAATGCTCTAAAAGCAATGATCCAGGCTTAAGGGGAAAGGTCTTGGATAAGTAAGAACAAATTCTGGGAGATAAGGCAGAGTCTGTCTTATCAAATAGCAAAGGATTACCAGGTGGTATAACTGCATCATTCGAGGAAGAGCAGCTGCACAATGCATTCCATTGAAGAGGTGAGCTGTGTGTCTGACTTTCCCGGCTTCTCCAGTGCTTATCTGTGTGTGCAAGGCCTTTCGGCCCTCTACCATAGAGTTTAGTCCAGAATTATCAATGTTCACATATATTACAAACCACCTGATATTTTCACAGAGATGAGAAATAGATATTTCAAATATGAACCAAAAGAAAAAAATTCCTGAGTTGATCTCTCAACTTTAACCTCTTTTTACCTCAGTGTTATTATTATCTACATTTGCTCTGGTGTAAAATTCTGGATTTATCTTTGTTTCTTTCCTTATTCCTTTTACATTCTACCTGTAATTCCTTTATGTTGTGTTTCTATTGGTCAAATGTATCACTTTCTTACTGTCACTGTTTATATCCTAGTCTGTATCATTACTCTTCCTGCCGGGACCACTGCAGTAGCTACCTGTTGGCATCCTTACTTGCAGTGAATCCTTCCACCCAACCAGAAAGAGCATTCAGAAGTTCAAACAGCAGTATCTGGTTAACTTCTCCTTGCAGCTAGGATTGTCTTAATTTTTTGCATTGCCCGTCAGAGCCGTGCACTATTCAGCTTCTGTCCAGTTCTCCTCTTTCTTTCTTTCTGCATATTTCCCTTTGCTCATCACACTTTTCAACATGGCTTTCACACTTACCATTATCAAATATCACTTGATCATTCTCTGAGACCCATTGCCTGCTCCTTTACCCTGTTCTTTTTACAGAAGACTTCTTGTTATTCATATCTCAGCCCCAAAATTATTTCAGACCAAGCCACCCCCCAGTGAGTAAGTCAGAATTGATTACCCATCATTGCCATGTGAACTCATTTAAGAAATATTTAAATGGCACTTAAAATCACAGGGCTTTTCACATTGGTTAACTGTTTTTTTCTCCCTAGGAATGAACACTATTAAAAATAGGATTATTTTTTCCTCTAAATTATACCTAGTCTATCACTTCGTATTTCAATGAACAATGGGTCAGTTTTCATTCTCCTATTCCTTACGAATTATTTTGAGTGTAGGAGTGTTTGTCTGCATGTGTGCTATGTATCACGTGCATCTGGTGCCCACAGAGGTCACTAAATTGTGCCAATTCCCTGGGACTAGAGGTACTGTCCCTGCTCAAAGTAGCCAAGCACAGAATCCAATAGCTGCCAATCCAAGAGCCATGCCCAACAGTTTATCAATTTTTATCCAAAGAAAATTAAACATGGAAAGTGTTGGATAAAGATCTATTAACATCAATATTCTTGATAGTATTAAAAAATGTTCAAGTCCTAGATAAATACCCTTATGGAAATTGAGTCAATCATTTATCTGTCTCATTTTGAAATATTACCACTTCCTCTAGGGTGTGGCTGTGGCAAATGGCAATGTCATTTGCAAAACAAAAGCAATAACTATAAAGGTATATAGTAAAACTAGTTGCCCTAATTATATATTTACAGTTACTCTTGTCTCAGCTTTTTAGAATTTTATAATGATCTTTCTGGGTTTTGTTTTTGTTTTTTGTTTTTTTATCAGAGAAAAGTTCTTTCCCAACTGTGGATCTCAGGCCTATACCCTTCTGCCTACTGGTGTGGACAGGCTCTGGTGGACATTCCCCTGTACTTTTCGATTCTCCTTCTCATGCAAATAATGGAATATGTTTTCAGCCAGGAGGAGATTATATTTATAATTGAAAACCTGTTAATTCAGGTAAGTGGTAAAAATTTAGAAACCCTTACATTTTGGAATAAAGTTTTATTGGAGCATCTTTTCCCACAAATGTTGTCACTAGGACCACAGAGTCCCCTTTGCAGGTTCTGTCTGGGTACCATTGATAAAAGAATTTAAAAATGTACTTAGAAAGGAACTTGAGAACAATTTATTAAGGTTCAAAAGAGACAATCCCAGGACATACAAGCTTGAAATATCATCAACTAACTGCCAAGAAGAGAGGGGCACTGGAACAAAAGTGAGGGAGTTAGACTTTGGTAGAGTACAAACAAGGAGATATGCCTTGGAGAAAAAGTAGAACTCTGTGAAAAGAGAAAGAACAAGATAGGCATTTTCACTGATAGAACGCAAAAAACTGTCCTTTTCCAGGCTGATAGGGGTTTTGGCACAAAATCAGCCCCAAAACAGCTCTCCACACTTTTGGATCAACAGAGTGGGAACTATTGCACATTGTTATCAATATTATTTGACTTAGTCCTGTGGTGAGCTGACAGTGCTCTGGAGTCTGAGGTCTCAGGATCTGAAAACAATAAGAAGAGGCAGTAACTAACAGCACTGGTAATTAATTGGCTTGCCTTTCTATTGTATTAACCTTGGACAAAGAACGACTAACAGACACCATCTTATATGGTCACTGTGCCCTTTAATGTTGGGCCATTTTGAAGCCCCTGCCATGAACCTAGCAGCTGGTTCCAAGCGTCCCTGGGACTACTATTGTCTCCCGAAAGGACAGAAACAGTTTATCTTAAGGTAGTTCTTTGAGAGTTTCATGCATAGCTTGATCGTATGTGTACCCCTGTCCCTCAACTCCTCCCCAGTTCACCTGCCCAACCTTTGTGGATCTCAGATATGTGAGGGAAAAAAACACTTCCACAACTAACCAAAGACACCAAACTTTATTTTAAAGGTACACCCAGGACTGGCCAGCCGTGTGTCTCTCCCTAAGTCAGAATTTTAGAGAGCAGCCCTGGGCTAGCTTTTTGAGGTCCCTTTTTATGGGGGAAGCCGTAAGGTTAAAAGAAAACAGTTACAAGGTGTTCACAGGGGCTGTTAGGAAAAAGACAGTGAAAAACACAAGAACAAAAGTAAGAATATGCATCATGTAAGTAGAGAGTTATTTGATGTGGGGTTCCCCTCTGTATGGTGTGGATACCATTGGTTAATAAAGAAACTGGCTTGGTCTCATAGGGTAGAACAGAGCAAGGTGGGGAAAACATAATTGTATGTTAGGAGAAAGGAGGCGGAGTCAGAGAGAAGCCAAGCAGTCTCCCCCAGCGACAGACACGCTGAAATTTTGCTGATGGGCCACAGCCTCATGGTGAATTAATGCAGTTTTTGTGTGGTTATTTTGGGGCTGAGCAGCCAAAGACAAACAAGCGGGCTTTTACAACAAATTGGTGCCCAATGTGGGGCTCGAACCCATGACCCTGAGATTGAGTCTCAAGCTCTACTGACTTGAGGTTAGTGGCCATGGGGGTAGATAAAGGTATCCTGAAAACACATTTTACAAGGCAAGGGATAGTCATGCATCATGTGGTCACGAGTTCAGTGTAGGTTCAAAGACAAGTTTTGCAAGGTGCATCAGGTTTAGAAAACAGAAACTTATTCCCTCTTACATTTATTTGCTTATTTTAATTGATTTATTTATTTTACATACCAACCACAGTTTCTCCTGACTCCTCTTTTTGTCTCCTCTCTCCCAGTACACCCCTTTTCCCTAGAAACCTATTCTTGTAGGGTATGGGTACTGAGCAGCAATATGGCTCCTGCTTTGACATGAAGCCATCATGGCTACTACTCTGGTTTCAAGTCTTACTTCCTTTAAAAAAAATCTTTCCAGACCAACCCATGCTGCCCAAGTAGTCTGACAAGTATGGTCTTCAACTGGAGATTATACAATTTGCCAGTGGCTACATTCTTAGAAAACACCACCTCTCCATAGCTAATACTTGCCAGTAGCTCCATGGCTTGGAGTGGAATTGTAGGTCTAACCTTTCTCTCCATACTGAGATTTGGTCTGGCTTGAGCCTGCAAGGTCTGGTGCATGAGTTCACAGGGGCAGCTGTCCTGCTGTGTCCAGATGTTTCTTTTGGTCATTTACCACCTCAGGCTCTTACATTCATGTCACCTCCTCCCTCTTCTGCAGTGACCTCTGAGCTGGTGGGGAGAGGTGAGTGGTGTTTAGGACTGTTTATGTAGTGTTATGTGGTGTTTAGTGGTGTTTATGTCTTGTTTAGGACTAAGCGTTCTGCAATCTCTTACACTCTGCACTTTGACCGGTTGTATTGATGTACTACCATCATCATGATAGTTGTATCATGTAGTTACCATCATCATGACCGGTTGTATCCATGTACTACCAATAGAAGGTTCTTCACACTGGTTTATCAAGCCATAGAAGACTAATACTCAAAAATTCATCACAAGCAGTTTATAAATGTTCCATTTGAGCACATTTAAATTAATTAAATTTGTCTACTCTTATATTTTCAAAATTCCTTATGTACCAGGTATTAGCAGTCATCAGTTAGGCCATTCGTTTGAGAGGAAGCAGACATTTAGGTACTCATGTCTCAAATGATGCCTGGAAAGGAAATGGCAGCAGGGGGTCTTTTCATTCCCCCTCTTCCTGCCTAGCCTCCCCCACCATATTATAATTGTTAAACCAAAGAATTTCAAATTGCCTCTGCTGTTATTTTGAAGAGTTGAGGAGTAATTATGAATACTCTCCGAAGTGGTAGTCACCTTTGTAACCTGAATGTTTCTGTTTTCAGACCCTGTGCAGTATTGGATATGCATCATCTCTTGTTTTCTTGACATATATAATTTCATTCATTTTTCGTAATGGTAGAAAAAATAGTGGTGTTTGGTCACTTTTCTTCTTGACTGTAAGTATGCCTGTGATGTTTCCTTCTTGTTTTATTTTTAACTTTCTTGAATAAATCTAGGAACATGTATTTTATTTTAGTTAAAATCTGTTTTGGACTTCATTATTTTCTGTTACGCATATGTGTGCTTTGCCTACTTGTATGTATGTGTAGCACATGTGTGCCTGTCCCTGTGGAGTTCAGAAGAGGACATCAGATCCCTTGGAACTGGAGTTAGAGATGGTTATGAGAGGCCACGTATGCCTGAGAAATGAACCTGGGTCCCCTTGAAGGGCAGCAGGAGCTCTTAAACACTAAGCCTCCCCAGCCTCAAGGACCATATCATTGCACTAAGCAGAATGGCAAATTAATAATTCTTTTTACAAAATCTTAACTGCTCTAAGATAATGATAAATCTATGGAAATTGAACTGTATGTGGGGGTGTATGTCTACAGAGCTTGAGGTATCTGGGAGAAAGAGATTTCTACCTCACAGCCATTCATTTCTTTCCGTTGCTATATTATACCATTGATAGATATATCCATCAATTGATTTATCCATTGCTGATGTCTACCAAATGACTTCCTGTTTGGAGCTATTATTAATAATACTGACAGGAAGTCCGTGTTGTGTATACTTGGCACATTTGTATACATGCATATATGTATTTGGGGATACAAACCTAGCAGTAGAATTCTTAGGCATTTTTATATACTTGCCTTGATATATTTTGTAAATGAGTTGTTTACAGCAACATGAACTCAAGGGATTTATTTCTTATGCAGTTTCTTCAAAACAAAAGCCAAATAAAACTCTTCGGTACACACAATAATTTTACCAGTGTTTATAACATCTTTATAAATAATTGCCCAAATATAAAGCTAACAAAAATATATCAAGATGATAATGATTAAATAAATGAAAGTATATCTATGTGATATAATTTTATTTGGTTCTAACAAGAAGTAAGCTATCAACCCCTGGAAAGACAAGAAATAAATTTAAAGACAACATGAAAATGCTACATATCATGATTTTTTTTTTGCTTTCTTTTTTTTATTAATTTATAAAAGTTTCCACTTCCGCCCCTCCTCCCAACACCCTCCCACTCCCCCCACTCCCTCTCCTCCTCCCTCTCCATCCCTAAGAGCAGTCAGGGTTTCCTGCCCTGTGGGAAGTTCAAGTTCCTCCCCCCTCCCTCCAGGTCTAGGAAGATGAGCATCCAAACAGACTAGGATCCCAAAAAGCCAGTACATGCAGAGGAAACAAGTCCCAGTGCCATTATCAATGGCTTCTCAGGCAGTCCCCGTGCCAGCCACATTCAGAGAATCCGGTTTGATCACGTGCTCATTCAGTCCCAGTCCAGCTGGCCTTGGTGAGCTCTCATTAGATCAGTCCCCTTGTATCAGTGGGTGAACACTCTCCTCATGGTCCTGCTTTTCTTGTTCATGTTCTCTCCCATTCTGCTCCTCATTTGGATCTTGGGGGCTCAGTCCAGTGCTCCAATGTGGGTCTCTGTCTCTATCTCCATCCATCGCCAAAATATTCATCAGTATGGTTATGGGCCAAGGCCAGTTCAGGCACCCTCTCCTCTGCTGTCCAGGGAACAATCTGGGGATCTCTCCTTGGACCTGAGAACCCCTCAAGAATCAAGTCTCTTGTAAACCCTAAAATGGCTCCCTTAGTTGAGATATATACTTCCCTGCTCCCATATCCATCCTTTCTCCCTCCCCCCATCCCAATCCCCCAAGCTTTCCCCAATCCTCCCCTACTCCCCTCTCTCTAACCCTCTCCCCTTCCGTCCCTCCGCCCCCCCCCCGTGCATCCAAGGTTGCCTGGCACTCTTGGCTACTTCCAATATCCAGGAGGATAACTACATGATTTTCTTCAGGTTCATCTTCTTATTTAGCTTCTCTAGGATCACGACTAATCGGCTCAAAGACCTTTAATTATGGCTAGAATCCACTTATGAGTGAGTACATGCCATATTCCTCTTTTTGTGTCTGGGTTACCTCACTCAGTAAAGCATTTTCTATTTCCATTGAATCTATAGATTGCTTTTGGTAGAATTGCCATTTTTACTATGTTGATTCTCCCAATCCAAGAATAGGGGAGATCTTTCCATTTTCTGGTATCCTCTTCAATTTCTTTCTTTAAGACTTAAAGTTCTTGTCAAATAGGTCTTTCACTTCCTTGGTTAGAGTTATCTCAAGATATTTTATGCTATTTGTGGCTATCGTGAAAGGTGAAGTTTCTCTGATTTCCCTCCCTGCTTTTTTATCCTTTGTGTATAGGAGGGCAACTGATTTTTTGGAGTTGATCTTGTACCCTGTCACATTACTAAAGGTGTTTATGAGCTGTAGGAGTTCTTTGGTAGAGTTTTTGGGGTCGCTTATGTACACTATCATATCATCTGCAAATAACGAGAGTTTAACTTCTTCCTTTCCAATTCGAATCCCCTTGATCCCCTTATGTTGTCGTATTGCTATTGCTAGAACTTCAAGCACTATATTGAAGAAGAATGGGGAGAGTGGACAGCCTTTACGTGTTCCTGATTTCAATGGAATGGCTTTGAGTTTCTTTCCATTCAGTTTGATGCTAGCTGTCGGCTTGCTGTAAATAGCTTTTATTATATTTAGGAATGATCCTTGTATCCACAATCTCTTCAATACCTTTATCATAAATGGGTGTTGAATTTTGTCAAATGCTTTTTCAGCATCTAATGAAATAATCATATGGTTTTTTTTTCTTTCAGTTTATTTATATGATGGATTACATTGATAGATTTGCGTATGTTGAACCAACCCTGCATCTCTGGGATGAAGCCTACTTGATCATAATGGATAATTTTTCTAATGTGTTCTTGGATTCGGTTTGCCAGGATTTTGTTGAGAATTTTTGCGTCGATGTTCATGCGTGATATTGGCCTGTAATTCTCTTTCTTGGTTGTATCTTTATGTGGTTTTGGTATCAGGGTAACTGTAGCTTCATAAAAAGAATTTGGCAATGACTCTTCTGTTTCTATATTGTGAAATACATTAAGAAGTATAGGTATTAGCACTCCTTGGAAGTTCTGATAGAATTCTGCATTGAAACCATCTGGTCCTGGGCTTTTTTTTGGTCGGGAGGTTTTTAATAACAGCTTCTAATTCTTCATGACTAACAGGTCTATTTAGATTGTTCACCTGGTCTTGATTTAACTTTGGTAAATGGTACTTATCTAAAAACCAGTACATTTCTTGTACATTTTCCAACTTTGTGGCATATAAGCTTTCGTAGTAGGATCTAATGATTCTCTGAATTTCCTCTGTGTCTGTTGTTATGTCCCCCTTTTCACTTCTGATCTTATTAATTTGAATGTTCTCTCTCTGCCGTTTGATTAGTTTGGCTAGGGGTTTGTCAATCTTATTGATTTTCCCCAAGAACCAACTTTTTGTTTCGTTGATTCTTTGGATTGTTTTCTGTGTTTTGTTGATTTCAGCCCTCAGTTTGATTATTTCCAGTCTTCTACTCCTCCTGGTTGAGTCTGCTTCTTTTTTTTCTAGAGCTTTCAGGTGTGCTGTTAAGTCTCCAATGTGTGCTTTCTCCATTTTCTTTAATTGGGCACTTAGTGCTATGAACTTTCCTCTTAGCACTGTTTCATTGTGTCCCATAGGTTTGAGTATGTTGTGTCTTTATTTTCGTTAAATTCAAGGAAGACTTTAATTTCTTTCTTTATTTCTCCCTTGACCCAGGGGTGATTCAGTAGTTGACTGTTCAACTTCCATGAGTTTGTAGGCTTTCTGGTGTTAGAATTGTTATTGAATTCTAACTTTATTCCATGGTGATCTGACAAGACACAGGTGGTTACTAATATTTTTTTGTATCTGTAGAAGTTTGCTTTGTTACCGAGTATGTGGTCAATTTTCAAGAAGGTTCCATGAGCTGCAGAGAAGAAGGTATATTCTTTCCTATTTGGGTGGAATGTTCTATAGATATCTGTTAAGTCCATTTGATTCATTACCTCTATTAATTCTCTTATTTCTCTGTTTGGTTTCTGTCTGATTGACCTGTCCATTGGTGAGAGAGGTGTATTGAAGTCTCCTACTATTAGTGTGTGTGGTTTGATGACTGCCTCGAGTTCTAAAAGTTTTTCTTTTACATAAGTGGGTGCTTTTATATTGGGGCATAGATATTCAGGATTGAGACTTCCTCCTGATGAATTGTTCCTGTCATGAGTATAAAATGTCTGTCTCCATCTCTTCTGATTGATTTTAGTTTGAAGTCAATTTTGTTGGAAATTAGAATGACCACACCTGCTTGTTTCTTAGGTCCGTTTGCTTGAAAAACCTTTTCCCAACCCTTAACTCTGAGTAGATGTCTGTCTTTGTTGTTGAGGGGTGTTTCTTGTAAACAGCAGAATGTTGGATCCTGTTTTCGTATCCAATCTCTTAGTCTGTGCCTTTTTATAGGTGAATTGAGTCCATTAATATTAAGTGATATTAATGACCAGTGGTTGTTGACTCTGGTTATTATTATTTTTTGTTTGTTTGTTTAATAGAGTTTGTATGTGTCCCTTCTTTGAGTTAAGCTCGTGAAGGGTCGCTAGATGTCTGAGTTATTGTAGGCAGTGTTGGCAATGTTGGATTCCTTAGGTTGCGATTTTCCTTCTATTACTTTCTGTAAGGCTGGGTTTGTGGCTACGAATTGTTTAAATTTGTTCTTATCCTGGAATATTTTGTTTTCTCCATTGATAGTGAATGATAGCTTGGCTGGGTATAATAGTCTGGGTTTGCATCCATGGTCTCTTAGTTTCTGCAGTACCTCTATCCTGGACCTTCTGGCTTTCATGGTTTCCATAGAGAAGTCCGGTGTAAGTCTGATAGGTTTACCTTTATAAGTTACTTGACCTTTTTCCTTTGCAGCTCTTAATAGTCTTTCTTTAATCTGTATGTTTGTGTTTTGATTATTATATGGCGAGGGGATTTTTTTTTATCAAGTCTATTTGGTGTTCTACATGCTTCTTGAATCTTCATAGGAATATCATTCCTTTGGTTGGGAAAGTTTTCTTCTATAATGTTGTTGAATATATTTTCTTGGCCTTTGATCTGCAATTCTTCTCCTTCTTCAATCCCTATTATTCTTAGATTTGGTTTTTTTAATTGTGTCCCAGATTTCTTGAACGTTTTGTGATGAGAATTTGTTGGATTTGCCATTTTCTTTGATCAGAGCGTTTATTTTCTCTATGGTATCTTCAGAATCTGAGATTCATTCTTCTATCTCTTGTATTCTCTTGGTTATGCTTGATTCTGTAGACTCTGTTCGTTGACCTAGATTTTCCATATCCAGTCGGCCCTCGGTTTGTGTTTTCTTCATTGCCTCCATTTCAGTTTTCAATTCTTGAACTGTTTCCATTACCTGTTTGATCGTTTTTTCTTGGTTTCCCAGGGTATCATTTATGGATTTACTCATCTTTAAAACTTTTTGTTATACTTCTCATCCATTTCTCTATTCATTTCTTCAAACTTTGTGTTATACTTCTTATCCAGTTCTTTAAGGGAGTTATTCATATCCTGTTTAAGGAACTCTATTGCTTTCATAATGGCACTTTTTTTCCACTTCTTCTGGATTAAGGTGTTCAAGTCCTTCTATTGTAGGATCGCTTGGATCTGGTGTTTTCATGTTGTTTTTCAGATTGTTGGAGGAGTTCTTGCCTTGGCATCTGCCCATCTCTTCCTTCAAATGCTCTCTATTGGATCTTCTGATACCAGGTCAGGTTCCCTTGTTGGACAGGGGCTTCACTGACAGAAGGCCTACCTTTCCTCAGGCAGGCTATTGAAACACAGGAACTGCCTCCTGCCGGGTTGCACTTACAGCCCAGGCCCAGCTCCCAAGGCAGCTGAGCTGGGGAAATTTTATGGCCCCAGGGGGAAGGGAGGAATAGAGGAAGGTGTACCTGGGTGAAAGCTGGGATAGGAGGCGGGAGAGCTTAGCAGGGTGGAGCCACCCCTGCAGGGTGACCAGGGAGTCAAGGGGGTTGGGGAAAGTCTGAACTTCTCCTTGCTGGGCTTCTGCCACAGGCCAGGAGCAAACTCACCCCTCTGATGGATGTCTGCTAGAGGATCAATGCCCCTTGCTGGCCAGGAATGTCGCTGAGTTGACACAGGGCCTACCTGTCCTCAGGCAGGCTATTGAAACACAGGAACTGCCTCCTGCCAGGTTGTGCCTCTACATATCATGATTTTAATTACATGGTATTCCAGAAAAACTATGAAAATAATAAAAAGTTTAGTTGGTGTCAAGAATTTTGGATGTAGAAAGATGTGTAGGTAAGCCTGGAGAACTTTTATGGAAATGACCTGTTTTGTATAATACAATAATGGTAAATACACGTTATTATAACTTTAACAAGACCTATAGATGGTACAGCAATAATAATAAACTCTCATACAAAATGTCCCTGGAGATTAAATAAAATTTTGAAAAAGAGATAACATATTTAAATCCTTAGACAGGTTAAAAAAAACATAAAGAGTATTGTTCTTTTTGGAAAATGATTTTAAAATTGGGAAAGATAATATTAATGGGTCTGTAGCTTAGAGATAAAGTACTTGCTTTACATGAGTAATGCTGTACTACATGTGTACCTGTGTGTGTATGTGCATGTGTGTGCGTGTGTGTGTGTGCAGATGGGAAGAGACCTATGCATGTATACATGTGCACATGTGTGCATGTCTATGAAAATTCTTGTTATATCTACTTAGACAAAGGATAGTATTCTAGATAAAAAAGACAGTAAAGCCAGCCTACAAGAACTTGTCTTCTTTTTATGGTTTTTCGAGATAGAGTTTCTCTGTGTAGCATTTGCTGTCCTGGAAATCACTCTGTAGATCAGGCTGGCCTCAAATTCACAGAGATCTGCCTGCCTCTGCATCCTGAGCTCTGGGTTTAATTAAACTTGTCTGGCTTGGAAGAAACTTAAAAGAATAATAATAATAATAATAATAATAATGAGGACACGGAGCCAGACATTGAGTATGGTACTAGAAGGAGGAGAAGGTAGTGTTGGATGCATATGATCAGTGTACAGTGTATAAATGTATGGTAGCTTGCAAAGAGTAAAAATATCTAAATATTTCAAAAAGAATAATAATGAACAATAACCAACAATGACTGACTCTAGAATGCAATGTTGATAGAGTATTAGCAACTATCAAAATAAATGTGGAAATCACATATGTTGAGGAAACATCACATGGTTTCTGAAACATGCCCGATAAAAAACAAACATGGATTCAAGAGCACAGATGTGAGATGCCAATGGCAAATCCCATATTAAATGTTAAGATTATGAATTACTCATTTGGTGTTGGCAGTTGGACAGTGATAGCTACAAGAGTTAACTAGAACACCTTGAGTGACTGAGGCATGGCATCATGCACACTCCACTCATGGCTTTTAGAGGAACAGATTGTCACAAACTTTTTGAAAATATTTTAGACAACTGCTGATTTTTAATTGCCCAAGAAGATTTTTATTTGTGGGAGGTGGACATATGGACAAATGGTTAAAAGTGTTGACTTCTCTTCCAGAGGACTTACATGGTGGCTCACAGATGTCTATAACTTTTATCCCAGGGAATCCAACATCCTCTTTTGGCCTCCCCAAGTACTAGGCATTCACATAGTATGCAGACGTACGTGTAGGCAAAAATAAAATCCTGTACACATAAAATAATAATAGGAATGGGAAACTTAATAAAAAGATTTTAATCTCTAACACTGAAAGCATCAATATGGAAAATATTAATATATACCACAATTAATATAATCAAAAAAATCCAATAACAAAATTTTGGTTTTTTTTGTTTTTTTTTCTTTTTTAAAATTTATTTATTTATTTATTAAAAATTTCCACCTCCTCCCCGCCTCAAAATTTGAAGACAAAATTATAAATTCTTACATATTCAATCAAGAAAATATCCAGCTATGAAAATTAATAGCCAGTATCCTTAGACTTAGAAATATATCCAAGATTTATGTAGAAGTAAAAAAAAATGCATAGAAGAGAATAACCAAAAAATGCCATCATCAAAATCTGCTTTTTATACATACTGTTTGAAAAGCAATGCCTGATGTGGGATTTCCCTCTGTATGCTTTGAATACAATTTGGGAATAAAGAAACTGCCTTGGCCTGTTGATAGGGCAGAACTTAGGTAAGCTGGGAAAATTAAACTGAACGCTGGGAGAAAGACGGCAGAGTCAGAGAGAAACCATGCAGCCACCACTGGAAACAGACGTGTTAAAACTTTGCTGGTAGGCCACAAAGTCATGATGATACACAGATTAATGGAGATGGGTTAAATTAAGATGTAAGAGTTAGCCAATAAGAAGCTAGAGCTAATGGGCCAAGCAGTGGTTTGAATAATATAGTTTCTGTGTGATTATTTCGGGACTGAGCAGCCAGGAATCAACAAGCGGCTCCTAACAACAAATGCCTTCCAATAAAATTATGACTTAGCTTGTAACACAAAGGGGAAAGTACATTGGCATTGCTCTATTGCATGAGGCAGAAATCTATAATAGGAACACTGATGAGATGAATTCCTGTTCTCTTTGAAAATAAGCTGTAGTTCATATCACTACACTTCAGTGACACCAGACTGTGCTTTCATTTCAGGTCACCATCTTCTCTTTAGTTGCTACTCAGATAAATGCGTACGGATTTCTAGGGCTCCTATTCGGCACCCTTTTAATTCCACCCTTCACGCTGGTTGGCTCTCTATTCATTTTTTCTGAGGTAAGTCGTCTTCTTCTTCTCCTACCATCTTCAAGTGTAAAGCCAGCGAAGGAAGTCTCGAGGATGAGAAACACAGGGCAAGTCAGCTCCTGGCATGCAGTGTTTGAAGCTGTGATTCCCAGGAAGTGATTTCTATAGAACGTACAAAGGGCACAGCCGCACTCCCTGTTAAGTCCTGCCCTGGTTCATGAAGCCCAAGGCAACTCCAGACTAGAAGCATTTCACAGTCTTCATTCCTAGGAGCCCTATAAGTCAAAAGGAAAGCTCCTCTTCTGTTCACAGTAGGATGTATTATGTGAAAAGGAGCACACAACAGCCAAGTTGCATATATTGATCTGGAGTCTAGCCTATGGGGAGACCGAGATACCTGAGATTTATCAGTTTATGGGTGTTGGTAACAACAGTATAACTTAGTAATATAGCTTACACAGCAGATAGAAGTTCAACTAAAAAGAGAGCCAGCACTTGACCTTGAACTCCAAACTTTAGAGGTTTGGAGAGAGGAAGTGTGAGTAAATCAGTGAGAGTGAATAGGAGCCAGAGAAATGGCTGACTTCAGACCACCACATCCCCTCGCCCACGCAGCTAAGTGGCCGTTTCCAGGGGTGAAATAGGAATGTTTCTATACGTAAAGACCGATTAAGCCACCGACTGCTACTGAACAGTCCAGAAGGATACTGGGAAAAGACAATTCTGTCTAAGGACATGAAGGTCACTGGTGACATTAGCGGTGTCCGTTTTGACGGAAGCATCAGCTTTACCAAATGAGCCTGGTAGAGACTGTTAGGCGAGCAAGCGCTGGCGGCGTCTCTCGGCAAGTATGCCTATGCATTTTCTGTCAAGATAGCAGAAGTGACGAACAGGTGAATCAGGAAGATGGCCAATGTTTTTAATTCATTTTTTTCCTAAGCAATGTCATACTGCGCTGATGTGAAATAGGAAATTTCTCATAGTAATGGAGAGGAACATTATCCAGGGAGTAAACTCTGAAAAGCCGGGTGAAAACCATCAGCATGAGTGTACAAGTGGAGAGGTTGCTGTCGACAGTCATTGCCTGTGTGTGACATGTTTGAGGCAGGATTAGCATTTTGATACCAGAAGAAAATGCATGAATGTGGTGATATTCTGTTTGTGATCTTACAAATAAAGCTCACAGAGAGGGTTAGCTTCAGAAAGGCTTGCCTGTGTCTTCAGGGCCCTGCCTGCACTGTCCACAGTCTTGCTCACTCCCGGTGTGGCACAGAACAATATCCTGCCTCCTGGTCTGGGGACAAGCTCAAGTTCATGGAAACACTGAGGAACAAGAACAAACTACCATAGTCAGAAACAGACTCCACCCAGTACCCAGGTTACATAGATTCATTGTAGAAAGGATGAATTATGAATAGGAGCATTCATGTCAACATGTCTTCTCATTTTGCAGATTTCTTATGACTCTATGGATTACATAGGAGCCTCAGAATCTCAAGTTGTGTTTCTGGCATTGCTCATAGTAAGATGGCATTTCCTTTTTAATGGTTTTGCACTAGGAGACACATTTGTACATTTTCTTACTTTCTCTTTATTTATCCTCTGTCCTTTACGGTGTTCATCTTGATCTCATCCATTTCCCAGTCCCTTCTCACCTACGCTCTGCCTCCCCCAATATAAAACAAAATTTAAGAGAGAAAAAAGGGGGAGATTAGAAATCTTGTTGTGGAAGCTGCAATGTGACACATTAAGTCACGTAGTAAACCCCTTTATTCATGTATCTTTACTTGAAAGTATTCATTGCAAAGAGTCATTGGTCTGCTTGGAGCCCTCTGGTTTCAATGACACTGTTGATGCTGGGTCCTCACGAGGACCCAGCAGCTGCCCAGGCCCAGAACCAGGGTTATGACTTGGTGTGTCCTAACATTCACCCCATTTGCAACCTGCTGAAGCACATGCAGGGGCTTGACCCACAGACCAAACCTTCAGGACCTCCACAACACAGGACAGCATTTGTGTAGAGGGAGCGGCGGGCTGTGTCCCGCCACCTGGCTCCTGGCTAGCTTTATCCGAAATAATTACACGGAAACTGTATTCATTTAAACATTGCTTGGCCAATTATCTGTAGCCTCTTATTGGCTAACTCTTACATATTGATCTAACCCATTTCTAATAATCTGTGTAGCACCACGAGGTGGTGGCTTCCCAGGACGATTCTAACATGTGGCTGTCTTGGAGAGGAGAGTCATGGCATCTGCGTCACTGCCTTCTTCCTCCCAGCATTCTGTTCTGTCTACTCCACCTACCTAAGCTGCTGTCCTATCAAAAGCCAAGGCAGTTTCTTTATTAACCAATGAAAGTAACACATAGACAGTTAACCCTCCTCCATCACATTTGTACATTTTAAATGTTTCTTTGAGTTTCAACAAATTAAAAAATTATGTGGACATTTTGGGCATAAGAAGTGACACACACACCACACATATGCAACATGACCGTGATCATTTGATGACAACTCTGAACAGCATTAGTAGGACTTGTATTCACTCATTACTACTGTGTTGGCATTTTTATATTTATTTATTTTTCTATTTGCTTGGGGGAGAGTGCATGCTATGGCATGCATGTGGAAGTCAGAGAACACCTTGTGGGAGTCATTTTCCCTTCCACCATATGGGTCCTGGGTACTGAACTTAGGTCATCAGCCTTGGCGACAAGCGTCTTTATGAACTGCACTTTCTCCCTGGCCTACTATTATTATGTTCATATTAGTCCTTTTATTGAGTAACAAAAGTGCTAACTTTGGCAGCTTCAGACAATATCAAATAGATTGTGTTCAGGTTTGTGAGAATGTTATCAAACCTCATTTTATAGATGATCAGTCTCATTAAATTAACTCCCATATGAAAGCAATTGGTTTTATTATGATGAAGCTAATTTTGTCTTTCTTTCTCTGTCCCTAGCCTTACTTCCATTTTCTCCTTTTCTTTTTTGTTCTGCGCTGTCTGGAAAGGTACTCCAGGAAGAAATCGCTGAGAATGGACCCTGTGTTCAGGTTGAAAGCATTCAAATAGAATTTTATGTCTCATTTAATTTTCATTCTTTAGACATTTTAACATGCCTAAATTAATTAGTCGAGGTGGGGGAAACAACTGATGATTGTTTTTAAGGGCCTGAGTTATTGGCAAAATTATAATAGCAGGAAAGGTGACATTAGCATACACAAGACCCTGACACTGGAGTCATATACAAGAGGTGGTATCTTTAAAAGAATGGACAAATACAGATAAGCAATTGGATATATGTTGGCAGTCCAAGAGGGAAATACATTGAGCAATAAGTCAATGGTTGAAAGTCAGGATGCAGGCCCTTCCCCATAGACTTGAGGAGAGAGCTGGGACACATTTAAAGGCTTGTGTTGGAGGATAGCAGGAAATAAAAGTGAAGCTGGATATTGGAAGACACTGAAATAGGGAAGTATGGGGAAAGTATTGAAAATAGTTGAATGAGCAACTGACCATGTGAGTGCATTTTGCACACTTAGTTACTATTCTGTTTCTTTGAAGAGACACAATAACTAAGGCAACTCTTATAAAAAGAAAGCACCTGATTGGAGGCTTTACTTAAAGATTTAGAGGTTTAGTACATGATGAACAAGGTGGGAAGCATATGGGTGTGGTGCTGGGGCACTAATTGAGATGCTTACATCCTAATGCACAGGCAGCAGGCAGAGACATAGAGAGGGAGACTGAACTTGGCTTGGGTTTTTGAGACATAAAGCCTACCCTAGTGATACAGCTACTCTAGCCAGACCACGCCTCCTAGTCCTACCAAAACAGTTTCACTACCTGATGACTAAGCATTCAAGTATCTAGGTCTATAAAGGACATTCTCATTCAAACCACTATACACACCTAGCTTTTTCCATAAAATAAAAGTCAAACTCAAATCTACATTTGATTAAAAATTTTTAGAAAAAAAAAGTGACTAGATGACAACATGCTTTAGGGAAACCAACCAATAGTAATTAAGATGACCTGAGGGGTTAAGAATCAGCCAACTCTGTTATAATTGATTAAAGGTCTTGTTTGACAGCAGCAGGAAGGTCTGACTGACACATTCTTAAGAGATAGCACTCCAGGTAACTGAGTGGACATTGGGATGCTGATCAGGCATCCTGGACTGACTGGGCTATGTTCCTAATTTCAAGGGCTCTGGTCCTTTGTTATTAAACTTGAAAGTCATAAAACATACCCCAACTTCATTCTAGAGATCTTTTTCCTCAAGGAAAGATGCCTTCCCATCCCTGACAGTGAAGGTGTGCTGCTTTGCAAATTGAAGGGGGAAATGTCATTAATGATTATGAGAACTATATTTATGTAACTAGCAAGACTGGATAGGAGAAGAATCGTTTGACTCATTGGTAGAAAGAATGAAGGTATTTGAAAGGTACACATTAGCGTATAAAAGGAGTCCAGTCCATCGATTTCAACAACGGATAAGTTTAGCCTGCTGTTTGGGTTTCAGAATTTCCCCAAGAAGCTGTAATGCTTTCCCAAACCCAGAAGAACCCGGAGAAGAGGATGAAGATGTTCAGGCGGAAAGAATGAGAACAGCAGGTGCTGTGACTGCGCTACAGATGAACGAGGTGGTGCTCATAAAAACAACCTTCCTTTCTTCCGCAAACAATTCTGCCAGCTTGGCGAGAAACATTCCAATCTTAATTCTCTTAAAAGTCTGGTGGGGGAGGAGGGCTCTTCTGCTCGTCTGTTTATTACATGATGTCAGAAGGTATGTAGTGCCCATGAGCTATAAAAGCATAGGGAACACACACACACACACACACATACACACACCACAACACAGTAATTTATTAATTTGTTTTTCAGAGTCATAGTTTGATACATATAGTCAAACATTAGAAAACTGAAGACCTTAATGAGTTTCTTTGAAAGAACTGTTTTGTATTTTATGTGTACATGTATTGCCTGAGTGTATATATGGACATCATTTTACATAGCCCACAAATGCTAATAGTCAAATCAGGGCATCAGATTTCCCTAGAACTGGAGTTACAGGCAGTTCTGAGCCACCTTGTATGGGGATCAGAAACCAAACTCAAGAACTCTGCAAGTGCAGCAAGTGCTTTTAACCACTGAGCATCTCTCCAGCCCCAACTTTTATAAGTTTTATAATCCAAGTTAAGCTAGTTGCAAACAATTCAGAAGAGAGTTCTCAAGTTCCAGCATCTGTGTCTGTGTGTGCTTGTGTGTATTTATGTGTGTATGCCTGTTTCTCTGTGTGTCTGTGTGCCTGTTTCTCTGTATGTGTATTTGTATATGTATGTACCTGTTTATGTGTGTGTGTGTTTATGTCTCTGTGTGTGAATGTTTCTGTGCCTGTGTCTGTGTGTTTGTAGGTATTTATGTGTGTGTGTGCCTATTTCTCTCTCTGTGTGTATGTTTGTGTGTGTTAAATCACTTTTTATGCGAGTGGCCCCATTCCAGTTCTCTGCAGAATAGCAAGCACAAATCACACACGGCACTGCAAAGCAAATGTCCACAGAGGAACTTGGCAGAATCCACTTGAAAACAGCAGCTTGTATCAGGAGTGGTTTCACTCATGATTCTATGCAAGGAAAGCCCTGGTGGAAGGGGTGTGAAGAAGTCTCTCGGTCGCAAATGAGACTACTACACTAATGCTCACCTCTCTTTACAGAAGCCGGCCATCATTGCTAGCTGTCTGCGGAAGGAGTATGCAGGCAAAAAGAAAAAATGCTTCTCCAAAACAAAGAAAAAGATCGCCACAAGGAACGTCTCCTTCTGTGTTAAAAAAGGTTGGGAACCACAGTTCTGTCAGTAGAGCTGTTGTGGGCACTGAAGCCTGGGTCTTTCTAAGGGGCAATGAGTGTGAGACTGGAATCCTCTGTTGGTGAGCACTGAAAGGCAGCTGGCTCACCAGGAGTTATTATAACTGTTTTAGTAATAACGGGTTTCCTTTGCAAAGGAAGAGAGTGTTACAGCCTTTCTCTTTAAAACCCACTGCAAGAGGTCAAAGGGATAGTACAGATTTAATTTAGTTATTAAGTATTTCAAATGATTTTTTTTTTAGTATTGAGGATAAATCCAGGGCCTCATGAATGCTATGCAAACATTCTACCAATGAGATACATTCTAAGCCCTGGCATAGGGATAAATTGAAATCTTTCATAATACATAGGATTAACTGAGTCACAGTAGTGCCTATTTCATTCTTAACAAATAGTTTATGATAACTAGGCATAACAATTCATGCCTATAATGCCAGAACTTGGGAGTCTAAAGCAAGAATATTGTATTAAGTTCAAGGCATGTAGAACTCAAGTCTACATGAGTTCCAGGGCCATCGGAACTGCGTAGGAAGAACCTGTCTGGAGAAGGAAAGTAGTGCTTGCTGTGGACGTGGCTGCAACAAGCGCTCTTCGAAATTCCAACTTGGTCTCTTAGCAACCTATCTTCAGCAAGTTATCTGCATTCTTTAAGACTCAGATTTCTCCCCTGTATGATGAAACTAGTAATGACATCGTGTGTGTGTGTGTGTGTGTGTGTGTGAGAGAGAGAGAGAGAGAGAGAGAGAGAGAGAGAGAGAGAGAGCATAATACATTTTGTGTAGTACTTCTCTACACAGAGAGTCCACAAATTGTATTTAGTTTTATTTTGTGAAAGTATTTGCCTGTTCTTGAGTATTCCCGTTTCTTTCAGGTGAAGTTCTGGGGCTCTTAGGACACAATGGAGCTGGTAAAAGTACAACAATTAGTATGATAACCGGAGACACAAAACCATCTGCAGGGCAGGTCAGTAATGCACAAAGAAATATGTTCCATAATGTTGGCTAGAAGGAGCATTTTGCAGTGATTATTCATGTCAATCTAAAAATACATAGTTTGTCCTTAATCAATTATAGTGATATGCATTGAAGATGATTAAGTTCTTTCTACTTGATACAAAAAGTAGTTTTTAAGAAGGGCTAATCTTATCAGTACAGTGCCCTTGAGTAGAGAATATTAATGAAAAATACTTTATATACACCATAAACATACATACACAAACTCATGAATACCTTCATGAAGACATCATTGCTTTGTTATTTATCCCAAGAACTTGGTAAACTGAGCTTTCTTGCCCAGCATTATACTAAAGACCTCTGTTAAAACCCAAGCAAGCCTTGGTAATGTGGTTACAGTCAAGAAGCCCTATATTTAGTAACTATTCTCTGCTTCCTTGATGTAATTAAAGGCTACTTGCCTCTTGTGTAGCCAGAGGCCACGGATGTCTGAGCAAAGAAGACAATCAGCAACACTTTCTGATCATAACTGAGATAAATCTGGCCAGAGGGTGGATGATGTCTCCAGTGGCAGGGGAAATGCTGGCAGTGTCAGAGGCTATTGGAGTCGTACTGACGTTCTCAAAGCACCACCCTCGAGCTGGGTGGGAAATCTCAATCCCTAAGATGACAGCTTTTAGAGACAAGCAACCCAGTTGTCCACAGTCTCAGATCAAACCCTAGATTGTATATAAATTGCACTTTTCTAGGCCAAATGAGATAAATGCTGGACAGAAACCAGAGTCACGGCTTCAGAGGAACATGCTGTTGCCCTGTGATCTGAGGTTAAGAGCAGAGGGAAGGTTAATGAAGGATTGTTGTACATGGTACTGACGCTAGAGCTATTTCATGAACTGGCCTATTATTTCCACTCTTGCCTGATGCAGCTACTGGAGCAGTCCTTTGAAAATGCAAACAAAAGCATGCCACTCTCCTGATTACAAACTCTTACCGTAGTGGTCCATACGCTACCATGGCTGCAGACAGCTTCGCACAGTGTGGACTGTGCCAATACAAACTCTTACTGTAGTGGTCTAATTTCTATCATGGCTGCAGATGGCTTAACATGGTGTGGGTTGCACCAACTGCCTTTCTCTCTCTCTCTGCCTCTTGGATTGGCCCTTGCTCTTCTCACTGTAGGATATGCAGGTTTGAGTTCCCAGTGGATACAGCAATCTCCAGAAGCTTGGCTATCCCCTTCCTATTGCTCTAAATCTCACTTGCTCAAAGAACTTTTGAGTGCCTAATTTATTTATTTATTTACTACTTTATGAATTTCTATATTAGATACATATAATTTCATGAAAGCATTAAGCAGAGGCTGTCATCACCCCACTTATTTATTTTCTGGTTTCTCTCTAGAATGCAAGTTCTTCAAAGCCAAGTTAATTTGTTTTTCTTCTTCTTCTTTTGTACCAGAGAGATAGTAACAGAGAATCAAGGTCAAGGCCTTAGGTTCTAAAAGTCAATCCTAGTTTCAGTCCCCAAGTTTACCTTCTGTGACCCTTGTGCAAACTTCTTAACTCTTGAATGCATTAGGTTCACATATCTAATAGGGATACAGCTAACTCCAGGAACTTTTGAGGATAACATAACTTAAGATCTATTAAATGCTTAGGTTCAGATACATAGGATCACTGAGTACACACTAGCTATCATGCACAGCACAGTGCTAGGCTCATCAGAATAATAAATATCATCATTTTATTGGTTTTATTGGTTCTCAAGTAGTAGATACATTGCTAAAGGATTTTTTTCTGTATTAGTTGCTTCAGGATTGCTCGACTTTAGAACTATTGGCATTGTGGGCTGAATAAATATTGTGTATAGACTATTTACCAGCAACTATGGTTTTTACCCACTAGATGCCAGTAGTACCCTTTCCAGTACAGAAACGAATACAGTTGTGACAAGTAACCCTCTGTGTCTCTAGATAGTATGATATGTACCCTGAGAAGAGGACTTCTCTTCACTGAAAACCTCTGGGGAACAGAACACTTACCATGTATCCATTGCTGTGAACAATGGATCAGTGAAGGAACCCAAGTAATAAGTCACCAACTAAATAATCTTAACTTCGACTGTGGTGGTGGGTTTAGTCATAAAATCTAAACTATGATACTAAGATATAATAGCGTGGAATATTTGCCTTTAAATTACTGAGAGATTCATCACTTCCCCAGAACTAAATGATTACTCAGCTCTTGTTGGAGGAGGTCACTTGTTTGTTCCTGACTGCTCAGTCCCAAAATAATCACACAGAAACTGTATTAATTAAATCACTGCTTGGCCTGTTAGCTGTAGCTTCTTATTGGCTAACTCTTACATCTTAATTTAACCAATCTCCATTAATCTGTGCATCACCACGAGGTTATGGTCTACCAGCAAAGTCTCAGCATGTCTGTCTCTGGCGGTAGCTCCATGGCTTCTTCCTGACTCTGCCTCCTTGCTCCCAGCATTCAGTTTAGTTTCCCTGCCAAGCTAAGTCCTGCCCTATCAGGGGCTCAGGACAGTTTCTTTATCAACCAATGATATTCACAGCATACAGCAGGGAATCCCACTTCAAACTCTAAACATTTCATGATTTTTTTTGTGTGAACTTCACACACGAGTATGTACATCATTCTTGCCCCTTTTACCTCTCCAACTTCTCCCATGTTCCAGCCCTACCTCTCAAACTCATGATCTCTTCTTTAATTATCGTTGCTACATGTACGTCCACAAATATATGTAATTAGATAGATAGATGTATAATATATATGTGCTTATAATATATATTACATATATATAATATATATAAAATAGTGTTGCTCACATGAATATGTATGTGTCCAAACCTGACCACTTATGACCACTTAGGTTTAGACAAAATTTGCAGCATCTCATTCCTGGAGAAAACTGATTTTTCCTGTTGAAGCAGTTGTATTTTTTACTGTTAGGCTCTTAGTACCCAGGTGCATGAAGAAAACATCATTTAGTATCACTTACACACACACACACACACACACACACACACACACAGTTGAACAGAACCTGAGAAAGGTTTTCTTCTGTGTAGGTATTTTTGAAAGGGTGCAGTGAAGGTTCCACCCTCGGCTTCTTGGGGTACTGTCCTCAGGAGAACGTGCTGTGGCCCGTCCTGACAGTGAAGGAGCACCTGGAGGTGTACGCCGCTGTGAAAGGGCTGAAGAAAAAGGATGCCTCGGTCGCTATTACACGGTACGTGGAGAAGCCATTCACTCCCTGCTTAGGAGGGTGGCATATTATTAATATTGTTCACACTAAATTAAAGAGGGGACTTCTAGCTAGGGACCACGTGTTTATGGGAGACTTGGTCACCCCAAACTGGCGTGTGAGCTGGGAATCCAGTTCACTATTGTTACTTTCTCTTACTTTAAGCCTAGAGAGAAAGTTTACCAATTTTTTTTCATATGGAATAGGAAATGCAATATGAATGCATTGAGCAAAATGGGCTATAACATATCAGTATTAACCAGCTTCATGTTACTGTAATGGAATCCATGGGCCTGACTACATTTGAGGAAAAGAGATTTATCCATTTAACTCAGTTTTGGAGGTGAAATTTTGAGATGTCAGCCTCGATCAAGATGCTAGTGGGGCCAAATAGCATTGAGATCAGTACAGGATTGTTTATGAGTGGGAGAGGATACGGTCAGACAGGAAGCCAGAGAGAGATAAAGACTCTATAGCCCTTCTGAAAACAGAGCCCTGTTGTTCTAGGCTTTCCCTCCTCTCTATAGGTTTTAAGGGTCCACGCTGTTTCCTAACATCGCCAGCTAGGAATAAGTGCACAAACCCTTGGTGTGCAAACTATAGCTAAACAGTAGTAGTAGCCCGAGTGATATCAAAGTTGTGACCATTCTGATGACTTTTAAACTTTTTACTATTGTAGTATTGTTTATGTTTGCTTGCTGCATTCCTTCCTGCTCATGCCTAATGAAGAGTGACTCGCTGTTTTTCTCAGACTGGTGAATGCCCTCAAACTGCAGGACCAGTTGAAGGCTCCAGTGAAGACCCTATCAGAGGGAGTGAAGAGAAAGGTAGGTACAGGGAGGGCTCAGTATCCCACTCTGCAACCTGTTGGCTGATGACAGACAGGCTGTCCTACTGCAGCCCCAAAGAACCAGCCTCTGGGCTGCAGGCAGGGCTCAGAGGAAAACTCCACACAGTCGCGAATTTAGGATTTTTTTAATCTGAGGGGTTTCCGAGTAAAGAAGGGCTCAAGTGTACACTTTTTTGTTGATGGCAACACTCCTTAGTTTCTCATGATGGATTCTGCCAGTTTATGTCATATTGAATTCTGTCAGGGTCTCTTAATTTCTGCCCCTTCTCTTTGTTCTACACTGCTTAGAAAGACCCACAAAAATCTTGCAGGCATGACATCTGAAGGTCACATACCATTTCTTAGGTAAATGATAAGAAATGGAGTCCTCTCCATAGTCCTGAGCAATAAATCCATATTAATTATCACGTGGCAAAGAGTAGCACTTTCGTTCAGTTAACTCCTAATTAGTGGCCTGCGAACCGCAGCTACAGGGGGAGGGGGCTTTCTGTCTTCTAATCTATAGAGGTAGCCCTATAAAGCTAAACTACCAAGGAGGCTAAAAGAATTAAGGAAATTGGGTGCTATGTTCTATTCTTCTGAGTGTATAAAATATCTTAAACATTTTGTGGTTAGCGGTCATAAAGGCCAGATTTTCCTGTACTGTAGACTGTTTACAAATGTGTCTTCAGAGAAAGTGTAGCAGCGCCCCAAGCTGCAGGGGTAAAGGGTGAGGGCACCGCAGAGGAGCCCACTCAGAATTCTCTGAGGCACATTGTTGTTAAAAGCATTTTAAAACTTAAGATAGATTTTTCTGTCCTGCATGTAACCCTTGACCATAAAAGAAACAGACTTGTAACTCTTTCTTGGGGCTGTGAAGTTAGTTTCTATTTTGTAACTAGCCCTGGCCAATCAGGGAATCTTATCCGGTGGTGTCTGAACAAAGGCCATAAAACTGAGGCTAGGAATCCCTGAGAAGAGTTAATGACAGTCCCTGGGCCACAGTTAGGTTACTTTGCACTGTTTACCTTGGCTCAACAAATCACACAGCTGGCTACATATCCTTGTAAATAAGCTTGTATTTTTCTGCTAATAGTTTACCTTAAAATCCATTAGCTGGACCCCTGATCTGGTCTGAGGCTATTTTGAAATTTTCTATCAGTTGCTGGTATAGGGCTATCTTGGCAGCTGGGGAAATTGCAGCTGGGTTTTTTTTTTCTTTTTTAAAAATAATTTACTTATTTATATTTTATGTATGTTGGTCTTTTGCCTGCATGTATGTCTGTGTGAGGGTGTCAGGGTCCCTGGAATAGGAGTTATAGACAGTTGTGAACTACCATGTGGGTGCTGGGAACTGAACTCAGGTCCTCTAAAAGAGTAGCTAATGCTCTTAACCCCTATGCCATCTCTCCAACCCCTACAGCTGTTTTCTTAAGCTGTGCTCTAAGACGGTTCTGAATGGAAACTTGTAACACCCGATTTGGGCAGCATCTCTTTGTATATATTTTATTCATCAAAACTGTGTGTAGGCTAGCAATATTAAAATTAAACAGACAACGCAGCTACGGAAGAGCCACCTTCGAGATAATCCACAGATAAAAATGCCCAGAAGATTGAAGTGTGTATTTCTGCGATAGTCACACATTATATCCAGACTGTGGGGAGCCACCGCCACTAGGGAAGGAATGCAATTAGCACATTTAACGTTATAGGCAGAAGCAGCAGATATTCTGGGGTCTGTACATCTCGTAGACTCTGCAAAATGAGCTTCTCTTCACCAGAAATTATTTTTTGGGAGGTTGACACCTTGAGTATCAATTGCTATCTCCTGTAATAAATGATAAAGACTCTCAGCCCTGTCCCTTTTGTTTCAGCTCTGTTTCGTGCTGAGCATCCTGGGGAACCCATCTGTGGTGCTTCTGGATGAGCCATCGACCGGGATGGACCCTGAGGGGCAGCAGCAGATGTGGTGAGATCTCAGGAGCAACACTTATGTGGATTTATGTAGCTTTCCAAAACTGAGTTTCAGCATAGTTTACCTAAAAGCAGAAAGATATTCATCCTTTAGCAGGAAAAGCAACACTAATAGAAAAGGTACACGGTTTCATACTCTGGCCAACGCTTGTAACACAAAAACGAGAGACCTATTCCCTCCATCTAACACGTACTGTAAGAATCTTTTTTATTTCCCTTAGATCTCAGTATGCATAGGACACAGTCCACTCGGTTGATTATTAAACTTCAAATCCTCTGCCATAGCCGCATGACAATGGTCACGGAGATGGAAATAAAAACCCCAAGTCCTCAGTATGTTAATTACTTTGTGAAATTGTTAAAAATCGATCATGTTATGTCCTTGTAGAATATATCATGATCATCACGTTGTCTAGGATGTCCTCACCTCCTCCCCTGCCTTCTCTCATTAATTCTCCTGCTGTTCAGCCCTTTTGAGAGCAACTTTTTCTTCAGTATCAACCTCCGTGTCCAGCCCCAAGCCGTTTCTAAATTATATACCCCAACCAAAAGTGAGGTTATTTATCTGTCAGTCCTACAAAAGATATCTTGGTTTTGGTTCCTCTTGGATGCCCTTCTTGTTTCGCATGTGTGCTAATAGAAACATATTTAGAAGGTTCTGTGATACCTTGAGAATTCTCTTTTATCAGCTGCTTCCCCTGACCTAACTCCAGGCAGGCGATCCGGGCCACCTTTACTAACACAGAGAGGGGTGCCCTCCTGACCACACATTACATGGCAGAGGCGGAGGCTGTGTGTGACCGCGTGGCCATCATGGTGTCTGGGAGGCTGAGGTGAGTACCGGTCAGGCCTGCCTTTGACTCTGGATTGCCTTCTGTGATAAAAAAAAAAAAACAACACTGCCAACTGTGACAAGCTGGAGAATCTGTGTCGGTCTCTACCTGGCCCTGCCCCAGACACCCAGATACTGAATTGCAATGACCAGAGATAGTTCTCTTGCCTTGCTATACCTTAGCCTCCTCCTATCTATCTCCAGGTGTATTGGCTCTATCCAACATCTGAAAAGCAAATTTGGCAAAGATTACCTGCTGGAGATGAAGGTGAAGACCCTCACCCAAGTGGAGTCCCTCAACACGGAGATCATGAAGATTTTCCCCCAGGCTGCTCGGCAGGAAAGGTAATACGTCTGCATTATTTTAATCTTTGTTTTGGGTGGTATTTGCTTTATAGAAAGATGAGAAGTGAAAGTTCTATCTTCTCATTGTTTTTAACTTTAGTCAGTGTGAGTACCTTCATTACTAAGAGAAGCCCTCTGTTCCCAGGGCTGCACAGGAAATAACCAAGACAATAAATTGTTCATTGGAGGCTGGCTCTTGCGAGGGAATTAGTATTCGTGGGGCTTTGAAATAAGCTACGTACTATTGTATGCTGACGCTTATATTATCTCAGTTGCTCTTGGCAGAGGGTGAAACCACCATGTTAAAGGAGGTGCCCTGAGAGAGCCCAGTGGTGGTAGTAGACACCCATCAGAATCCACGGATGGCTTTTCTCAGCATTTGTATCAGCGGTGGTTCTCGAGGCACAAGTAGATGAGGTGAAACCAAATAGCAGTTTCTGCTTAGATACTCTCTTTTTCCTACGATGGAAGGACAATCCTCTTTCCTCCCTTCTTAAGGCATCTTGCTACTGATTTCCTCTCTTGTGTCCCAGTCTTTTCTTCCCCGCAGACTGACTTCTTGCTGAACAAAGAGCCCTGGAACTGCAGCCATCTCCAAGTTATAAGATAGATCTATGCTGGGCAGTAGTGCACATCTTTAATCCCAACCCTTGGGAGGCAGAGGCAGGCGGTTCTCTGTGAGTCTGAGGCCAGCCTGGTGACAAAGTGAGTTCCAGGACAACCAGGGCTACACAGGGAAACCATGTCTTGAAAAACCAAAAAGAAGGAAAAAGACATTCATTTACACAAATAGTTGACAGGATTGTTTATTGTATTCGGACATGCACGCATCAGAGGGTACAACCGTGAATCCCAGTGTCCATCCTCCTTCTCTTCACAGATACTCCTCTCTGATGGTCTATAAGTTGCCTGTTGAGGATGTACGGCCTTTATCACAGGCTTTCTTCAAATTGGAGAGATGTAAGTGAATGTTTAAACCATGAACACTCGTAAATGGAAACTGTTTGTTCGTTTCGGCAGGCCAGAACCAAATAATCACACAGAAACTGTATTAATTATGGCACTATTTGACCTGTTAGCTCAGGCTTCTTACTAACCAACTCTCACATCTTAACCCATTTCTATTAATCTGTGTATCACCACGTAAGTGGCCTACCGGTAAAATTCCAGTGTGTCTCTTTGGCTCCGCCTACGTTCTCTTTATATCTCTATTTGGATTTCCAGCCTGGCTTTCCTCTGCTAAGCCACTGGCCAAAACAGCTCTATTCATCAGCCAGTAAAAGCAACCCATATACAGAAGGACATCCCACATTAAAAAAAAAAACCTTTAAAAATTATAGAATGTTCATGACATATAATTAATAAATTGTAGGACATCTATTTAATCCAGTGATTCTCAACAAGAAATAATTTAGCATGTCCATCTCATAATGCAAAAGGCGTTCAGTCTAACATCAAAAGTCCACATAATTCTTAAAAGTTCCTATACTGTTCAAAAGTCTTTTATCAGACTCAAGGCAAACTCCAATATGTGATCCATGGTAAAATAATAAAAAAGAACACTACATCCATCCATCAAATAATGGCTCAGAGAAGATATTCTTATTTAAAGGAGTAACCAAAGGATAGCAAGCATAGGTTACAGAAAAGCAAGCCCAAAACACACAGGGTAAGTCACATTAACTCTTGCAGCCTCAAGTCAGAATCCAGTGCATGTTTTGCTGTGAGATGACCACCTACAGAATTTTGTATCCCCCTCCTACGTGCCTGCCACTTTTAGCACACACGACCTCCTTCTTGGGCCTGTTCTACTCAATAGCTGAGCATTTCCTTAGTAGACTTCTTCATCTCTGACATCTCCAACGTTCAAGGTCTTTACTGCAACCTTGACTTTACACTTTAAAGCTTCATGATGTCTTGCCCCAGAATCTGACTTCCCTACACAGTGCCTGGTCTCCCAAGCTTTTCTTGGGAACTTTGGTGCAAGATCCAGTTACTCCAAAACTATTTCATTATGAATGCATGCAAAAATTGCACCATGTGCATGATTTCAAGTTCTGCTGTCAGCCTGAGAAATACCCAGATGTCCTTTCGCCAAGGCTGCAGCAGCCTTTGAATGCCTGGATAGCTGAAACCAGGAAGTTCTGTGCTCAGGTACTCTCCCTGCTCAGCCACTTACTTTTCAACTGAGCTTACATTTCTAGACATTGAGGTCTTTTGTGGAAGAAGTCTGACCCTCAAGACAATGTTTCTATTTTTCCGTTATTTTTTTAATTGCACTAATGACTTTAATAGCTGTAACCACTCTCTCTGCATCTACTTTGTCTACAGTCACTTTAAAGGCACCCACAATACACACTTTTTCAAAATGTTTTTCCACTTGTTCCTCTCTCTCTCTCTCTCTCTCATTGTAAAACTGGCTTAAAGCAACAAACAATAGTTATGCTATGCTGTTTTGTCTCATAATTTCCTTCACCCAACTAATCAGTCTATTGAGTAAATATAGCCTCACTCAAATTCTCAGGACACAAACTGTAGCAGACATCATTTCCGGAAGTCATACAAATGACTTCAAGGCTAACTCCCATTGGACGGCTTGTTTGCATCTGAGACCTCATGAGTGCAGTGTTTACCAACTGTGTTTCTACTGGCATCTGGGTCTTCCACCAGAAGGCTCTGCTTGTAGAAATCTAGGACTCTTCTAGCCCTTTCCACAACCCTTTCCACATCCCTCCCATAAGCTAGTTTTAAAGGTTTGAGAACCAAATGGTCATGTTTTGTCACAGAAGTGACCCCACTTCTGGTACAAATTTCTGTATCACCGCAGTGTTCTTGTGACCAAATATCTACCAGAAACAACTTATGGTAGAAGAACTAAATTTGGCACCTGATTTCAGATAGTTTTAGTTCATAGTAGCAAGAAAAGCATGATGGGACATCTCTGTCCATTGGGAGCACATTACTGGGGCTCCTCACATCATTGTGTCAGACCAGAAGCAAAGCAAACAGACCAGAGCAAAGAGAATGTGCAGTCTTTCAAGACTCATCCGTAGTGACGTACACCAGTCAGGTCCTATCTCTTAAAGGCTCCATAGCTTTCAAGTTAGTTTCACAAACTGAGAACTATTTGGGTAGCTTGTGAAGGACATTCAAGATCACACTGATTTATTCCTCTTCTTGTGTTGTGCTTTCAGTCTTGCCAACTGCCTTCTGTTGAGGGCTAACGCTTTCCAGCTCGTGCCTTCTTGATCAACGGTTAGGGCCACTCCAATAGATTGTTCTTTTTTCATCTTACTGTACACTCTTACGCTATGGCTCGTTTTGGCCTGGTTGCTAGGTTTGCATCATTATGATAAGAAGGATTCCATGGAGATCTTATAAACAGGATGTATTTTGAAAGAGATAAGTATCAGCAGAATCGATGTTCCGGGAAGGCTGACTCCCTGGAACACTGTAAAGCTTTTCTTTCCATGCCTTCTGATATTTCTGCTTTCATCAGTTCCTTTTCTAACTTGTATTCCTTTCTTTTTATTTAATTTGCTAGCATTGAGATTCACATTTGGGGATATTTTAAAAACAATCTTTAATGCCAATTTGCTACCTTATTCTGGGAAGATAATGCAAGGTGTCAAATGTCGGCATGTAATTAACATTTCCTCGAGTGTCATTAGATATCATTATGTTTTCAGCTTCAATACATTTATTGAAGGAACTAGACTCAGAATTTTTCACCATGCACACTCCATGATCATCCATATAGATTTATTTTTTCATACCAACAGAACAAATGTGGATAATGAAAGCCCTAGCACAACTCTAGGATCTTATCTCTCTCGGGCCACACTTGCCTTGGGCGCATACTTTTATTGAATCTCTCTTTTTCTGTTCCCTCCTTGTCTTATAAGCTGATATTAGGAGCCCACCCATGGTAGAGTGGAAAGGGAAGAGAAGTAACACAGCAACAAGAATGGCTGACCATGGGCACTGTAGTTATCACTTCTGTATAGGAACACAGTACACCATCTTGAGACTATAAATACGCACAATGGTTATCATTGTCATTAGATCCAAAGAGACAGAATGACGCAGCCTGGGGCAAAGTATGGAAAATTTATCACCTTGAGACCCAGTGCCAGGGAGGGAGTGAAAGAAGAAATACCACGGCCCCTCTTTTTTTTTTCCCTCCTGTTGAAACCCCATTGGGACATGCCACTTAGCGCTAGCGTCTGGGGCAGGAAGAAGGACAGATGGAAGAGGCACATGGGAATTTTCTAGCAGAAAGAAAATCATGTTTTAACTTTATTTCAGATCGGTGTTCTAGAATTTCTTATTCTTCTTTTTCATCTTCTACTGCCTTGGCCAAAACTCTAAAAAAATAGGACAGTATTTCTATCTTTTTATGTGACTACATGATGTATTTAATTTCCAGTAGTTAACTCAAAATAGTTATTATCTTATATTTTCATTATTCGCTTGTTCTTTGGAACAATTTGGTGAAATTCCTTGAGAAAAAAAAAATGAGCTTCTAATGGGCGTTCATCCTTACATAGTGAAAGAGAACTTTGACTTGGAAGAATACAGCCTCTCACAGTCCACTCTGGAGCAGGTGAGTCAATTTTAGTGGTTGCCTATCATCCTAAAAATGTTAATAGCTGAGGAGATGGATCATTGGATAAAGCACTTTCTGAATAAGTGTGGGGACCATAGTTTGAATCCCTAGAATCCACACAAAAACCAAGGGGGCACGGCTGACTCCTGTAATCCTAGCACCAGGGATGCAGAGGTGGAATCCTTAATCAGGGCAAGCTGGCTAGATGGACTAGCTGATCTGAGGCCTCTAGGTTTCAATTGAGTGTTCGTACCTCTGTAAATAAAGTGTGGAGAGCAACTGAGGAAGACACGCGACATCCACTCCAGGCCTTCAGAGATACCTGAACACACACATCCCAACATCCATGTGGACATGAATGCATATATGTCACATACAAGTACAAAATAGAAGAAATAAGCTTAGGAGGAACACACAAATCCTCGCATCGTTTGCAGAGCTAGAAGGTAGGATGGGACGCCTCTCATTTCTTTCTTCATTCACCCTCTTTTCCAGGTCTTCCTGGAGCTCTCCAAGGAGCAGGAGCTGGATGATTTGGATGAGGAACTAGATTCCTCGGTGAAGTGGAAGCTCCTCCCACAGGAAGAGCCTTAGAGTTTAAAATGTTCTGTTTGTCTCCAAGCTCATGTCCTTTTTAAAGGCGGCATTCAAAAGCATCGATGCGTCTTACTTATCTCAGATGTGGTGTTAAGTATTTTTGAAACTCATGTCAGAATTTCCCTGAATAATATTTCTGACAGCGGTGACCAAAGTAAGAACAAGTTAGAACACACAGCCAGGGCCCCCTCAACCAGGTCATGGTTCACACAGTATGGAGTTTTTAAATACATTTATAATAATAATGATGTTTCTGAGACAGCTGCAGAGAATGATTGACTTTCTCCCCTCTACCCCCGAATTTCAAAACATTGACTGTTTTCTTTCCTTATTGATTAGGTAAGATATAGTTTAAACAATATTGATTATAGGGAGAAAGGGATCGTCGACTTCCCAACAGCACGGTATTTGTTTTTCGTGACCCACTTTGACAGTGTGTAGACTTTGGGTTACAGAGAAGGGCTTTGTCCATTGTGACTACAAAAACAGACTTTAAACTTGTGGGAGTAAATCCCTGCAATCATTAAATGACCGAGTGCATATTTACATACACATCTGAACCATTTCTGAAATTTAGACTTTCTTTAATGATGCAAATGTGTATTCTTCGGCCAAAGGACCAACTTTGCACGTCTTTATTTACCAAGTTTGTGTATACTAAAATCTATCTACTGTAACCTCAGGACAGCGGCCATAAACTCTCATTTATGAGATTTTTGCTGTTACTACTTTTATTTTTATCAGTTATCCAAACATTTACAGGCAGTTATGAGAAAAAGTCGACCTTGATTCTAGGGTTGTGTGTTGTGCATGTGAACACGAACTGCCCTCATCTCATGAGAAGTTGCGCCCTAGATCTTGAGCAAAGGCTCCAAGTCTTTAATTCTTAAAAAAAAAAAAAAAGACATTCATGCTGGCCCTACTGAGTTACCTGGCCTTGGAAAGGACAAATTAATTGATACAAGTCAATACCTAAATGCACTTTTCTCGGAGCCAGAAAAACAGCTTAACAGTGAAAGCTAATGACCTTTTAAGCCTGGTGAACAGAGTTTAATCCTGGGGATTGTAGAAGAACCATCCCTCAAGTTGTTTTCTGACTGCCACACACAAATGGCATCAAGCATATGTCTACATACTCAGCGCATACAAAAAAATGAAATAAAAATATAATGAACTTTATTGTGGTGTTTCCATATGTATTTTGTTTTTGTTGATCCTTCTTTATTGCAACCCTCCCTTACCCCTGCACTACTCTCTATAGCTCCCCCCTTACCCCTGCACTACTCTCTCTATAGTTCCCCCCTTACCCCTGCACTACTCTCCATTACTCCCCTCCCTTACCCCTGCATGACTCTCTATAGCTCCCCTCTCTTACCCCTGCATGACTCTCTATGCCTCCTCTCTTTTACCCCTGCACTTTTCCTGATGGTCATATTCCTCACCCATTAGTCCTCCTCTATTTTTTTTAAAGTAATTTTATTAAATTATAAAAGTTTCCATTTCCGCCCCTCTTCCCAACACCCTCCCACTCCCCCCACTCCCTCTCCTCCTCCCTCTTCGTCCCTTAGGGCAGTCAGGGTTTTCTGCCCTGTGGGAAGTTCAAGTTCCTCCCCCCTCCCTCCAGGTCCAGGAAGGTGAGTATTCAAACAGACTGGATCCCCAAAATCCAGTATATGCAGAGGAAACAAGTCCCAGTGTCATAGTCAATGGCTTTTCAGAAGACTTCAGGTCAGCCACATTCAGAGAATCCGGCCAAATTCAGAAAATCTGGTTGGATCACATGCTCGTTCAGTCCCAGTCCAACTGGCCTTGGTGAACTCTCATTAGATCAGTCCCCTTGTATCAGTGGGTGATCGCACCCCTCGCGGTCCTGAGTTTCTTTCATGTTCTTCCTTCTTCTGCCCCTCATTTGGACCATGGGGGGCTCAGTCCGGTGCTCCAATGTGGGTCTCCATCTGTATCGCCATCCATCGTCGGATGAAGGATCTATGGTGATAAGCAAAATCTTCATCAGTATGGTTATAGGCCAAGGCCGGTTCAGGCACCTTCTCCTCTGTCTAGAGAACAGTCTGGGGATCTCTCCTTGGACCTGGGATCCCATTTATAATCAAGTCTCCTGTAAACCCTAAAATGACTCCCTTATTTGAGATATATTCTTCCCTAATCTCATATCCATCCTTCCTCCCTCCCCCCATCCCAGTCCACCTAGCTTTCCCCATTCCTCCACTACTCCCTTCTCTCTAACCCTCTCCCCTTCCAACAACCCTCCCACCCCCCCATGCACCCGAGGTTACCTGGGACTCTTGTCTATTTCCAATCTCCAGGCAGATAGCTACATGATTTTCAACAGGTTCACCTTCTTATTTAGCTTCTCTAGGATCACGAATAATAGGCTCAAAGACCTTTAATTATGGTTAGAAACCACATATGAGTGAATACATACCATATTCCTCTTTTTGGGTCTGGCTTACCTCACTCAGTAAGGCGTTTTCTATTTCCATCCATTTGCATGCAAAATTCAAGATGTCATTGTTTTTTACCGCTGAGTAGAACTCTAATGTGTATATGTTCCACACCTTTATTAACCATTCTTCTATTGAGGGGCACCTAGGTTGTTTCCAGGTTCTGGCTATTACAAATAGTGCTGCTATGAACATAGTTGAACAAATGCTTTTGTGATATGATAGGGCATCTCTTGGGTATTCATTCCTAAGCCTTCTTTTATGTTTCCCTCCTAAATTGTGCTCACTAGTCTCTTTTAGCTTGACACAGATCAAAATTTCTTGGAATAAGGGAACCTCAGTTGCAGAACTGTTGACATGTTTGTGAGGCATATTCTTCACATTTTATTTTTATTTTATGTGTTTTTCAAATGCATGTCTGTCTATGCTTCCCAAGTATTCAGTGCCAATGGAGGCCAGAGGAGGGGATCAGATCACCAAAGACTGGAAATAGATACAGATGTACTAGAGCTTCCACGTGCTGGGAATTGAACCCAAGTCCTCCAGCAGAGCAGCCATATCTCTTAGGATTGAGATATCTCTCCAGCTGTGACATTTTCTTGATTGTCAACTTATGGAAGAGTTTCCAGCCCACTCTAAATGGTACCATCTTTAGGCAAGTGAACCTGGGATGTGTAAGGAAAGTAGCCTAGCAAACCAGAGCAAGCCAGTTAGCAACATTCCTCTATGATCAGTTCCTTCAGTTTCTGACTCTAGGTTCCTGCCTTGAGTCCCCGCCTTGTCTTGAAGATGGACTGTAACCTGTAAGCTAAAATAAAATCTTCCCTCCCCAGATGACTTTATTCATGGTGTTTGTTATACGAAAAAGCAACTAGGACTCCAATTCTAAGACCCTCTTTTCCTATTCTTTGATCCTCCTTTTAATTTAATAATCTATACTCTATGTGTACACACACACACACACACACACACACAAGTCTGAATCTAGGATCTACTTATAAGCATAAATAAGGGGCTTTTGTCCTAGTCTGGGAGACTTCAAATAACATAATACCGGTTCCATCCATTTTCCTGCAAATGTCATGCTTTCATTTTTCTTCACGACTGAATAAAATTTCACCACTTGTATGCACCACATTTTCCTTATGCATTCATCTGTTGTCAGAGCACCAAGCTACTTCTGTTTCTTAGTTATCAGGAATTGTGCAAGAGTAAATACAGATATGCAAATATGGGGAGACTTCTAGTCTTTTAAGCATGACCCCAAGTGTGATCACTTTTCCTGCTAGGGTTAGAATAAGTGTTTCTTGCCATAAATCAAAAACCCAAGCAGAGTCATTATCCTCACATTGCACTGCTCACCTTTACCAGGCCTTCAAGACTCTCTTCATTCACACTATGAGCATCCTTGTAGGGAAACACACTAATGAGAATGTTGTTGGCCTATATCATGGGAACCACCCAAGAAAGGCATCTATCATGTTAGCATCCCGATAGGATTATTATTTCCAGGATAAGAAAGAAGATAGAACAGTTAGAATGTCTCAAGAAGACTTACAGCTAATAGTTCTATGAAAGAAAACAAGATGACAGACCTGAGCCACACAGAATTTCAGAACTATGTTCATTTCAAAGGCATAGAACAGTAATGGCAACATCATCACCGACATTTAGATAACTAAGAATCCAATACTCTATGTTCGTTTCTGTGAACAAATTGTCTTAGAAAATACTCCTAACAATATTGCAATACATTGCTTTTTGCATTTGGCACTGTAAAATGCAGGCTTCCAAAAAAGGCCCACAACTTCCTGAGCAGTTAATGGTTGTTGCGGGAGAAGGCACCATTTTTCTCAGTGGTATAGCTACTGAGAAGTCATGCTTGCTTCAGAAAATAACCTTTCACTACACTTGGGCAAAAATAATTAGTTAAACTCCGTGATCAAACATAAAACAAAGGTATGGAAGCCGGAGGCCCAGTTTTTGGAAAGAAGGCTTTCAGTGAGAGAGTGTGGGTACAGAGATGACGGGGAAATAGGGGCTGTCAATCACTTACATTCATTATATAAATATATGAAACCATTGAAAAATAGAATTAAAAATTCAATAGCTTAAGTAAGTAAATATTAAAACAGCCCACAAAAGACTTCTCTTTCTAATCTCTAGAGACTAAGGCTAGTATGTGATTATTCCATTGTGTCTGTTCATTGCATGGCACCCTTGATACTGATGTCATCTCTGTGGGGACAGAGGGTCTAATCACCTGACTCCAGAGCTCTTTCTGACCAGTGGAAAGAGGAAGCTGCAGGCATTCAGAAGAGGGGAATGATGCTCTCTGTCTTTGAAAACTACAGAGCCAGGAGACACGGAATGTAGATATCCTACCATGGAGTAGTGGAGAGGAACAATAAAACCAAACATCTACAAAATACTCTGTGATCTCAAAATAATTGAAGTTTTAGAATTGCTCATTATAACAATTACTTGGGATTGCATTGACCATAATAGTAATTCAGGCCAAGGAAAGGCTGTGTTAAAAACCTGAAATGTGCGTTTCTCACTCAGGGAACTGACAAACAGTTAAAAACCTTTGAGCTAAGCCAAGTCCTCTGTCAAGCCAACAGTTTAACAATCTTACCATCTTCATACAAAACAAAACAAAACAAAACAACAAAAGAAAACAACAATAAAAAACAAACACCCACACACAAAATAAAAAACAAAACGAAAATCCCAGTAGATTTTCTTCTATAGGAGTTTTGGGTTTTTGCTCTCAGAGCACTTGGTCAATCTACGAAAACAATGACATCAACGTCAAAATGGTTTTAGAACAAATTAGAGAATTAGTCTGAAAATGGATTAGTATGAAATATTGTAGAGCAGATGTCACAACAACAGTTTGTTTAGTGTTCATGGCTCGTTCTATGTTTACAAGGCGGCAGAACTCCCAGTGGTGTGCTGCACAATAAAGTAAATCATGTCTGTGAGGGATAAAAACAAACAAAAAACTTAACAAAGCAGGGCTAGCTCAGTGAAACCTTTGAAGAAGCAAATGTAGCAGACTGCTGGAAGTAAAGGCTCTTCTCAGGCATGACAGCAGCAATTATAGAAGAAAAGGCTGATTCTTTGAGTGTCTTGGCAGAGAAGCTTAAAATCAGAACAAAAACGTAGACATGAATTCTTACTGAACAACAATCCCCCACCGTCAGGAGCTTGTGAGTATATTTCAGTCAGCAATACAAAATGATCTCAGAATTCTGACTAAGTAAAGACTTCAGAAAATCAACTGTATTTATTTGTTTTATAAGTTAAAATCTAACAGGATTCATTGTGTAATCTTAAAGAATATCTGCAGTTACAAGTAATTTTTGTAGGCTTGTATTTGGAAATATTGTGTACTGATGCATGAGTTTTCATTATGTCTAGCTATATAAGTAAAACAGAACTTTCTACATATTAGTTGAGCAGTGGCTTATGCTTCCCTCCTTACTCATAACTCTGTATTAAAGTAAGGTTGGTTTTACCAAGAGAAAAGGCCCTTTTATGGTTGCCTTAATTCAGATTTTTAATCTCCTGTGTACAGCTCAATGTTGTTCTGAGCCATATTTCCCAAGTCTCATTATGAGCACATTTTAGAGGTTGAGGCCACTGATTGATGCTGCTAAGACCATGAACTGATGAAATAGTTAGGATGGATGATGTGACATAGAAAGAAAAAAAAAACAAGATATGATTTCTATGCCGTTCAAAACCTGATTAGATTATCTGATTCAACATTGGAAAGTAAGTTCAGAACTCTGAGATTGTTGCATTTTACCATTTGAAACACAGTATTTTATTCTTTGAAATCTTCCAATTTCTTTTTTTGAGGGGTGTAGACAAGTTACATATTTGGATTCCCTCTGCAACAGGTACTTTTATGGTATTATAACTAGTCAGGTAGGTAGGGCTAACAATTCTTTGCTGTGGGAACTAGCTGGGAGTCAATGAGAAAGACGTGTCCAAGGGCGGTCATGTGAATACACTGCTTAGCAGGTCAAGAAAACCTACAACCACAATCTTCTTCCAGATGCAGTCACGCTGACTGGGAACCCCCAAAACAGGCAAATAAACTGAGCACAATACAGACGTGATTGAGACCTGGAAGAAATAGAAACCATTTTCTTGAAGCAGGGAAACACAGGGATCAACCAAGTCTCTAGGACACTTCAGACACCCCAAAAGTAAATTCATTTTTGCTTCTGTTTTGTTTGTATTATGTAATTCTAAATGAGATTTCATGTCCTCAATGACCAATTTGTAGGGGAAAAATATCTTTGAGAACAGTGACTTTAGTGTTTTTGGATTCCATGGTCTCCAGGAAAAGGAATGGTTAGTTTTAAAGACATTGCCATATTTTGTCATTTTAAGTAAAAATGTTTGAATGTACCAGGGATGTGTTAGTGATTGTGAGGGATGTAAGAAGGTCTTCTGGAAGCATTTATGGTATGAATCTGAACATGGAACTGCTGTGGGGCTGCAGCTAATCACGCATGTGGTTTAATTGCACAATACTTCTCAGGCATTTCCAGTACACTTTCTCTAATCCTGAGACTTGCTTAGAATGACATTTAAAGAAATGCTCATGTATTTCAGCTTGTCCTTCTCAAGCTTACAGCTCTTTAAGATGTAAGATCCTTTTCCTGCACACTGTTATTGGTTGGGTCTGAGGTACTGGATCCTATTGAGTCACGTGTCACTTCATTGCAATGGCATTTCCAATGTCCTGTCCTTTGCTGTCTGCAGGAGTTTGTAGTAAACGGGGTTTTGTTGACTGGTGCAGAGAGTCAGTCAGTGACATTCACTCATGCTGAAACAAAGTCTTCATTTTTATTTGCAAATGGGCTAGCGAGCATCTAGCAATCAGAGACGGAAGGAAAAGCAAGCAAGACGGATGCTTTAATGAGATTTTTTATACTGCACGACTGATTTACAATGAAACTCTAGGCTTGGGAATTAGACTCAGTTCCTCTGGCTACAAAGGGCTGTGCCTGCTTCTTTAGCGGGTTCAAGATTTCCCATCTCCTTAAGAATGTTTAGGTTACCAGGAACCATTCTTGGGACTCCTGGGCACTCTGACCTAAAATATTTTTATTTTTTATTTTGCTCGTTCTACATTCCCTCCTCCACAGGGAGGAGTCCACAGTCCACAGGCTTTCTAATATCTTTTCTCTGTAGTAGGAAGGCTGCTTGTTTGTTCTCAGCCGCCCAGACTCCCAGAATAACCACACAGAAACTGTATTAATTAAATCACTGCTTGGCCTATTACCTCTAGGTTCTTATTGGCTAACTTTTACATATTAATTTAACCCATGTCTTTTGATCTGTGTATTGCCACATGGCAGTGGCTTACTGGCAAAGTTTCAGCATGTCTATGGCAGTGGCTCCATGGCTTCTCCTTGACTCCACCTCCTTTGTCCCAGCATTCAGTTTAGTTTTTCCCTGCCTACCTTTGTTCTGCCCTGATCTGCTATAAGCTCAGAACAGTTTCTTTGTTAGCCAGTGGTATTCACAGCATACAAAGGGGAATCCCACACCATTTCTCCATCCTTTTGTAGCAAGACTTGTCTCTAAGCCTTACTTAATTTCCACATATTGCTTTCTTTTCTGGAAATAGCCCTGTGAGCATGTTGTGGCTACTGTGCCCCCCACCATGGGGTTGTCCTCTGAAAACTTCACCTGGACTTCCATGCAGAGATAGGCAGCTCTCTCTCTGCTCTTGTCTCATGAATGGGATGAGAGCTTCATGCAGGGAAACTTCTATTCTTTATCTATATGGCAATATTCCATCACAACCTTCTGGACCATTTTTAGGCAACATGGTTGTAAAAAAGATTACTTCTACCTGTTACAAGTACCCAAGAGACAATTGACACAGGCTAGCATAGAGCACAGCAATAGAAGCAATGGCCCTGGCATGCCTCCCACAAAACTGATGTGTATCATTTCCCTACTTAACAGTGAGGGGACTGTGGCTTGGGGTATAGTGACCAAGTGGCAACCTGAGTATGCTCATAGGTACCCTTACCACATTTGTCTCATTCCCTCATAACTCCTGTTCCTGCTCTAGATGTATTGGATCTATCCAGCAAATCTAAAGAGCAAATTTGGAAAAGATTACCTGCTAGAGCTGAAGGTGGAGGCGCTCAGCACAGAGATCATATCCCCCAGACTGCGTGGCAGGAAAGGTAAACACAGTTTCTGAGGTGTGTGTGCATGCGCGTGTGTCCATACATGCGTGTGCACTATAGACTAGAAGTCATTGTCCTTTCCTTTCTGTTATCACTGTCTGTACCGACTTGCCAGCAAGTTCTAGGGATCAGCCTGTTTTCCACCCAGCTCTCCTATCTTCAGCCAGCGGTGGGGATTACAGACACTCTCAGTCACATGCAGTTTTCCTGCGTTCTGAGTTCTGAGCTTAGGTCCTCATGCTGACATGGCAAGCACTTTCCTGAGTCATCCCTGGGTCCACAGTTCCTGTCTTTGATCTGGCAAAATATACCCACTCCCCCCTGGAATGTTTGTTTGGCTTGGTAGACATTGTGGGTCATATTTACACTCTAAGAAAACCACAAAGAGATCACTGAATTGTGGGTACTGCTAGAAGTGTACTGTGGAGAGCTGCGTGGAGCCGCACCGCCCTCCTCCCCATCCCGAAAGCGAGTGCTCTCTGCGGTAAACAACTCCATATTTGGAGAAGGCCAGGCTCTTGCAAGTTACTCACCCGATGATTGCAAGATGCCTCGTGTGAGTGGACCTATGGACAGTACCTACGTGGCAATCCAGGGTTGGCAGCCCAGGCCTACTTAAGGGCTAGGAGTGGCTTGCCCCAGGGAGGAAAGCGATTGTAGGAGAGAAGAAGAGAAGCCATTGTAAAAGGTCCTGAATAAAACTGCGTGCAAGAAGAGCTCCGGTGTTGCGTCATCCTTGCAGGTCGAGGTGGCAGCAACAAGTGGTGGCCCATTTGGGGAACTTCGTCCACTTTCTCTCTGTGGAGCCCAGAACTTGCAACAGTCAAGGGGTGCACCGGAAAAGTCCTCAGGTAAGATTGGGGATCCGCGTCAAGAGCCGGTTATTTGCTCTCACCTGTCAAAAGGGAGAGCAGGACAGTAGAGCTGCGACCACAGCGGACGGGTTCAAAGTAAAACTGAAAGGTTAGTCATGGGTGCTTCATCTTCGCATCCAATTTTCTTAGCTCTCAATGAGCTGCTACGCTCCAAGAATTTAAAACTGAAAAGGAGCACCCTTGAACAATTTTTAGGGGAGGTAGATGTGGCTGCTCCTTGGTTTGCAGCCTCAGGACATCTCAACCTACCGTCATGGGATAAGTTAGGTAGGGATCTCGATTTTGCGTTCGAGCAGGGAACATTGAAAGGCGGGGTTAGACGGGTTTGGAAGCTGGTACGAAGCTGCCTGAGTGATCAGAGATGCAGTGCAGTGGTGGAAAATGGCCAGTCGGCATTGGAAGTGCTGCAAGAGGAAAGATCTGAAAAGGCAACAATCTGAAAAACCACATTCAGGCAGAGATCCTGGAAAAGGGAGAGCAAAATTATATCCCAGCCTTTCCGAATTAGATGAATCTGATAGCCCTAGTGTCAGTCAGTCCGAGAGAAGTAGTGAGAGTGAGGATGATCGAGAGGCCATAGAGGCAGCTCAAAAAGCCTTTGAAAGGGTAAAACTGTGCCGTAAAAGGAGAATAAGGAAAGGCTATAAACATAATACTGAAAGGGATCCCACTCCCACAGCTCCTCCTCCCTATGTGGAGGTTAGAGGGGCTGCGGCAGGAGGCCCTCTTACACCCACTGGAGGGAGTTCCTTCAACCCCGCAATATGGAGGGAGGTCAGAACTGAAATGATAACTCAAGGAGGGGCAAGAATGATGGCGGCTTTTCCAGTCTTCCAGGATCAGCAGGGAAATAGGTACCATGAATTACTGGATTTTAAAACGGTCAAAAATTTAGCTGAGTCTGTCCAGACATATGGTATTACAGCCTCTTTTACAGTGGCCCAGGTGGAATCCTTTACAAGATTTGCTATGACACCATCTGATTGGGCAAACGTTCCAAAGGCTTGTTTGTCCCCTGGACAGTATTTAGAATGGAAGGCTTTCCTATTTGAATTTGTGCATGCACAGGCCGCTAGAAGGAGCCTGTGCTGCAGGAAGCTTATGCTGTCCTAGCGGATAACCTAAAGAAAAGGGGATTATCTATAGCCCCTGAAAAGGTACAACATGGTGAAATAGTAAGCTATTTGGGCTCGAAAATAACACATGACCACGTTGTACCACAAAAGGTAGAACTAAGAAAAGATCATTTGCATACATTAAATGATTTTCAAAAATTATTGGGAGATATAAATTGGATCAGGGGCAGTTTGGGCATGGCATATTACGAGTTAAAACCGTTGTATGACATTTTAATTGGCGATGTAGCTCTCGATTCTCCCAGACAATTAACCAGTGAAGCACGACAAATACTCTCTCTTGTAGAGGGAAAATTATCTAAAGCCTTTTTAAAATGGGTGCAAGCTGAAAAAGATACTGCTTTATGCATTTTACCCACTAGTCTACAACCCACGGGTATTCTGTGGCAGGAAGGACCATTACTTTGGATTCATTCCAAGATTTCCCCCGCGAAATCCATAGAATACTATCCTATTGCTGTCACTTTGCTTGCTCAGCAAGGCATTCAAAATTGCCTGCAACATTTTGGAGTTGTACCAGGTGTAATAGTCACCCCTTATGATACTAATCAAGTTAATATTTTATGTGCCACTATTGATGATTGGGCTATTTTACGGTACTCCTATTCTGGGCGCATCGCTTGTCATTTTCCTAAGCATCCACTGTTAACCTTTTTTAAAGAACATCCGGTAGTCTTTCCAAAAATCACTGCCTTACGGCCCATTCCAGGAGCCAGCGTTATATTTACAGATGGATCTAAAACTGGCTGTGGTGCTTACATGGTGGATTCCGCAGAACCTGTTAAATATCAGTTTTCTCCTGGAGCTCCTCAGCATGTGGAGCTAGCAATCATGGTGGAGATGTTTAAATCCTGTCCATTTACATTTAATTTGTTTTCAGATTCATGTTATGTTGTTAATGCCTTAAAATACCTTGAGTGCGCTGGACCTATTAAATCCTCCAGCCCTGTACATAGGCTATTTACACAATTACAGCTGTTACTCTGGCAGCGTAAGAATCCTTTCTTTGTACAGCACATTCGTGCACATACAGGCTTGCCAGGCCCTCTGGCTGCTGGCAATGACAAGGTTGATCAGTGTACCAGACAAGAATGGATGTTTCTTGCCTCTGCCCTGCAGAGGGCTCATGATTTTCATAAAGAATTTCATGTTAACAACAAAACCCTACAACAAAAATTTGCCATTTCCCCTGCTGATGCATGCAAGGTGGTTGTGGATTGTCCACAATGTGTCATACACCATCACCCTCAAACTTTAGGGGTCAATCCGTGTGGATTGCTCCCCCTTACACTTTGGCAGATGGATGTTACCCATATCTCTGCGTTTGGCGAGGTAAAATATGTACATTTCTCTGTGGATACATGCTCTGGCATTATCCATGCCACACCTGTGACTGGGGAAAAGGCCAACCATGTTATTGCCTACTGCCTAGAGGCTTGGGCAGCATGGGGAAAACCTTCCCAACTTAAAACAGATAATGGACCCGCCTATACGAGACAAAAGTTTACATCGTTCTGTCAACGGATGGGTATATAACTCGTACATGGCCTACCCTACAATCCACAAGGACAGGGCATCGTAAAGCATGCCCATCGGTCCATCAAAGAGATGCTTTTAAACAAAAAGGGGGAATAGCACATGCACAATGCCCTAAGAATAGACTTTCCCTAACCCTATTTACCTTAAATTTTTTAAATTTGGATTGCTCCACCCAATCAGCTGTGGACAGGCATTCCAATTGGTCTGGTCCCTCCAAAGGCTTGGTGCATTGGAAGGATGCTCTGACAGGGGTCTGGCATGGCCCTGATCCCATGCTAGCATGGGCACGAGGTTCTGTCTGTGTTTTTCCACAGGATCATTTGAACCCAATTTGGGTACCGGAGCACCTGGTGAGAAAAGTACGAGTGCAGAGGAACGACAAGCAAGATGAAGCCTCCGACTGGGATCCTACTGATGATTGGCAGAGAATTTTACAAAGAACGGTAACCTGAGCCGGCAGCTGAGCGTATACCGCCAGGGAAAGTGGAGCAAGGAGTTTGAGAACCTGACGGACACCTTGACCAACCAGATCATTTCCCTGAATGCCACACGGCTGGAATTACCTACTGCTAATGCTTTTCTTAATATGCTGAAATGGACTTTTAGTTATATTAAGGAGTGAGTGGGAATAGGAGCCCTGACAGGCCTAATGGTGCTTGCCTCCCTGGTATGTCTGTGGTGCATTTGTCGCATGAGAACCTCACAACGTCGCAATGCAGCCCTGATCATACAAGCCTTCGCGGCTATTGACGCAGAACAGTCCCCTCGAGCTTGGTTAACTACTTTAAAAGATAGGTAAGCACAAGATGCGAGGCTTGTGCACTGTACTTGAGAGTAATTACATCTACCTCAAGGGGAGCAAGTCTGATTGCACGTGGGTCGGTGCCTATGTCCCACCTCTGTAAAAAGGGCACCAAGCGGGTCTAGTGTTTTCTGGTGGAGGACACCTGGATAGACAATAGTACATGCTTCATTTTTAACAGAGATCAGACCTCTACTCTCGCCTGCTGCTTTGCAAAACAAAAAGGGGGAGCTTTGGAGAGCTGCGTGGAGCCGCACCTTGAAAATGGCGCTGGCTTCCACCCCCCCCATCCCGAAAGTGAGTGCTCTCTGGGGTAAACAACTCCATATTTGGAGAAGGCCAGCTTCTGGCATTACTCACCCGATGATCGCAAGATGCTTGTGTGTGAAGTGGACCTATGGACAGTGCCTATGTGGCAATCCAGGGTTGGCGGCCCAGGCCTACTTAAGGGCTGGGAGGGGCTTGCCTGGGGAGGAAAGCGATTGTAGGAGAGAAGAAGAGAAGCCATTGTAAAAGGTTCTGAATAAAACTGCGTGCAAGAAGAGCTCCGGTGTCGCGTCATCCTTGCGGGTCGAGGTGGCAGCGACAGTGTACCAGAGAACAGAGGGCTGATTGTGAGTCTGAGGTCACATGTGTGTGACCCTACTATATACCAGGTTCTGTCCTACTTAGTTTCCAACTATCACCCTGACCTTTGAAAGTAGGCACTGTTTTAAGCAAATCAACACTCATGGGTAGGAGTTGGAGTTGTCACTTCCCTACTTAATAGTGACAAGATTCTGGTTTCTGTGTGATGATGGCCTGGCGCCCTAATGTGTTCACAGGTACACCTTCCACATTTGTCTTGTGCCTTTGTGATTTCTACTACTGCTCCAGATACGTTGGATCAATTCAACAACTAAAGAGCAAATGTGGCAAAGACTATCTGCTGGATTAATTACTTAGGTAAAGACCCTGTAATTATAGAAATGCACTAATTGCATTTCATTGGTGCCTTTATTGATAGAAGTAATAGAATCTTCATACAGACTCAAGTGAGATCATAATGACAGAATTGACTGATAACAAAACAAGGTATAACTCTTATTTTTATTACGCGTTGGTAAGAGTCCCAATTCTGTATAAACTATTGCACACAGACATAGTAAATAAATACTGTTGGTGAAATAGAATGCTCTTTAGATAAAAGAAAATCAATCCTTTGAAATCAATCTGTTCTGATTATGTGTTGACAATTGCTTACATGCTTGAGCAACAATTGATGAGCTCTGGGCCCTTCTGAAGAAAACTTGGTTTTATTTCCTGAGGACTTTCACCTGACTTTTGGAATCCTTTTCACATGAGAATTGCACTGAAAGTTGAAGAAGGAGGTGCCTGAAAGTGGGCTCTGTACTAAACAGGCCTGGATTCCTACCCAGTTTGGAAATTCTAGGAAGCTGTGAGGTAGAATAAGGAGCTTGCGTTCCCAGTTGAGAATGGTCGGGAAGGACCAGTTTCCATATGCTGCTTAGACTTGCCCTACACATGTCCTCACAAGGAGTCCAAGACACTGAACCAATTCTCATCCTGTTTTCCCTACCTTCCTTCTTATCAACTGGCCTGCCTCAGTGGGCTCACTCCCAAAAGTTCACTTGTGTCAAATAGTCTTATTACGAAAAGAAGCAGTGAATGCCATACACGTTGACCTTCGTGCTTAGAGACCATCTTAGCCCTCCTTTCTCCTGAGGTACTCTCTCTGATGGTCTATAAACTGCCCAGGGAAGACGTGCAACCTTTATCCCAAGATTTCTTCAAATTAGAGACAGGTAAGAGGATAGTTAGAGATGAGAGTCTGAGAGCAAATAATTCCAGAACTGAGCTCACAGTTGTGAGAAGTTGAGTTAGAGCATTCTGGGATAAATGTGAGTGTTCAAAGTTCATTTCAAAATACAGAAGCAGAAAACTAAGGAGGTGAGGTTGTCCTGTATGGGTGTGGACATGGCAAGGGGTTGGTTTTACTCTTGTTTAGTATTTTTATTTTGTTTCTTTTACTTTACACATAAAGCTCACTATACTTTGAAGCTTACATTATTTTGGATGTAAATCTTTTTTGTTTTAGAGACCATATTAAAAGTGGATAATTTTAAAGTAAATTTTATTTTATTGGCTCAGATCAATAATGATCTATAATTTCCTATATAAGTGTGACTAATCCGGTATCCATTGGTGGGCTTCAGTGTAAATTTGAACACGCTGTATTCATCCCTCCGGCAGAGCTTTCTGTTGTTCACCTTTTGGTTTTCATTGTCTGCTTGCGTTACTTATCCCAGCAGCCCTTTCTGTATAAGGCTCAATGACATCTCTCATGCCTGTTACCTGCCCTACTAAGGAAGAGTCCTCTCCTGTCCACTACATATCTTCTGGTTTCTACTGGCGACATCCAAAGCTGCCTTTCATGTATCTTGTTCCCATTGTTTAAATTTAGCACCTAAACTTTCTGTGACATGTGATCCTTCATCGTATTCCAAGATAAACAATAGTGCTAGGATTCTCCTGGGATTTTTTTTTTGGTGGCCTCTTTCCACTAAAAACCTGTATACCATTTATTATAACTTGAACTGTCCTTCTGTACAGATTGGTTAGGCAGAGAGTCTTCAGTGTTGTGGTAGCTTATTAGATAACCTTTGAGGCTATCTCTGTGTCTTTTCTTTGTTCCAAAGTATCTTCCCCCACAACCTGCTTCTGTGGCAAGTCTACTGAATCAATGATCACATCCGGGGAAGAAAGTCTTCTATAGGCATCATTGTATCCCATGATACAGATCTTGAAAACTGTGAAGTGTGCGCATGAAGCTCTAGCTCCTAAATCTAAGCAAATGTCATACATAGTTTTAGTTCAGTTCTGTGATTTGGTCAGGGGGAAAAAAAAGATGTTTAAATCACTTCATTTAATGGTTCCCTGCAATTTGCTGCTTTTTGCACCTTGTGGTGATTTAGTAAGCGTACAACACTTAACATACTAGAGTCTTGACATGTGGTCATCTTTTGTACAGTTAAACAGAACTTTGACTTGGAGGAGTACAGCCTCTCACAGTCCACTCTAGGGCAGGTGGGTCAATTTCAGAGACTTTGGTTTACAAAGATTAAATGCATGGTCTTTGAATTCAGAGTTATAAGAAGCAATATGATCTTAGCTCTCCCTTCCTTTCTCCCCCCCCCTTTCCCCTTCTCTCCCTAGGTTCTTCCTGGAGCTCTCCAAGGAGCAGGAGCTGGATCCTTTTGAAGAACTTGATCCCTCAGTGAGGTGGAAGCTCCTCCCACAGGAAAAAGCTTAATCCTGAAATTATTATGTAACTGGAGAGTGCTTATTTGTTTCTCCACTTCCCAGACCTAAATAATCACACAGAAGTATATTAATTACAATACTGCTTAGCCTATTAGCTCAGTCTTCTTACTAATTAACTCTTACATCTTAAATTAACCCATTCCTATTATTTTGTGTATCAACACGAGGCTGTAGCTTACCAGAAAGATTCTGCAGGGGCATCTTTCTTCTTTGGTAGCTACATGGCATTTCTCTAATTCTGCCTTCTATCTATCTATCTATCTATCTATCTATCTATCTATCTATCTATCTATCATCTATCTATCTATCTATCTATCTATCTATCTATCTATCTATCCAGATTTCCCACCTGACTTTACTCTGCTAAGCCATTGGCCAAAACAGCTTCTTTATTAACTAATGGTAATAAAACATATTCACAGCATACAGAGGGGCATTCCACATCATTATTAGCTATAGGTGTTTTCTTCTCTGGTAACTTAAAGTAATTTTGTCTTTAATGCTGCATATCCATTGTTGATGAATAAATCATTTGACCATGGAGCTAGACACTGCTGATTAGGTCGTGAGTATGAAGCTCTTATGAACGGGACTAGTGACCACAAAAAGAGCCATTGAGTTACCTCGTTCTTTACAAGTTTTCTTTATATGGCCATCGTTTGAGCACACATGAATTGTTTGCATTAATGAGTTTCACTTTGACATTTCAGGACATGTAATATATTGTGTGTAAAGGACGCCCATCCTCTTTTCTGTCCTTTCCCACTGTCCTTCCCTCAGCCCCCTTCATAGTCCTCTATGTCCTTTCTGCTTTCTGATACCTTGTTTTGTGTCTGCCTACCTGCAGGAGAAAGCATGCACTCCTGCACTTTGTGTCTGCCATACTTTGCTCAACATGATGCACTCCAACTCCATGTATTGTCTTTCAGATAACAGGATTTCCTTCTTCATTGCAGGTCAATGACACTTCATTGTATACAGATATTGTTACTTTATACCTTCATTTGTGGATGGGTCTCTAGGCCGATTCTCTATCTTATATATTGTGAATAGTACCACAATAAACATAAATATGCACACAATTCTTTTTTCATGTTGACTCACTTATTTTAGACATACATGTAAGATTAGAAAAAGTAGATTCTATGATAGGGATATTTTTGGTTTCAGGTAATTTCTCTGTTACTTTTCAGAGTGGCTATGTTATAAATATACACTTCCACCAATGCTGTATAATCATTGCTTTTTCTCTACATTTTCATCAGCAACTTTAAAAAATTTAATAATTACTATTCTAACTAGGATGGAATAGATCCTCATGATAGCTTTGATTTTTATTTCCCGTAAGACAAGAATTGATTTTTTATGTTTATTGCTACTTGTACTTTTTCTCTTGAAAAATGGCTATGCCGATTCTTTGCTTATCTGATTGGATTACTTTTAGTCTGAGTGTACTTTTCAGTCTTTTATATATCAAGAATATTAACCTTACAGCTGATGAAGAGCTGGCAAATCCTTTCTCCCAGTCTGTTTTGATGACTGATTACTTTGTATAAAACCCCGTGCTGGTAGGTTTTTGTCAGCTTGGCACAAATCTAGATGCATCTGGGAACAATACCGTATGGAACTGTGGGACGAGAACAGGCAGAGGCCCTTTTACCTCAGGGGCATTTTGTTCTCTGGATTGTTCTTGGACATGATTCCATGCCTCTTATGACAGACATTCACATTCAGTTTACAAGACATATTTATTCTTGTTGGATGTCAGAACATAGCTATAGAACTCAATCTGGTAAAAGGATATGCTAAGTGCCGTCCTCATTGTGACCTGTATCTGGATATGGCCTTCTGCCTTGATTTCATGCTTTCCCAGATATAAACTACAGTACGTGACAGGTGATTGTGTTTAAATTGGCCTGCCCTGGGAAAGTTCTGGAAAGGGGATGCTCTGTTACTATTTAGTATGTACTTCCTGGTATTTATTTACATGGTTCTCTGATCTTAAACAACCTTCCTTGGATCATTGATTTCTCTGTTACATTCATATATAAAACTACACTGAAACAGTAGTAAGGCTGTCTACAGCATTAGATGATAGTCTACCCCATTCTTTCAGGACCTCAGACCCCAGGTCCCACAGGAACAGAGCTGCATAGGTCATCAGAAAGTCAACACCAACTCTATGGCATTTTCTTGATTAGTGATTAAGGTAGGAGGACCCATCTACCAGGAAATAGTATCATGCCTGGGAAGGTAGTCTTGGGTAGTATAAGAAAAAGAGTTGAGCAAGACATGAGGGGCAAACTAGCCAGCAGCATTCCTCCATGGCTTCTCCTTTAGTTCTTGTCTTCAGGTTCCTGCTCTGACTTCCCCTCAGTGATGGAGTCTGACCTATGACCTAAGAGTTACAAGATGAAATAAACCCTTTCCTACCCACGTTGTTTGTAGTCATGGTGCTTACCACAGTGATAGAAATTCATGCCAGGACCTGAGCTATTGCTGTGACAGAAGAGACCATGTTGTATTGGGGAGAACTGTGGAGTTTAGAACCTTGAGCTAGAAAATCCATTGATTTTTATGGGTTATTATGGGAATGTGAAAGACAGCGCCAAGAGCAGTGAAAGTAACGGATACCTGCCTTGCCAAATTTTAGAGAAAAGTTTAGGATTTCCTTAAAGACTACCAGGACTGATCAGAATCTTTCTCTAGTTTTTTAGCTCTCATTTCTTATTCTTTATATTTAAAATAGGGTGGTTTTTTCATTTTATTTATTTATCCTTTCTGTTGCCACTGAAAACAATTGTTTATAGCATTCCTTCCTAAAATTAATTCTATGAATCAACCTTGTGATTAGAGAACTTGAATTACTTATAGCTAATATAATAATGATTATAATAGTCATTGAAGTGGTTGAAGAGACCTACCGTGCATGTTTTTCACTTCCCATATTCTTACTCTTCCTTGTTTCTCTTTTGGACTAGTTGCATATTTCATTTCATGTATACCATGGGCTTTTAGCTTCATTGCTTTTATTTCTATATTTATATTTTGTGGTAGTCTAGGGCTAAAGTAATATTGTCAGTATTTCCTGTGTGACAAATTCTCTCAGCTGTGTTTGTTTTTCCAAAATATATTTTACTTTGTCTTGAGTTTAGATTTACTGTTGCTTAGTGAGAGGCCTACACTGACTAAATTCTTTGTATATGCTGAAGAGCTTATTCTGTTATCTGTTTGCTATCGTTCCTGATAAGACTGGTCTGGTTTTTATATAACTGCTACAGAAACAGTAATCTAAAACTGGGAGGTAGCTCAGTTAGTATAGTGTTTGACATGCAAGCTTGTGAACATTAACTCTGATGCCCAGAACCTATGTGTAAAAGGAAAGTATACTAATGCATGCTTATAATCTCAGTGTAGGAAGGAGACACAGACAGATCTCTGGGACTTGCTCATCATCCAATTTAGTCTACTTGAGAAACTCCAGGCTAGTGAGAGATCCTGTCTCAAGAAGTGAACAACACACAAGATTGACCTCTGCCCTACACACACACACACACACACACACACACACACACACAAATCAATGATCTAAATCAATCTGCTATATCCTATCCAAAGTCTCGGATACCAGTCAGCTTCTATTTGAAGTTCATGGGTCTGTTGAACATTTGCAAAAGGATGAGATGCAAAGCCAAGTTGCTCAATCCCCTGTAAATCATCTATACAGAGAAAAACAAAGAATAAAAAAAATGAGGTAGCATGATATCAGTGAATAAAATTTACTTCGGCTGTTGCAAAGATTATTAAAATTGGAGAGAGGCCATCTGATTAGGTGAGGCTGTTCCTTGAATTGATCCAAGGGCTCTCCAGGGAGACATCACCAAAAGCAATAATTATCAACATTCAGTGTGTATTGAAAAGGCTTCTTGCTTCAGCACTGTCTAAACAGCAGCTCTTGCTGGAAGATAGGAAGCCTGAGTTGTGATATAACCATAGTATATAGAATTAATGTTGACTACAGAGATCAAACTGTCCTTTAGTTACTGTCTTAGTTAGAGTTTCTATTGTTTTAATGAAACACCATGACTGAAAAGAAAAGGAGGAAAGGGTTTATTCATCTTTACCTCCACATTGCTGTTCATGACTTAAGGAATCCAGGAAAGGAACTCAAACAGGGCAGGAACCTGGAGGCCATGGGGGGGGGTGCTGCTTATTGCCTTTTCCTCCTGGGTTGCTCAACCTCTTTTCTTATAGAACCTAAGACCACTAGCCCAGGGACGGCACCACCCACAATGGGCTGGACTCTTCCCCCATTGATCACTAATTGAGGAAAGGCCTTACAACTGGATCTCATGGAGGTAGTTCTTCAACTGAAGCACCTTCTTCTCTGATGACTCTAACTTGTGTCCAGTTGACACAATACCAGCCAGTACAATTACTTTATAAGAAATCTACCTGAACATATGGGAGGAAAAGTTGTAAATACAATATAATAATTGATCATCAATTAGTGGAACCCACTCCATCATGGTAACTGTAATCAACTTTGTTAGTTGTCTGGGATGCTGATTAGCATCCACCTGATAGACCAATTTATAGCAACTCATAACCACTGTGGTCAAGCGAATAGCCATTTTTGTGTAGATTTTTTTCTAGAGTCTCTATTTTTTCAAGCTATTAACAGATCCTCATTTCAAATCTGGATGCCAATTCTTTCTCTGAGAGTTCTATTTCTCCAACGAAAATCCGAGGGTACATTTTGGCTAGGGGAGCAGAGGCAAGCTAGGAAAGGAATGAGGTGAAAATATACACGCCACTCAAGGCAAGTCTGTACTGCTCTCTTTACTATTCATCTTCAGCCGTGGAAGTCGGTGTCCTGACTCTGTTGAGCCTTGTTACGCAGCTCACCTTGCTCAAGCATCTTGGGTTTCTACAGTGTCCTCAAATTTTCTTGGAAAGTGTCTAGAGGTGTTTGTCTAGATCAGAGATTTTTAATTTGTGGGTCCTGACCCCTTTGGCAAACTCCTATCTCCAAAAATATTTATATTATGATTCATAGCAGTAGCAAAATTATAGTTATGAAGTAGCAGTGAAAATAATTTTATCATTGGGGGTCATCACAGCGTGAAGAACTGTGGTGAAAGGGTCACGGCATCAGGAAGGTTGAGAACCATCCCTCCAGATTGCGTACTGGAAGGCTAACAAGTATACTGTCCTATCTGTTTGATTATCACCACTGATAGAAGATTATGTCCTTTCTTACCTCTAGGTCTATGTTGCTTGATAATAAACCACCTCCCAACACCTTCATGAGTCACCATGGCTTACATGACCTTCTCTGGTAGGCTGACATTCTGGGTCCTCATAATGTAATCCCATTTGTACTTCTCTATCCCCCACCCCTGGCACAAGTTGTTAGGTCCTACATATTCTTTGTTTTATAGCTATTTTTACCCATGATTAGGTCCAGAGTGTCCCTGGCTGTTTTACACTTCAATTTAAACCTAGTTATAGAACCATTGGCCAAAATAGGAAGTAGAAACAACAGTTCCTGGGGGGGAATCAATTGTGTTCCAAGGAAAAGTATTCTGAGTTGTCTTTCATTTGTGGGGAAAATTGTGAAATGAATAGGGTAGGGTGTGTCACTTTGAAAATTCATAATGGTCACAGGATTTGAAGAGTGGACTTATTTGAATAATTCTAATCCCAAAGTCCATATGTGTTAGGGTTTCAGGCTTGCCCAACCAGGACCAGGATGACATAACATATCCATAGTTAACAATCTTAGGAGTTTCTGTAAATTTGATATCAATAGTGCAAGTCTTAGCACTGGCTAATGAATGGCAGTCAAGCATCTTACAAGTTCATCCCTCCAACTATCATGTTGTGGTTTTCTGTTCTATCAGGGTTTTGTAACAAAAGCAAAGAATCTCTGTGGCTTTTACCTCTGGTGACCTGTTGTTTGTCTCGGGGATTCTGCCACATCCAGTGTTTAGCCAGTGTTACCTACTGACTTCATACTTATACCAACTTATTCCTCTGCAAGTTTCAAGACTTTATATTTTTGTACATGTTAGTACATTCTTTCTGTTCTCCAGTACTGTAGGGTGTTGTGGGATATTAGTTGAAGATATGTTACATTTGTTTACAGTATGGAATATTTGTTTAATAATGCAAAGATATGCTGCATTCTTTTATGTTGCATTTGTTTAACTCTTTGAAGCTGTGTTACTTTGCCTGCCTAAAACTCCTGATTGGTCTAATAAATAGCTAAACAGTCAATAACTAGGCAGGAAAGGGACAGATGGAGCTGCCAATCAGAGAGGATAAATAAAAGGAGAAAAAGAGACGAGGGAGGAACAAGAAAAGGAGGAGAGGAGGACACAAAGGGCCGCCACTCAGTCACACTGCTAGGCACAGAATAAGAAATAAAGAAAGAAATATATAGAATAGAGAAAGGTAAAACCCCAGAGACAAAAGATAGATGGGATAATTTAAGAAAAGTTGGCTAGAAACAGGTCAAAATAAGGCCAGACATTTCAAAGTAAGAATAAGTCTCAGTGTATTTATTTTGGAGCTGGGTGACAGGCCCCCAAAGAGAAAACGGTTAAAACAAATCAGCTACAATAGGGTTCTGCAATCAACATACCACTGCATTCTGTAGGTCCCATGCAGTCCTGTCATGACAAAGATTTCAGCCCCGATTTCAAATTCCCATCTCAGCACTTGCTTTCTCTATTCGTTTCTTTTTCTTTGCTATTTTCCTTTTAAACAGTGTCTCTCTACGTAGGTGAGGCTGACCTGAAACTCATGATCCACTTGCTTCTGTCTCAGAAATGTTTGGATTACAGGATCACAGCCTTCTTGGACCATTTCTGATACTAAATATTGGTTTCTATGGTATGAAACACAAAACTGAACTATTGAGACAAGGAGAATTGGTAGTCATCAGCATGTGTTAAAAGGAAGAATGATGGGTAAGAGACAGAGGAAAACTTGTGAGAGTTGCTTCTCTCTTTCCAATAGGTAGGTACTGGGAATTGAACCCAGGTCATCAGTACCTCTACCATCTGAGACATTCCACTAGCCCTATTTAAGATTATTTTAAAGCAATTTAACTATTTTAGACTTCCCCTGCCTGATCCTTCTGTCTATTAGTATGGTTGTTTATTTCCTTACACAACATGACAGATGTCTACAACAGATTTGGCATAGAACAGAAAAGGACAGGAGCCCCTGAAGCCCAGAGGTAGAGAATAGCTTTTATTTTAAAGTTATACATGCGATACATTTGCTTACTATGTGTGATATGTTTCTATATGGATTAAAATTGCACAATAAATCTGTTGTCTTAAAGTTTGTATGTCAAAGTCAGGATGGGCCCTTTTAAGGTTTTTTTCTCTGTGTTTTTAAAAATTAATTTATTCTTTGAAACTTTAATACATGAATACAATGTATTTTGATTATACTCAACCCCTACTCTCCCCCTTCAACTCACCCCAAAAATCTCTTGCAACATACCTCCTTCCCAACTTCATGCCCTCATTTTAATTATATCATCATTATCATCATCATCACATTATTATTATCCCACTGAGCCTAATTATTGACACCTGCATGACCCATGTGCACATGAGCACACCATATGAAGCACCACCAACTTCCCTGTCTTGGGCCACCCACGCCATCCCGAAACCTCCCGCACTAGGTTTGCTTGCTTTCAACTCTCACCAGAGAAACTTATTGCAGTGAGTAGTGCCTAATAAAGAGACTCGTAGCTGTTGAAAGTGCTGAGAACAAGGAAAATAAACAACTGTTAAAACTCAATCCAACATGGGGCATTGTTCTTAACTAGAGATCCGTGGCTCACTCCTCTCTTCGAAATGGTGCAGTGAATAAATGGTGCCTCTGGAGTCCTTGCCTCTCATTTCCTCAGAGTTTCTGTGAATTTTCTGTTCTCCTTAGTAGGGTTGTTTGTTTGGGCTTCAGGATTATTGTTGTTGCTATAATAAAACCAGACAGTTTTACGAGTTGAAGGCTAACCATCAGTGCCAAAATTATTCTAAAATTCAATGGGCTATTTTGAAATGTTTCGGTGTTTGGTATTTTACTATGAAACAGAGCAAGGTATTGAGTTAAAATGTATGTCTTTAACGTATGCAGTTACGATACAATGTTAAACCTTAAAATGAGTATGCTTATGCTCTGAAACTGGCCAACAGACCAACTGAGAAGAATAGAGACTTCTGGATGGATTGGAAGGCCTGTACTGTTTCTGAAGTTGCAGTTATTTGCTTTGATGATGTAATTTGACAGATTGGATTGCAGCTTTACTGACTTTGAGACTGCTCCTCAAGAGCAGTAATAAGAATTCTTTCAGTGTTCCTTTCCCTTTACTCTATGCAAAGAAGAAATTTAGCGGTCTGTGTCTATTCTAGGATCTTTGACTCTTTGAACAACATGAATGGAATCAGGATGTGAAATGTGTAGCTTTTCCTTCCCACAGTCTAACTTTCTAACTCTGAATGCTCATTGTAGACCGCAGAAGTGTTGGGTTCCCGCAGCATAAGCATTCCAGTCTGAACAACTGGGGAGAAAAAAAAATTAGTCACATGTGAGCACACACACACACACACACACACACACACACACGAGTCAGGCATATACAAGCCATGTATATTATTTACTCCATGTATGAGGAAGATTTGTGTCCGTCTTCCTACAGGCCGCAGAACACAGCAGTGGTGGAGCAAGCGACAAGGAAGCATTGGTGATTTACAAATAAAATCAAAGAAGTTGCAGGCAGATTGCAGTGGCCATGTTCTGTGGTGCTATGGCTGATTCTGTATTGAGATCTCTCCCACCCCAACAGCCTGCACAGCCCTCTCAACAGTGGTTTTCTCTGAATTATCTAGACTGAGAACAATCTGTGGGGTCCCTTTGCTGCAAGCGGCAACACTATACAATAATTGTTCAGCCATCTTTTGATGAGCGACTTAAAGGTTTTTAAACCAAAAGACCAGACTTTTTGGAGTTATTGCTTTGTGAATTAACTGGCTGCCCTTTGCTGTAGACTTTTCCCCTGTAGCTGACTTCCTTTCTGTTACATATTTGGGGATTAATTCCCACAGTTCAGAACTGTTTCTCCCTAGCTACATGTGAAAACGGTTTCTCACTTCATTCCCTCCTCTAGGTAAATGCAGAGGTCTGCCTTCCTGCAAGTATCTTATTCAGCAGGCATTCGGTCAGCACTTAGGGTCCAAGAAAGAACATTTCATTTAAGATATTCACAGATATCCAAGGACATAGAATTACTACTTGCCCAAGCTGCTGCTCTGGTTTTACCCCACTTGAAAGATTCTTAACTCCTTGCGCTCACTTTCACCTCAGTTTACTGATGATTTTAACTCAGGAAGCCTACTGCTTGTGTTTTGCTCTCAAGGACAGCAGAAGAGACCCAGGCCAAAGACTCACAATGCCCATGGTCAGAACAGCTGATAACAGCAATCCACAGAACCGATAATTTAGAGGCCTGGGTCTCTCCTTTGTTTCTACCACCTAAAATGTAGCATAGCACCTCCCCCTCTAGAATTCCCTGATGATTTAATTCCTTTCTTAACTAAATTTCTGTAAAAGGAACGAGCGGCGGGCTCCTGGCTAGCTTTACCCAAAATAATTACACGGAAACTGTATTCTTTTAAACACTGCTTAACCCATTATCTGTAGCCTCTTGTTGGCTAACTCTGACATATTGATCTAACCCATTTCTAATAATCTGTATATCACCACGAGGTCGTGGCTTACCGGGAAGATTCTAACCTGGATCTGTCTCGGAGAGGAGAGTCATGGTGGCTGCCCGCCTCTGCTTTCTTTCTCCCACAATTCTGTTCTGTCTACTCCACCCACCTAAGGGCTGGCCTATCAAAAAGGCCAAGGCAGTTTCTTTATTAACCAATGAAAGTAGCACATAGACAGTTAACCCTCCTCCATCAACTTTCTCCATGAGGGAGCTCATGGGATGTGCGCTAGCCACTCCCACATTTGAGTTGGGGTGTGTGTGTGTGTGTGTGTGTGTGTGTGTGTGTGTACCCTTACCTGATTTTTATGGGGCACAGGAATTCCAGTCCTGGAACCTGCTAGGGTTTGAGAACTGCTGGTTTTAAGAATATATGACTGGAAACATTGGTAGTGGGTAGAACAAGAAACAAGAGAAAAAAAAAGGAAGAATAAGAATTGAAAAAGAATAAAGAAACATGGACAGATAGAACCTGTTGTGTGTAGACTTCTTTACCCTCAGATTTTTAGCCCCTATTTCGCATATCTTGGCATCTTTAATTGAATGATGAAAGGAAGTCTCAAAGGCTGGAACTTTAAGGCTCCCGTTACTTCTTAACTCCCCCTCACTGGGCGCTCAAATAAGATACAGGACCACTTTTGGTGTTCTGGCTGTCCTTCTTTCTTTCAACGGATTGTCTCATTTCTTTCCTCCATCCATCAGATTTGCCTCTGAGCCTCATTAAACAGCCCCATGCAGGTTCCTCCTCTCGCAATTCCCCCAAGCCTGCTTTGGCCATTGTGTCTCCCATTAGCCTGATCCATGGTCTTATCCTGAGCTTTGACTCTAGGAAATACAGCTCTGTGTTTATGAACACAACTAGGTCTTCTGGTGAGGACCCGCCCACTCTTTATTACTGTGGATCACCATGTGGTATCCATACCTAACACTTGATTTAGAAGGCAGAACTTAGAACCAAATTTACAGTATTTACAAGGGAGTTACTGACTGTGTCAAAAAGCCTGACCCAATCACAACTCCCTGGCATGTTTTCGAGAAAACGGATGAGCACCAGATTCTAAGGAATCTTCCCTCCAGTGATTCAT